>NC_088775.1:62100731-63314956 GCF_954871325.1 Gordionus sp. m RMFG-2023 | reverse complement strand
ATAAAACATTTCGGCATATTATAGAACTTATTTTTGAAATGTGTAAAATGATTTCAAAATAGTTTTATAGTATATACATCAGAGACCTTAATGGACCGGGCATGTCCACGGCCTATAAGTCCATACCCAGCCAATGGGCCTGGTATGGGTTATATTTTTGAAATATTTTTAATGGGCTTGGGTCGTGTTTGGGCCCAATTTTTTTAAATAAAACTGTTGCTAACTTAAATATTGGATTCTAGTAATAATAAATTTTAGTTTTGCAAAGAAAATGAATGCTTAAATATCATAAAATATTGATTATTTTTAAATATAATAAATTTAATTTTTGTATATGGGTTTGGGCCTGCTTGGGGAAATTTTTTGAAACTTATTATAGGATTGGGAGTAGTTTCTAATATTAAAATAGATCGGGCTGGGCCTGGGCCTAAAAAAAACTATTTTACTGCTGACATGAAGCAGGCCTGATTAAAAAATTAAGGCCCCTAAAAGTCTCTGATATAATATTATCAAATTTAATAATAATCTTAATTTCAGGTGGTCAATAAGATATATTTTAAAACAGTGGCGTATTGGGGGTAAGAATGGATTCTTACGATAATTTTTCAGGCCGAAATAATTATTTACAGAGAATATAAAATCCATGAATAAACATTTAATATAAGCATCATCAATAAATCTTTAAATCCGAATCCAATTCTTCCAGGAGCCTGCTAAGGCTTTTCGTGACAGTGGTTAAAATGGATTTGGTGACCTCTTAAAATTGTCTAATTTATAAAAGTTTTTAATAATCATAAAATAAATAAAGAACTTGGTTAGTCGACTTAGTGGAGATCGAGTTGTGAACTTAGTTCTTAAACTCAAGTTATGAACGAATCGTGAACTCAAATTATGAACTAGAGTCATGAACTCTAGTTACGAACTACAATTGTCTATTAGAGTTAGAAACTTGAGACGTAAACTCTAGGTATAAACTAGAGGTTGAGTAGTTCAATTATGTATTAAATTCAAAATTGTTATCTATTATTAATAAATTAGAATCACTTTTTATCAATTTTTTTTCTTAATCTGTAAACAATCTATTTTATAATGTTTTTAAAAAAGTGAATGTGGCGGGACGGGACATATCTATCCCGTTTTTTTTGTATAGACCCAATTTATTCGGTAAAAACTATGTTTTTCAGCAAAACCCTTAATGAAATTTTTATGATTTTTATTAATGTATTGTTTTATTATATATATATATATGTGGTTCTATACTTCCTTTATTAGAATATTTCGTATTTTCAATACAAAATATTAAGTTTATACAAATTAGAATACAGTTTATAGTTTACAAAAAAAAATTTTTTAAAAAAATAAAACATTAAAAATCGATTATAATTTTTTAAAAAAAATTTTGCGGGAAAAAAATATAGAATGAATTTCTTCCCTTTTTAGAGTTTATATAATTTCCAAAATTATTAAAATAAATATATATTTATTAATATTAGAAAAATATTATATTACTCCTCATAACAATGAATCGGTAAAAAAAAAAAATATTATTTATTGGTAATCCTATAAAAATAATATTGACGATGACTAAACTAATATTATAATTTTTTTATTAAATTTATTGGTAATTCTATAAAAATAATATTAACGATGACTAAACTACTATTATAATTTTTTTTTATTACTAAAAAAAATAGAAATATATAACAGAAATTAATCTCATAACAATGAATCGGTAAAAAAAATTAATATTATTTATTTTTATTCATTAAAAAATCTTAGAAGCAAATGGCTCTTACACCCTTCTCATGTAGATATTGTCTTGAATTTAAAAAAATAAGAACTGATGCTTTTACAACAAATCCTGAGAATTACTTGCTTTATTAATCTAACATTTTACCCCTTGCCATATAGTCGCAAGGATAGTGAATTAGCTTAAGTAATTCTTATAATTTTTCGAGATAAGTTAGGAATTCCTGAAAAACTTAAAAGTACTTTTGCTTAAAACATAAGCTATTAGGCCTTTGGTTGGCTGATTTTTATAAATGTTTTTGATTTATATTATATTATTTTTTTAATAAAGGGGTTTTTTTATAAAAAAAATAGTTATTTTTTTATAAAGTAAAAAATATATATTATGGAAAATAATGATTTTATTATCAAATTTAGCTGCAAGAGAATTTTTAAGCGGAAAAATATATTAATTCATCGAGTAATTTACAAAAATTATATATTTGTATCCCATTTTAGGACTAACCGGGATTAATTTATTTACATGCGCAGACCGAATTAAAAATTCGTTTTTTTGACCTTCGGGCTTTTTAATTATATTTTTTGGATAGGTCCCAGTTTAAAAATTTTATATTTTTAGATTAAATATTAAGGACATACTGATAACTATGGCATTGATGAAACTCAGGCGCGTAGCTAGCGAAGGAGAGAATCCCCACTTAGTAAAAATTTTTGAAAAAATATAAAAGGTTCCAGGAATTATGAAATGCAAAGATATTCTATTTTAAATTTTAGAAAGTTAAATTAATTTTAATTTTCTTCCTTGTGTTTTAATATTATTTTACAAAAATTTGAAGCATGTTTTCTATATTTTTTAAATATTAAACACTGATGGGTATAAGAAAATTTTATCAACCAAACCTAAAATTAATATAAGTATATAAACCAAACCCAATATCAGAAATCATAATAACTGATTATTTATCTGATGCACAATGCTTCCAAATAAAACTATTGAACAAAATGAAGAATAAAAATAAGATCTTCAGGTTAGTAACTATTAGATAATTTGTTGAATGTATATTTTTAAGAGTTCTTGAGTACAAGAAGAAAAAAACTTCCCAACATGAAGAGCCTTTGACATCAAGCTGTTACAGCATTTTTGGATCTAGAATAGCCTCTTTTGATTACCCTTTGAGAAATATCAGAAGGCCCCTGATATATCATCTGAAGTTGAGATACATTATTCAATTGGGCGACAGACATTTTCTTCTCATAGGAATGAATTAGTTATATTATTTAATAACAACAATTTTATACAATATTTTTTTTAAATGTTATGGAAATTGTTGTGGTTATACGAATATCATTATATAACGACTTAGAAAACTAATAGATAATATCGACCACTTATCGAGCGAAGCGAGATTATATGATTTTGAGATTCGCAAGTCTCGTCTTGCACCTAGGCAAACAATTGTTCTAATATTAACGTGGTTTCAAACAAAGATTACTATAGAATAACCTTTTTTATTTCACTTTTGTATAAAATCAATGAACGATTTAATCAAATGGCTCTGTCCAATTTAAAAACTATTTTTAGGACATATTAAATCCTGATATTGCAAATAAATATACTTGAAAATCTATGAATTCTGATGTTTTTGATTAAATCATTTTATTTAGATTCAATATCTTTTTTACAAAAAATACGCATTTTTTTTAATGATGAATTACATTTTACGTTTAAAAATAATGATCACATTTCTCAAATTAATTATCCTTTATATATGATATTTATTTAATACGTTAATATAAAAAAATAAAATTATTTATCAATGTTAATAATTTTAAGTTAGTCATTCGAAGCGTTAACAAAAAAGGTTTATGTATAATATTATAAAATAATAATAAATAAAATAATAAATCAGTCTTTACTTTACCGTAAAGGGAACATATTAACATTCTACCCTCCAAATAAATCCTGCCTAGGTTTTCCTTGGACATGTAGAGTGAACTAACAACGTGTTAAATCACTGTTCATACTGGTCCCTTGACAAAATTTTTGTTTTTACCAAGACCATTTCTCTGGGTTGTACTCTGCCCATTAGTGTGGTTGCCACATAATATGCCATTGATGTTCATCCGGGTTTATGCGTCTTTAAAGCCAGCACACAACCCCATTGTGCCGTCTCTCTAGAAAACATATGTCAGTGGACTTGCCCATCTGACTTGAGGTACAGGTTCTATGATATTATCCTTTAGTACAAATCATTGCGTCGATCCTGGCATATGGCACCCTAGGGGGCAGGATTCTAGGAACAGCGTCATCATAGGCGTAGTCAGGGGGGGGGGCAAGGGGAAATCCCCCCTCAGAAATTTATCACTTTTTGTGAATTTCATTTTAAGCTAATAAAAATATCCCCCTTCCCTGACCCCCAAAAATGTATGCATATATCTTAAACAATAATTTGAAAGAAAGAATGTAATATTTTTTTATAAAACTATTCATAATTTATACATTTTTGGAAAAAAGCATTTATATATAAAAAAAGTGAACCAAAAATGCTTTTTAAGAAATGGAATATAAGCCAAAGATAAGTTTTGAGACAAAAGTGAAATGTATTATAATTATTAATAATAGATCTATAAAATTACTAAATAATATAATATATCAAATATTTTTATTAAGTGAGTAATTTTAATTTATTTATCTTAATAAAAGTAAAATACAATTATAAAACTATTGATAAAATTAAATCATAAATTAAATAAAAAAATCAAAGTACAATACAAACAGTGGAATATAATATGCCGTAGATTTACAGTATATCTAATTTTATCAATTATCATATGACAATCAAGTAATTTTTACCAATATAGCGAATTTTATATTTTACAGAAAACTATAAAATATTGCTAAGGACATCAGAAAATATCTTTTAAAGTCAATTTTTAATATCATTTTTTATTTAATTATAATAGATGGCGTTAAATAATTGAATGCAAATTATTGCTATATTTATTATCAAGATCATTGATTAGTAAAATTTGTTAAAATATTAACTGTAATATATTCACTAAATGTCAAATATGTCTGTAAAAGTGGAATTTTACGTAATATTTGGTAACTAATTCTATATAATAGAGGAATATCATCTATATGTTTACTTACTTTTTATAAATAAATTTCTTATACTTGTTTGGAATAAATGATTACCATGCTTTTATATTAATGTATATACAAGTAATTTATTATATTTATATAAACTAATAAAAATATATTTCATATTTGTTCCAGGCTTATTTTTTTTTATTAAAATTAACCTCCTATCTTGTTAAGATATTTTATGACTATATATAGACAAAGGTAACCCGGCCTAGGCAAAAGTGAGCCGAAGGCCTGCCCCAAATGAAGTCTGGGGCGAAGCCCCCAGTAATTTTTTAATCCCCCCCTTAGGAAAATTCTGGCTACGCCTATGAGCGTCATGCTTCCGGCGAATCTTCACTTGCCTGATTATTTTGGGTTTGCTGAAGCATGTTGACTCAAGTTCTTCTTTTATTGTCGAAATAACCTTCTCCTGATCATCATCTACGTACCAACCTTGAATGTTTTTAATATATTATTGAAGGCGTGGAGCCATACAAGGCCTAGCAGGGAGCATTTATAACTATCCACCACTATGGCCTCCAACGTGTGTGATTTATTCAAACTTCACGTTAACATTGGTTAGACCTATGATCTTGATTACCTACAGCCTTATCTGTGTGCCTCGGTAATATCGAGTACCTGGTGCCAGTGTCCACTTGAATCAACGTGGGAATGTCGTTAATGCTCACCATGATGTTGTACACATTATTTTGGTGTTATTGACCCCCAGATTGTTCACCTCCACACTCTGAAAATTGTACTCTTTGACGTCGATGTTTGAGACATCTTCATCATCGATTTCTTCGATGTTCATAGTATTATTGGTGTCTGATTGAGAAGCACGATCTTTATTATCATAAGATCTGTTATTGGTATAGTTATCATTGTGGCAATGGTTGAGCCTAGGCAAATATTTAGGAAAATCATTGCTGTCTTGAGGGCTATATCTATATTGACCGCGACGTGTATAGGTTTCCATTATCGCCTCTATGTGATCATCGCGTTGATCAAGACTTTGGCTATGGTCACAACGACAGTCGTGAAGGTTGCCATAGTAGTTGTAACCGCGGTTGTCTTATCGACTTCCTGATTGTCGTTGCAGTCATTTTGGCGATTGTCAAAACGGTTGCGGTTGTCATAATGATTATCGTAGCGTTGATCAAAACGGCTGCCGTGGCGGTTGTCGTGGCTTCCGTCGAAACGTTTGTCGCGGTAGCGTCGTAAGCATATATCGTAGCGTACATCGAAACGTTTGTCACGGCAGTTGGCTTAGATGGGTTGAGGTTGCTTGGTAAAAGCATCATATTTTATAAAAGATTTATGATGTGTGTTAGAGTCCTGTTTGGGTACGGTCTCTTAGCTACTCTTAGCTCTGCCTGTGTAATTTATCTCCTCTTGTATTCCAGATAATTCACTCGAATTCACCATGTCCTTGATATCATTTGGCTCCCTGATATCTTCCTCTAGCCGTAGATTATATATGTCTTCTATGGTCATAAAGTTCCTAACCGCTCTTCTGATCTCTTTGGTAATGCCAGACCTCCTCAATAATGCATTGAATGACACCAAAATTGCATTCTATATTGAGTCTGGTTATGTGCGTAACCCATGCTAAAAACTTTTCCTCATTGCTTTGCATGGCCGCACAGAATACGAAGAGTTTAGCATTTTCGGTCTTCGAAGGATGTTGAAGCTTGAATTTGCCTAGAAGAGCGATGGGGTCCAGGAGGTCTGCATAGCTCCAAAACTCTGTCAGATAAACTTCAAAGAAACAAAGCGGCCTTTTTCCCGCTGGAAATCTTGCTTGTATCGAAGAAATTTTACAACATCCCTAAGTAGGCGCTGTCATCGCTACTAATTTTAGAAAAATCCAACTTGACAAATTTGGTCATTTAGGTGGTATTAGATGCATCCATCGTTAAGGAATTTTATTTGGATATGACTCGTATTAGCTACCATAAAAATATAGGTGAGAATGTAGATGGGTTATATATCTAAGAATTTTCATGTTTTGATTTAATCATTTTATTTAGATTCAATATCTTTTCTTCAAAAAATAAGCATATTCTTTATTGATTAACATTTTACGTTTAAAAATAATTGTTTAATAATATAATTTTAGTTTTACGAATTGTAACCTTTATTTTAGTTTCACAAATTGTAACCTTTATTTTAGTCGTAACTTATATTTTAGTTTATTTTAAGGTTATATTTTCATTTTAGTTTTATTTATTCAAATATTACTTTTGTAAAAATGATATAAATACGTTGTAAAAAGTATAATAAAACAGATAATAAAAATATATTTTTCGTTTTCTCTACATGTTGCCTCGGTGTGAGGTTGGCAAAAAAGACTCGCCACCATCATTTTAAAATTATTCTCACTAAGATTTCCTCCAAACTTATTAATATACTTTGGGATATATCAATTTACGATATACTTTATGAATTGACTTACGATTGTGACATACAGTATTCAAGAGAACCCGATAGTGATGATGTTATTTTTTAGTCTCTAGGAAATGATTAAATATTTTGAACAACTAGATGGAAAATTTTACGTTTATAACGATTCGGAGTTTATTCAACTCCGGTGTATATTTATAAAAATATAAAGTGTCATTATTATTTTCAAATACTTATATGAAATATTATAATAATCATTAATAAATAATGGACACTATACCAGAATTAATATACAAAATTCCAAAACTGGTTGGATTACTCACTGAGATTTACTTAGACAGAATAGCAGCGTCTACATGACAGGATTTTCACTGGATGCAAACCCCCTTCAAAAACCTTTGCCTACCCCCCTTAAAAAATCGCCGCCAGTTTTCTTATCATTATTTTCACCTATTTATTATTGATACTCTTTTCAAAGAATTTAAAAAGGATAACTTAAATTAATTTATCTCTACTACCAACTATCGATATTTTGTGAATATAAAGAATTTATTTTTTAGATAATAAATTCAATTAAAACCTCCATTATTTACAATGAATTAATTATTATGGCATTATGAGCTTGCTAAAATATCTAAACCTTTTAAATTACATTTAAAAGGATAGTTTATTTGGAAAACAATGTGTATGATTGTTTGCAATATATAGATTTGGTCGATGAATTGTATTATAATAATACCATGATAAAAGTATTAATTTTTACAGCAATAAATTTTGTCCTATTTCATCTCAAAATTTAATAGATAACCCCCCAAAAAATTTATCCTACCCCCATTAAAGCAGCGTACCCCCTATCCCCTCAAAAAAATGGGATGCAAATTGTTCCTACCCCTACCGCTAGTGTTGTTAAACGGCTCACTAACTCAATATTTTAGCCAGAAAAATATTGTCTAAGCCTCGAGATTTCGATAATATATGCCTAGACCTTTGTTTCTTCTATGAGCAAAATCTTGAGGCTTGCGTAATATTTTTCTGGACGAAATATTGAGTTAACCGTTTTTAAAAATCGGCTCAAAACGAGCCATTTAACAACACTACCTACCGCTCATGTAGACGCTGCAGAATAGTAAGTTATTTTTTGACCAGGGCATTACCGGACTCCATTAAAATAAATACTTAACTTAATAAATTATCTGATGATGTGTTTGATAATATTAAATCAATTTGCTCTGATACCGATATATTAGATCTTAAAATAGTGATTAAGAAATTAGCTTACCTTTTACCTGTACAAGATAAAAATATTTTAATAAACAAATTCAACTTATTACAGCAGAATTCGAGTGAGAATTTCATGCAATGGTACATAAGAGTATCAAAACTGCATAAAAAATGTAACTTTTCAGACGACAATAGATTAAAAGAAAAATTACGTACGTCAACCTTAAATGACAAAATAAAATATAAATTTTGTAAAAATATTAATTTAACCTTAAATGAAATGGTGGAGTTAGGAATTAGATTAGATAGTATTAATGATAAATCAGATATTGATAATATAAGTTATATGAATAACGATAAAAAGTCTGATAAAGATAAAAACTTTAACAAGTAATAGAAATGACAATAATAATTATTTTAGACTTGATAATAATTTTAGAAATAATTTTAGAAATAATTTTAGAAATAATTTTAGAAATATTTTTAGAAATATGATAATAGATTTAATAATAGGAATAAAGATAGGAATTATAACAATAATTTTAGATACTATGATAGGAATTACGGTAATAATAATTCTAGATACCTTGATAATTAATAACTATAACTACAACAACTATCGCTACAACAATAATAATCAATCTAATTATGGTAGAAATAATACATGGCATGATAATAATCAAAGAAAACAGATCCAATACGGTGACGGAAATCGTAACAATTACCAATCTTATCGCAACGATTCAAATAATTAAAGAGGTAGCGACAACAGTCAGAGAAAGCAAATACAATATAACAACAATTCAAATAATTATAGAGGTACCGACAACAATAATAGAAAGCAAATACAATACAATAACAACGATTACAATATGAATATTGAAGAAATTATTGAAGAGAAAGTCGACTCTACAAAGAACAAAGATGATAACGATTTCAATGTTAACAACTTATCTGGGGACATGCTTAATGATAAAGATAATGCATTTATGACTACTTTAAAAGTGAACGATATTGTTACAAGTATGCAAGTCGACACAGGCTCTAAACATACTATTATACCTCATGGTCTGGCTAAAAACTTGGTATTAGAGATGTTTAGAAATCCGAGTTACAACTTACCGCTTATGACGGAAATTTAATCAAGATCATCGGCATTACTCAAGTTAAAGTGACTTATGAAGGTATCTCAAAATATTTACAGGCGGTAGTCGTTGAATCAAGAAAAAATGGCGCGTTGGGACGTACATGGATCAAGGCTTTCAAAAATATTTTAAATAAATTTATAGCAAATTTTGTCACTAATGAAGATGAAATAAAAAAATTGATCAAAGAGTGTGAATCCAAATTGACTAATGGGCCAATCAACAAATCAAGTGTCAAGTTACATTTAAAAAGAGATGCCCAACCTAAAATTATACCGCTTAGACGTATTCCTTATTCAAAAATTGATCTTGTGAGCAATGAACTTAAAAAAGGATACATGATAAAATTATTTACCCGGTGAACGATGTCGGATGGGCAAGTCCTGTTACCGCTGTCTACAAAGATGATGAGAGCAACAAACTAACTATGGCAATACAATTAAACTTATGTGAAGGCTTCTTTAGAAGAAGGAGAATGTTGAATAATATAATTTTAGTTTTACAAATTGTAACCTTTATAGTCGTAACTTATATTTTAGTTTATTTTAAGGTTATATTTTCATTTTAGTTTTATTTATTCAAATATTACTTTTGTAAAAATGATATAAATACGTTGTAAAAAGTATAAAACAGATAATAAAAATATATTTTTCGTTTTCTCTACAATAATGATCATATTTTTTAAATTAATAATCCTTTATTTATGATATTTATTTAATACGTTAATATAAAATAATAAAACAATCATTTATCAATATTAATAATTTTTAGTTAGTGTTACATTATAGGAATTAATAAATTAAAATATTGGTTATTGAATAGTAATGTTTTAATTTATATAACGTACATTCATTATATTTATTCAAATAATATTTTTATTTTTGTTATGAATTCAAATAACTTATATTACTTTTTATTTTTCGTAACCTTACTTTTTGTTTTTTGTTTAATCATATATATTATAATTTTATATAGTATATATATATAGCATGTGTATAAAGAGAAAAAGAAGTTAGTTAATAATAATAAAATATATTTTTACTTACTCGCAGGTAAATCCTTTTCCTTCGTTCTTTTCATGGTGCTCTGGCTCTGGGTGGTGGACTAGAATGAGATTACTACCTAACCTATGGAGATGACTGCTTAACCTATTGAGATGACTACCTATTGAGATGACTACCTAATTTATTGACATGATCAATGCCTAATCTATTGATGACTGCTTAACCTATTGAGATGACTACCATACTATTGATATGACTACCTATTGTGATGACTACCTATTGTGATGATTGCTTAATCTATTGAGATGACTACCTTATCTATTGATATTACTACCTATTGAGATGACTACCTATTGAGATGACTACCTTATCTATTGATATGACTGCCTAATCTATTGAGATGACCAAGAATCAAACCTTAGCACGTTCTTTCATGCAAAAAGCTTCTTTCTTCATGGTGTCCTGGCTCTGGATGTTGGACTGGAATATGATAACCAGCACCTAACCTAATGTGACAACCTAGAAAGAACCAATATGGAAGTTGGACGTTAGGTTATGAATTCTATATTGTGAGACCAATGATGATTACTTATTATTGTAATCCACATAAGAAGAAAAGTTATTATAAATTAAGATTTTATGCCGGAATAAAGGCATGTTATAAATTTTTAAAATCACTTAAATGTAAAATCATAATGGATATATTTGAACACATAAAAAGCCTTATTATTTACCTAATTTCTTAGTGAAATATTGATATTGATTTCTTGAATGATGACCAATTGTTGTAAATTAACTAAACCTAAAGATGAATTCTTAGATATAATTAAAAATAAACCATTAAAAATCCTAAACAAGAAGATAAAACTTTAATTTTAAATATGTTAAAATGTAATTAAAACATATGAATTAAAAGGTTTAAATCACATGATTGATTTAAATAACCCTTAAAGTAATACTTAATATGATAAAAATGTTTTTGAAATAAAGCTCTTGAAGACAAGTGGTTATGTTACATCTTCATTTTAGATAAATATTTAAATGATGTGATGAGATCATTTTCTATAAATTATCTTATGAAGAATTTTTATAACACTTTTTGAATTAAAACTAGGGTGTGAAATTTAAATTTTTTATTTAAAGAGAGGGAAATGTGAATAATATTTTATTTGCATATTTTAACCTCGGAGATTGAAAATAAATAAAAATAAATTACTAAAACGCAAAAAATTAATTGAACACTAAAACGCTGAAAATTTTATATAACAATCTTATTGATTTATCATTCTTCACTTATTTTTATATTCAATTTGATGAACTATTATTTCTCATTAATCACAACTTACTGATGATAATAACAATTTTGAAAAATGACAATAATAACAACTGAGCATTACAAGCAAGCTAGATGAAGTCACGATTTATAAGGACAACTTACGATAAGGATATCAAGCTCACGATTTAGACAAAAACGTGCAAAAACGAACAAACCAACGATTTGGACATGCCAACGATTAGTGACTTGTGCAACATTGACAACCAAAACGATAAACCACTTGAACAACAAACTCTCTATGAATTCTTAGATGAAGTTATGGGAAGGCTTGTAGAAGAGGGAGAATGTTACATTATAGGAATTAATAAATTAAAATATTGGTTATTGAATAGTAATGTTTTAATTTATATAACGTACATTCATTATATTTATTCAAATAATATTTTTATTCTTGTTATGAATTCAAATAACTTATTTTACTTTTTATTTTTCGTAACCTTACTTTTTGTTTTTTGTTTAATCATATATATTATAATTTTATATAGTAATGTATAATGTTATAAAATAAAAAAATATTACTTTACGGTAAATGGAACATATTAACAATATTGCTCAATTTTATTCTAAGGAAATATGTATCTGAAGTATTGTTGTTAATTGGTTGGTTGTGTAAAACCCAGACCCAGGGTTTCGGTCTAAAAAATCGACCAAACCAGCTCTGAGCACGAACCCCCCGGGGTTCAGACCCGGGTCGTGTTGTTGTGACGATTTAATAAATATGTTGATTAAATTAAAAATAAAACCCATTGTTGAGATAAAAATAAATTAAATTCCACTTGCGAAAATGTTTAAAATTAGAAAATCAACATTAAAGTTTAAAATAAAATATAGGAAAAAGTTATTGGTCAATTTTTACAATAACTTTGGCAAAAATTAATATTTTTGGATCTAGTTTATATTTATATATATATTGGGAATAAATAAGTTATTATCCATCCACTTCTTGATCTAGTTTTTATTTATATATATTGGTAATAACTAAGTTATTATCCACTTCTAACTCAAAAATTTTGAAAATGTCGAGTGGGGCACTCCAATTCTAGACTGACGATATATAAAATCTTCAATTTACACTTTTTATAAAAAAATAATTATATAATAAACTTAACTTCAATATAAAAAATCATAATTTAATTTTTAAAATTATTATTTTCTTAAAAAAATTATCAATAAATAATAATTAATTAGGGCAGGGCAAAATGCACTCAGGTTAATTTTAGATATCTATGGATATATTTGAGCTAAAATGAGAATAAAATATTAAACCTTCGATTCATTTAATTTTGTATTATATTGTTTTATTTACTGTTTCAATTTTAATATGGTTAAATATACCATTGAAGCGATGATGATGTTATTACAAATATTTTTTTGATATTACGAAACGATAAAAGTTTTTAACATTATAATTGAAAACAAATGTGTTTTTTTTTTTTTAAAAAAAATGAAAAAATTTTTTTTTAATCAAATTTATAATTATAACTGTTCAAAAGAGAGTGTTGCATAATCTGCAAAATTCCGAACGGGCTTCCAGCCGGGCCTAATTTAAAAAAAAATCTGGTTAGGGCTGGGTTGGGCCAAATATTTAAAAAAAAAATTCTGCCAAGTCGGTCGGGCCTTGGAAATCTTTTTAAATATATCAAAATTTAACAATTTTATGTTCAATTTTTCAAGATTGAGCTTGATTGGGATATTTAGAATACTTTTGGATATTCGTTTCTATTTATAAGGGGGGGGGGATTATAAAAAAGCATCTTTTCTCCTGTCCAAAATATATAAAATCAATTTACACTTTTTATAAGTTAAATTATCTGATGTTTTTATTTTCAACATTTTTTTAAAATTTCTACTGTTTTAAAATAAAAAATGTGTTATTTTAATTTTTTTAAAAACAAAATATTTTTATCTTAAAAATGGGTTTTATTTTTAATTTAATCAATATGTTCAATAAATCGTCACCCGGGTCTGAACCTCGGGTCGGTCTGAACACATAAAAGCCCAAGAAAATTAACAACACTAATCTGAAGGCCATATCTGATGACCAATTAAAGTAACAATTTCTTGGTATGAAAAATTAATTTTAATAATGAAGAATTAACGTAACATTTTTATTCTTTATATTATTACAATTACATTTTTATTATCCATATTAAAATAATTACATTTTATCTTTTTTTTAACAATAATAAATGTTCCTTTTATATCTTTCTTAAAAAAATAAATAAATAAAAATAACCCTATGTATAAAAAGAAAATGTTAGTTTAAAATTGAATTTAACTTAATATTAAAAAATATATCAATTGTCAAAATAAATTGATTTTAAAGTTAAGAAACAAACATAAATTGCAACGATAAAATAAAAAGTTAATCTAAACTAAAATAATTTCGGCGAAAGGTGTTAAATAAAATAAAATATAAAATCAACTTTATCGACTTATTTAACAAATAAATTATTCTCCAAGAAACGCCATGGAGTTACATACTTTAAAATATATGTTGAAATCTTTTCCCAATCTATTATAATTGCTGTAAATTTTGGCAACAAGTATAAATGAGAGAAACTTTTTTTCATTACAGAAAATAAGAACCTAGCAGAATTTCAACATTATAATAATTGAGCTTTACTAAATATAGATGGAAATTTAATCCTCAGTTACAGAACAAATTATTGAAAGCTCAATAACAAATCAGAATAAACTTCTATTTAGGAAGTAACTTTTTAAATCATCATTTAATGTTTAATTCAATATTTTATTGCATTGGCGTACGCAGCGGGGGGGGGGGGGAGGGGGTAGATGCCGGATATATTTTTCAAAAATATTATTGCTAATATTCATTTATATTTGTTAATATTTATTCCTATCTAATATATATATTTAATTACATATATTTATCTTTATGTACATTAAAAAAAATGTTTATGAAAATTATTTTAAAATATATATTATATAATCAAATTTTGATTGATTATGATTAATTCCTTTTTAGCAATGCATTTTAGCTAACAATGCATTATTTAGTCATCATACCCCTATTTTAATTATTAGATTAGATTAATACATATAAATTATATTTTAATATTTAATAGTTAATAAGACTACTAAATTTTTATTAAATGAGTGCAATTTATTTATTAGATTAGATTAATACATCTATTATAATAATCCTCAAAAAAGTCAATCAAATTTAGCCAATAGTGTTCTTTTAAAAAAAAAATTGTCCAATAAAAATGATTATAGGGTAATAGGTCCAATAATAATCATGTAACAACCTTAATATTCATTCAGTTTTATAACACATCTTCATAAGGTTACAGAAAACGTTAATTAAGGTTAAATTTTTTATAGATTATATAGTTAACCTACAAATAAAATTGGCTTCAAAGATATTTAATCAAACTGGGTAGAATAAAGGAGAGTTTTAATGTCATAGTATGTATAGGAATTTAGGGGTAAAACAATTTTATAAAATATACTTTGATAAACATTTTGAATATTTTAATTTTGTTAAAACTTAAATGTGTCCAAAGTGTTGTTAATAATTTGTGAATCAAGGATTTTTTAAAACATTTTGGATGCAGCTTAAAAAATTTTAGTTAATTATTATTCAATAAATTTTTTGGATTTAAAGAAAAGTTATTTAGATAGGTTTTATATGAAACTCATGTGTATATTTAATAGTTCCTTTCTAAAATAATCATTTTTATTATTATTCCAAAACTGGAGATAGATTAGATACCAAATTTTATTTTTATAATTTTAAGAAATATTATTCTATATCATAAAAAATTATTTAAATGCTTTTAAGACCTTCATAAATACTCTTTTAAACAAAGACCTCCTATCATAGATTTAAATCAAATATGAGGTCAACCTGATTGTGTCACAAACTCTGTGGTGGTATCCATTGGCTATTTAGAAGCAAGGATCAAAATCCAAGGTCTTAATTTATTAGGTATACATAACAATTAAGATTGATTGTTAAGGGAGAAGTTAAAAGAGTATTTATGAAGGTTATTTAAATAATTTTTTATGATAAGTGTAGGTTTTATATGAAACTCATGTGTATATTTAATAGTTCCTTTCTAAAATAATCATTTTTATTATTATTCCAATGGAGATAGAATAGATACCAAATTCTATTCTCCAAGTAACTTTTCTTTAAATCCAAAAAATTTATTGAATAATAATTAACTAAAATTTTATTTTAAGCTGCGTCCAAAATGTTTTAAAAAAATCCTTAAAATTTTCACAAATTAATTTTGCATAAATATTTTCTTTTAACCATATATATTGTTCGACATAGTAGATCCTTATTTTCCAGCACCTTTTAATGTTACGATCTGAGTTATTGTAATATATTTATTGTATGGTGAAAGAGAAAATTGATAGATATTCCAAGAGAAATTGCAGAGATTATTAGCAGTGTAACATTTTGAAGAATAAAATAAAGAATTAAATAATTTTGTAAAAATTGTCCACTACTTCAATTACCATTAAATAATTCAATCTATTATATTATAGTGTTGAATATTTTCTCATAACTTCATAATTGTAGAATGTATGTTATTCATAACTTATTATAACATTTTGATGAAATGTATAACATTTGTTTTACTTATATATAATTTGACTATGATTGTAGTTAACCTCCTATTATTTGATAACTTAAAATATCTTTTTATTTTTCTATTGTAATTTAATATCAATTTCTTAAATTTAATTTTATAATTTTTAATTAAATAATAAATCATTTGGAAAGGTGGTGGTTTGTTTAAAATTTAAATTAGGATGAACATATTTTCAGCATGGTACTTTAATGTGTATTCATGAATTTCATATAATGATAGGTAAATCAGATATTTCCCCTTCATTTGATGATAATTTTGGAAAATTTTCCCAATTAATATATACATATATTAGACAGATTTTAATTCTTATAAACCTCTTATATTTTTCAGGATCCAAGAAAAAAATTAATTATTCTTAGTTTTCCTGGGCTTGGGAAATATTTTTCACAATTAATTTGGACTTGGACGTAGCTTGCTAAACATTTTTCAAAGAAATTTTTAATTTTAAATATAGGCTAGAAATTGGCCTGAAAATTTCTTTTGAAAACATGGCCAGGCCTGATCAAAAACCAAGGCCCATGCAACTTTCATATTCTGATTGTATTTTTAAATGCATTGTGACTTTTTATATATTTTATTTCAGTTCTCAACTACCAAAATTATTATGGTCTTTGGCAGGTTTAAGAAAATTTTCCAAGTGCGTGGATCTGGCTTGGGAATTTTTTTAATATTAGGCATAGGTGTAATATTTAACACAATTTATATGGCCCTCAGGTAAAAGCTAATTTAAATATTATTTTTATCCAAAAAAATTAAAAGTTTGATGGAAGGCAACAAATAAGTTTTAAATATATTATCACATAATACTTTATTACTAAATTTTATATTTTTCTAACATGTATTTATATCAATTCACAATCAATTAACCTAAAAATGTTAATGCTAAAAATGGTTAATTTAATAATAATAACAAATTAATGTATGAATGTATATAAAAAACAAATTTAATGATTCTAAATATTGTCCATCTCTAACATTCCACCCTCCAAAGAAATCCAGCCTAGGTCTCTTTAAGTGCCGAAAAATCGTCCCGATGTTCTTGATTTTTTACTATTATTATCGTTTCATATGTCACTTTGCTTTTATCTTTTAGCGATGTCTTGCTTTTGTCACGTTTTATCGTTGGCTTGTTTTCACCTCGTTGGTTTGTTATTAACGTTTCGTCTCTTTGCTTATTTGTTTTGTTCACCTTCCATAGTCATTATTATCATTTTTTTTTTATAATTTTTCAAATCATTATCATTATTATTAGTTAATCAAGAATAATTAGGAATCATAAGAATAGATCCAATTGAATATAAGAATCGATCCGATTGAATATAATCATCATTTAGAAAATAATATTGAATTTGTAAGAATGTATAAAGAATCGCGTTTTAATGTTTTTTTTTATTATTTGTGTCGCGTTTTATACAATTTTTTATATTATTTATTTTGCGTTTTATATCGTTTTTTTTTATTTATAATGTTTTATATCATTTTTTTTTATTTATATATTTTTTGTTTATTTTTATTTTACATTGAGTTTTATATAGTTTTTTTTATATTTATTTTTTTTTTTTGTTTATTTTTATATGTCAAAAAATAATTTTCCATTGATAAAGTCAAAATTAAAGATTTAAATGAGATATATTATTAATCATATCTTTTTTTATAACTTCTCCCTCCTTAAAACTTTAAGAGATTTTTAAATTTAAATCCTTTCATCTTAAGTATAAATAAGATTTCACAGTTCCTACAATTACTTTTTTTACTATAAATCGTGGATTCTATTTTATTTAAAGTTTTCCATATAGAGATTTCATCTATTTCATTTGTGTTACTTGTTATATTTGTATCATCAGAGTTTTCTTTATTTAAAATTTCATAGTTATTAAAGTCATTATACTGAAAATTTTCATTCACAATAATTATTTTCACATTTTGAATTTATTATAAGAGTTTCCTTAATATTAATGTTTTCTCTAATATTAGTATCATCGACTTTTATAGACATTTCATTGTCTTTATAATCATCACAATAATTATTTTCACATTTTGAATTTATTATAAGAGTTTCTTTAATTTTAATGTTTTCTCTAATATTAGTATCATCGACTTAATTATTTTCACATTTTGAATTTATTATAAGAGTTTCTTTAATTTTAATGTTTTCTCTAATATTAGTATCATCGACTTTTATAGACATTTCATTGTCTTTATAATCATCACAATAATTATTTTCACATTTTGAATTTATTATAAGAGTTTCTTTAATTTTAATGTTTTCTCTAATATTAGTATCATTGACTTTTATATTTGCTCTTACTTTATAGTTACATAATAATTTCAATATTGTAATAGCTTCCTCAAAAGTTGAATCTCTGTCTCTTGGTTCAAATGCCTTCATCTTTACATATAGATGATCAGGCAGTTTATAAATTAAATATCTGCTGCTATTTCTAACTTCATTAATTAAAAAAAAATTTTCTACTTCGTCAATATAATTCCTTATATTGTCTTCACTCCAAATAGGATAATTCATATCAATTAAATTTTACTTTATTTCAAAAAAAATTTAAGTTCATCAAATATGTACTTTATTTTATAATTATTTTTATTTGTGCTTATAATTATATCATTTTTTTTAAATTTTATTTCGAATGGTTTCATTGTTAATTTGTAATTTCTTACATGATATCCAATAGAATTTATAATCTTTCAGAATTATGATATTTAACTTGATATTTATTTCATTTAGAGTAATCCAATGTCCATTTCCACCATTCCAGTGTCCATTGATACTTTTTCCACTGCCACCATAAAAGTTTGATGGAAGGCAACAAATAAGTTTTAAATATATTATCACATAATACTTTATTACTTAGAAATTTAGTAATAAAGTATTATGTGATAAAATATTTAAAAACTTATTTGTTGCCTTTCATCAAACTTTTAAAATAGTATTCACTCTTAGTCTAAATGGGTTGACCTTGGTCTGAAGTAAGGGTGAGCTGGGTTAAGTTAGAATAAAAAATAGATATGGTTTTTAGAGATTTACCTATCTCCAGGTTTGGAAAATTTTTTTGAAAATTACTATGGGTTGGCCAGGCTTGAGAAAATTTTTTATAAAATTATCATAAGTTGGACTGGGCTTGGAAAATATTTTTATTAATTATATTGGGCTGGGCTTGGGGAAAATTATTATGAGCTTGGACTTTTGATAATTATTTTATTATTAACTATGGGTCAGACATTGGCCTAAAACAAGTTATTTTGCAGGTCTGGGCTCGGCCTGATCAAAAAACCAGGGCTCATGAAAATCTGATTTTTATTGTATTTTTAAATTCATTATGATTATTTAAATGTTTTATTTCAGTTCTCAACTACCAAAATTATTATGATCTTTCATTGCGCTTGGATGAATTTTTCAAAATTATTATGGCTTTGAACTTAACCTGGGAATTTTTTGAAATATTAAATATTAGGTATAAATGATCAGTAAATTTAACATATTGGTATTATCAAGTAAAAGCTTTAAATTTATTCTTACTCAAACCATAGTATTTAGTCTTAGTTATAATGAATATCATATAAATACCAGGAGCTAACCAGTAGAATGATATATAAATCAGATATTTACCCTTCATTTGATGATTTTGAAAAATTTTCCATATAAAATGGCAAAAAAATATGAACATATTTTACAGATTATTCTTATAAACCCCTTACATCAGAACTATTTTTCTGGATCCAAAGAAAAAAAAATTATTTTGGGTTTTCCTGGACTTGGAAAATATTTTTCACCATTATTATGGACTTGGACATAGCTTGAGAAACATTTTTCATAATTATTATAGTCTTAGATTCCTGTAAATTTTTTAATTTTAAATATGGGCTAGAAATTAGCCTGAAAATTTCTTTTGAGGACATGGCCAGGCCTGATCAAAAACCAAGGCCCATGCAACTTTCATATTCTGATTGTATTTTTAAATGCATTGTGACTTTTTATATATTTTATTTCAGTTCTCAACTACCAAAATTATTATGGTCTTTGGCAGTTTTAAGAAAATTTTCCAGGTGCGTGGATCTGGCTTGGGAATTTTTTTAATATTAGGCATAGGTGTAATATTTAACACAGAATATATATGGCCCTCATATAAAAGCTAATTTAAATATATTTTTATTCAAAAAAATAGTATTAGTCTTAATGGGTTGGCTTTGGTCGGGATGAGCTGGGTTAAAATAGAATAAAAAATAGATATGGTTTTTTACCTATCTACAGGTTTGGGAAAAAATTTTAAAAATTACTATGGGTTGGCCAGGTTTTATAATAATTTTTTTATAAAATTATTATGGGTTAGGCTGGGCTTGGAAAATATTTTTTATATTGGGCTGGGCTTGGGGAAAATTTTTCAAAATTATTATGAGCTTGGACGCTTGATAATTTTTTTACTATTAATTATGGGACAGACATTGGCCTAAAACACCAAGGCCCATGAAAATCTGATTTTAATTGTATTTTTAAATTCATTATGAATTTTATTTCAGTTCTCAACTACCAAAATTATTATGATCTTTCATTGGGCTTGGAAGAATTTTTCAAAATTATTATGGCTTTTTACTTTGCCTGGGAATTTTTTTTAATATTAAATATTAGGTATAAGTGATCAGTAATATTTAATAAATAATATTGGTATTATCAAGTAAAAGCTTTAAATTTATTCTTACTCAAACAATAGTATATTTACACTTAGTTTTAATGGATTGAACCCGGCCTGAAGGGGGCAGGAGGTAAAAAGAATAAAAATTGGATATTATTTTCAAATAACAGGTAACATCTAGCATAAAAGTAAGAAGAAAATTCTCATTCCCCGTCATTTTTGACGGGCTATCTACTAGTGTATATTATATTCACTATGTGAGCTTGCAATCAAATTCTGTGTTAAAAATGGAATATCAAATAATCGGGTTCGGGCAGGGCCTAATATTTTAAAAAAAATTTCGGGCCGGTCGGGTCGGACCTTGGAAATTTTATTAAATATATCTAAATTTATCAATTTTATATTGAATTTTTTATGTAAAATAAAATTTTTCGATTTAATTTATTGAAACTAAACGCTATATAACATATGTCTTTTATTTTAAGTAATTATATAAATTATAATTGATTTGAGTTTTTACATCCGGTGCAAAAAATTTTGGAAGAAAGTGATAGTACTGTATTTGTATTTGTACTGGTATCTATTTTATTTAATCATGTTAATTTCTAGGTTTGCTCACATTCTAATTAATGGTAAAATTAATATAGCCAATATATCCCTCCCATAATCAAATTTAATCTGGCATGGGCATTTTACCTCTCTTTTTATTTTCCCATGGGCGTTTAAGTAAGGGGCTTTGCCTCTTGCGCGCACAGGTAACTGCGGCCTGCCCAAAAAACGTGGATGGTCCTCTTATTTATTTAATTATTTCCCATTCTTTTATCCCAGTTAGATGGGCTTTTATGAGAGAACCAAGCGTTGCTCTTTTAGGGCTAGTGCGCTTAATATCACGTATCACGTAATTTCTATATTTAAATAAATTCGGGCCTGGCCGTGCCGGTATATTTTTTTAAAATAAATTTCGGGTTCGGGCCGGGCCGGCAAAACTGTTTTAAAAAATTTCGGGTTCGGACCGGGCCGGCAAAACATTTTTAAAAAAAATTTTGGGCCGGGCCGGGCTTGAAAAATTAGGCCAGATGCAGATCACTAGTCTAAATATTAATTTAGCATTCAGTTGAAGTTTAATTAACTCCATCTATTTATTTAAAAATATTATTATAAATTAAACATCTTATTATTCATCTCACAATGGATGTAATCTTATTAGATATCTTTTCTTCTCTTTTTTTACGTGTTTTAAGGAAAGCTATTTTTTCCTTCTTTGAAAAACAGTTTTGAGTTAAATTTTTAATACGAATATATTTTTGATATTATTACAAATTACTATTACTTTAAGATATATACAAACTAGAGGTGGTGTGGCAATAATATATATAATCTTAATTGTTTTTATCATATCCTTCTGGTCCTTATTTTACAGTTACAAAATGTTTCATTTCTAATATGGCATCATTGCCGTGTAAATAACTCAAGGCTTCAGTATATTTGCATAGTTATTTCTTCAAAAGATTTTTAGTATTCTTGTTTTATCAATTTATATAATATAATAACTTCTGATAAGAGTCATGGCTATGACTATCAATTAATCAGTATCTATTATTTGTCAGGCTATGTAATTTAAGATTACTCCTGCTGCTGAAAGCATTTGATTGCATAATTTAGATTAGTAATAATGGTAAACTGTCTAATCGTATATATATCATTAAAAATGGAAGATAATCTTTGAGAAATTTAATATCTCACAATAATTTTATCGATTATTTATCTAGCTTCATAATGTCATCTAGATCTAACTCCCATATAGTCGAGTAATGATTGATACTGCCTCAAGGTAGTACCTATCAAATTTGTATTTTGTTTATTTTTCATTTGGATACAAACAAATTTATTTATAATATATATTTGAAAAATCGTGATTTTTGTAAAGCGTCTGTGACCTAGTCGGCAAGAGCTTCGCTTACCAATTCGATTCGTATCCCAACAAAGATCATGTTTTTTCTTATTACAACTTGGTAGTTCCGTACTTGGGGGGAGGATATATAGGATGTTAAATAATAAGGGTTTTATTTCATTATAATAAATATTGGTCGGTATTTAGCAAATTAGGTTGGTATTTAGAAAATTGCTATACGTTGACTTGGCAGTATCTAACATTAACCCATATATATTTATGATATGGATTAAGTCGGTCATATTATCCTTTTTAGAAATTATTGATTTGTTTAGGCCTACAAATTTTCCCTTATTAGTCAATTCCATATAACATTGTCTAAATTTTTTTTTTTGATGATACGAATGATTTTATTAAATTCCTTTTTACATAAAACCTAGTTAGAAAAAATAAAATTTATAAATTTATAGTTATATAAATAAAAATAAATTGAGTCCCCATAAAAGAACCATAATTGTGTCTAAAAATTTTTATTTGAATTTTTTGTCAAATAAAAAGAAATTCTCTGGGTTCATTTGTAAAAAGTCGTATTTTATTATCCAGATTTTTTAAAAACATAAATGTTGAAGGCGAAAAATGCCCGTTCGTAGAGGTCACTACTGGAGTGAATATGAAGTTTTTAAAATTTTTGTATATGTTTGTCTTTTTAATTTCTGCTAGTGTAAATTGAAATTTATGTTTGAAGGGAATGATGAGACACATGTGTAATCCCATATAAGTGATTTGCTGAGGGCCCAAGGTATGGTTGACATACCATCAGGTCTTAAACCATCTACTTGAGATAAATTTGATGGTTCAAGATTGTTTGGAATGTGTGCAGCTGTTAGGCTTCTATTTATTATATGGTTTACAGCTGAGTAGCGTTGATGTCGCCTTGACTAAATATACAATTTAGGCAATGCCTACCCTTTGAATCGACCGGTGATTTGCATTTGATGCATGCATGAGACTGCACGATGTCACAACCTAGACGTAAACCTCAATTGTTCATCTGATAAGAGATTACCAAGGTTACGACTAGGCAGTGATTCTAACCATTCATGACCACCAAGTCTGTCAGATAATTGTAGGAGTTGAATGCAATCTAAAGGTGGATTGACTAATATATTTGTTTGGTATTTCGAGATAAAGGTGCGAAAATTTTTTCGTGTGTGATGATTGATGATAATACGGTGTTAATGGGTGTGTTTGCCTTCCATTTGTCAATAGCCTCGTCAAAAACGATCGGTAGGGCATATGAAGCCAGAAATCATAGAATTGTTAGATAATCTAGATGTTACGAATGATGATAAGGATAAAAGATTGAGTGGCAAAAAATCGAAACCGCCTAGTTTAAAAGGTAGCTGAGCAAGTGACCAATTGAATAAGTTTAAATTTATGTTAAAATTTTTTCTAGAAATATTTTAAATTTATCCTGAATTATAGATATGAATTCTTTATTTTGAAAAAAGATGATGATCGGAATATGTGCAAAAAAATAAACTTTGGTGTGCTGGTAGGTGACATAGAATGTGCTCCATTCTGTAAAAGCTTTTAAAAATGTTATGAAGGAAATCTTCTGACTTGGTAGCATTTGCTAATGGGGACCCAAATAGGATTAAGCTATCGGGAGCAATGATTTTCTAGCCTTCCAACTTTTGTGGCTTATTGTTTAAGAAACATAATTCTGTTTTATTTATGTTGAGTACGAGGCTGATAGCTTGGAAATTAATTTCCAGGTTTTAAAGCGCTAGGTACATTAGCTGAAGGGCCACAGATGGTCCCATCGTCTAAATACCATAAATTAAGATCTAGGTTAAAATTTTGTTTGATATAGTACATGAGATGATGGATTCCAAAACAAAAAAGAAGAGGTCCTAATGGGTCCTCTTGTTGAATGCTCTCTTGGGATAAAATCTGAAAAGATCTTATGTCAAAGGCGTCTGAAAGCCATATGAGGATTCAATAAATTTAGAGTAACAGGGAAAAGTTTCATAGAAGAATTTTAAAAAGAGGTACGATGTAGGCTATTGAAGGCATTTTTGAAATCTAGTTTACATATTACAGATAAGATGGCGGGCTTTCTAAGTAAATTCTTAAGGTATGAGCCATTATTTCGCAGCCGCCCTTGATTCCAAAACCTAGTTGATAAGAGTTTAAAATGTTGACAGCATCATGTTTGATGTTTTCGATTATGATTTTGGCTACTAATCTTCTGAAAAAGGAGCTTACTGCAATGGGACGGGTACCACCATCTGGCTTGAATAAAGCAATTAGACGTGCACCAAATAGGATTTGGTGAGTTTGTGGAATATCATTATTAATTATGTTATTACAAAAAGTTGTTAAAACCTTGATGACAGAACTATGGGAAGGATTTTTTGAATTAATTAAGTATTGAAAATAGGAGGGTCTGAAACCATCAAGACCTGAATTTTTATTGAAAGAATTGATAGCATGACTATTTCATCACTGGTAAATGTTATAAATGAGATATATTATATATATTATTAATGTTATAAATGTCATATACAAATCAATCATACATATATATATATATATACCAAATGTCATATGATAGAATACTTGATTTAAACTATATAAGAATGTTTTTTCACATTATGAAAATGTGTTACAACAAATCATATTATTACTGTATTAAATTATTATTTTTTTGATATTATTTTTTGAAGTAAATGGGTTAGTAAGCATGTTAAATTAAAATAAAAATTTTAATAAAGAAGTACCGACAATTTTCATAATCGTTATTTTTTTAAACTTTTATTGACATATGTGGGTAAAAAAAAATTTATATTAAAATTTCAATAAAGATTTAATGTAAAGTAACACAAAAAAGTGACAATTGTAATAATCGTTATTTTTAACTTATTTGATTTATTGTGTCGTAAATAGGTTATAATTTTTATTATTAAGATGTAAAAATAAAATTTAAATGAAGATGTACCATAAAAAAGTGACAATTGTCATAATCGTTATTTTTGAAAATTTTTTTAAAGCATAGATATTGTTAACATGTTAAATTAAAATTTCAGTGAGATGTAGCCCAGGAAAGTGACAATTGTCATAATCGTTATTTTTGAACTTTTTTGATTTTTTTAAGGCAAATGGATAAAAATAGTTATTGTTAACATGTTAAATTAAAATTTCGGTGAAGATATACTACAGGAAAGTGACAATTGTCATAATCGTTCTTTTTTGAATTTTTTTAAAGCAAATGGGTAAAAATAGATATTGTTAATATGTTAAGTTAAAATTTCAGTGAAGATGTACCATGGGAAAGTGACAATTGTCATAATAGTTATTTTTGAACTCTTTTGATTTTTTTTAAAATATATAACATAGAAAACTGCCAATTGTCATATGTAATATTTTTAAACTTTTTCAAAATTTAAACAGCGATAAAATAAAGATATTTTGAAAATTATTTAATATTTCAAAATTATTGAAAAAATATATTGTTAACCAGGTTTGTTGTTAGGAAGGTCCTACCCCATATAATTTAAAAAAAAAACCGCCCCCAATCAAACTTTTTTTTAATAAAAAATATTGGCTCAGCATGTTTCTTAAATCTTTGATGGCTTTAGATTATAAAATATTAAAAAGTGATACCTTCTAACTTCTATAATTTGAGCGTTATTTAAGTAAAGTCGTGCTTTTACAATGTACAACGACATTAAACAGAAGCCTTTGCTAGCTATAAGTCATATCTCAAATTTATATTACGAGTCCAGATTTTTTAAATATATTTATGGATTGTCAAATTCTTGGTTTTGACGAAATAATAAACCTGACCTAACTTATTTAATTGGGTAGACCTAGTTTTTTTTATTCTGAAAATATTTTATATTTTTTATTTTACTCTATCAATTCGAGTCGTGAAAGGCAGTTTTAATTATGAATATTTATTGTAAACCTAGCAAATAGTTCAATATTAACATCGAAATATTTCTCCTTTTAAAATTCAGCCCATACTATTTGATCCTTCACTATAAAGGTGGAAAAAAATCCCTTAACTACAAAGGTGGGGTCTATTTTATCTCAAATTTTGATTAGCTATATCTCAGAACATATTAAAATTTGAGATCTACAATTTTGAATATATATTAAAATATTATTGGAAATAATAAATACAAAATCTTAAATTAATAGTTACTTCTAAAAAAAGTTATGCAAATTTTACTAAAGTTGTTGAAATAAATTTTTTTTCTGAGACCTTCCTTTAATTATAGTTTTAACACCAAAAAAATTTAAAAATGCAAATTTTATTTTATTAAATCAATGTTGAATATAGATAATTATATAAATTTTATAAAAAGATATCAAATATAAAAAAAAATATTAATCATCAAATATCATGTAAATTTTTGTACTAACATTCACGACAAAATGTATGCATATGATCTTTACAAATGAATTTTGAACAATTTAAACAAATAAATGTTGTTTTTACGTTCTTCACTCTTGAAAAATCATAACATCTTCCCTATTTATTTGATGGAATATGTTTTTCATCAGTTATATTGAGAACATCCCCAATGTTGTTACGTAATAATCTACATATACTAGGGTTCCCAGATCTGTTGATCATATATGGAGTTATCAGTTCCATTGCTAATAATTTTATAAATTTTTATATTCCATGAATTATTAGCTTTATAAACTATCAGTTATTTTTGATATATTTACTATAGTATAAAAAATAATCAATGGCCATCTATTGGATTTCCTGGATATATAATATATGGAGGATAGTTGATCAACTCCAGTTTTTGTTAAATTATAAAAAGTTATAATTTCAAATTTTTTAAACTCACCAGTTGATGCATCAATTTTGTTATCATAATGTAGTGTGTAGAAAGCAACACTATATTCTTATACTTTTTTGGTGTGTATGAAACTAACAGTTCTATTTTCTAAATGCAAATAAACTAAATTTATATATCTAGTCATCATCTGACTCACAATCTACATAAAATGTTATAAATATTAAATAGACAATACTTCCAGAACTTGATGATATTAAATTTTCCATGTGCATCTTTTATAGTATTTAGCTCAAGAAAAAAAATTAGTATTAAATTTTAAAATTTTGGGTTACAAAACAACATTGAAAAATTTAAAAATAAAATTTTTTTTTTCAATATATATATTGATTTGTAATATACAATAATATTAATTAATATATATAAATTGGTAAAAAAAAATTTCGTAAGTACAAAGGTGGGACCTATATTACCCCAAGCTCAACAAATTGCAAATATTTTAAAAAATATCAAATAAATTATCTTGAAATTTGATAGATATGTTCATAACAAAATATAAAACTACTATAAAAACCAGGTCAAATTATCTTCAGGATTTTTAATTACCAAGAATATATAAGCTGTGGGGTATTTTTTACCCCACCTTTGTAGGGAAGGGTTAAAAAAATGATGTCTTCTAACTTCTATAATTTGAGCGCTATTTAATATTAAGAAAAAGTCATACTTTTACTATACAACGACATAAAATAGCAAGCCTTTACGAGCAATAAGACATAGATCAAATTTAGGTTACGAGTCCAAATTTTTTAAAAAGAAATAATAAACCAAACCTAACTAATTCAATATGTCGATCCAGTTTTATTCTTCTGAAACCATCAATTCGAGTCGAGAAAGGCAGTTTACATTAAATGATATTTTATTAATTAAACTTAATAAAAGTTTATTAATAACGTTATATTTTGATTTTATTATATTTATATAAAATTTTTATTTGTATATATTATATCATGTATTATTTAAATAAATAAAATCATTTTAAATACTAATTAAAAAATGACGAATAATTGAAGCACAAAATAAAATTGTTACCCAAACTCTTAAGGTACTGAAAAAAATCAAAATTAGTTTTACTTTACACACAAATACTTGTTTTAAGTACTGAAATTAAAATGACTGAGGTCTTCATAGTCCCACCATTCCTTTGATGAAAGATAAATTTGTTTTTTTAAATCATGTTTTTGAGAATTTTATTAAAAATAAGTGCTAAACTGCTCGATTTTCAAAAAGGGCTAAATTTAATAAAGAAAAATACTAAATATATTTGAAAGAAAAAAATTTAACTTTGGTTCGGTAGATTATTTTAATTATTATTACCTAAATCTCGACATTTCGCTTATAAATGTCCAAACTTTTGTACCATCTATGACCACAATCTTAAGGCTTACATAAAAATTAAGGTTTAACATGCCGAAATAATCTATTTGCTAAGAGTGATTTTATTTGTAGAATAAACTTTTATAAGAAAATTAGTACTATTTTTAAAAATAAATAAATAAATACCAAAAATTAAGGATTTTGTTTTGTGCAATTTTTATATATGATGCAATGCATATATAAAAGATGGTAGGTACTATAAATATATGTAATTATTTTTTTGAAAGGAAAAAAAAGTTAAATAAAACGAAAAGTAAATAATATTTTTTTGTTTTTTTCTTTCAACAACAGGGAGGGAAGGGGAGGTAGAAAAGAAATAATATATAAATAAAATAAATTTCAAAATCGTCTGTGCATTTCAAATAAAATAGAAGGCGAAGGCTGAAGTTTTTCTTTTTATTATAAAAAGAATTATATATTTAAAAATTTTTTAAGATAATTTATTTGATATTTTTTAAAATATTTGCAATTTGTTGAGCTTGGGGTAGTATAGGTCCCATGTACTTATGAAATTTTTTTTTCCAAATTTTTATTTATTAATTAATATTATTGTATATTACAAACTAATATATATATTGAAAAAAAAATTTTATTTTTAAATTTTTCAATGTTGTATCGTAACCCAAAATTTTAAAATTTAATACTAATTTTTTTTCTTGAGCTAAATACTAAAAAAGATGCACATGGAAAATTTAATATCATCAAGTTCTGGAAGTATTGTCTATTTAATATTTATATTTATGTAGATTGTGAGTCAGGTGATGATTAGAGATATAAATTTAGTTTATTTACATTTAGAAAAAACAGAACTGTTAGTTTCATACATACCAAAAAAGTATAAGAATATAGTGTTGCTTTCTACACACTACATTATGATAACAAAATTGATGCATCAACTGGTGAGTTTAAAAAATTTGAAATTATAACTTTTTATAATTTAACAAAAACTGGAGTTGATCAACTATCCTCCATATATTATATATTCAGGAAATCCAATAGATGGCCATTGACCATTTTTTATATTATAGTAAATATATCAATAATAAGTTTATAAAGCTAATAATTCATGGAATATAAAAATTTATAAAATTATTAGCAATGGAACTGATAACTCCATATATGATCAACAGATCTGAGAACCCTAGTAATGTTCTAAATATAACTGATGAAAAACATATTCCATTAAATAAATAGGGAAGATGTTATGATTGTTCAAGAGTGAAGGACGTAAAAACAACATTTATTTGTTTAAATTGTTCAAAATTCATTTGTAAAGATCATATGCATACATTTTGTCGTGAAAGTTAGTACAATAATTTACATGATATTTGATGATTAATATTTTTTTTAATATTTGATATCTTTTTTTAAAATTAATATAATTATCTATATTCAACATTGATTTAATAAAATATAAAATAAAATTTGCATTTTTAATTTTTTTTGGTGATAAAACTATAATTAAAGGAAGGTCTCAGAAAAAATAATTTATTTCAGCAACTTTAGTAAAATTTACATAACTTTTTTTTAGAAGTAACTATTAATTTAAGATTTTGTATTTATTATTTCCAATAATATTTTAATATATATTCAAAATTGTAGATCTCAAATTTTAATATGTTCTGAGATATAGCTAATCAAAATTTGAGATAAAATAGACCCCACCTTTGTAGTTAAGGGATTTTTTTCCACCTTTGTAGTGAAGGATCAAATAGTATGGGCTGAATTTTAAAAGGAGAAATATTTCGATGTTAATATTGAACTATTTGCTAGGTTTACAATAAATATTCATAATTAAAACTGCCTTTCGCGACTCGAATTGATAGAGTAAAATAAAAAAAATATAAAATATTTTCAGAATAAAAAAAACTAGGTCTACCCAATTAAATAAGTTAGGTCAGGTTTATTATTTCGTCAAAACCAAGAATTTGACAATCCATAAATATATTTAAAAAATCTGGACTCGTAATATAAATTTGAGATATGACTTATAGCTAGCAAAGGCTTGCTGTTTAATGTCGTTGTACATTGTAAAAGCACGACTTTACTTAAATAACGCTCAAATTATAGAAGTTAGAAGGTATCACTTTTTAATATTTTATAATCTAAAGCCATCAAAGATTTAAGAAACATGCTGAGCCAATATTTTTTATTAAAAAAAAGTTTGATTGGGGACGGTTATTTTTTAAAATTATTTGGGGTAGGACCTTCCTAACAACAAACCTGCTTAACAATATATTTTTTCAATAATTTTGAAATATTAAATAATTTTCAAAATATCTTTATTTTATCGCTGTTTAAATTTTGAAAAAGTTTAAAAATATTACATATGACAATTGGCAGTTTTCTATGTTATATATTTTAAAAAAAATCAAAAAAGTTCAAAAATAACGATTATGACAATTGTCACTTTCCTGTGGTACATCTTCACTGAAATTTTAAATTAACATATTACAATATCTATTTTTACCCATTTGCTTTAAAAAAATTCAAAAAAGTTCAATACTAACGATTATGACAATTGTCACTTTCCTGTAGTATATCTTCACCGAAATTTTAATTTAACATGTTAACAATAACTATTTTTATCCATTTGCCTTAAAAAAATCAAAAAAGTTCAAAAATAACGATTATGACAATTGTCACTTTCCTGGGCTACATCTCACTGAAATTTTAATTTAACATGTTAACAATATCTATGCTTTAAAAAAATTTTCAAAAATAACGATTATGACAATTGTCACTTTTCTATGGTTCAACATCTTCATTGAAATTTTATTTTTACATCTTAATAATATAAAATATAACCCTATTTACGACACAATAAATCAAATAAGTTAAAAATAACGATTATTACAATTGTCACTTTTTTGTGTTACTTTACATTAAATCTTCATTGAAATTTTAATATAAATTTTTTTTAATATAAATTTTTTTTTACCCATATATGTCAAAAAAAGTTAAAAAAAAATAACGATTATGAAAATTGTCGGTACTTTTTATTGAATTTTTATTTTAATTTAACCAGCTTACTAACCCATTTACTTCAAAAAATAATATCAAAAAAATAATAATTTACTATAACATTATAAAATATGAAGATATTTGAAGATCACTGCTCAAAATTTTTTACAAATAAAAGATCTTCAAATTTTACGATCTTCAAAGATCGAGATCTTCAAATTTTACGATCTTCATGAAGATCGTTGCTCAATATTTTTTAAAAGTAAAAGATCTTCAAATTTTCATCTCGCTTCAAAGAAGAGCTTTTGTACAACTGTGAATAGAACTCTTAATTCAGAGGTTTTCACTCATGATTCAATAAAGCCTCTAATCTTTTATATCAATGCGTTAATATAAATTACGTTTTATTAGATAATAATTTATGAGATATAATAAAAATAGATCCACTAAATAAATAAATACAGTCAGTAGGTACTAATCTAGTGGATGCTAAGAATTGTATGGATTCCACTATCAATATATTGAAAAATAAAAGAAGCGATAATTCTTTTGATTTGTTTAGAATTAAGGATTTAATCTCACTCCCCACAAATCATCAGGGGTACGTAAAACGCCTTTAAATTTTCAAGATTTTTTAGTCGAGACCAAATTACAATTTGATTGTGAAAAAGACTCCAATTGGAGTTCTATAAAAAGGAAATATTATGAAATTATTGATTACTTTGTGTTGATCGTGTTTTAGATAGATTTACACAAGATGACTAGAATCTTCTATCATGTTTTAATATATTGTCCCCTTTGATCTTGATTATTTAATATCGGGTAAAATGGCCCGATTAGAATCATTAAACTTAAATATGGAAACGTTACATATGAAATGAAAATAGCTAAAGGATTATTACTGCAGAAGTTAAAGAAACACATAATTTTGAAAATATCCTAAATATTATGTATACAAAAATATCATCATGCATTTAAAGACTTGTATAAATGCTACTCAGCAGTCATCATCATTAGGGTACCAACGACTTCTTATGTAGCCTCTTTCTCTACAACAAAGAGAGTTATATCGAGCACTAGAGAGTCGATGAAAGATCAACGTGAGCAAAATTTATATTGGCTTATGGAAAAAAAATAACATAAAATTTATTCCTTAAATCATTTATGTTAAAATTTAAAAATAAAAATCGCCCTATTATAATATAGTATTGTTTTGTATATTAATATTATAGTATTATTTTATATTTATATTACATTAATGAATTTTTAATAAAAATAACAAAAAATTTCTATGAATGCTTAATGGCTTTATTTAAAAAAAATAGTGGCCACCTCAAGTAAGCAGCTGGCCCCCCTAGCTGCAAATTCCTGGCTACTGCCTTACCTTTACTTGACCTCATCCCATACTTGGCAATTGGTTAAAACTACCATACAATGTACTTTCGGGTACATTGCACAGGAAACTTCCTCTAAAAAGCGGTGGAATAGCCCCTTAATTGTGGGTTTACCCATACGATACGATATGATAACATATCAGTTCACTTGCGCGTGACAAGTTGCCAATCCCGTCATAAGATAAGATAACGATGTAAAATGCAAAAAATTCTGGTCTATACGAAGTCAAAGAATGCTACTCTCAATTTATTACAGCGTAAATTGTATGTGATATAATCTTTATATCTTATTTTTAGAACTATCGACTTTGGAATTGGCGCCTCCTTTAAAGTTTGATATTATTAAAAGCAACACGGATTCTTTCTTATGTAAAATATCCAACAAATATTATGGGGCAGAAATTCTCATAGACACAACTGATTCTCTAGAAATCCTAGATTCTAATGAACTGGAAATATTTTTATATTATTTAGAAAAGGTTTTTATACTTATATTAAGTATTCATAATATTGAGAATTGTATAAAATATAGAACAAAACTTTTCTTCTATTTAACATATTATTACTCTACTGATATGGGCCTAAACTTAAACAAGGATAAAATTGCTGAACTATATTAATCTTCTTAAATATAATATTCACAAGGTAAGCCTATCTGCAAGGATCAAAACATTTCTGTGTATATCTAAATATAGAAAGATTTTTTTCTAATTAGTACCAATTGTTTATTACCAAAAAAATAAATAAAGTAGTTCTTAATGGTGTTTTTTTACTATGACAAACTATATTGTTGATTTATTTTAAAGCATTAACTCTTATAATATTTATATGACAATATTAATATTCCTATGATATTATTTACATATTTTAAGATTACAAGTGAAGAATTTAATAAAGATAGAAATTTGGATAATATAAAAGAAAATTTTCAATTGCCAGATGTTAAAGCTTTAAACACCAAGATTTTACTGCTAGAATCAAATAAAATAATATCTGATAATTGCAATGAAGAAAAAGCAAACTTAAAAAGTATTATAATTATTTATTTAAATTAATAATCTTAATAAAGGCCGATAGTTTGAGTTTAGATAGAAATGGTAGACATATTTACAAAGTTATAACTGATACTATAATTGGGTAATGGCTTAAAAAATCATAAATTTAGCATAGTCCACATACATGTATCAAAGAGAATACACTAATCATTGACACGTTAATTTATTTCTACTTTCTTCAATGTTGAGCTATATTTTCAAAAACCTTGAGGCTGAGGTGAAACTATTTGGCTAAAAACTAAGCTTAGCATTTTTTTAGCTAGCTAGAAATTGAATAATTTGCTAACAATAACCCATATACGGGCATGACTAAAATGCGTGCCCACGAAAACTACCGCCCCTACATGCCCCCTATGAAAGAAGCTTAATTTAAATTATATTATTTTAGAATTGTATTTAGCTCCATAAGATAAGGCAGAAAATATTTTTTTTGATTTAAAAAAAAATGGTAACATAGTAAAATTTAAAAAAAAATTATTTTTTACATGACTACGCACCCCAACACGCCCCCATTAAAGAAGCTTAATTTAAAAAAAATGAACGTAGAATCATATAGAGCTTATTAAAAGGTTTAAAAAAATGTTAATATTATATTAAAACTTTTTATAACCTAGTGGGCTTTTGAAAAACAAATTTTTTTTTTGTAAACTACGCGCCCCCTATCAAAGAAGCTTATTTCATAAAAAATTAAAGCATAATCGTATTAAGTTCATTAAGAGGAATCAAAAAATGTTAATATTAAGTTTATAAATAATTTATAACTTATTGAGATTTGGAAAAAACACTTAATTTCTTCTTTTTTTGACTAAACTACGCCCCATTCCCCCGTTGAATATACATTATTATTTAAAAATGAATACAGAATCATGTATAACTTTTCAAGGAGATTCAGAAAATGGTATTATTTATTTATTTTTTTAAAATATTTTTATTATCAAAAAAAAATTTTTTTGACTAAACTACGCGCCCCCTATCAAAGAAGCTTATTTCATAAAAAATTAAAGCATAATCGTATTAAGCTCACTAAAAGGAATCAAAAAATGTGAATATTAAGTTTATAACTTATCGAGATTTGGGAAAAACACTTAATTTCTTTTTTTTGACTAAACTACGCGGCCCCGTTGAATATACATTATTTTTAAAAAATAAATACAGAATCATGTATAACTTTAAAAAAAAATCATTTAATAATTTAATTAATCGGTTAGTATAAAATCATTTTAAACGAAACTATTAAGTTAATATTAAAAAATCAGTCCGTAAGGTTAATAGGAGGTTTATTTATTTGAATATTCTCATAATTTTTTAATGATTTTGTTTTGATAAAGTTGAAAAAAAAAATGTTAAGATTTTACAAAAAACTCATTTTTTTTGAAAACTTATAACATAAATAACGAGGGCTCGTATCGATTTATAGCTTGATTGGAAAAAATTAATTTCATTGACTAGATGCTATTGATAATTTATGCTAAATTCTGCATAAGTAGCGTCAGTGGCCCCTACACTTTTTGAGCGAATGAAGCAGAATACCCCCATGAAAAGTATCCCCCCCCCCCTCAAAAAATGATAATTATGACACCCATAAATATCAAAAATAATTTTTATTGCATCAATTTTTAATATATAATATAAATAAAATGCAAAAAATATAACTTTATAAATATTATTTTTAAATTAATAATTTAGATAAATTAGGGGAAGAGAAAGCGAGAGAATTTATAATTTCATCAGTATTTAATTGTTTAAATAAAAAATTTTCCATTGATAATATGATTAAATTATTGAGAAAAGAATCTTTCATGGTACTGCGCAGTCTTGTTTTAATTAATTTAATTTTACTCATGACTCTTTCAGCAGTACATGAGGTTGTGGGAATGGTTAATAAATATTTATATAAAATTCTTAAATTAGGGAAAGCAAAAAAATTTAAAAGTAAACGATAAGGTAAAATAAATGAATAGTTTTTCCAATCTGAATCGTAAGTCCCTGAATTATCATCATCATCAGAAGAAGCTAAATAATGTATTGGTAAAAATATTTTAATTAAATAAATTTACAATTATCAGAATCTGACAAATCTTTAGATTCTTGAACCTCTAGGTCATGAGTAATAATTACATTCCCCATTTTGGCCATCTTATAAATATTTCTAAACTTCAACATTTCTTCGAAAATTTGACTTGAATTTAAATTGTAAAATTTACAGATACCCTCGATATCTTCTTTAATAATTGATTTTTCTGCCATTCCCTTTGGCGTAAAAAATGATGTTTGATATATAAATTTCATTGAATCATCATTAAATCTTTCGTTAAACTGCATAATAATTAAATCGAGTGGAGCATAAAACACACCTATTTTAAAGCTAAAAAAAATTTCTATATTTAATGATGAAAGTATATATACCTCTCCTTTTTGAATTGTAATGTTTGAAGTCTATAACTTTCAAAATCAAAAGGTAGATTTCTCTCCTTTATAAAATCTTGCGCCTTTGAAAAAACATCCAAAAATTCAGTGTTATTATCTATTAGATTAAAAAATAATTAAGACAATAATTTATATTATACTTCTCAAATTAATCAAGCAATCTTTTGCCAATTGAATTTGATTTATTGCATACCCTATATCCTTCGAAATGGTTTGCAATTTTGTACAAGCCAAACTTGTTATCAACAATATTTTATCCAAAATACAAAGTGATAAGATAAAATCAAATTTTTCTATTCTAAAGACTATAGCACTAGCCATAGTGGAAGTGGCAGGATCTTCAGAATCCTTTAAATTTGTTAAAGCTGCCCTCAAGGCATCATAAAGTTGAAAAAAATTTACAATAGCTTTATATGACGATAGCCAGCTTCTAAATAAAAAAAATATTTAAAATTTAAATAAATAAGGAACTATTACCGAGTGGTATTCTTGACGCGTAGAAATCGTTGCGATTTTTTCAGATCATTACACTGAAATTTTTTGAGTACCTCATATCTTTTTACACCATTAAAATAGACATAAATCTCATCAAGTATTCCTAGAACATTTCGAAGTTTTTTAATTGATTGGCATAATTAAACAACGATTAAATTTAATCGATGACAATAACACAAAATAAAAGCTGCCTTTGGCGCCTCTGCTCTAATCAAGGCTTGCACACCATTGATTCTTCCACTCATGTTTGAGGCGCCATCATCACTTTGCCCAACTAGATATTCAAGGGGTAAATTCATCGAGCCAAGTTTGGATATTATATTATGCTTTATATCGAGACCTGTGGTATTTCCCGTACAATATATGTCAATCAGTCTTTCAACAGGCTTCGGCGTCTCACTATTTTCAACAGGCTTCGGCGTCTCACTATTTTCAACATATCTTACTATCAAAGCTATTGCTTCTGATTTCGAAACATCGTATGTGGCATCAACTATGATTGAAAAGCACTTGTTAAATGTAATCTCATTTTGAATTTTTTTTATAACCATATTTTTCATGGTTTCGAGAATGTTTATGTTATTTTATTATATGATAATAGGTTTGAATATAATTTCGTTTTTAATCCCTTATTTTTTTTATCCTTTTTTCTTTCTTCATTTTGCTGTATATACATTTTTAGTATAAGTTCAGAATCTGCAATAAGCTTAATAAGGGCCATCATATTGCCTTCTTGTTGCCTGTTCCCCCAGAAGGCTTGGTTACGAGATATTAAATAAAATTTACTAAACATCGACCAAAATTTCCGTCAATATTTTAAATTAAATATTAAGTGGTGGGGGGGGGGTCTTATTATTACATTTATAAACCAGAAATCACATGATCATGATGGATGTAAAAAAAAAAAATTTTTAAAAAATTTAAAAAAAAAAAAGTACCCCCACTCAAATTTACTGAAGCAGTTGCTTCGGACCCCCCTCTTCCCCCGTTGTAGGGGCCCCTGAGTAGCGTTATATTTACCGAAAAATTTCGATATTTCTAATTATTTTTTTTATTGTGTTAAAAAATAATGTATCTAATTATTATTTTTATTGTGTTAAAAAATAATGTATATGGTGAATTCCATATCAAATCAACCAAGGTTTCAACCCGACCCCTTTCAATTTTTTTTAAATTTTGCATACTGGTAGTATATACTATAACTAAGAAAAAAATGAAATTTTACCTCCCAAAAAGGCTTACCCGCTAAGATATGGGCGTTTAAAGCGCGGAAAAATGGTACATTTTTGACAAAAAGTGCCTCATTTATTTTCAAATATCTCGAGAAATAATTAAGTTAGAAAAATAATTTAAATTTTATTATGTAGCTTAATAATAGTTCTTTAATATGACATAAAAATAAATATGATGATGAATGTCCAAAACCGGATGTATTAAACTGGAAATGGCCATAGAAAAAAAAGGTATTTTTTTTTCGAAATTTTTTTTCTGTAGATAGATATAACACTGCTTTATATTCGTGCCAAATCCTAGCCTGGGATAAAAAAGGGTCTAGGAGTTATGACTCTTTATATGGCTTAAATTAATCAAAAATATCTTAAATATTGAATACTTATGAAATAATGTTTATTTAAAAAATTATGTCTAAATGATATGCCCTTACTTTTTTTTATTTATTAGCATAAAACAATCTATCATAATTAAAATTCAACAAATATCATCATATTTAATTGATAAATTCACATTCATATTGTAGTTTTCGTAACCCCGAATGTGTAAGCTCTATAACTTTTACTTCATCTTAAAATCATAATCACAATTTTCATTTATATTAAAGAAAAATGAATTCTCCGAATCGAAAATAGTATTCTTAAACGGAAAAAATAATAAAATTATATTGTTGGGAAAAAGAAACTAAATTATTATAAACTAAAAAAATAATAAAATCATATTATATTATTGGAAAAAGTGCAAGACCATGCACAGGGATTTCATTGGACAAATAATCAGTCCACTATTCACTCTTTTATCATTTATTATAGTCAGGACAACACTATAAAACATATAAGTTTAGTGGTAATATCAGATTGCTTAAAGCACAATGCCTGTGCCTTTTATTTATTTCAAACTAAAATGATCTTATTTTTAAAAGAAAGATTTGATACATTGACCAAAATTTATTATTTTTCTGATGGGGCCGTAACCCAATATAAAAATAATAAAGTCAAAATTTATTCTAATTCTTTAGATAATTTAATATATGATATATTGTAAACATAATTATGAATTATTATATTATATGTAACTATGCATTTCAGAAAAATAAAGTTATAAATTGGTTTAGAATTATTTTGTCAAGTAATTTTCAGTCACAATATGTTAACAATTAAAAATAAAAAAAAGTGAGGGCCTATCATTTAGACATAATTTAAAAAAAAACATTATTTCATAAGTATTCATTAAATGAAGATATTTTTGATCAATTTAAGCCATATAAAGAGTCATAACTCCTAGACCCTTTTTCATCCCAGGCTAGGATTTGGCACAAATATAAAGCAGTATTATATCTATCTACAGAAAAAAAATTTCAAAAAAAAATACCTTTTTTTTTCTATGGCCATTTCCGGTTTTATACATCCGGTTTTGGACATTCATCAAATTTATATCATATTTATTTTTATGTCATATTAAAGAACTATTATTAAGCTACATAATAAAATTTAAATTATTTTTCTAACTTAATTATTTCTCGAGATATTTGAAAATAAATGAGGCACATTTTGTCAAAAATGTACTATTTTTCCACGCTTTAAACGCCCATATCTTAGCGAGTAAACCTTGTTGAGGTAAAATTTCATTTTTTTCTTAGTTATAGTATATACTACCATTATGCAAAATTTAAGAAAAATTGAAGAGGGTCGGGTTGAGAATCGACTTTTTTTTGGTTGATTTGATATGGAATTCACCATATTCAACGGGGGCGCGTAGTTTTGTCAAAAAAAGAAGAAATTAAGTGTTTTTTCCAACTCTCAATAAGTTATAAATCATTCAAAAACTATATATTAACATTTTTTGATTCCTTTTAATGAGCTTAATACGATTATGCTTTAATTTTTTATGAAATAAGCTTCTTTGATAGGAGGCGCTTAGTTTAGTCAAAAAAAATTTTTTTTGATAATAAAAATATTTAAAAAAAATAAATAAATAATACCATTTTCCGAATCTCCTTGAAAAGTTATACATGATTCTGTATTCATTTTTAAAAAATAATGTATATTTAACAGGCAAAAAAAGAAGAAATTAAGTGTTTTTTCCAAATCTTAATAGTTATAAATTATTTATAAACTTAATATTAATATTTTTTGATTCCTCTTAATGAGCTTAATACGATTATGCTTTAATTTTTTATGAAATAAGCTTCTTTGATAGGGGACGCGTAGGGGCGCGTAGTTTAGTCAAAAAAAAAATTTGTTTTTCAAAAGCCCACTAGGTTATAAAAAGTTTTAAAATATAATATTTACATTTTTTTAAACCTTTTAATAAGCTTTATATGATTCTACGTTCATTTTTTATAAATTAAGCTTCTTTAGTCATGTAAAAAAATATTTTTTTTAAAATTTTACTATGTTACCATTTTTTTTTTAAATAAAAAAACACATTTTCTGCCTTATTTTATAAAGCTAAATACGATTCTAAAATAATATAATTTAAATTAAGCTTCTTTCATAGGGGGCGCGTAGTTTTTGGGGGCGCGTATTTTAGTCAATTTATTTCATAGTTTTTCATATGCAGACGGTTATATCCATTTAATATATTCACATTTATTTTATAGTTTTTTATATGTCGGTTTATATATTTAATTTTTTATAATCACATAATTTAAAATTGTGTATTAGAAATAGCTATTAGTCCTAATAAATTTATAATCCATGTTCAAAAGAAGCTTTAGTCGCTAATGTTTTTATAGAAAATTTTGATAGCATTGGGAAATCTTTTTCTCATTGTTTCCACCAAAGTACAATATCTATTTGAAGTAATGCAATTTCAAAATCAAATTAGTTATGTTATAGTTATTTTTGTTTATTTATAAATTCTAATTTCTAAGAAATTTTATGTAATGAATTAAAACGAATTTATGGTTTGTAATATACATAGGTATATCTCAAATATATACATGGCAAAAACATTATATATATATATAAATATATTATATTATATTATATTATGTATAACAATATATTGCCAAATGAATATGAAATATCAAACTTAATTTCCAATAAATATTTATTCATTGAATAACAATAACTTTATTGAAAATATTTCATTTTAAAAAGACTAATCATGTACATTTATATATCAGATAAACAATGACAAAAACATTATATATAATATATAAAAAAAACATTGTATAATTACGCATGTATATTAAAATTTTATTACCAAATAAAAAAAATGAAAGATTATAATATCTATTATTACAAAATAACCAGCTCACCCACCCATTATTTAAAAAATTTTTTACACCTGTTTAAAAAATTTTGTCCCACCCACCCATCTTAAATAGGTAGTTGGTTGGGGAGACCTCAGATTGAACATTTAATATTCACACTATACAATATAATAATTTTGTATATTTATCAGAGACCCAAAGAAACCAATATCTTAGGCCCAGCCCATGTTAAAAATTTATTTTTATTATCAAGTCTGAGATTTAATTTTTTTTAAGCATAGCCCTTTTTTTGCCAAGTTTGGATTTTATTTTTGATCATTTCTTGGCCTAGCCCTAAATTTTAAAAATTTTGAATAAGGAAAATTATAAATATGAACAGTAAGTGTGAATATTAAATGTTCAATCTGAGGTCTCCCCAGGTGTAAAAAAATTTTTAAATAATGGGTGGGTGAGCTGGTTATTTTGTAATAATAGATATTATAATCTTTCATTTTTTTTATTTGATAATAAAATTTTAATATACATCCATAATTATACAATGTTTTTTTTATATATTATATATAATGTTTTTGTCATTGTTTATCTGATATATAAATGTACATGATTAGTCTTTTTAAAATGAAATATTTTCAATAAAGTTATTGTTATTCAATGAATAAATATTTATTGGAAATTAAGTTTCATATTTCATATTCATTTGGCAATATATTGTTATACATAATATAATATAATATAATATAATATATTTATATATATATATAATGTTTTTGCCATGTATATATTTGAGATATACCTATGTATATTACAAACCATAAATTCGTTTTAATTCATTACATAAAATTTCTTAGAAATTAGAATTTATAAATAAACAAAAATAACTATAACATAACTAATTTGATTTTGAAATTGCATTACTTCAAATAGATATTGTACTTTGGTGGAAACAATGAGAAAAAGATTTCCCAATGCTATCAAAATTTTCTATAAAAATATTAGCGACTAAAGCTTCTTTTGAACAAGGATTATAAATTTATTAGGACTAATAGCTATTTCTAATACACAATTATGTGATTATAAAAAATTAAATATATAAACCGACATATAAAAAACTATAAAATAAATGTGAATATATTAAATGGATATAACCGTCTGCATATGAAAAACTATGAAATTAATTATTTAAAATAGAAATTTTAAATTTTTTGATCCTTTAAAATGTATATATAAGGTATAAAAAATTTAAATTTTGAAAATACACAAAAGGTTTCTTAGGAATAATTGTATTTTATATGTAATAACTTATAAAGTATTCTTGAAAAAATGTATAACACATTAAAAAATAAAATTGCATAAAATATACTATTAAGAAACATATTATATATTTATAAAAGAGAATGTTCTCTCATTAGATGCAGTACTAATGGGAAAAGTTGCTAATATATATTTTAATACATTGGAAAAATAATCTAAAAAATGTTTGAAATGATGCAAAGCATCCATAACATTTTTTGAGACTATCTCAACCATAGTTAATTCAGCTAATTAGGCTTCATAATTTACTTTAACATCTTCATGATAAAAATCTCCCAAATATTTTTTTTTTCTCTCACCATCTGAAAAAGGTTAGGAAGGCTTTTGTGGAAGTAATATCTGCAGATTGGTAAGTGCTACCTGATGAATTAAAAACATTCATTCATTTAGGTTATAAATGTATCTAAGAGAGGGATAAAGACTTTTATTTTATAATACTCTTCTACTGACCCTATATTAATATTTGAACAATAAGCTTGCCTTGCTGCAAGTCGAGAGACAAATATTAAACTCTGCTTTTAATTCAACAATAACATATAAAATGTGAAATGCTTCATCAACATTATCTAATTTCCTTGAGTTCTAATTAAAGCTCTCCACTATTCTCATCATCTCAATTAAGTCAATGTCATGTGTTTGAAAAGTATTACATAAAATAGTTGTATAATTAAATAATTTATTAATACATTCTAATGAAAAAAAAAATTGTTATAAGTATTGAATCCAATAATTTGATTGCTTCTATATCTCTTTCAGGTCATTGTTCTGCAGATTGCTTGATGCTGCCTAATGAATTAAAAACCGTTCATTTATTTGGGTTATAAAGGTATCTAAGAGTATGATAAAGACATTTATTTTATAATTCTTCTACTGACCTTATATAATGTTAGGACAATGAGCTTGCCTTGCAGCAAGTCGAGGAGACAAATGTTAAACTCATATAGCTCTGCTTTTGACTCAAAAATAACATATAAAATTTGAAATTCTTCAACAACATTAGCCCTAATTTCCCTGAGTTCTAATAAAATGCTCACCGCTATTCTCATCGTCTCAATCAAGTCAATGTTATGTTTCTGCTCACCGCTATTCTCATTGTCTCAATCAAGTCAATTATGTTTTTGAAAATACATAAAATAGTTGTATAATATACATTCTAATGAGAAAAAAAGTATAAGTATTGAATCCAATGATTTGCTTGCTTCTGAGGAAATATCTCCTTCAGGCAATTATGATATTTCAGTAAGGGCATTAATAATAGGCTTTTCTAACTCCATAAAAGCTGTTACCTTGATGGCAGAGACTCCATCTTGTTGGACAAGCTTTTTGTGATTTCTTTATCCTTGTTGGATAAGGAGCCTCAATAATAATCCTGTTTAAAATATTTTCTCACTTGGGCTATCTAAACTCATAGATGATAGATATTTTGCCTGATATAAGTATAAAAAATTTAATTAAAATAAATAAAATTATACCTAAGTAATTTGATATCAATGGTAAAGAACATGAATTCAATATTGCCAAGTAAAACGAATGATCAGCACAGTGAACATATATAGCTGTTGGACATTTTATTTTATAAATGCCCGAAGCCCACTGAATTGCCCACTCATTGCACAAGCTCCATCATACCCTTGCCCACTTATTAAATTTGTATTCAGTTTTATTCTTGAAAAAAAAAATTTTATAATGAGATTAATTTTTACTTTGAATTTTTTAAGATTCTCAAACTTGAAACAGGATTTGCCTCCCTTGACTTGCAGCAAGGAAAGCTCATTGTCCAAACTTTTATATAGGGTCAGTAGAAGAGTATTATATTATCCCTCTCTTAGATACATTTATAACCTAAATCAGTGAACTGTTTTTAATTCATCAGGCATCACTTACCAATCTGCAGATATTACTTCCACACAAGCCTTCCTAACCTTTTTCATGGTGATTGAAAAAAAATATTTAGAAGATTTTTATCATGAAGATTAAAGTATCTTATGATGTCTTATTAGCTTTATGCTAACTATGGCATAAAAGAATAACTATGGTTGATATAGTCCCAAAAAATTCTATTGCTTTGCATCTTTCAAACATGTTTTAGATTATTTTCTCAATGTATTAAAATTATTAAATAATGGCAACTCTTCCCATTAGTACTGCAACTAATGAGAGAACATTCTCTCTTTAATAAGAATAAAAACATACCTAAGAAGTTCAACTTTTGATAGTGGATTGAATTGTTTGGCCCTTTTGATTATTCATAGGCATTTGATGCCAAGCATGGATGAGATAAATGAAAAATTAGCTCAATCCCAACAAAGATTGGATTTTACATTTTCTTAATAATGTTTTTGTGCAGCATTTATTTTTTAATGTTTTATATATTTTTTCATGAATACTTTATAAGTTATTACATACAAAATACAATTATTCCTAAGAAACTTTTTGTGTATTAATTTATATTTCCAACATACTTTATATATTAATTTTAAAGGCTCAAAAAATTCAAATTTCTATTTTGGGTCATTTATTTTATAGTGATTCCTATACTGGTTACATCTATTAATATTCTATAATTCATATTTATTTTATAGTTTTTCATATATCGTCGGTTATATCCGTTTAATATTTTTTTAATTCACATTTATTTATAGTTTTTTATATGTCGGTTTATATATTTAATTTTTTATAATTCACATTAATTTAAAATTGATAGTTATTAGTCCTAATAAATTTATGCTTGATATTTTTAAATAACAATAATATTATCTTAAAAAATTTAATTATCCCCACACCCACATCAAATTCCTGCATTCGCGCCCCTGATCTCATTTAGGGCTGGATTAACAGGCCAGGTTTCATTATGAACCTGCAGGTCCTGATACTATATATAAAAGTTATATTCAAAAAATAGTGATATTTATTTTAAACAGGACTATGACGTTTTTTTTATAAAGTAGAGGAAATCTTATCTTTGTGTCCAACCCCTTTTCTTTAAAATATTTTTTGAAAGTACCAAAAAATTGAAAAGGAAGATTTATTTTCATTTATATTTCATATTTTTTTTAAAAATTTAACTTTTAATAAAACCAATTTTATATAAAAACTAATAATAAATATATGAAATTTCATTATATTTAAAATCAGTATTTTTTTGGGTATTTACAAATATTTATTTGTTATCTTTTCAATGTTTCTCTATTAATGCATAGAAGTCATAGTCGACTAAATATGTTTGATTAAATTTAAGCCTTGAAAAGTTTCCTTTGGCAAACGCAGCTCTAAAAATATTTTAAAAAATAATTTGTATTTTTGCCTTCCTAAGAAGATCTTGCAGCTCCATGCAAATGCTTAGAAATTCCATTCCTGGATCTGAAAAAAGCAAAGATATAATCATTATTATCATTTATAATTATAAAAAATTTCAATATGTAAATTAAATAGAGTTGTGCCGATATTAAATATCGGACCGGGGCCAATATTTAACGTTTTACAAAAGGATTTGGCATATAATTATATATTTTTTATTTTATATATGATTACCTAATAATAAAAAAAATGAACATAAATTTAATTTACTGTATAATTGTATAATATTTAAAAAAAAATTGAATTATAAAAGAAAAATTAAAAATGAAATATTTTTTTTGTATTTTTAACAAGAAAAACGACATAAAAATATTTAACGAATTACAAAGCCATAAACATTGCCCATATTTTAAATAAAATGATTTTAACTTTTGGGGAATAAAAAAAACCATAATACACTTAATTATTCGTGTACATTTTAAAAAATTGGGGATTTTAATCAAATTGATTTTTTTATAAGCCAACCATATTCATGAAATAATAATGCACCAAATATCTCTTTGGTCCTAAGAAAATTTGTGGATTGGCACAGCCTAAAAATTTAATTAAATAAAAATAAATAAGTAAAAAAAATTAGCAGCAGCCTCTTACTTTTTTTTTAATTTGGAAATTTGTTTATAATTTTGAAAAAATATCTAAGACCATTTCCAGATAGAACGTTTTTCCAAAGCGGTTTTTGGGTAATGTTACAAGCAATATTTTTTTTATTTCCTAACGTTTTCTATTTCCTATTAAAAATTGGGCATCTGGATTGTTTTTTTTTAAAAAATATTATATTATATAAAAAAATTAAATCGTCAAGTTAGTATCCTTTGTTTGGAAATAAAAAAAAAGATTGCTGATAATATTACCCAAAACCGCTTTGAAAAAACGCTCTGTCTGGAAATGGCCTGGTTAATTACAGTTTTTAGTTGTCGGCACTGGGATCGATTTTAATTGACAATATTTCCGATACCTGAGCATTTTGACACCTCTCATATATATTGGACTGCTCTATGGACTGGTCTTTTTCTCTCAGTAGTTCTTTAGTCTTTCGCTACTTGATATATATATGTATCGCTAATTATTTTTATAAAATATATGTATAAATGTTAAAATTTTCTCTCATTTTATATTTTAACCCCTACCCCCCCCCCCCGCCCATAATACTGAAAAAAAAATTTATACCAGATTTAACTATGTGGTGCATAAGAAATGATATTCAACTCATTTGTTTGAATGGAAATGAAGACCATGGTGATATTTTAATAGATAATTTTTTAAAACCTCGTCCAAGCAATGAGTTTATATAAAATAATTTTTTAGAATTGGGTTATAAAGGTGATCAATATGAAGAAAGCAATGGTTATTTTCAACTTATTGAAGCAATACAAGCGCATAAATGGCCTTTTGTTTCAAGTAATTATATGCAGTTATTTAAATTAATTGTGTAACTTTATATTATCAATACAAAAGTATATCACATTCACATTATCGCTTGTCATAAAGTTGCATACATGATTGTCAGGATATAATCAGGGACCTGAACCTTTATTTAGAACGGTTCCTCTCGGCTTGCAAAAATTTATGACCCATCAGTTATGTATTGAGTAGTGTTGTTAAAACGCCGCGAGTCGCGACCCCGACCCAAAGTTCGGATCCTTTTTTCGACTCCGACTCAAAGTTTGGGTCTTTTTTTTGAGACCCGAGTTCAAGCCAAAAAACGACTTCGACCCAAAATATGGGTCATTTTTTTCGATTCTGACTCAAAGTTTTGGTCGTTTATAGAATCAGACTTGAAGTTTGGGTCGTTTATAGACTCAGACTTGAAGTTTGGGTCGTTTATAGACTCAGACTTGAAGTTTGGGTCGTTTTTTCGACTCACATTCAAACATCGGGTCGTTTTTTACGACTCCAACTTATTTGAATTTTTTAAAAGCAAATGGTTAAAAATATATATTGTAAAATGTTAAATTAAAATTTCAGTGATGATGTACCATATAGGAAAGTGACAATTGTCCTAATCGTCATTTTTGAACTTTTTCAATTTTTTTAAGGCAAATGGGTAAAATATTGTAAACATGTTAAATTAAAATTTCAGTGAAGATGTACCATAGGAAAGTGACAATTGTCATAATGGTCATTTTTAAACTTTTTTAAATTTTTTTAAGGCAAATGGGTAAAAATATATTTTGTAATTTTTATTTCTATCGGACAGCTTGAAGAATTTTAATAATGCATTATATGATTCGTATAACTTTTTAAATCTTAACTATTTTTCAAAAATAAAGATAAATATACATTTTTACCACCCAAAAATCATCTTATATAAAAGAAAATAATCAATTTACCCGAACAAAATTGATATTCTAATTACTTCAAAATATGATCTTAACCAAAGTAGTGGCATTGATTTTTATGAGATTTAGAATGACCATTTTTCCATATTTTTTTTAAATTTTAACATGGAAAAAAGGTCGTGGAGAGAGCAAATAAAAGAAAAAATTAAAAAATGTTATTAATAAGAAAAACATTTGTTTAGTGTGCAAAAAAAATTATTACAAGCATCATAACAATCAAGACTGGTTTCAATGTCGTAAATATAGTTATTGGTCACATGGGAGATGTTTCAATTTTAATCCTTTTTTTATTTGCAAAGATTGTGAATAATGTTTCCATTTTTTTATTTATAAATGATTTTGATTTTATATATTACTTTTATGCTTTATATTATTAAATATTTGGAAAATTAAGCAGAGCATATAATAGCCCGAGCAAAGGGTTCCCGGGTAGGGTTCACTAATTTCCAAAAAAAAATTCCAGAAAAAATAAGATTCTGATTAAAAGTATTAGATATGTATTTTTGAAATTTAAAACTACCATAAAACTAATAGATTAACAAAATGAGATATTTTTTGTTAAAAATGATAAAACACTTTTAATTTTATTAAGGTTTGCCTTTTAGGGTTCGCTATAACCCCGGTTTCCCCTACCTATTTTGAAAAATATTACCAATTTTAAAATTGAATATATTTTAATTAGGTTTAAAATAGTAAAAAAATTAAAAAGGGAGTAAATAAGATAATAGGATACGCCATAAGAAGTAAAAATTAAATTGTTATAGCGCAAAATTGAAAGCTGTACCTTTAGAAAAAATTATTTTTTTAATCTAATTTTTATATATCCAATTCTAGCTTAAAAAGTTTAAAATGCCGAGTGGAGCGAAATAAATATGGTTCCATGTCAATTCAGCGAAACTTTTATCGCGAATGTCGTTTATTGCGAATGAATTTTATAGCGAAACTTTTATCGCAAATCCACATTCGCGATTATTTTTCAGCGAAAAGAATATAGCGAAACAAATATCGCGAATTTTTTATAGCATAACTCTTATCGCGAAACCTTTAAAGCGAAAACATTAGAGCGAAATTTTTATCGCGAAACAATAATCGCGAAAATTTTATAGCGAAGTCAATATCGCGAAGACAATATAGCGAAAACGGCCTATTATTATTTTTTTATTTTTATTAAAATAATTTATTTTATTTATATTTAATGTTAATATTTTATTTATCAACAAATAAACATATTATATGATATATATTTTTTATTTATATTATTATATTATGAAATAAAAAATGGATTTCTTTTATTTGATATTTTTTTAATAAAAAAAATGATAGCTACTATTGTAATATTATTTTTGTTACAATTTATTAGTGATTTTTACACGCCCAAAATTTTAAGCAAAAAATATTTTGAAGTTCAAAAGATTTTTAAACATATTTTGATAAAAATTTTAAATCTTTTTTAAGGAATTCTTTTGTGAATTTTATTATAAATAAACAATCTTTTAGGTGAAATCTTATTTTTATTTAACTTATTTATGTATAAGTAGGATCTTTTTAAGGATAATAATTTAATCTGTCAATTTTTATATTCATTATTGAAGATGTTCCTTGGAAAGATGACAATTATCATAATCGGTATTTTTAAACATATTAGATTTTTTTTACGGTAAAATATGTATTTTTAACATGTTAAATTATAATTTTAATTAAGATGCACCATGTAAAAGTGACAATTATCATAATCGTTATTTTTAAAGTTTTTTAAATTTTTTTGACTTAAATCGGTTAAAATAAGTATTGTTAATATGTATTAATAAAACTTTAGTGAATATACCCTAGATAAGTGACTGTCATAATCTTTATTTTTAAAGTTTTTTGAATTTAAAATATAGATTGTATACTTGTTAAATTAAAATTTCATGATAATTCAAAATAAACAACGATTATGACAATTGTAACTTATCTATGGTACATCTTCACTGAAATTTTATTTAAACATGTTAGCAATACTTATTTTAGCCCATTTACGTCAAAAAAGTTATAAAATAACGATTATGACAATTGTCACTTTTCTATGGTACATCTTCATGAAATTTTATTTTAACATGTATCAACTTATATTTTTGCCCATTTACGTCAAAAAATTGTAAAAAAAACTTTAAAAATAATGATTATGACTATTGTCGCTTTTATATGGTACATCCTAATTGAAATTATAATTTAACATATTAAAAATACATATTTTTGCCCATTAGCGTTAAAAAAATCTAATATGTTTAAAAATACCGATTATGATAATTGTCATATTTCCAAGGAACATCTTCATTGAATTTATAATTTAACATCTTTACAATATAAGTGATATTTTTACCCTTTTGAGTCAAAAAATTACAAAAATCTTAAAAATAACGAATATGACAATTGTCACATTAAAATATTATCCTTAAAAAGATCATAAAATAACAGAGTTTTTAAAAGATACTTTTAAATGGATCTAGATACAGATACATCGTCTAAAATAATATCTAGATACAGATATTTTAATCAAAAATCTATCTAGATACAGGTATCACATTTTTATATCTAGATACAGGATCTAGATACTGTAAAATAACATAAATAAGTTAAATATAAATATTCAAAAAAAAATTATTTAGAAAACCCACCTCTTTTAATATACTTAAGAAATAGATAATTTTACAAAAATGATAAAAAAAACTATAAAAGATTTCACCTAAAAATTGTATATTTATTTATAATAAATTTCACAAAAGAATTCCTCAAAAAAGATATATTTACAAAGAAGATTCAAAATTTTTATCATAATATGTTCAAAAATATTTTTGAACTTTAAGAAATATATTTTACTTAAAATCTTGGGCGTGAACACTTATAAATTGTAACAAAAATAATATTACAATACTAGCATATCATTTTTTATTAAAAAACATCAAATAATAAATATGTTGTTTTCTTTTAAATAAATGCATTCGCAATATATTTATTGTTTCGCGGTAATGCGCTCGCGATAATGACTTCGCGCAAACATATTCGCGATAAAAAATTCGCTATAAAGTGTTCGCGTAAAATGTTTCGCTAAAATGTTTTCGCTCTAATAAATTCGCGGTTAAGGTTTCGCGGAAATAAATTCGCGACAATAACTTCGCGAAATTGTTGTCGCTATAAATATTTCGCGATTTTACCTTGCTATAAAAACTTTTCGCCATAAACGACATTCGCGATAAAAGTTTCGCTGAATTGACCTGATACGAATAAATATAGACCAATGATAAGGTAATTTATTTTTCTTAAAATGGTCAATGTGGTAATTAATATTAAAACTAAAATTCTAAAAAACCTCGAATATTTAACATTTTTCTAATATTAATAAACAATAAATATTAGTGGCATAATAAATAATTTGTGACAAAAATTAAAAATTCTCAACAAATCTGCCGTCTGGCTGGCACCATACCAAATAAAATAAAATTTCTTTTCTTATTTTAGAACATTAAATATGCATCACTTCCTTAAGGAATTTTAAAACTAATATAACATTTTTTAGAAGTAATTTTTTTAATTATAAAATATTAATTTTTATTTAAAAGCTAATTAGAGATTATAAATATTTTGATACAAGGTAGTGGGTCAGACCTCAAAATATACTTCTGTCCATCAGGAGTTTTTTCAAAATAATGTCCTTATATATATATGTTGATGCTACAAATAAATATATAAATGAATCGTCATATATTATATAAATCGTTATTTGCACCAATATACTTTAAAATACATATTAATAGGAAGAATTCCTATTTTGCATACAAGAATTTTGGCTGTCTCGTCTTAATGGACAAATATTACCAGGGCCGTAGCCAGGAATTTTCACTTAGGGGGGCCAAGTGCTTACTTGGGGGGGGGGCACTATTTTTTTAAAATCAAACAAATAATTACGCATTCATAGAAATTTTTTCCTATTTTTATTAAAAATTTAATAACAAAATTAAAACTATATATAATATGAATATACAAAACAAAATAATACTATAATATGCATATACAAAACAAAATATTACTATAATAGAATACGGCGATTTTTATTTTTAAATTTTAATATAAATGAGCTAAAAGATAAATTCTGCGTTATTCTTTTTTCATACGCCATTAATACTAAATTTTGTTTACGTTTATCCTTCATAGACTCTCTACTGCTCGATAAAACTCTCTTTAATGTAGAGAACGGGGCCTCACAAGAAGCCCTTGATATTCCAATGATTATCGTTGCTGAGTAGCATTTATATAATTCTTTAAATGCATGATTATATTTTTTTTATACATATTATGTAAGATATTTTCAAAATTATGATTTTCTTTAGCTTCCGAAGCTAGCAATCCTTTTGCTATCTTCATTTCATGATGCAATGTTTCCATATTTAAGTTTAACAGGTAATGGGGCCATTTTATCTGATAAAAAATAATCAGGGTCAAGGAGGGACAATGTATTAAAAGATGAAAAAAGATTAAAATCATCTTCTGTAAATCGGTCTAAAAAACGATCCACAAAGTTATCTATAATTTCATAATATATCCTTTTTAAAGAACTCCAATTGGAGTCTTTTTCACAATCGAATTCTAGTTTGCTATCAACTAAAAAATTTTGGAAATTTTTAGGCGTTTTACGTACCCGTGATGATTTTTGGGGAGTAAGATTAAATTTTGATAAAAGTTTTTCAGCCTTAATCATAATCAAAGCAAAAGAATTATCACTTCTTTTATTTTTTAATATATTGATAGTAGAATCAATACAATTTTTAGCATCCACTAGATTAGTACCTACTGATTGTAGATACTTATTTAGTGGATCTATTGTAATTAATATCTCATAAATTATGATGGCTAATATAATGTAATTTATATTAATACATTGAGATAAAAGACCAGAGGCTTCGACTGAATCATGAATTGAAACCTCTGAATTAAGAGTTTTATTAGAAAAGTAAAATAATACTTCACCAATAGCCTCAAAATTCTCATAAATAATGCGAGATGTTTTCAAATGACCAGTCCACCTCTGGTTTAAAAGTCTCTTAAGAGTGTGGCCTGTATATTTACATGATACGTTAAAACGCCTGAAAAAATTATACAATGCATTTGATAAATTAAAAAAATTAGAAATAAAAACAATATTATTATACCAATTTTGAACCACAAGATGCAACTTGTGGCTGTAGCAATGTATAAAAGGAACATTTTTATTAATTTTTTTTTGAAGAAGTGTTTGCACTCCTCCATTTCGGCCAGACATAACGTTTGCACCATCATATTCCTGGCATTAGCTGAATTAATATTTAGATCATTAAGTTGCTTTAAAATGCAATCTGTAATGCTTTCAACAGAAAGACACTCTAAATTAATGATTCCTATTAAATTTTATTAGATTTCTCCAGAAAAAATATAGCGAATTATTATGCTCAGGTTTTCACAACCTGAAGCATCTTTTGTCTCATCAGCCTTAAGACAAAAAAAAGGCATCTCGCTTTTATTATATATGTCTGAAATATGTTCAAGCACCATATGCCACAATGGATATTACTTCGTTTTGAATCTGTGGTGATGTATACTGGGCATTTTGGGGTATAAATTTCATAATTTTATTTAATTCAGGGTCTTTTTGGATGGTGTAGGAAAACATTGCTATAAATAGCCCAGAAGAATAAATTATGTTTTCATCTTTTGCAGCATCCGTAATATTTGTTGAATCAGTCCCACGGAAAGTTAGCTCTTGTATGCTAAGAAATAGCATCAAATCAAATATTGATTTAATATAATATTGATTACGATTAATTTGATCACCTGTTTATATTTTGATTTTTATCATGCCATATTGTAATTGAATTTAAATGAGCTTTTGAGCTCTCGTGTTTTAGCAGTCCCTTCTTGTTATCTAACGCATTTTTCCAATTTCTGAATCCCGTTTGTCCAAATTCATCACTTGGATTACACAAGTATTTCCTTCATGGAAAACAAAAGGCAGCGTTAGCTTCTACACTATACTCCAACCAGTCTCGGCCTTATACCATGATTTTTGAAATGATCTTTGCCTTCCATGGATATCTTTTTTCGCGTAATTGTTTAATTTAATTTGAGTTATTCTGGCCAAGGTCACCTGGGATTTGAATTGAACCATTAGAGGACTTTTTTGACACTAAAAATATTATAATTAATAAATTGTAATGAGCGAAAGAGTCATAAATAATAATGGTCATCAGGATGGGCGAAGGAAGGGCATGCTGAAAATGAACAAACACAAAATTTATCTTGTATTTAAGATACAAGTATTTGCTATACTGTAGTGCCCAACCCTGATGAAAATTATCAGTAAAGTTGATCAGTAAAATTATAGATATTCAGTATTAAAAACTAGAAAAAGGTCATAAACATTATATCTTTAAAGATTAACAAAAAAATATAATATTTTTAATAAATCAATTACTAGTTGCCTCTTGACAATGAGAGACTGAGCTGCTAGATGAAGATGATTGAGTCTCTTCTTCGTCTTTATTTGTTTTAAAATCAAAATGTAATAATGAAACACCATAATCTCCTACTCCTATTGATATTGTCAAAAATATATAAATTGAAAAATTTGGGTTAAATTTTAAACTATTTACCATCTTCCTCCTGAGTGTAGTGAGGATCATTTTCTAGATTATTAGCTTCATTCATATCTTGAAATATGAGTGAATATATTTATTTTAATAATTAAAATTATTATACAAAAATGATAATATTAATAATAAATGTCTGTCTCTTATCTTATATAAAATAAATATATATGAAATAATAATATATAGGTATTGCCCTATATCAATATCATATAAGTCATGAAATAATATAAATTTACACTAACTATGAGAAGAATCAGTTTCTGAAATTTCTGATGTAGTATTACTAGTAGTTTGTAGAGGTGATGTTGCTTGACATTTTTTTAACTTTAACTTAAAATAAGAGTTAATAGCTGATTGTTTCTTCATAATTTTAAAATAAACGCTGTCAAATAAAATAACTGGTTATATATTATAATATAAATGTGATACCTATAGAGTAGGCCTATTCAAAAACGAATTCGAATCGAATAATTTACTATTTAAATTCGTACGAATAATAAAATCTACTATTTGTATTCGATTCGAATATTTCGAATATTTCAAATAATTCGAATTAATTTTTTTAATAAAATAAATAAAAGAAATATTATGATTTATTAATAATTTTAATAAATTATCCTTAAAATTAATTTTTTTTGAAGAATTTGGTGTAGACTTTAAAAAAATGTCAATTTTATTATTTTTTTTACTAAGGTGTGAATGAAACCTATTATAATGATTAATAAGAGATGTTGTTTTGCCTTTACATTTTATAATACTCTTGCAATAATTGCAAGCAGCCTTTTCACTATCTTTAAGGATTTGATATTGATCCCATATTTTTGTGAGGAAATTTTCTCATCTTCAACATCAAGCATAATTTCATCAGAAGCAATCTCCTCTAACATAATTAGGCTAGCTAACAATAATTATTGTAGAAATGTAATATATTTTTATGTACCTCTGGTTTGTGTCATTTTTAATATAATTTATTATGAGATTCAAAAAATAAACTTTTCGTGAGATTCAAAAAATGTGGCAAATAAAAATTTAAATTTTCACTTCAGAAATTTTTAAATTTCTGCTAGAATTTTTATAAACACAAACACATCACCTGTCCGATTGGCAGGTCAACAAATAGAAATGACAAATGTTAGATTTATTAAACAATTTATTAAATATTACGAATAATTCGTTTTATTCGAATCGAATAAATGATTATTCGTATTCAGATAAAACAAATAATTTTTTATTATTCGTAATTATTCGATTAGATTCGAATTATTCGAATCGAATCTAATATTCGAATTATTTTTGAATAGGCCTACTATAGAGTATGACACAACAAAAAAAAAGAAAAAAAAATGAATAAATGATAATTTAATATTGGGTAAAAATAAAAATAAAACAGGATAGAAAAAATTTTACAAACTAGACATGTTTGTAGAATAAATATTCAAAATTTATTTTAATATAAAAATAATCAATTCTAAATAGACATGTTTTTTGAATATTTTTTAATAAATATTCATTTTATTATGAAAATCATTTTCTTATATACATATTTGTATCTTGGATATCATTTAATATAAATAAAACCTTTTTGATGAAAAAAATATAATTTTGTTTTGTGTACTTTCTAAAAAAAATGAAAATCAAAGGAAAGGATTGAGTGGCACTCCATTACTTGGAGCTGGAGCTAGCTCCTTTGAGAAGGTAGGAGTGGGAGTTGGCTATTTTTAAAAAGGAGCCTTAACAACTCTGGTAATTATAATTTATTTTTGGCTGCTTATTTGAAAAAAGGAAATTATTTTTAAAAATAAAAAGAAACAATGCTTGAAAAAATAAATAAATAATAAGATAGCAAATAATAAATAAATATACGGTAAAAATTGTTATTATTATACAGTATTTAATTTAAAAAAATATAGTAAATAAATATATTCTAAAGATAGGAAACGACAACGAGAAATATATATTTATATTATACATTAATAATGTATTTTTTTAGTTAAAATTTTAAAAACACATTATTCAAAAAATATTTTTGTTTAAATAAAAATGAAAGCCGTACAGTTGCAATTTGCGTGCACAATCCCCACTAACGCAGGAAGCTAAATTTTATGGATACTCCATCTAGCCAGGAAAGTGTTGAACGTTATTTTTCGACACTTTATACTAACACTTTTTGTTTAAACTGAACTTTGAATATTAGGCTAACCATTTTTCTCATAGACGGTATTAAGGTCTAAACATCTATTATCGGAATCTGAGGCTTAGTTATTAGTTTTGGCTAAATTATTGACTTGACCGTTTTTAAAATTAGGCTCAAAACGAGCTATTTTCCAATATTCGCTATATTATAATTAAATATATATATAAATTATTAAAATTTATAATTAATTCTAAAATCTTAATCTTTTAATTTAATTTTTAAATTAATATTTATATTTATATTTCATTGTAAGTTATGCAGGTAGGTCTTATCATCAAATACAACTAGTAACTTCAATGGCAAAATATTTAAATTATAATATTAATATGTAGTCCAATCCTTAATTTTTAAATAAATGTGAATTAAAACTGTATGTATAATAGTTTTTGAGCTATATGAGTATGTGATAGTTGATTTTCTGGCCCAGTCTCTAAAAATTTTATTATATTAAATTAAATAAGAAAGTTTATTTATTCGGATTATACTTTCTGATCAACGCTCTAAAGTTGGGGATGACAGTTTATATTATTAAGATACAATAAAAAAAAATATATATATTAAAAATTTTAATCATATTTATTTTATTGTGAAAATAGAGATATTTAAAAATTTTTTTTGAAGTATTGTAAAAAGTGGTTAATAGGACGCTACTTTATTGAAAAAATAGCAGAAACCCTTATAAAAACACGCTTTGAAATACTAATTTTAAATAAAATCAGTTTTCCAAAAATAAATAAGTATTTATATGAGATAGTTTGCTACAATGAATCTTTTTCTAGGGTTCTTCTACACTTAAATATTAATATAACATGTTTTACAAATAAGATTTTTACTATTTGATTTAATATTTAAAAATAATTATGACTTTTGCCACTCTTCTATGGCACATTTTTATTGAAATTTTAATTAACTAATTTATAATTTAACCATTTTCTTCAAAATATTCCAAAAAAATTACCAACATGGCTATTATAATTTTTTCATGGTTTTTCATCACTGAAGTTTATATTTTTACCCCAAATAATCATAAACCTTTATAAATTAAAAAATTTAGCCCATATATTTTTACTTTAAAATTTTATTGCAGAATTAACTTTATTATGAAGAATATACAATAAAATAAATTACTATCATAAGTTTCATTTGAAAGGTATTTTTATGGTATAAATTAAGTTAAAATTTTTTTATTTTGGAAATGAAGACTGGGAAATTTTTTATAATATTTTTTATTTCGTGGGAATCATATTTTATTTTTAAAAAATTTGGTAGTGACGGTCTTGTTAGTTATCTATATTGGCATAAAAGTTTAATGGTTTAATTGTTAATTAATTTCCAAAAAATTAAAGTTCCATTATTTACAGTCTTTTCATTTAGATTAATATTTTTCGAAATCGTTTTGAACGAATTCAAGGGATTTATAAGGGTTCGGTTAGTTTGACATAAGGTTTAGGAAATTATAGCGCATTATTCCTGTTTCACGATTCAATTCCTTCTGGGTCTCTGAATATGATTGACGGTTAAAGAGGAAGTGTATTTTATTTTTTATGTATTTAATATTAACATAATGAATTAAACGTACAATTATAAATTAATGGAGAAATAAAAGGCACACAGCAAAATGAAAGCGATTTCGAACGACTCTTTCTAACAAATATAATTGGTAGTGATAACGATGTTAAAAATAATCAAAGTTATGAATCGAATTATAATATAGATGCCAATACCCTAAATTCATTCAATATTTTAGACCCCGTATTATCATTTGAAGATATGTTTTCTCGAATTGACTCATTAAAAAGTAAATTTATTTCTATATTCCCTATTTTTTATCATATATGATGTTAGAACGAACAATGGAGATGCCAAATGACGAGAGAAAAAATTTCGCCGAAAAAGTATTTATTTATCCTTTAGTTTGAATATAACTTGATGCCATGATATTAAGATATCGTATAAAAACAAATGAAGCTTAAGATGTCATTTGAGTTTGAAATTAGCAATTTTTATTATAGTAAATTTTTTTATAATTTTACTAAAGTAAATAATTTTTTATGGGGTAGAGGGGGGGGCACCATGAATTGTTAATATTTTATTTTGTTAGAGTACATTTAAATTTAGGAATTAAGTTTCTTTTTAAATAATTTAATTCAAATAGCAATTGAGCATATAGACATTGCTTGTGAATTTTAATCTATTATCATTATCGGGATGCTATTTTTTTATTTTATTAATTGATTATCTTATTTTATTTTTCACTTACCATTTTTATATTCTTATATTAATTAGGTGATTCATTTATATTTTTTATATTTTGTTGCTAAAAAATTAGACCCCTAATTTTACCTTTCATTTTATATTATATATTTTTTTTCCTCTTTTAAAACTTTTTTATTTTAAACGCCAAAAATACAAGTATTATATATATCAATTTAAAAAATACAAAAAACATACATGTTTTTAAATAAACACAATAAAAGAATGTCTTCATCGTTTATTTAAAATGGCAACTAAAATTTTACGATAAAATAAAAAAGAGAAAAAAAAAAAAATAACTACTAACAGATGTATGTCCATGTAAATTAATGATTTTTCTTAAGTAAATAGAAAAAATTAAAAACATGACGTGCTCCCCTACCCCCCCCCCCCCCCCAAATACAAATCGCACTGGGACATCCACAAGAGAGATATGATCCTTGTTTTTAAGACACCGTGACTTCAATATCAGTTTAACAGGTAGTATCAAGTATGCAATTATTGTCCAGATTTCAACTCCAATAGCATCTTGGGCATTCATAATTGGATATCATTATTTTAGCATCATTTGATTATTCAATATTAGCCTACTAACCTTTGATCCATATGTATTAAATCCCGCGTTTAAAACCTCATCATTTTCCTCCAATGAACCGTCTCATTTTACCCCATATGCATAATGAATGTATCTATTTCGCATATAACTCAGGGTTGCCATATCTCCCCCCCCCCCCCATCAGCGGGTGATTCCCGCAATTTTTTGGTTTACACGCAGACATCTCTTTTCCGCAAACCCGCAAAAATCTATCGCAATTTTTTTTATAGTATTTTAACGTATTTAATATATAAATAATAATTTTGAGAAACATTAATTGATTATTTTTATATTTTAGTTTGTAAATTTCTTTCTATCCTGTTTTATTTTTATCCAATAATAAATCTTTCATTCATATAAGTCAGTGCAGGGGAGTATATCTACATCGATTCGATTGCAATACAAAAATATTCTCAAAAATAATAAATAATACAGATGCAACTACATTTGCGGAAATCGTATACATCTATCATGTAGTTCAACATGCACAGAGCTATATCATCATAATGTGGGTCGAATCTTTTTCTCATGATTTTTAACGACTCCAATATAAGTGCAAACCTTACTTGTGACAGAACAAAAATGAGCAAGGCTATCACAAGTGTTTTGGTACCTGAATCCTAGAGGTCAATTCTAGACGATTTGAAAGATGGGCATTTATATGCAATTCTAACAGATGCATCTAATAAGGGAAATATTAAAACATTTCCCCCTTCCTATTTTAACAGGAATAAGAATATTTCAATAAAACTGTTAAAAAATTTTCCTCTGGTAGTGAAAAATCCAAAAATGTTGCTAGCCACATAATGGTAAATATAGCTGATTCAGGTTAATGATTTGCATGTCAGCTTTCTGCGCTGATAATGCCTCTGTAAATTTTGGCAAAAACCAAAGTTACCGAATTGAGGCATCATTATAATAAATTAATACCAATTGGCTGTATATTCTACATAATTCTTGCAAGAAGGTAATGAATGTACTATCTGTGGATGTCGAAATAATTGTGATGAAATGTTTTAACGAATTTAGTTCATCAACTAAAAGAGTTAATGAATTAAAAGAGTTGGTGAAGTGGTCTGACTTGGAATGGTGTGAGTTGTTGCGATATATACCTATCAGGTGGTTGTCATTAATACTTGCCATCGATAGAATTTTAAAATTTTACAAACTTAAAAAAACTTCTTAAATATAGATTTAAAAGCTGTCCTAAAATTTAAAAAAAAAATTTCGAGTATGAAATGGCAGAAGCATATTTGGGATTCGTTTCACATGTAGGAAATCTACTTCATGCAGTTAATATTCAGTTGCAATCAGAATATTCTTTATTAAAAAAAATCACAAAATCATGCTACAGCTCTGTTCATCTCTACAGTTAAAGATTGATAATAAATTTTATGGCGCTATTGCTAAAAATATTATATTAAAATGTTCAAATAATACTATAATTAATACATTTTTAAATGAAGCAGATATTTTTATTAAGACAATTTTAGAATATTTACAATCAAAATTTTATTTTAATAACTCTATTTACAAATGTATAAATATTATGACCTTGGAACAGAAACCAGATGGTTTTTATAATTTAATATATATATTAAAAATACCGAAAAATATTGATGTCTTGTTTGAGAAGATTGTAATTCTCTCCATTATTTATGATTCGCCAAAATACTTAAAGTTAGATGGTTTAAAAGCAGAGGAGAAATGGGTAGAATTTTTTCGTAATAACGATAAATCCCCATGCTTGGAAAAAATATGCGAGTGTGTCTTCTCCTTACCTCATTCTAATGCCTCATCCGAGCTCATTTTTAGCCTGATGAGGACTGCCTGGATAAAGGAGAGAAATCGGATTGCTTTAACAACATTAGAGGCCGAGCTAATGGTTAAACAAATATATAATATGTCATGCCAGGAATTTTATAAATATCTCAATAACGACGGTAAATATTTAGTTCTATTATTTAAATCTCAAATAAAATATAATTAAGTTTTAGCAATGGCGCTATAAAATTTATTGTCAATTATTAATTGTTCCCCTTTATTTTTGAAGATAGGAACTAGATAGCTCTACCTCCATTTTTGGGGAACCTTTTTATTTCCAAGTATTTTATTGTATAGATTTGTGAGTAAATATATTCCATCATATCCTAGTGCTTTAAGGCTTTCTATTGAAATATCATATGGACCCCTAGCTTTGTTGTTTTTCATATGCTTGAGGCATGTGATTATTTTTTGTTCTGTTATTGGCAATGACATTAATACTATAGATTGTCGATCTTAATGCCAAAATCAAATTTGAAGTGGCAAAAATTAAATTGAGTAGCAGCCATTTTGTGTTTGGAGTTTATACGTAAGAAACATATGATAATTTCGTAAATTTCAGGTTTTTTTTTATTATATATTATATTTATAATCTTATTTTTTTACTAAATGAATAAAAAACATTTTTAGAGCATTTATGGATATACTGTTTTGATTATTGCCTAATGTAATCAAAAATTAAAATTAGATTTTAGGCAAAAAATAAATCAAGTATTATATAAATATATTATTTAACTTAAATATTTATAGGTCAAGGAAAAATTATGGTGATTATTTGTAAGAAAAAACTACACTTTATACCATATACTTTTAGTTATAATAATACATTTTTTATTAGAAATAAATATAACATATATATATTATTTGTATTTATTATTGTAAAAATTTATAAGATTATTTTATTTTTATACATATTCATTATTGATTTTTGTACTTTAGTGAATTAAATTTAAATAAATATATTTAGAAATGGATAGTTATAATTATTAAGGAATTACATAATTCAAAGCAAAAATAAAATAAAATATAAAAAGACTTATAAATTATATAATATAACCTCTTTTTATTTGCTAAAAAAATAAATACAAAATAAATTATATCAAATTTTTTTTTTATATAATTCAAAATATTTATTAAAATCATATATATTCAATTTTGTCTTTGGAGTAATTTCTAAAATTCCAAATCACATGTTAAATATTTTCATAGCAAATCTGACATAATAATTTTTACAATAAAAAATAGGTTATTAATATAAGCTGCATCTATAGATTTAATTCTGAATATTTAATTTGAGATATCACACTTATGAAAGGAAAATTTGCTTCCTGAATAATATTTTTGGTTACAGCCATATGCACTACAATATATTATCATTTTCTTAAAATATAAAAAATATATTAAATTTTATAATAAATTTCAAATCATAATATATCTTTCCTCACTTTGATTTTTTTTATTGAATATACAAATATAAAATTAATTTTTATAAAAAATATTCATTCTAACTTGATATGATATATATTTGAAAAATCTTAAAGATATTCATTAGGTATTAAAGAAAACAATAAATCCTAACTTCTCTAGAAATGACAAAATTTTAAACTATATTCTTATTATACAGATTTTATTTTATATTGATTAGTCTATATAAAATATTAAAGATATTCATTAAGTAATAAACTGCAAATGTTTATAAAATGTTTTTTATTCATCTAGTAAAAAAATAAGATTTTAAATATAATATATAATAAAAATAAACCTGAAATTTATGAAATTATAATATGTTTCTTACATAAAAGATCCAAACACAAAATGGCCGCTACTCAATTCAATTTTTGCCACTTCAAATGCATTAATCGGCAGTCTATAGTATTAATGTCATTGGTTATTGGTTGTACAAGGTTTTGACATGGGGAGTGTTCATCTAAATGTACTATGTGGGGATTAAAGTTGAGAAGCTCCTGAAAATATTCTTTCCATCTATTCATTATATCTTTTTCCTTTATTAATTTCCCATCTTTATTTTTGATTACTTTCGGAGCTCCGTTTATATCCCTAGAGTTCTTTTCTCGCCGTTTGACTAATCTGTATATTTTATTTTGCCCTTCTTTGGTATGTAGTTCTTCATACATGTCATCGTATGCCATATCTTTGGCCCTAGCCACCGCCTTTGTAGCTATTCTCTTGGATTTTTTTGTAATTTGTCTTGTCATCTGGGTTTTTGGATTTGTACCATATTTTATATAGGGCTCTTTTCTCCTTTATAGTGGTTTGTATCTCTTCATTCCACCACCATAGTTCTTTGTATGATTTGTTGCCTCCCCTTGTCAAGCCTAGTGTCGATTTGGCAGTGTCTATTAATCTGGATGAAAGGTCTGTCCACATTTTTTCACTGACTTGTGAGGAATCTATTGTTTCAATGTTTGCATTAATTGCAAAGGCAACTGTCATTGATTTTAATCTACCCCATTTGATGCATTGTTCAAGTTTTATCTTATTTTGAGAGGATTTATTTGTGATGTGTAAATCCATGACTAGTAGCTTGTGTTGAGCGGTAATATCTTCTCCTGGGATGACTTTGCAGTCTATTACATCTTTTAATCTTCTACGAGAGATAAGCATGTAATCTATCTGGATTTTCCTTGTACCACTTTCATATGTTATTAGATGATTTCCTTTTTTCCTATTGACTGAGGATGATGCCGACACCGTTCCTATTGCTAATAATTCCATTATAATACAATTTATACCCATCTCCAATCATTAAAGTCTTCTGACCTTTCCATTTCGTCTCTTGTATGCACGTTATATCAACTTTTCTCTTGTTCAACATTGATGCGAATTCTCTCTTACCTTTAAGCGTCCCAATATTCAAACTTGCTAATCTTGTCTTCTTTGCTTTGACCTTTACTTTTTTCACAAGATGGATGTCTACACCCTGCGCGTCGCTTGGAGGGAACGCCCTAGCTTTCATATTCATATTTTCATTTGTTTCCTTCATTTTGTTTATTGGACAGGTATCCTTTGCACTCGGCTGTCCAGGCCTGTCGGTGACCGGGGTGTCATCTCTAAGCTCCGAAATTCATCTTACCATATGTCTTTACACATCAGTCATCGAAGAAAAACTTGAAAGTTTTTTATGCTCCTTACCAGGATTGAACCTGCGTCCTCTTCGTCCTTCTATTTCCAAGCATACATCTAACCCATTAGGCCACCCCGGCGAAGTGTCACAATTTATTATATATTTTAAAAATTCACGATTTTTTAAAAGCATCTGTTGCTTAATCAGCAAGAGCTTCGCTTACAAATGTGAAGGTCATGGGGTTCGAATCCCAGTAAAGATTTTTTTTTTACTTAATCTGGCAAAATTAATTAAATAGAAGATAAAATATTAAGTGTGACATATTCACATACGATTCAAAGTTTGTTGTTATTTTAAAATTCAAACTATTAAATAGGTATTCTTATATTTTTAAATTTTTTACAACGTAATAACCAATAGTATTTTTAATCATACTTTATCAAACACTTATTCATCAAAGCATCCATTAAAATAATATCTAACATCACCATCTATACATAATAAACATATATCTATCTATAATAATATATATAACGTGTCATAGTCATAGGTGTCACAATTTATAATATATATTTAAAAGCGTCTGTGGCCTAATCGGCAAGAGCGTTGCTTACAAAGCTGATGGCCTTGGGTTCGAATCCCAGCAATGCATTTTTTTTGTTAATCTAATGTATACTTTTTTAATTTTTATTATTTATGTACTCAATAAAAAATTTAATTTTGCCAGATGAGGGTTTTGTATATTGTTATCCTGGAAACAGATTTCGGATTTAGACTTATTAAGAATGAGTCTTTTAAAATTGGTTTCAAGAAATTGAAAACCAATTATTTTAGGAAGAGCATCAGAGATTGTTCCATCATCAAGATGCCAAATAATTATATCTAAATCAAATTTAGATTTAAGATAATGGATGTGATAATACCAAGGTAAAGAACGAGGATGTTTTCCCCCTGCTGGATCCTTTTGTCAGAATCTATAACACGTGGGCTGAATAAAGAAGTTTTAATGTTACAGTATGTCTAGGAATTTTGAATCAACAGAAAATTTGGTAAAAAACAATTTATAAAATGTTCACAAAATTTGCTATTGTAAGCATTTTTAAAGTCTACTTTGATAATAGCCATGTTAGGAGGAGGGTTTTGGAAATGGCATGTGAAGCTAGGCCTTCTCCCTTAACACCAAATCCTAATTGATAAGTATACTTAATAAGTTAAGACCCTGGGTTTTGACCCATGGCAATTATTTTTGCCAATAATCTTCTAAATAGCCCATTTCAATGGGGTGGATACCACCACAGTTTTTGTGAGATAATCAGGTTTGCCCCCATGATTGATTCGAATTTATTATGGCAGGTTTTTTTAAAAGAGTTTTTAGGAAGATTTTAAAAGCATTTAAATGATTCTTTGAGAAGAATGTAGATTTTATACGAAGTGAGAGAGCAAAAACCATTGCGTCTATATGTGGAAAATTTCTTAAAAGAATTGATAAATATCATAACTCACAAATCATATTTTTTTTATTCCATTTCATAATATATTTGACCTTTTCTCTAAAAATTTATAGCAATCTAGGAAGGATGAATACGGATAATCTATTCCTCTCATTTGACTATTCTGATTTATTCATCGTCAAATGAAGGTAAAATTTATTATTTATCCATACGAAGAAATTCTGATTACCCGTCATTCTTAAGGCTATCGGCTAGTATTTTTATAATAATATAATGTTAATAAAATAGACATGGTTGATAATAAAAAATAGTGACTAGATTATATTTTAAAAAAAATGACATTAAAAATAAATTTAAATGGTATCAACCATTTTCTATCTATGTATATAATATATAAAATTTAATGTTTTTTACTTAGAACAATCTAAAATAAATTATTAACTGGTTACTTAGTTGTATTATATAAAATAAAATAATTAATATTAAAATTAAATGTCGATTTAAATTGGAACTTGAAGATTTTGAAACTGATATAATACTTTTTGGACACATTTTACATTTGATAAGTATTGGATTAGTTCCTTCAATATAGGATGTTACTGTAAAATATTATCATATTTGGGCCATGGTAATGTTAATTCATCTGATTTTGAATTTTCAGAATCAGATGATAATGATAAATAATAATATCCATGCTTATGCTAATCTATTAAAAAAATATAAAAAATGATATTGAAATTACGTGATATATAGCGCATATGCCCTCTGACTTTGAATAAACAACAGTACGCTAGGTTTTCCTTATTTCCATCTATTGGAACAGAAGTTAATTAGGGTGCAAAGTTAAAAAAATATGAGGAGCCCTATACACGTTAGTGGGCAAGCCGCACGTTGTACGCGCAACATTTCGACAATGTTACAGACTTCCATAAGCTTTAAGAAAAAGAGCCTATGCTCAAGAACTGCACTATAAGTTAATTACTTTAAGGGTGGGTTGTGGCTGATTTTAAATTTAAGGTTTTTAGTTAAAACCGTGAATCATTACGTATCAGGTCAATTCAGCGAAACTTTTATCGCTAAACACTTATTCGCGAAACTTTTATCGCGAATGTCGTTTATCGCGAAGGAATTTTATAGCGAAGGTAATATAGCGAAACCAATTCCGCGAATTTTTTTCCGCGAAACATTTATAGCGAAGACAATATCGCGAACTCTTTATAGCGAATTTATTTTCGCGAAACTTTAACCGCGAATACTTTATAGCGAATACATTTTGGCGAAACTTTGATCGCGAACTCATTATCGCGAATTTATTTCCGCGAAACCTAAACCGCGAATACTTTATAGCGAATACATTTTAGCAAAACTTTGATCGCGAACTCGTTATAGCGAAACTTTAATCGCGAACCATTTATAGCGAATTTTCTACCGCGAATATATTTGTGCGAAATTATTATAGCGAGCGCATGACCGTTAAAAAACGTAAAATAGTTTTCATCATTTTTTAAAATAATACCAGTTCAATTTAAATCATAGCGTTTTTGTGAAAACATCGCTAAACGCTTCTACTCAATTTGTAAGCACTTTTACTCATTTTTCTCTAATAAAATGGAACAGGATTTTTGAAAATAAATAGAAAATATTCCAAATCAAGAAAATAAAGACATTCCAATATTGGGAAATCAGAGCAAAATGGGTTAAGTGTTTATTTATTTACTTTTACATATTTTACCACGACAATGGTGGGGGGGGGGGGGGTTGTTAAAAACATTTTCTAAATTTTGAGAGGAGTATATAAATAAAGGATAATAAAAAATAATTATAAAAAGTGGCTATATTTTAATTATATTAAGTGTCTTATTCAATTTTCTCATTTTGTAAATTGCAAAAATTTTTAGGCCCGGCCATACCTCCCATATTCTAAGAGTGAGGTGGGATTTTTAATGACTAAAGGATAAAAAGCGGGAAAGCGCAACAACTGCAATCCTTTTATATATAAATATTGGTGAATTATTTTTTTCAAATTATAATTTACAAATTTAAATTTGAATTTGAATATAAAGTCAAAATATATAAAAATTAGATCCAAATCTACATATTTATCGGAAGGAATTTATTTTATTTAAAAGTTTATTATATATGAAATAAATTTTAACTCTTCGCAATTCATGTCAAAATTCTGCTTTACCATTAATTCGGCCTCTAATAAATCAAATGAGACCGAAGAAAAATTTTTTCGCCTAATCATATTCATTAAACTCATTTCTGAGCCAGCATTTGAATGTAGAATTAAAAATAAGTTTTTAGATATTTTTTAGGCCATTTTTATTTAATTCTTTCTAAATATTCTAACTTGATCGTATCATTCAAAATCAAAGGTTTAAGCTATTTATATCTTTAATTACCATAATAGTTTGATAATTCTGAGTAACTTCTTTATATGCTTCAACTTGTGTATCATAGAGGAATAGACAAGATTTATATATTTTAATATCAGCGCCGTTAAATTTGGCGGCTGAATAGTTCTACGAACTAATTGTAAATTATATCATTATTTCTTACTTTATTTGTACCAATTGAGTATTTAAACGAGTATAGTAGCTCATAAAAGGAAAAAACTATTAGTAAAAAATTTTTGGCAAATCTATGATTTAAGCGACGGAAATAATTTATTCAGAAAATTTTATCGATGTTCCGTATTAATTATAATTTAATTCGTTTAATAGACAGTATAAATAAAAAGTTTATTAGCAAAATAAGAAAAATTGCCTAATTTGGCATTATTGATAGAATGGAAAATAGCTGGTTTGCGCTAATATTTATTAATTCTTCAGTCATTTTTTTCACACACAAAAAGGTAATCGTACTATAAGAGAAATAAAATCTATATCTCCCATTAAAGCGTAAAACCAACCAAATTTCTGGAAGCATTTAATCTGGAACTTAAATCAATAATTGAAATTTATTACATTGATTCTTCAATTCATTTGGTAGATAGTTTTTCGACAAAATAAGATAAAATTGCCACGATTGGCAACATGCGAAAAAAACAAATATTTTTGGGTGAGCTCATACCATAGAAATGCCAGATTAGTACTTACTATTCCATCAATCAGTTTTTCTAGTCAATAAACAAAAACTTGTTTTAATAAGAGAAATAGACATTAGCAACCGTCTCTCCCCATCAGCGGGACTCCAGCAATTTTTTAGTTTACACGCAGATATCTCTCTCCCGCAAAACTACCGCAATTGGAAATCTCCCGCAAAAATCTACCGCAATTTAATTTCTCCTGCAATTTTTTAAAAAAAGTATTTTAAACGTTTTTAATATGTAAATAATAATTTTGAGACATTAATTGATTATTTTTATATTTTTAAATTAAATTTTAAATATTTATTCGAAAAACATATCTAGTTTGTAAATTTTTTTCTATCCTGTTTTATTTTTATCCAATAATAGATCAACTTTATTTCATTAATATTAGTCAGTACAGGGGAGTATATCAACATCGATTGCAATACAAAAATATTCTCAAAATGAAACTATATTTGCGGAAATCGTATACATCTATTATGTAGTTCAACATTCACAGAGCTCTTTATATATCATTACAATGTGGGTAGAATCTTTTTCTCATTATATTTAACGACTCCAATATAAGTGCAAACCTTACTTGTGGCAATAAAAATGAGCAAGGCTATCACAATGTTTTGGTACCTGAATCCTAGAGGTCAATTCTAGACGATTTGAAAGATGCGCATCCATATGCAATTCTAACAAATGTATCTAATAAGGGAAATATTAAAACATCTCGATCCTTTGCAATTTCAACAAGAATATGAACATTTCAATAAAACTGTTAAAAAAATTTCCTCAAATAGTGAAAAATCCAACGATGTAGCTAGCCACATAAGGGTAAATATAGCTGATTCAAGGTTATCAATGATTTGCATGCCAGCTTTCTACGCTGATAATGCCTCTGTAAATTTTGGCAAAAACTAAAGTTACCAAATTGAGGCAGCACAAATGAATTATTACCAATTGGCTGTATATGCCATATATACTACATAGTTCTTGCAAGAAGGCAATGAATGTACTGTCGTCGAAATAATTGTGATGAAATATTTTAACGAATTTAGTTCAACTAAAAGAGTTGGTGAAGTGGTCTGACATCGAATGGTGTGAGTTGTTGCGATATATACCTATCTATCAGGTGGTTGTCATTAATACCTGCCATCGATAGAATTTTAAAATTTTACAAACCCTTAAAAAAATACTTCTTAAATAAAGATTTTAAAGGCTGTCCTAAAATTTGAAAAAAATTTTCTAATATGAAATGGCAGAAGTATATTTGGGATTCTTTTCACATGTAGGAAATCTACTGCATGCAGTTAATATTCAGTTGCAATCAGAATATTCTTTATTAAAAATGATTCACAAAATTATGCTACAGCTCTGTTCATCTCTATAGTTAAAAATTGAAAATAAATTTTATGGCGCTATTGCTAAAAATATTATATTAAAATGTTCAAATAATACTCTAATTAATACATATTTAAATAAAGCAGATATTTTTATTAAGACAATTTTAGAATATTTACAATCAAAATTTGATTTTAATAACTCTATTTACAATTGTATAAATATTATGACCTTGGAACAGAAACCATCAATTAAGGTTTTTGTAATTTAATAAATATATTAAAAATACCGAAAGACATTGATGTCTTGTTTGAAAAGATTTTAATTCTCTCTATTTTTTATGATTCGCCAAAACTTCTCCTTACCTCATTCTAATGCCTCATCCGAGCGCATTTTTAGCCTGAAGAGGACTGCCTGAAAAAAAGGAGAGAAATCGGATTTAACAACATTAGAGAACGAGCTAATGGTTAAATAATGTATAATATGTCATGCCAGGAATTTTATAATCTCAATAACGACGGTAAACATTTAGTTCTATTATTTAAATCTCAAATAAAATATAATTATGTTTTAGGAAGGGCGCCATAAAATTTATTGTCAATTTTTAACTGTAAAGATGGACACATCTGCAGCATAATTTTGTGAATCTTTGTTAAGATTCTTCTGATTGCAACTGCACATTCTTTTTTTAGCAATTTTTATATTTCTACCGCAATTTTCATGTTTCTCCCACATCTCCCTCAATTTGAAAATTTTGACTTGGCAACCCTGAGTATGAACCAAAAGTTATTAGAATTTCAAAAATTATCAAATTTAGATTGAACAAAGAATCTAAAGAAAGCAATTATAATAAAAAAATTAAATGAAATTATCATTATTTATAAAATCAACTTTTTTCCTTATTTCAAAATATGAGGATAAAGATAAAAGGCTAACTCAATATTTTATACAAAAGAAAATTAAACTTGGAAACTTTTCCGACAGATGACATAACTTGCGGCAACTTTGGAAAATGTTATATCAAAATGAGATGGATTGGTTATGGTAAAATTTAAAACAATTAGGATAGCTAATTATTTTCATCAAGCCGCGAATAGGTTGAGCTATTGTTTAATAAAAAAAATTTAGAAAATAATTTTAAAAAAAATATAACCAAAAAAAAATTGTATTTTAATTTTAGTTTTATTTTTATTATTCATGACATGACATGAAGCCACCCAAGCTCATTTACATTGTTATCAAATCAAATGAGAATATAGTATATTAAAAAAAGTTAACCAAATTCCAATATTTAAATAATTAATAACCTTAAGGAATTTTAAAGCTATATAACAAAATTAATACAACCAATTTTTTTCCAAATTTTTATAGCAAGGTCAATATCGTAACTTGAACTGCGAACTCATTAGAGGAGCATCATTGAAATTAGAGGGGGAATAGTTAGTTATGAAATAATTATCATTATTTGAAAAATTGGAAAGGGATGAAAGGTATTTTTTTTAAAATTATTTATATTTGGCAGGAGGTTAAAAGTTTTGAGAGGGTTGATATCATTTATAGATATGTATACAAGCCCCTGATTATATTCTCCGCTGTCCTTTTCTTAAGTTAAAATAGGAAATGGTATAGCAAGTATTATCTTATTTTAATAGATCCCTTAGGTCATATTTTTTTATATCTAATTTACATATAGAATAAATATCCTTAAAAAAAAAATTTCATTATAAAAAGTTTTTTAAAAAATGATTTTTTTTTATTGAATATGTGAAGGAAAAAGTAGAGCATTGCCATAACATATCGTCTAAACCAATAGGTTTGTTTGTTAAATATATAACTGAAGTGTAAAATTTTAAAAGAATCACTGATTTGAACAAAGACTGGTTAAAAATAACCATGGGAAAAAAATCTGACAAAAACACCCCGATATAAATTTATATGCTTTAATAAATAAAAGGAAAATGTAATCCTCGTTTTAAACTTTGCCCTTTAGTGTAATACTTGAGTATTATTTTATAATAGTACTTTTCTAATAATGTTGCTCATCAAAAATGATCATATTTGTAAGGGGAAACAACTATATGACTCAAGGGCTAGGAATATGAATTTTAAAATAATTTTATAATGCATGACGAAAGGTAGTTATTTTTGAAATATTAATCGTGGGATTGATGTGGTAGAGAAAGACTGTGTCACATATAAAACAATTTGTAAATACCCTCATAAAATCTGTATCTTGATGAATGAGTCTTATGTAACCAGCTAAATTTTATACCAAAGTAGACCTTCCCATATTTTTGTCACAAAAAAATAATGAAAATATAAAAATTTTGAGACTATTATATAAAAACAAACAAAATTTTTATTATTGTAGATAAGAATTTAAAAAATTAAACATTCAATGTTATATTAATAGCGATTCCTTTAAGATAATCTAATCTTGATCGATTTTCGAAGTCAGAAACAATTGTTACTATTCTCGCAATTTTTTTCTCGGGGTAGAGGGTGTTTCACCAGAATTATATTGAGCAATTTTTAACTCTGTCAACCCTTGTTGTTTTTTTAAGCCTAGAAAAAATTATATAGTTTATTAGTAAATCTTTATACTTTTTAAATCATTTTAAAATAATAGATATATAGATAACTTGATATAAATTTCCACATGTTTGGATGGTAACTTGTTAGGAGGGAACTGAAGCATCTATGCCACCCTTCAACCGCGTTGTTGGTTTTCGCTTCCCCTTGATTGGTAACAATTCCAGAGTTCAATATTAAACAAAGCAGGTAGTCTGCCTCTTCCAAACGTTTTACCATTTCAAAAGTTTCAATTAGAGGCTGAAGTAACAATTGATTATTAGAATAAAATTCGGAGTTTATTAGTAATTCAAATGTTTCAACTACATTTAAGGGTGGCACAAACGCCAAACAATCCATCATTCTAAGTTGTATATTAAATTCTACATCTGTTTTATATTTATGCGATATTTCTGGATATTTTTAAATGTTTCGCCAAAAGGATTGGCCAAAATGGAAATAGCAACAATTGTGTTGCGAATTGGGAAATACTTCATTGAAAGCTTTTACACTGGCCATTTCAAAATCCGTCTTATTTTTTTTTTGAGTTGATATTAAGTTGTCACCTATAATAGTAAATATTCTTTTATAAGTTTCATAATCCTTTCTATTGGTCAATATATATGAGAGGTAAAACATTATTATTTCTAATCCCATGAATTATATAAATTTGCATAAATAAAGGTGGCGACGATTTAAATGTACCATCAGAAAACCAATGTTCGCATGAAGCTAAGAAGTCCAAATTATTTCTTGTTCCAAATATGATAACACGGTCGGGAACCTGACACACATGATAAATAAATAAGCAATTATAATAAAGTTTTTCTTATCGGGCAGCTTGTTATATTTGTTCAAAAAATTTATAGAAAATCTTACCGGACCATTATCATGAAGAATGAAATCCTCATATTTATCTGTAATTGAATATTCATGCGGGATTACCAGCTCAATAAGGCTGATACGATTTGGAGGTGCAAAACTGTTTGAACTCCGCGTTCGGTGAATTATACGTTTCATAAGATTCGGTGATGGTAGTGCCATTGATATAGAATCACTTAATTGAGATACGTGTTTCGCCACAATAAAGTATGGAGTTTCCATAGTATTATTCAAAGCTTCATTCTTAATTGAATTGATTATTTTTTTGGTTTCCATTTCGATTGGATTTTCTGGATGATTGTGTATTTCTTTATTATCTTTTATCTTACCATTTTTTTTTGTAAGTCTTACGGGACATTTAAAAATATCCTGATTGATGAATCTATAATAATTAGTATCTGAGACTACTTTATCCAGGCGGAACAAATAATTTTTAAAGGTTAAGATCTCCTTATTTTTGCTTGATAACGTATTTTATAAGACTCCGAAATAAAGAGGAAAGAATGGTGAAAATATTTATAATTTATAACCAAAGGAATGGCACCAGCCAGACGAGAAAATTTTTTTTTTAAATTTCGGCAATACTTTTTTTTTAAAATAGTTATAATTTATCAAATATGTCATTAATTATTTGTTAATTTTTAGTGTAGCTATTTTTTTAATTATATTTTAAAATTATTTAAGATTCAATATGAACCCATATCAAAATATTATATTTAAATTAATGCCGAGTTATTATACTAAAAATTTTATCACGCCCCCTTCCCCCCCCCTTCAAATAAACAGAAAAGATAAAAAGATTTCTATAAAGATCGTAAAATAATAAGATTAATAAATATTTTAAATTGGAGAAATCCCTTATTTCACTTAGATGTAATTTATTTTTGAATTGCCATTCAAAATTGATATTCTAAACAGTAATGTTGTAGACTTTATTCATCTACACTGTAAGAATAGTGACTGCCAAAACCACGGTTGTGCATTTGACCGGTCAAATATAGTTAAAATCTATTAAATATTATTTTATATTGAATATCATCATTTTCTTTAATATTTTTTAATCAATTTTCTTTTTGTCTAAATCTTCATTCGATTTCTGTTTTAGTAAGATTATTGACACAAATCGACCAATTTCTTTCTGAAGAAGAAGTAGATCTAGAAATTGTTAGTAATGTCACTTCTCTTAATGGCCATGGTGGTCAAAGCTAATTCCACTGCTTGAGTTTGAAATCTGATTGTTTCTTATGGAATTTACTGCTATCCCATGATTTTCTATTAAACAAGCCGCTTTTATTTCTGAAATTTATGATATAACTTGAAATATTTTGATCACCACCTTGTATGCCTAATTTTTTTATTATATTTCATACTTCATTAGATTCACTATGATTAAAATGCTCTCCTTAATATTAGGAACTCAATAAGCATTGTGATCACATTTCACATGTATTTATATCGTTTTTTCTTTTTCAAACATATTTTTATATTCAGATCTTATAGAATGTATGACCACTTGACCAGGTCAAATATTCTCCCGTTCAATTTACCCGTCAAAATCTAGTCATTTGACTGACTTGCTAACCATGGCCAAAATTAATTGATAAATTTATAGATATTAAGTCATCAGATAATAAATAGGAATGCTACCCAGATATCAATTTCGCCAGTAAATATCAAGATTTAACTAATAAACTCAATGATTAATACATTGATAAAGCTGAGTTCCTAATAAGAACTTCGAAGGAAAGGAAAGGATAGCCAAAAAAGTGTATATAAATAACAAATTTCATAAACCAGATCCAAGTTAATTAATCATTGTAAAAAATTTTTAAGGTTAAAAGAAAATTACAAACTATGTGAATAAAAAAAATATTATTCAAATAATATAATTATAAAAAAATGATTCAAAATAAATTAGTCATTATTAGCAATTATCGCGATATTAAATTCTCTATAATATCTTCGCGAAATAATTGTCGCTACATTGTCTTCGCGATTTGGGTTTCGCGATAATAACTTCGCTATAAAATTTTCGCGATTATTGATTCGCGATTAAAGTTTCGCGATAAAGGTTTTGCTATAAAATTTTCGCGATTATTGATTCGCGAAAAAAGTTTCGCGGTAATGTATTCGCATTAAAGGTTTCGCGATAAAGGTTTCGCTATAAAAAATTCGCGATATTTGTTTCGCTATATTGTATTCGCGGTATAAAGGTTTCGCTATAAAAAATTCGCGATATTGCATTCGCGGAATAGTATTCGGTATTATGGATTCGCGATAAAAGTTTCGCTATAAAATCCATTCGCGATAAACGACAATCGCGATAAAAGTTTCGCGAAAAAGTGTTTCGCGATAAAAGTTTCGCTGAATTGACATGGAACCGAATCATTACTATCAAAAATTAAAATTTAAAGTACATACCAATTGAATTACGATTTGTCCTGATCTAATAGCGGCACATATTAAGGTTTAGAAAATATTAAGTTAGATTAATGATATGAATTTTAATCAAGCTCAGAAATTTTTCATTTAAAATATCTATCCTTAATCCGGAAAAGTTTTTTGTTGTAATTTTTACAATTATTTAATTTGATAAATTGTTTCATATTTAAGTTTAGCTCCATCACATCTTTTATAGTTTTATAATACCATAAAGATTTATATTTTGTGTATTCTTTCTTATTAGAAGTGTAGGCCATGTAATGGCATCGTGAATTAGATTATTGCCCGAGTTCCTTATGATGTTAGCTAGGAATTGGACACGACGTTTCTTTAAGGTAATATGAATTGGGGTATGTTTTGATGTTCTCCATAAATTATTATTTGATATCACTTTTGGGTAAAAAATGTCATTTATAGTTCGGAGGCAATTATTTATGAATGATTGCAGTCTTCTATTCTCTGTCTTATTGATTTCCCATAAGTCCCCACCAAATAACAATATAGGGATTATAGTAGAATTGTAAATTCTGAGTCTGGTGTACACGGAAATCTCTTTGGTTTTCCAAATTTTAATATATTTATAAAATGCCCCTCACTTTTTTCTTAAAAAAATCAAATTAATATTAAATTTTTCAAATAATAAAAACAAGAAGTGTTTTTAAATTGAACGAACGTTAAATTTGAACGCGTTCTTCTAAGGAACGCCTTCACGTTCAAAGTTCGTCAAAAATAAAAGGAACGCCGTTCATCATTTTTTTCAGAAAAACGAACTTCGTTCACGAACGCGTTCAAGCACTATTTTATAATATAAAATATATCCCTTATTTTATTTTTCACTTTATCGTTTTTATATTCTTATATTAATTAGGTGATTTTTTTTTATTTTCTTTTTATATTTGTTGCTTAACATTAGACCCTCAATTTTACTTTTCTTTTTATATCTGTATATTTTTAATTCAGTATATATTTATTTTCTCTTTTAAATCTTTTTAATTTTATACGTCAAAATAATATAAGCATATATCTATTTAAAAATTTATCAAAAAATTATATTACAAATAAATCAGAAACTACCATTTGCACGGCCCGGATTTTTTTTTCAATAATTTTTTTCGGCCCGGCTTTTATATTTTCAGGTTCGGCCCGGATTTTTTTAAATATATTATATTTATTTTTTATAGCTGATAAAGCGATTTCAAACTATTTTGTTTGAAAATATTATATGGCCCTGATATTTTTTTCAAAAAATTTCAAGCCCGGCCTTGGAATATTTAAAAAAATCAAAATACGGCTTGGCCCGTGTACCTTAGGGCAGGGCCTGCAGGACTCTGAAATAAATAAAATACACAACAACATACATGTTTAATAAAATAAACACAATAAAATAATGTCGTCGTTTATTTAAAATGTCAACTAAAATTTACAATAAAAATGATTAGGTGAAGAAAAAAAATAATATAATTACAAACACATGTATGTCCATATAAATTAATGATTTTTCTTAAATAGGCAATTAGCATTATACATTAACAAATTAAACACATGCATATATAATTATATTATTTCTTTTGTTGTACATTTGTAAAGATTATAATTATATATGCATGTGTTTAAATTAAATCGTCAATATGTTACATCAAATCATCACAACACTGTTTATTAACCTTTCAATACTTCTGGGGTCTATACCCAGACATGCGATATTACATAAAACAGTTAATTATTATGATCTGGAATTTTCTGTAGCTTCATTAAATATATCTTAGAATCTATATTCCAAATTTCAGCTATTTTGGTTTGTTGAGTAGTTTTTAATATAAAAGCATTTTGTGACTGATTAAGGTCTGTGAAACCTTCCCAGAGTAAATACGTAATTTATAAAATAAAAATTATTATAATTATAAATATATACTACTACATAGTGTTGTAAACGAACGCGTTCATTTGAACCGTGAACGAAGTTCGATTTTTTGAAAAAAATGATGAACGGCATTCCTTTTATTTTTGACGAACTTTGAACTTGAACGCATTCTTTTTTTATGATGAACGCGTTCGAATTTAATGTTCGCTCAATTTTAAAAACACTTTATTTTTATTTATTTGAAAAATCTAATATTAATCCTTTTAAGAAAAAAGTCTTATATATTTTATAATCTATTGTTCCTTTTTCACATTTCAATTTTTTTAACACGCCATTATTATAGTTTATTAATTTGGATATTATTGTTTATATTTTAATTTAATAGATCAGCATAAGCATGGATATTATTATTTCATCATCTGATTCTGTAAATTCAAAATCAGATGAATTAACACAATGTCCCAAATATGATAAATATTTGACAGTAACATCCTATATTGAAGGAACTAATTCAATACTTACCAAATGTAAAATGTGCCCAAAAATTATATCAGTTTCAAAATCTTCAAGTTCCAATTTAAAACGACATTTGATTCTAATATTAATTTTTTATATAATATAATATAACTAAGCAAAATCATTATTTTGAAGAAAAAATTCATTTGGGATACTTGACGCCAACGATAACGATAGTTATTTTAAAATTAAAAAAAATTAGTGGCTTAAAATATGGTCAACCATTGATGGACGAAGTATTAAATGGGATTAATAAAAGGAACCTATCGCTAAATTTTTTTTTTTTTAAAGATTTGAACATATATATATGAAGATCAATAATTTCTTTCTGCAATTATACATCCAGTATTCAAACTTCTGACCATGGATTAAACTTCGACAGAACGAACTTATAAAAAAAACTTATAGCTTTATTGAAAACCCTAGAAATGATAATGCAAGAACTGTTAATTTCAAGATATCCTTTTTTTTGACGAGGAAGTAGAGGATGGATTGGAGGAGGATAATTTATCTCAATTTTTTGAAGCAAAGGACAAAACAATTAATGTTTTTAATACATTCCCCACGTTAAAAGAGTTGTTTATTAAGTATAATACCGCAATCCCGTCATCTGCCCCTGCAGAGCGCGTTTTTAGTATAGCTAATGCCGTATTAATTGTCAATCGTTCCTGTCTATCAGATGAAAATTTTTAAAGCAATTGTTTATAAAAATTAATAAGAAAAATTTATTATAAATAAAAATATCTTTTTATTCGCTACAGTGTTGTGATGATTATGAAATATATTGACGATTAAATTAAAACTCATCCATATAAAATTATTTTGTTTGCTAAAAATAATTAAAATAACAAAAGGAATAATAAAAGAAATTTCAATAATGCTTTGTCTATATTTTAATTATTTTTGCAAAGAAAATAATTTTATATGGATGGGTTTTAATTTAATCGTCAATATGTTTCATTAAATCATCACAACAATGTATATTATATTGTATTTATAATCAGGGATCCAAACCGAAACAAATATCGGTTCAGGTTCGGATAAAAATAACGGTTCAAGGTTCAGGTTCGATTCGTAAAAAATAAATATATCGGTTCGGTTCGAACCTCTAAAAACCGGTTTGAACATTTTTGTATTCAAATCTACATTCGAATTATGTATAGGGAGGTATATTTTTTTTATTTCATCATTAAAATAAAAAACACACATAAAACCTTCATTTTTATTAATTGCATATTATAAAATAATATTTAAATTATAAATCATACAAATAAATATCATGATTAATTTTAATATGAACAATATTTAACTTTACTTAAAATTTATTATTAAGCCGCACAATTAATATATTTTCAAAATTCGTTCTCACTCAAATTACATCTATAAAGAGATAGTATAAATTTAATTGTTGAAAAACATATTTCCACACTAACTTGGGTAGCTGGCACTGCCAGTATGATATCACACAATTTACATAATTCTGAGCATCGATTACTCTGATTTCTCTAATAGTTTAAAATATTCATAGTTTTATTTAACCTAGGTTCTTTAGAAAAATTACCTATAATATTTATATCTTTGATTATATTTTACCAAATACTTAAGGCTTATATTCTGCAACATTAGATTAAATATTTTGAGAATTAATTTTAATTTTACCCACGGCTTCTAATAAGGATCAAGAATTTTTTAAACCCGCTATCATCGATTAATTTGAATGGTCTGCTATTAAAAGTGACCAACTCAGTACAATCATCTATTATTTTTTTTTAATTAAGTTTTATTGATATTGTTTGTTCTTTTAATGCTTCTTCTATCGTCTATTGGCTTGATGACATCTTAAACTTTTTTATTTTATTAGACTTTTGTTGTGATATTTTGTTAATTTTATCAAATTCTAGATGGTAGTTTTTTTTGTGACGCTCAAGATTTATGATGGCCTTTCATATTTATTTAACAATCAGTGATATTACATTTTGATGTGTCATTTATAATACTATATATAAATAATTTATATATTGGATTTAATTTTCTCTAGGTAATATAATTTATAAGCTTAAAATATTTAAAAAATGCTGTAAAATGGCAATATTCTAAAGTTTATAAAAATTATGACTGACACTTATCAATCAAATGTAATTGATAATAATCTTTAAAACAGTTCCAATATAATTAAAAATTTTACAATATGCTAGTAATAATTTACACATTATTTTATTAGGCATAAAATCATGAGGCTCGAACCGGTTCAGAGGCATTTTAGCGGTTCGGTTCAGGTTCGGCTATAAATTATTTTAGTGGTTTAGGTTCGATAAAAAATACAGGTTTTTAGCGGTTTAACAGTACGGTTCCGCGAGAAAATGTCGATTTTTACGGCCGATCAGAGGAAAATATCAAAATAGAGGCCGATTAGAAATAAATTATTATTATGTTCACATTATTTTCTCTTATCATTTATTTATTTTTAATGATATGATATCTTTATGATTTGAATATCACATTCCTTGAGAATTGTCATGTCGTTTACTATATTTTAATGCATAATATATCAATAACGTCGTTTGACGCTACATATCATTACCACGTTCTTTTCTTTGTTTTTTTTCAAATGAAAACGCTTCCGTTTGAGTAGAGTGAAAGCTAAGTTTTGATTAATTTATTATATTATATTTTAATACATTGATTTATTGTAGAAATAATATAGCCAACATTTCTTGTTCTCAATTCATTAAAATCAAATAAAATCCAGGTCGGTGAATCAGATAAAAGGATAAATGCTTGGGTGAAACAGAATAATTCATCTGGCCAAAATAAGTTGAGAAGGCTGCAAAAAATAGGTGAGATAAGGTGGTGCATGTGAAAAAGCCCTTAGATGGATATATGGTAAAGATAGCTTGCTTCCAATAACGATAAAGGCACTTCCATTTATAATAGATAATAAATAATTTGAGACAAAAACTTGATTATTTATGTAAATTTAAGACTCTATGTACAGCTATAATATATTTGGAAATTTTTAAAATAATGGGGCCACTGTCATATCTTCAAACTTAAAAATTAGGTACTTTGTCACCATGGAAAATGAAAGAAGATGCTAAATCTTCTGATTATTACATCGATTCAAAATAAAGCAATAAAATGGCTGCTAATTTAAATGAAACATTTTCATATTTATAAGTCCCGGAGAGTATCTGAGTACAAAATGCTTTGTAAAAAGATCGAATAGGACGAGCGAAGAGAATATATAGTGACAAATGCCAAGATGAACGTCCTCAAGAATCGATTGACCTTTATAGGTTCGAACTATTTCGTCCTATAAATTGATCAAATTATAAACAGCTTGTAGGAACTACTTTCTGCGAATTGAGAGCTTATCTTGAATGTGCAATATTTGCAAACAAGACATTATGATGAAATAAATAGTAAAGGTATTTCTGAAAAGGCCTTGGAAAAACTGGCACAATTGGCATATATATTGAGTGTTAAATTTCATAACGAATTATATTCATTTGCCAGTGTATAGATTTGGTACCAGAATTAAATGAAACAGTCGATGATATCGCATGTACAAGTGAGGAGTCAAATGAAGAAGATGGAATAATACAATATGATAATAAATCAGAATGTGATAATAAATGTAACAAGTGTTTAATATCAGGGGCGTCGTTAGCCTTTACAATCTAAGGGGGCTCAACTAAAAAATTTTTATAGGGGCCTTCGCCCCCATGCCCCCCAATTTGCGGGCCTTCGGTCGAGTTTTATATAAATATATTATACATTTTTTAAATTTTTTAACTCTGAACAATTATTCTGATTTTTAATTTTCTCATTTATTAATATTATGCATACAAAATAAACTGCCATATAAATAATTAAAACAATACAAAACATTTCTAAAAATAAAATATTTTAATACAAAATCTATTTATTACAGTATAAAATATTTTCGATTGCTGATATAAAAAAAATTTGCGTCTAAAGAATTACAAGTGATAAAAAAGATTAATTAATTCATACATATGCGTCAATTGATAATAGTTTTTAAACCACATAATGCAATAATATAATTTTTAGCAACTTACATTGACAAAAGGTTATCAAACTAATATAACTCTCTGTTACCATTACACATTTATAGAATGGACTAATAAGGAAAAATTTATAGGCCTAAACCAAATCAGCAATTCTTGAAGAAGAGAGTATAAACGACCATCCAAATCATAAAACTATTAAGTGGTTATAGCTTCCTTTTAGATGACATGATGGTAGCTAGATAAGTAATCGAGAAAATTATTGTGAGATATTAAATTTCTAAAAGATTAACATCCATTTTAAATGATATATAATATATAAACGACTACACAGTTGACCATTATTGTTTATCTAAAATATGTAATCATATGCTCTCAGCCGTTGTAGTAATAATATTAAATTACATAGCAAAGCAAATAATAGATGCTGGTTAATTTGCAGTAATAGCCATATCAGAATTTTTTATGTTGGATAAATTGATAAAATAAAAACACTAATAATCTTTGGAAGAAATAATTATACAAATATATTGAAGCCTGGAGTTATTTACACGGCAAGGATGCCATATTAGAAATGAAATATTTTCTAACTATAAAATAAGGACCAGAATAATATGATGAAACAATTAAGATTTTATATATTGTCGCACCACCTCAGATGGTATATTATATCTTAAAATAATAGTAGTTTGTAAAAATATCAAAAATAAACTTGTATTAAAAATTTAACCCAAAACTGTTTTTTGAAAAAGAAAAAAATAGCTTTCCTAACGTAAAAAAGAAAAGAAAAGATATCAAATTTATTACATATATTGTAAAATGAATAATAAAATGTTTAACTTAAAAGCAAATTGTTACTATATTTATTATCAAAAGCATTTATTAGTAAAATTCATTATAATATTAGCTGTAATATATTATAACTGTCAAATACGTCTATAAAAGTGGCATTTTATCTAATATTTTATAATCAACTGTATATAATAAAGGATTATAAACTATATGTCTACTTACTTTTTATTCGTATCACGTCAATACCGCGAAACTTTTTCCGCGAAATGCATTATCGCGAATGTTGATTACCGCGAAAAGATATTATAGCGAATGCATTACCGCGAATGCATTACAGCGAATGCATCATAGCGAATGTATTAGAGCGAAGACATTATAGCGAATGTCTTAGCGCGATTGCATTAGAGCTAATGCAATACCGCGAAATTATTATCGCAAATGCATTACAGCGAATATATTATCTCGAATGCATTACAGCGAATTCATTATCGCGAATGTAATTTCATGAATTAATTATCACGTATGCAATACTGATTTATATTTGACAAATGATCGATATAATTAATATAAAGTATTAAAATTCTTTACTACTCATCCACTTACTTCTTAATAAATAGTTCATCTTTATTATGTTTTTATATTTTAAATATATTGGGAACCTTTGGAATTTCCTAGCTGATAATATTTTTCCCGAGTAATATCATGAATTAATTATCACGTATGCAATACTGATTCATATTTGACGAATGATCGGTATAATTAATATAAAGTATTAAAATTCTTTACTACTTATCCAATTACTTCTTAATAAATAGTTCATCTTTATTATGTTTTTATATTTTAAATATATTAACAATAAATTTGTCACCTTTTGGAAATTCCTAGCTGATAATATTTTTCCCGATCTCTATTTTTCTAAAGAAATTCTTTAAACTCACTAATTATATTGTAACTCATTTAGCAAGTTGAGACCTTTTTCAAAAAACGAGAAACCAGCCTAATTGACGTTTCTATATTTATTTAACGTAATGTTTTTAAATTTTTGTAACTCTAAAACACGTCACTTGCTATTTATGAAGTTTCGTATCCTCAATTTTTTCAAATAATTAGATTAAATCGTTTTTTAAAAAATTTGAAATAATAATATTGGACAAAAATTTTTTTATTTATTTATTTAAAAATAGGCTAGACATGTTCCCATTATATTGATCTTTAGCCGGACGCTCGCCTTTTTTTCAAATTTTTTTCGTAATTATTAATTATAATGGAAAACACAAAGCATATTTTGAGATCCGTATAATTATTAAAATAATAAAAATTTATGTAATTAATCTATCCTTTTTTTTCTTGCATGAACCTGACAATAAACGCCAATTTGATATTAAGGGCCATATTTTACCAATTTTTTTTCAAGTTTGTAAGATTCAAAAGGTTGTAGCCTATTACTTTTTTTTTTCAAGTTTGTAAGATTCAAAAGGTTTTAGCCTATTACTTGATAGTTTTTCGATATATGGAACCCGTATCTTGAAGTTTCTCTACATCTGTTGAACTGGACTAATATTCATCTTTCTTCTGGAAAATTCAGGAATGAAACTTCTATCCAATTTTTCTTCTCATGGCATAATTTTATAATTATCAGATCTTCTCTTGATAAAATAATTAATTTATAAAATTACCGTAAATGCTTATATTGTTAGTGGCATTTAATAATGAGATTTCTTTGATAATACTGAAATATTTTTATGTTATAGTTTATGATTTAGGAGAAATTTTTAAAAAGATGAGTGTCCCGACTACATTTTTAAAATTTAAAATATTTTGAGATTATTAAGATACACAATAAAATAGATTTCATAAAAAGAACGATGACGCGTTTTAGAGTTATAAAGATTTAAAAACGTAACGTTTTTTAGTCAACCGGTAAATAATCTAAATTTTTGATCTCATGATCAACTTTCTTCCAATAGTAGGGACTAGGGCTATCGGCGTTTTTGTCAAAATCATCATAAGCCTGAAGATAATTGTTGTATTTGAATTTATAAAATACTATGAGATAGGCCAACAAACATTTATCTAAAGTTATACATTAATAAATATTTTTAATATTTTAAAGTTAAATTTTCCCCCAACAAGCCCCAAACCCGGGGCTTGTAGATTCCATTGGTTTATTAAGTCTCTTACATAGATGATTATAATTATTATTCTTCTATTTTTTAAGGACTATGTTTTATTGATATAATACATCATTTGCATCTAAATAATTCATATAAAAATGTCAAAATATGACATTTTATTAATTTTAAAAAATGTTTAAGTTTTTAATTATTTTTTAAATTTTTTTTCTAATTATAATAATTATCATATAAAATTAATTTAAAGCTATAATAGTAGCCAATGAATACTTATTATATCATATTTTTAAGCATAATTTAATTGATTCAGCTAGCCTTGATTCTAATAACCTCTAGTTATTCATATGATTAACCCTATCCAGCGCGAAAAAAACATGTTGATAACTTTTTCTTTTTATTATAGTAAAAAGTTTTTTTTTATCTATAAATATAATATAATTTAAATTTTTCAAAAATATTTTTTAAAAAATAAATGGTTCATATAGATACAACCACCCCCCCCCCCTCCCCCCACTCCCAGCCATATCTGGAGGCTAGAAATTTTTAAATAAGATAAGATGAAGGGGAACATTGCATTGATTAGACCTCCATCTTATTAAATCTATTGTAATCGTCAAAATCATTAATTTTATAGCCTTAAATTTAAAACAAATAATAAGCCAGGTGCCGTCATATAAATTCTCGGAATACCCTTGAATAAAAAAATAGATAAAATAATCTTAAAAAAATTATTCAACCCTGGGCGATAAAATAATATGATAAAATTTTAAAAATAAAAAAAGATTTTTTCTTGTCCCAAAAACATAAATCCTAATTTGTATTTGTTTATGATAGATAATTTTTTAGCTAATCTTGGACAACTTTCATTGACAAATTATATCTTAAAAGTTTCGCGAATTTAAAGTGATTTATAGCAGGGACTTGGAGAGCACTTTTTTTTAAATATATTTTTAAACAAAATTTTTATGCTTTAAATTCTAATTATCTCGACCGAGGCCTGTTTATGAATAATTATGATAATATTTTTGAGTTTCCGGTTGTTATTTTTTTAAAATATGCTGAACAATTAATTAGAAGTAATAATGTTAAAATTATGAAAATGTTTCTTTCTTTATCAGTTCCTGTTAGTTCTTTGCTTTAACTAGTAGAGTAGCCAGTTTAAGAAAACTACAGCAACTAAGCCAGTCTTACGTCAATTTTTTAGAAATTTTATCAATATTTAATAATTTGTGAGTTATTTTAAACTGCACTGCCCGGCTCGAATTTCTTTAAAATATATTATATCATAGATAATAATGGTAATTTAAAATATGTGGTTTTAAAATATAAGCCCGGCCCTTGTATTTAAAAAAAAAAATTTTAGGCTGGGCCTGGGTATATTTAAAATTAAAATACAGCCCGGTCCATGTACCCAAGCCGGGTTTAAGGCTGGGTCTGTAGGTCTGATCTAATTTATTGCGCGTTTTTAATTTCCCTGATAAATGTGATTTTACCAAATTTATTCCGAAGAGAATCTACTCTGAGAATTTCATATGATTTTGCTAAAAAAAAAATTGTATTTAACAATTTATAATGAAAATCCATATATAAAAAGGTAATCAAAATTAAGGTAAGGTGATAGTTTGATGGGTATTTTGTTCTATTTTTTTGCATTTTAAATAATTAATTGAGCGCGTTAAATTTTTAATCTGATTTTGCCGGAACTGTATTCCAATATGTGTAGAAACTTTGATATTAAGGATTTATTTTTTTTATTATTTGAATTATATTTTAAAATAAGGTCCAATAGAAGGAGGAATAGGATTTATTGCTTCTGAAATTTCCTGGCTAATCGCAGTCATTTTAGTTCCAAAACACTAATTATTGTTTAAATGCGCCAATATTTTTGAAGAGAGAACTTAATTTATTAGCATTCTATATTATTTGTAGTCATACTAACCCAATTTATTTTCAAACATTAATTTTTATAGAAAATGGCTGTCAATGTTTTTGAAGTGAGAAATAAATATTATTATCTATCGAAATATCAATTTTATCCCAATTATTTTTAAACATCGATTTTCAAATGAGATAGGGTATTACCAATGGTTTTAAATTAAAAAATTATGGCAGCAGTCGTTTTATAATGGTTGCACATTAACTGCCCTTAGTAGAATGACAGCAGTCAATATTAAACAACGGTTTCAAATGGTACACCAGGCTTAAATATTATTTAAAAAACCTGAGATGATTTTTAAAAATAAATTTAAATTATTTTTTAATCAGTTGTAAAATCATATGAAGCATTTAATATTAATTTATGGTCATAAATTCAGTATAAAACAATTTATAAAATACAGCCAAAATTATTCAAAATAACGAAATTTTGAAAATTTAGGGCAAGGGGCCTTAAATAAAAAAAATCCTATACGGGTTAAGTACACAGTTTATTGTAAATTATAATCGTTTTTAAAACAAAATAAAACCTTCATTAATTTTTTAAAACATAAAACATTTTTCCAAAAGATATAATATAAATAATTAAACATTTAAAAATTCATATTTTAATGAATATATAAAATTAATTATATAAATACAATATATTATATTAATCAGTTAGAATATTATATAATAGAACATTTAAGATATTAGTAATTTATGTAATACTAAATATAAAAATAAAATCATAAATTCAATATTAATTAATGAATAAAATTTAGATATAAATTGTAAGTAATTAGGGGGTATCAGTCATTGAGAATATGAAGCTGAGGTAATTGGATTTTATTATATTGAGGGCTAATCTTTGGCGTAGGTAGTAACCCTCTTTGGGATCTTCGGTCCTAGTAGAGATCCGTTTCCCCAGCTCTTTAAAGAAGGCAAGGGCGTGAGAGCCGAACGATGTTAGAGTCGTGGCGATTAGTGGTAGGAATGTGTAATTGGCCGGAAGCGATGGCGAATATTTAGCGAGTTTATTCGTCTCGGCGTCTACTAGAGCATCTCTATTTATATTGGAAGAGGCAAGGGGATCGATGCATGAGAAATCCCAGGTTAGAAATTCCCCCCTCTTCCAAGGGATCATGGTAGAGCCATCGGGACGCTTACCATCAGAATTGTAGAGTCCAGTGGGTTCTAGGGTTGATGGGATACCGGCAGATTTTAGGGCCCTGGCAATAGTATCATTGCATTTTGAATGTCTAATGAATCTGCCTCTACAGCGCTTGCAGTGTAAAGAGTGACGGCCTTTGGAGTTGACCGGCGTTTGACAAAGGATGCAGTGATAGGGTATTACCATATCACAATTAAGTCTTAGACATATGGCGTGACGTAGCTCATCATTGCTTAGGAGCTGGTCAAGGTTTCGTGATGGAAAAGCTTCGAGAAATTCATACCCGCTGTCTGCGGAAATGGAGAAGAGTAGAGAATGGTCCTCGGGTTGGCTTTTCGATTTAAGGTATGCAACGGAGTTGCCAACTAGAGGCTTATCCCAGTCCTTCTGCAGTGTCGATGAGGGAGGATCGACTAATGAAAGAGATTTCCATAGATCAATTGCCTGGGGAAGTAAAGGGTCAGGATGTTTTGTGAGTGCGTGTATGATGGGCTCGCAGGACAGGCGAGAGGATATGAACGCACTAACAGAGAGTAGGGAAGGCGATCGTATGCCAATGCCGCCGGATTTGGTTGGCAAGGTAGCTTGTAGCCAAGATAGGTCTTCGAATTTGAGATTGAGTATATCCTCTGTAAGGTGTTTAATCTCTAGCTCGTGTGCAGCGAGGTTGACGTCGTATTGGAAGATACGTGACGATCGGAGTGTATATAGAATTTTTGGGATTAGGAGGTAGTTCTTTAATAGAAAGAACGCTTGGTGGGCTGGGAGGCGAGATAGTGTACCGCGCATAAGGGATATCTCTAGTAGAGTGTCGGCGAAGAACTTGAAAGGACTCGTCTTTACCCACTGGAGATCCGAGATGTGTTAAGAAGTTCAATGGTGTATGATTGAACATAGGATCATAGTTAAGGTCGATGATTCCAAGAGGACAATATTCGCTCTTGTCTTGATTGATTCGCAGTCCCAAACTGCTCTCGCTGGATTTTATTATTTCGACCGCCTTCATAACTTCGCTGGGTGAGCCGCCTAGTATACCATCGTCGATATACCAGTTATGAAGGTTTAGTTTACATTGGTCATTTATGCTTTGTATTAGGCTATTAATGCCCAGACTGAATAAGAAGGAGCCTAGAGGGTCACCTTGTTGTATTCCACTACTAGAAGGAATCAATCTATCTCCAAATTGAAGATGCGATGGACTAGCATAACAATCGAAGATGAATTGCGAGTATTCTGGGTAAAGGGTAAGGATGGGATTAAGAAACGCTGTTCGTTTTAGAGAGTTAAAAGCGTTTGAAAAATCTATCTTAATTAGGATATCGTCACTGGGGTCTGTTTGTAGATACATTCTGGTCATGTGTAAGGATACCTCGCATCCCCCTTTTACGTTGACTCCTAATTGATTAGGGCACAGGTGATTAGATACTGTGAACAATATTCTGCTCACTACTAGCTTTGCGGTTAATCGGCGCCAAGTGGTTCCAATAGCGATAGGACGAATATCTTTATTAGGTTTGTGGAGGGCGATGAGTTTAGCTCCATAAAGGAGTGGAATAATGGCGGGCGGTAAGCCTCCAGCAAGCATAAGGTTGATGAGTTGAGTAATTTTTTCCAAAACGTCGCATTGTTGTGTGATGTAAGGTGCGGTTAGATCCTGTAGGAATATTGGGCGAAACCCATCAACCCCCGGTGAAGAATCGCGTTTGAAGGAGAGAATAGCCTTTCTAACCTCGCTTGAGGTAAAGGTGGTTGCAATTAGAGGAGCTTCGGGGTAAGACGGTATTTCGTCCTTAAGATCGTGTGGGTGGTGTTTTAGGAGAAGAGCTTGATAAGTTGTTTGATCGTAGGGAGCTAGCTTATTGTCAGATGTTGCCAGTCATATGGCGGATTTAACATTCAGGTTATCCAGCTTTTTAGATATAAGCTTGGCCTTGGTGAGTAGGTCATTTTTGTGATTTTTATTTTTATCAGTGTCATCACCTTTAAAAGATGTGGAAAAGTGGCAGGTAGTAAAGGCAAATGACAGGGTGTCTAGCCAGTGTTTTATGGAAGAATAATTATTTATCAAGGAAGTCAAGTTCTTTGAGACGTGTTTGGCAACTTGAAGTCTTGCTCCCTTAGGTATACGTGAAATCACAAATGGTTTTGGTGTGACTAGAAATATTTCTACATCTGTGGAGTCGGTTGGATTGAAAGTGAGAGCATTTTCGGCGGTTGAGGTGGGGACTATTGGGCTAGTAGGCACATCAGTCAACGTGGGAATGGTAACTATAGGTTGTGCGAGGGCAAGGGCAGAAAAGGCATTTAGGGTTCGAGGGATAGCTGGTGATAAGATGGGAAACCCAGATTGAGGACATTTTATCTTCTGGTTTCGATGAGATGGCAATAGCCCCAATTTGGTTACTTTAACGAGTTTATTACATAAAGGGCAGTTAGATTTGGTAGAAGCTGTGCTGAGGTCTGGTAAGCTCATGAATTAAAATTTTTTTATCAGTTTAATAGTGAAAATGTTGGATATTATATTTATCTTCAAATATGGGTTTCTTGTGGGTTGGTATCAGGGTTGGCATGTCGGTCAATTGACCGGTCAAATTCGGTCAATTGACTGGTCAATTGACCGGAGGAGTATTTGACTGGTCAAATACGGTCAAATACTCTAAAATATTAATGGCGAATAAATATTTTGATATAATTAACTAGTATGCATTAAAAGCATGTTTATCAATCTTATTATTTTTTTATTAAAATATAAATATGTAATTTTTCTAAATATAGTAATATTTTTAGTTATTTTTTTGCCTAATCATTGCCGTTTCTCGCCTTCTTTATTTTTTTCAATTCATTTTTCTTAAAAAAAATAAAAATACCCGATTTATTATAATCATAATATAATTTTTTCATTCTTATTTTTTAATAAATTTAAATTTTATTTAAAATTTAGCCGAGTATAAATTATATTAATTCTCATTTGTTTTACTTACACTTGCTATATTTGGTTTTTAAAATTAATTTTCATTTTAATTGTTCTGGTCAGATTTACGGAATATTATTCAATTCTGGTAAAAAGTTTATTATATTATAATTATAATATTAAGAAATTATTGGAATAATTGGTCGATAATTATAAAATAGTTAAGATTGATTAACTTTACAATAATCAAAATCATTTTTTGTTAAATTTTAATATATTAGGGATTATGGTCAAACCAAAGCATCATGTTTGGAAACATTTTCAAGAAGTACGCGATGGTAAATCAGTTAAAGCGGTGTGCAAGTTTTGCAAGATGTCCTATATCACCCACGTTGATAGAATGGTCAAACATTTATTAAGCAGCTGTACTATGTGCCCTGTTATAATTAAGGAAAAATTTTATTCAAATTCCAAAATATCAACCTCTACAAAAAATATCACAAATGTAATTTGTAATACTTCTAAGTCTAACTCTAATGAAGAATTGGGTGAAATTAGTGAGAATGATTATCAAATGAACAATATTTTGTCTTGTGACTCAGGAGAATTTGATTCCCTTATTTCTAATCAATCTACAAGCAAGGCGATTAAATATAAATCTCAATCTTGTATAACCGGTTTCATAGATAGAATTAATCCCAAAGAAAAAAATGAGCTGGATCAATTGTTTGCAAAGGCTGTATATGCGAGCAATTTACCTTTCCACATCACTGAAAATCCTTACATCCAAGAATTTTTTAAAAAAATACGTCCTATTTACACATTACCCAGGAGAAGGCAGCTGGCTGGATATCTTCTAGACAAAGCGTCATGTGATATGGAGGTGAGAGTTGCAGATATAATAGATAAAGCTCCTTACTTATCAATTGTATCAGATGGCTGGAGCAACATTAGAAACGAGAGTATTATTAATTTTATGGTGATGACGCCTGTTCCAGTGTTCTACAAATTTTTAAATACTGAGGAAAATCGCCATACGGCAGATTATATTGCCCAGGAATTTAAAAATGTAATTTATGAATTGAATCCGGTAAAAGTATATTCTTTAGTTACTGATAATGCCGCTAACATGAAAGCAGCCTGGAGAATTCTAAAATCTGAATCTATTTATAATCATATACAATGTTATGGTTGTGCAGCGCATACATTGCAGTTATTCTTTCACGATTTTGAACGATTGGACGCCTTCAGTGACCATATTTCAATAATTAAAAAAATTGTTAAATTTTTCAAGAATAAACACATACCAGCTGCAGTATCTTCCCTTAATAAGAATCTTCATGGCATACCATCTACATTAAGTACAATTAGCCAAACAAGATGGGCATCGTCAATAAAATGTATGGAGCAAATTCAAATATGCAAGAAAGCTCTAAAAGCATCAGTTGTTGAAGAAGCTGTTTGTGATAATTGTCCCATAGAAATTACCAATAATATATTAAACGAAGAATTTTGGACGAAAAATTTAAAATTTTTAGCTATACTCCAACCTTTAGCTACCTCATTGTTGAAAGTGCAAGGGGATAAATGTACTTTGGCCCAAGTAAAAAACGAGATGCTTAATTTGGAAAAACACATAATACAATCATGCCATGATTCTATATTTTCTCCATCTCAAGAAAAAAAAATTAAGGTTATGTTTGAAAAGAGAAAAACTGATATAAATACATGTGCTCACAATGCTGCTTATTTATTGGACCCCCAATATCAAGGGGAGCATCTTACTAATACTGAATTTGATGAAGCATGTAATATAATACAAGAATTGGGTATTTTACAAGGTGGTGATAATCAAAATATTTTGAGTAATATAGTAAATTTCAGAAGCAAAAGCGGTATATTTAATAGCCATAATATGTGGAAAGTTGTAACTTCCATAAGAAACAATCAAATTTCGGCCTCAAGTTGGTGGAATGCATTTTGCCCACCTTGCCCATTAAGAGAAGTCGCTAATATTTTACTAACATTTCCTAGTTCGACTTCTTCTTCTGAAAGAAATTGGTCGGTTTGGGGCAATATTCACACGAAAAACAGAAATAGATTAAAGGCTTCTACAGCAGGAAAATTAGTAAGAGTGTATCATAATTTAAGATTGATTAAAAATATTAAAGAAAATAATGATATTGAATATGAATCGGAACAAGACTCTGCCACGGAGGGTGAAACATTGACTATAGAATGAATTAAAAAATATTATGATATTTATTATTATACATAGATTTATTATAGTATTATATAAATGCAAAATAAAGTTAATATTGGTGTAAAAAACATTTATTTGAATTTGACCATATTTGACCGGTCAAATATCGGTCAATTGACCGAATTGTATTTGACCAGTCAAATGCACAACCCTGGTTGGTATATTAAGGAAGTTTAATGAGTTATTATTTTCTGTTGGCAATTATTTTATTTTTTGTAAAATATTCAGTTTCTCTTTCTGCTTTTATAGCAATATTAGCTTGCTTTAAAGGATTTGAATCAATAGTATAATTAGATAAGAGATTAAAAGTCTTATCCTTTTCAAGTGTGAATATTGATTTTGTTTTGTGCATTTAAATAAAATGTTTGGATGACAATTTTATATTAGTCAACAGTTTTTGGTATAAATAAGGGTAAATTGTAAAGATTGGTAAGAATGATAGAATTGATAATGTAGAGTGTTTTGTTGGGAATAATATAAAAGAACTTGTTAGTTATTAATTGATGTATAATAATTGAGGATGATTGGTAATCTAAAAGTAAAGGAAATATTAAAGGAAAAAGTATTTACTTAAATTTTTTGTATCATTAATCTACAATTAAATTTTGATATATTGGAATTGTATAGAATTCATTGATGCAAAATTATGAAAGAGGACTGAATATTTTGGATGATAAAATCATTTTTATGTCAGGTTGTGGTATTGGCAGTGGTTGTAGTGTTGGCAGTGGTTGTAGTGTTGGCAATGGTTGTGGTGTTGGCAGTGGTTATAGTGTTAGCAGTGATTGTAGTGTTGGCAGTGGTTGTAGTGTTGGCAGTAGTTGTAGTTTTATTGTTAGATTAATCAGGCGTAGCTTTTATGATTTTTCTAAGCTTGCAATTTGTTTATTTTGAAATTGGATATCTTGCTGAGATCCACTTATTAAATTGTTAACATATTGCTGGATTTAATTTTATAAGGTTGGGTGGCAACATGATGATACAAAGGATATTGATTGTGTTTTGTACATTTAAATAAAATGTTTGGATGACAATTTTATATTAGTCAACAGTTTTTGGTATAAATAAGGGTAAATTGTAAAGATTGGTAAGAATGATAGAATTGATAATGTAGAGTGTTTTGTTGGGAATAATATAAAAGAATTAAATTTTTTGTATCATTAATCTACAATTAAATTTTGATATATTGGAATTGTATAGAATTCATTGATGGAAAATTATGAAAGAGGACTGAATATTTTGGATGATAAAATCATTTTTATGTCAGGTTGTGGTATTGGCAGTGGTTGTAGTGTTGGCAGTGGTTGTAGTGTTGGCAGTGGTTGTAGTGTTGGCAGTGGTTGTAGTGTTGGCAGTGGTTGTAGTGTTGGCAGTGGTTGTTGTGTTGGCAGTGGTTATAGTGTTGGCAGTGATTGTAGTGTTGGCAGTGGTTGTAGTGTTGGCAGTAGTTGTAGTTTTATCGTTAGATTAATCAGGCGTAGGTGGTTATTTTGAAATAATTAACCATTTTTATGAAATAGGGTGTAATGTGAATTACACATATGATATATTTAATTATGAATGATAATTTGAAGGAATTGAAGTATGATGAAGTCAGAATAATATCTATGTTAGATGTGGATAGTTATTTTGATTTAGTGTTTTGCATTCTACATTTTCGTTATCAAAAAGTTTATAGTGCCTTCATTGGCGTGAACACTTTATTAATTAATGGATGATCAAATGAAATAATTTAGAAGAAGACAAGAGGATCTTGAGACCAAATTTTTCGTACAAACTATTTAAGGATAAAAATATTACCATTTTATTTTCAACACATATAAAAAATCAGGGTTGTGCAGACCGGCAAATAAGAATCGAAAAACAAATTTATTTTTAAAAAAATTTACGACATTTATTATTTATTTTATTACTAATTACGACATTAACATTTGTTATGCTTCAATTTATGTCCATGCCGTAAAAAATAGCTAAGCATTAATAAAATTATAATTTTTTTGCGTTGATTAAGCTATCTTTTTAAATAAAAACCAGTGGCTGAAATAATAGTTTTCTGCTAAAAATCTTGAGACGTTATTGTAATTCGGTAAAAATAAGGTTATTGCTAAACTATAATTTACTTCTGGCACCTTAAATCGATTATATGACTTATTTATTAACTCGTTTTTAGATATATTTTATTATCTCTAAAATATTACTTTAATTTTTTTTTAAATTCTTGAACCCTAACTGAACTTAACTGGTTCCTGAAATCTAATTCATTTCATTTAAATTTATTCATGTTTACAACCCTCAATATTTTTGATTCGTAATTTATTTATTCTCACTATGATATTTCATTTTAAATTTAGCGTTTCATTTTTTACATAAAACTCTTCATATTATCGAAGATCAATTCACTTTATAGCAAAAATGAATCTAACTAAAAATATTCAAGTATCTATTAAATAGAGAAAATGTTCAACACACTTATATTGGCCAAAATCATATATTATAAATGATAATTAATTCGATTCGAATACTAACGAAAAATCTAATAATAATTTGAGTATACAATTACAATCTACCAGATACTAGAGTTTTATATTTTCGTACTAAATAATATAGAATAATATAAAAAATAATCTGTAATAATTTGCTATTATTTTTTATGTATATATTGATATTAATACTTTATAGTAAAATTATATATTTAAATTAATATTAGACGCGAGACCCTTCAGGTACGATAAAATGTTACGATTTCTATAATCCGAAACTATTCTCTTTAATCTTTCTGTTAGATTTCGATACTTTTTTCGGGGTGAAGTTTCATCATCACCTCCTTGTAGTTGAACAATCTTTAACTCAGTTAAATTTTGTTGCTTTTTAAGTCCTTAAAATGGTATAAATATTCAATGTATATAAAATTATTTATTTGATCAATTTTTCATATTTTTTTAAAAAAAGCAAATTATCCTATGAAATTTTTTACCTGGGTGAATTTAATATTATACCTGCTATAAATTTCCATATCGTCGGATGATAGGATGTTAATAATGAATTAAAACTACGGTGCCATCCTTCCACAAATTTGTATTAGCCTCTCCGTTCAGTGTGGAATCATAACAATTCCATAAGGAAATAGGATAAATTGGGATTAATCTTTCTCTCCCATATGATTTCCCTATGTATGTATTTTCTATGTTAATGTCTCAAAAGCCATTATTACATCGGTTTCTGGCACGTAGGCCAAACATACCATCATTTTTAAATATAAACAAAATTGTGGATTAGTTTTATATAGAATTGATAGTTTTGGAAACTTTTGTATTTTTCTCCAAAAACGTTGACCAAAATGAAATAAACATCCTCGTTGTTTCGTTAACGGGAAGACCGATTTTAATGCATTGATTGCCGATAACTCGAAATCGGTCATTATAAAATCAGGAGAGATTGTTACATACTATCGAATAATTTCAAAAACTCGCTTGTAATCATCACTCCTTTTACCTGTCATCAATATGTATACTAGGGGGAAAACCGTTTTATTTATACCGTGAAGGGTATAAAGTATGAAAAAGTGCGGGGTGCATTTAAAAGTACCATCTGCGAACCACATTGCACATGAAGAGAGGAATTCAAGATTTCTTTCAGTCGATAATATTAAAATTCGTTCCTTTATCTTAATATATAATATAAAAATTGTAGTATTAAAAGTTTAATCAATAAATTTTAAAATAATTAATTGCAATTTACAATAAATAAAATAAATTTTGACTTGAAATTGAAATTGAAATATAAACTAGTAACGATTAAATTGTTTACCTCATCATCATGAATAATAAAATTCTCGCCTTTCTCGGTAATAGTGTATTCATAGGATAGAAATAATTCGGCCAAAGAAGTTGGGCACGATGGCGGATGATTGGGAGAGTTTCTTGTACGGAGTATTATCCTCTTAATAAGGTTGGAGTTAGGGATCTTTATTATGATGGATTCATCTAGATTTGCCAATATCTCCGAGATAATCATACTGGGAGTATCAATAGGTGTTTTTGCTTTATGCTTAATTTCGTTAATTATTTTTCGTGACTCCGTTTGAGCACAATCCGCAATATGATTGTGCTCGAATTTATTTGGAATTTTTTCATTATTTCGGCATGGAGCCTGGCCTTACACATGTGATTATCTCTCTCTACGCATCTGTAGTAGTAGGTAGGAGGTTTTTTTTGTCAAGCCTGTATAAAAAGTTATCATAGATCTCTAGATCTTAACCTTTATAACTTTTTAATCATAATTATTATAAAGATATATTTATTTGTAATTTGTTTTTATAAAAATAAAAATAGTTTTAATAAGATGTAAAATAAAATCACAAAAATTTTTGAATCTTTTCTATTCATAAAAAGCCAGGTGCCGTCATATAAATTCTCGGAACACCCTTAAATAAAAAAAAGGGATAAAATAATCTTAAAAAAATTATTCAGCGCTGGGCGATAAAATAATGTGATGAAATTTTAAAAATAAAAAAGATTTCTTCTTGTCCCAAAATATAAATCCTGATTTGTTTTATGATAGATAATATTTTAGCTAATCTTGGACAACTTTCATTGATAAATTATATCTAAAAGTTTCGCGAATTTAAGTGATTTATAGCAATGACCTGGAGAGCACATTTTTTAAAAATATATTTTTTAAACAAAATTTTTATGAAACTAAATTCTAATCATCTCGGCCAAGGCCTGTTTATGAATAATTATGATGATATTTTTGAGTTTCCGGTTGTTATTTTTTTAAAATATGCTCGACAATCAGAAGTAGTAATGTTAAAATTATGAAATATGAAAAGGTTTCTTTCTTTATCAGTTCCTATTAATGCCTTGCTTTAACTAGTAGAGTAGCCAGTTTAAAAAAACTATCAACAACTAAGCCAGTCTTACGTCAATTTTAAATTTTATCAATATTTAATACTTTGTGAGTTATTTTAATCTGCACTGCCCAGCCTGAATTTCTTTAAAATAAATATTAATTTATATAGATAATAATGGTAATTTAAAATATATGGTTTTAAAATATATAGCCCGGCCAGTGTATTTAAAAAAAATTTTTTTTAGGAGGGCTCGGGTATATTTGAAAAATTAAAATACGGCCCGGGCCGGGTTTAAGGCTCAGCCATCTGCGCATTTTTAATTTCCCTGATAAATGTGATTTTACCAAATTTATTCCGAAAATCTACTCTGAGAAATCTGCACTGCCCAGCCTGAATTTCTTTAAAATAAATATTAATTTATATAGATAATAATGGTAATTTAAAATATATGGTTTTAAAATATATAGCCCGGCCAGTGTATTTAAAAAAATTTTTTTTTAGGAGGGCTCGGGTATATTTGAAAAATTAAAATACGGCCCGGGCCGGGTTTAAGGCTCAGCCATCTGCGCATTTTTAATTTCCCTGATAAATGTGATTTTACCAAATTTATTCCGAAAATCTACTCTGAGAATTTCATATGATTTTGCTAAAAAATTTTTGTATTTAACAATTTATAATGAAAATCCATATATAAAAAAATCAAAATTAAGGTAAGAAAGTTTGATAGGTATTTTGTTGTATTATTTTTTGCATTTTAAATAATTAATTGAGCGCGTTAAATTTTAAATATTATTTTGCCGGAAATGCATTCCAATATGTGTAGAATACCCACCTTATAAATTTCAGAATATTTTATATTGAACTTCTTAATATAAATTAAAGTTTATTCATGTCATAAGATTGCCAGAAATTTATAAATAGCGTTATTAGCCTAAAAATTGGCTAAACCTAATTAGGCTTAGCCGAAAGATCGCTTGGCTCTAATTAGACAAAAAGTAGGCACTGGGAGCTCGGCTAATAGCACGTCAAGGTTATGCAAAAATAAGCCTAGCCTTAATTATTATATATTCATATTTATTAAAATTATTATTATATAATTTTGTATATATTTATTATGTAACGATATATTATGCCTAGACATGTGCGCCGCCGCCGGTGATTTTGACCACACCGACGCCGCGCGCCAAAAAAGTGTCGGCGCTCAACACGCCGCTGCCGATCTAAAAATTCGGCGGCGTGGCGGCGTGATACATATTTTTTATTAATTTATTTTATATATTATTTATGAATTTTAATTAGAAGAAAAATATTTATTTTTTGAATTATTAAAAAATGCGATTTTATTTTTTAAAATTAATAAATATTATTTGCTATAAATTTGATTTGTAACAATCCATATTCGTTCACTTTTGGCAGGTTTGTAACTAACGTGCTAGATAAATAAGATTAGGACATTAAATTTGAAAAGGTAATTGTATACTCGTTACATAAAATTTATTTTTTATCATAATAGGAAATTTTAATTAATGATTTTTATTTTGTTGCCATTATAACATATATAAAAATACCAGGACTAAAACAATTATAATGGATGCAGCATTGCAATATCCTGTAACAAAATATAGTATATCCTTCCTAGCAAAGCCTTCTTTTGCATGGAAACATTTTGGATCCTTAATATTAAAAACTGACACAAATAATAAGAGAACCAGTGTTGCTACAGATAAAATCTTTTGTAATATATGCTTGCAAATAGCACTTGATAAAGATGGTGAGGAAGAAAATAATTATTCATTTTCAGTGTAAAATTTTTGATTATTTTAAAATTAGTTATCGAATCAAATCTTTTTCAAAAAATATCAGCACATCAAATATAATAAAACATTTACTTGACAAACATGATTTATCATGTAAAGAAGAAATATCACAAAATTTAAAGTTATTTTTCAAAACCATTGTAGAAGATACAACTGACCCTATAAAAGATAAAAAATGGATTCTGGTAAGGAATTATGTTCTCATGTGTTGCAAGGATTTAATGCCATTCTCTTCTATAAATAATACTGGAATGCAAGATTTTTGTAAAATCATTATATTTTTTTATAGGGCAATCTAGGATATTTAATTATTTTATAACATCCCACATTTAAAATTTTTTATGGCATAATACTTTTATTATTAAATTTTTATTGTGTAGAAATATGGCATTATTTCAGATGCCAAAGAATTACCAGGTAGAACTACACTTAGCCGGAGTGGATTAGATGATGTGTATTTAACAATGAAAGCATACATATGCCAACAAATTAATATAGGTCCTAAATTTTGTGCTATAACTTTTGATATGTAGACCGATATATATAGACAGCGAAATTATATCACCTTTACATTTAACGAAATAGATAATAATTTTAATATTGTATTTTATACATTGGCGACACATCATGTCACTCAAAAACATACCGCTTAAACTATTCTTTCCGAGATAGAAAAAGTTGAAAATGAATTTGATTTAAGGTCCAAGAAAATTCAAATGGTTACGGATGCAGGACCCAATGTAAAGAAAAGTGTTCGTCTAGGAGAATATGACCATCATTTATGTTTGGGGCATGGATTACATAATCTAGTGACAGTCGATGGAATAAAAAAAGTTAATAAAATAGAAATCATTAAAAAAGTGAGAGAAGTTATAGTTACCTTAAGATTTAAAACAGCGGATTTTGAAAATAAGAAAATAGAAAATGTTTTGAATCGATATCATATACATCAGATATTTTAGATTTGGATGATAATGATCCTTTTTATGAAGATCGTTTGTGGTTTGATGATGATAGTGAAAATCAAAAATCATATGAGAAAAAACATAAAACCTTAAAATTAAATGTGCCTACACTTTGGCATAGTATTTTAATAATGCTGGAAAGTGTGACTGGCAATAACAAAAATCCTATAAATATTCTATTAAATAGAATGGAGAAACCGGATCTCAAATTATTTAACTCCGATTGGGACTTGGTGCATGAACTTTTAAATTTTCTTAAAACCTTCAAAAAAACTATTGAATTTTTATTACTATAAACTTAGCCTTATTATTTCGTAGTGAAATTAAAATCATTTAATTGTAAAAGAATATGATAGTCCTCCCATGCCATCCCTTAAACAAAATATGCTTACTAAATTTGATCATAGATTTCCAATAACCGATCTTCTGATAGTATTTTAAAATACATAAATTATTTTTTATATATTATTTCTCTTTCTTTTATTTTTTTACTTAGGTGTTAGGAGCACTTTTGGATCCTCGTTTTCAATCTATAAACATAGTAAATAAATATTAAAGGAAAAAAATATTACTCCGGTTGAATTTTTATGTCAACACGATACCTCTCTACGGCCTTATACGGACGAATTAAACGAATCTGGAACGACGGAAGTTGCTTCAAAACTCGATTATCTTAAGTCATTGGCTACGAAACATTCATCTATTCAAAACAATAACCTGCAACAACAAGACTATTTAACTAGTTTAGAAAAAGAGTGTTATTCATTATTTTCGCCTTATAATGGAGATAAAAGATGCCTTCGATTTTTGGAAGATAAGAGCATTGGATCTTCTTAAACTTTCAATATTAGCTAGAAAGGTCCTGTTCGTTCCAGCTACGAGCACACTCAGCGAGCGTGCATTTTTATGGGGCTCACTCTGAACTCTAAAAGATCATTATTATGTCCTTTAAATCTTAATAAAATAATATTTATTCATGATAATTATAACTTAATGAAATCATTAAATTATAGTTATAAACATAATAAAGTATAAATTTTATTTTAAAAGTGTTTCCAAAGAATTTATAAATTTAATTAAAAAAATTTAAGTTAGAAAAATATTTGACGTCGCCGCGCCGCCGACGATTTTTGTGGCGGCGTCTAAATCGATTTGCCGCCGCCAACCGATCATTTTAAAAAAAGACGCCGCCGCCGAAAATGCTGTCGGCGCACATGTCTAATTATGCCTAATTTTTGTTTAATTATTTTTCTCCTTTTTTATGCTAAGCCGTTTTTGAATTTTCTAAAATTAACAAATTAGGGGAGACCGGGGTACATTGAGTACAGGGGAACGTTAGGACATTCTAATTATAATTTGAGCTATTATTTTATAAGACTGGAAATTTGAGCCTAACATAGATAATTTTGTCATACATGATTGGCTAAAAAAGATTTGAAAAATATTTAGTATTTTAATTTTTACAGAAGAAAATGTGTTTTGGCATACCAAAAGTAATAAAAAATATTTGCAAACTATATTTATAAATAAAGCTTCAAAAATCATAATAAATAGATTTTAGGAAAGCCTAAACCCTATTTTCCAATCTGGCAAACTTTCAGAATCAATAAATATGATTTTGGATGATATTTATAAAGTTAGTGGGCTCGGTCATAGTTGGTCATAGTATAGTTGGGACACGCCATTTTAGCTCATTTTATCAACAATTTTATTATTTTATTATTAATTTAGTATTGTGAATAATAAATAATTAAATACTTATCTTTCACTATGTTTATGATTAAAAATTTTTTTTTTTACAATTTTTTTTTCGCCAAAATAAATTTCCTAAATTTTGCTAAAAATTTTTTTATATAGTTATTGATTATGAATTATAATATTATCAATAAAATCATATGTGTCATAGTCTCTAGTCTTACTGGATTACTGATTTTAAATTTTTAAATCTATTTAGACCTCTATTTCACGAGTGTTCCAACTATCACATATGTGTGTCCCAACGTACACAGAGTCTGTCATAGTTGGGACAAAAAAAAATTTTTTTTTAAATTCAATTTTCTAAAAAAATATAATCTTCATAAAATATATATTAATTATTTCAAATAGCCTATACTTTTGGGATTCAGAAGATATTTATTTTAATTATTCAGATTAGTCTACTAATATTAAAATTATTAAGGTTTGAACGAAAAGTGTCCCAACCATCCCCGGTCTCCCCTACTCAAAATTATACACTTATTGGTGTTTTTCTGGCAAAATCAGATTTTTAAATTTAATAAAACTCACTCAATTAATGATTTTAAATGTAAATAATAACAAAAAATAAAACAATACCCAACAAACCAAAATTAAGTTTAGTTAAAAGATCTTAGAATACTGTATAATATTCATAGGGTAAGCACCAGGGCTGGCTGGATCAGTTTCTGTCGAAATCATCATAGGTTCGAAAATAATTATACCTTGGGGGGTGGGTAGCTTCTTAATAAAAAATTTTTCCCGATTAAAGCAATATTTCTAATTCCCAGCATAGCATAAGGATTTTCATGACCTACGCTTCCTAAGAAAGATATCTTACTTTGCTAATATATTTTTTTATAGGGCCTTCCTTTCGACTGTAGAAAGTTGAATCATAGATAATAAGTTCGCTTCTGCTTATTTAATTAATATAATATCCGTCTATGCTTGCTTTTAATACTTTTTAATATGTTTCTATATTCATTTATAAAATTTTTGTTTTTAATCGCATAACTAGGAAAAAGACCCACCAGGAATCACAAGAATCAATAGGAAATCATTATATTGTTTTCTCAATTCCTATGTCACAATAATCGCAATTTCATCATTAGAGATTAAATGAATTAAGTTCTAAGATGTGTAGCCATTCAATTCTACAATCTTATGATGCTGAATATTGTTTTATGTCTTGTGATAAACTTTAGCCTTATCTTTTTGATTAAGCAATAAGAAAACACTTTATACAAATTTATTATCAAAAAATGCTTATCACAATACTAATCCCACACTAATTAAAATATAAATGATTTTTGAAGGCTAATTATCTGTTTGGCTCAATGTTTTAAATAAGACTATCCTTAGTACCTTGCAAATTTAATTTATTACAGCAGAAGCTTCATCAAAAATCTTTATTTTAAATTTTAGGTCTTCCTGTCCCAAATTTAATTGAAAAATAAACTAAACGCATATTTAAACAATAAATTAATATAAAAATAATTTCTTTACCCTAATCCTAAAACATCTATTGCTATTTTTTTTATATATTTTGAGTAAAAAAAATTAAAAGCCTTAGCCCTATTTTTAAAAAAATTAATTTCCAGGTTCAACCAAGTCTGTCTAAAGGCTGATAAATATAAAATTGTAATTTTCATCAAACTCCATTCTCGATATTGCAACTGTTGTAATTCATTTAAGATAATGCATTCGCGATAATTCATTCGCTATAATACATTCGCGGTAAAGCTTTTGCTGCAATGCATTCGCGATAATGCTTTCGCTATAATACATTCGCGATAACACTTTCGCGGTATTATATTAGCGCTAATGCATTCGCTTTAATATTTTCGCTGTATCATATTTGCTATAATGCATTCGCGGTAATGCATTCGCGGTAATGCATTCGCAATATTATATTCTCGATAATGCATTCGCGATACTGTTTTCGCTATGATGCATTCGCGCTAATACATTCGCTATAATGCATTCGCATGCATTCGCGATACTGTTTTCGTTATGATGCATGGATGATAATGCATTCGCGATAATATCTTTTCGCGGTAATCGACATTCGCTGTAATGCATTCGCGATAATACATTTCGCGGTATTGACATTAACCATTTAATCTAAGCAAAATAAGTTAAAATAAATAAATATTTTGTAAAATTTAAGATTTCTATCTTATATCCAAATATTAAATCAAAAGAATGAATATAAATGGAGATATATACATTTGACATTGGGGTCTATTACACCCCACCAGAGTACTTACGTCATTTGAAGGATTAAGTATTTTGATCAAAATAAAATTCTATTATTGATTTAAGTCACTGATCTTTTTTAAAAAAATCGGGGTAATTTAAATTGCAATTTTAATCAAATAATTCATTTTTATTCGCCAACACTACATGTTATTAATTATAATTCAAAGGTAGCGATATCTTTCTGGAAGGCTATTAAAGGTGACGAGTCCGAAATTGAAGGGATACAAGATGATTCCGATTGAAGTATTACTTGTTAAATATAATAATCACTTTAAAATATTCATTAATCTATTTATTACATTATATAACAAATTTAGATGAGGGTATGCTTGGAAAAACTCTTGATTTATGATTATAATAATCTTGCCTTGCAAAATCGTTTAATATTTATCGTCTTATAATAACATTTTATATTATGATCAATATGTCAAAAAATGACACGTCATAGATTGGAAATAACACTGCTCCATATAACTCGATTTTCTCTAAAAAACTTTTGTATAAAATAAAGATTATATATATTTTTCAATTATTACTTATTTAGAAAAATGTAAATAGAATTTAAATCTTTTATATTTCTTAATTAATTTAATAATTATGTGGATTTCACGATAAAAACACCATTTTAGGTCAGTCGCCTTCAGATTCTTTTGAAATGTTATGTAATAAAATTTTAGATTACAAAGTCATTTATGGGCTGGGATATGGGCTCTTAAAGTGCAGAATTTTATCAAATCTTTTAATTTTGAAATATGTATATCCTTGAAAGCCTTTGAGCTAGCAAATTCAAATTTATTCTAATAGCTTAATAATATATCTTTAAATATTATTAAAAAATTTAATTTGACCAAAAAAAATATTAAGGACAAGAACTATAAAGGGAGTTTTCTTTTATTTTTTTTAATATAAAGTAGTTTAGATCAAGACTAGCATGGAGATTCTACATTTCTTTTAACCTTTTTCAAATCTATTACTAACTTCTTCAAAATCATAAATAAAATATATTTATTATTATTAGAATTGTAAGTTGCCTAATTTTACTGAAACTAGACATGGGTTATGGCTTGATAAGTAACTTAGTTAGGGTTAGAGAGGTATGTTCAGGGGATTAATTTACCATGAAAGTTTTGTTTAATTGAAACTAGGTACGGGATAAAGGCCTGACAGGTAATTTAGGAGTAAGGTTAGCACCATACAAGTATGGTTTAACTTTAAGGTTAATTTAATTTATCAAAAAATCATATTTTTTATTCAAAATTTTTATTTGGGGATTTATTTCCTATTTTGTTGATTTTATCATAATTTTAAAATATTATTTAGGATACAATTATAGGAGTTTTTTTTTCTGGGAATTATTTTCCTGGTAATTTTTAATCGAGGAAGAACTTTATATTTTTTTCTGGGAATTCAGTAAAATAATTTATTTTTATGGAAATTAAAAAATCTATAGTATCCGTTATACGAAGAAATTTTAAACATGAATTGATTTAAATCTACAAAATATTTTATACATATTTCAATCATTAGAATGAGCAACAGCTATTTCATTATAACTCTGTTCCTCTATTAATTTCAATTTTTGATGATTATATGCTATTTAATCTAAGAATAAGAGTTCAAAGATACGTATATAAATTCTAATTTTCGATAGAAACTATCTTTACAATTTTTAAACATACATACACAAAATATGGTCATCGCATTCGACCTTTATTATGGCTATAGGTTTCATTAAACAAAATCATTTTATATATTTAGTAGCAAAATCTACCATTTTATTATAAAATTTAAATTTTTATAGCATGCTAAGATAATTTATTGTTATGGAGATGTTATCAATTTCAAAATGAGAGCATATTTTTAATTCTAGTATCTCAGTGTAATCTAATAATCTGTTCTTGCTAAATGTTTATAATCTTGAATGTAGGAAAAAGATAATAGATATTATTTCTAAAAATTTTAAAGCATATTTTTTTTAGAATTATCTTATTTTGGCTCTTACGACATTGGCCTTTTTCCATTTTATGATATAAATTTTTAAACCAGCATTTAGACAGGGTTAGGCACGTTACTCTGAAAATGTAACGGTTGCCGTTACTCAAGATAAAAATAACAGTATGTTATTCTCGTTGCCTCAAAAAATTCAGAACATGTAACGATGAAAAAGATTTTCGTTACATCAAAAATTTTTTAATCATACTTTTGCTGCAAGTTATTAAAATAATATCGTCTTTTATTTGGCCTATTAATCAAGGTATCACGGCGACAATTCAGCGCGTATCTATTAAAGTTGCAATTTATTATATATTACTTAGTATAAAAAAATAAGATGTGTAATATCAAAAAATTAACAACCAATATTTATACCTATTTCTTTGGTTGACCAATTTACCACATAAGATATGTTGATTAGTAGTTAGTGTTATGTAAGCCGAGATTTTGGGCATAGAAGAAAGAAAGAAAAAGAAAGGTTTGGACCTCTATTTCGAATCTTACATATTATTTTGGCTAGAATTTAAATAGACCGTTTTTAAAAATAGACCAAGCCATGATCCAAAAAAAATCAAATTAAGACTGACTCATTTTTTAGATTTATTAAAAATCCTTAAATTCTATTAATCCTTTTTTAAAAAAAACATTATGCTTAGGCTAATTTTTTCTATAATATAAATCAAAAATTAAAATATCAAAAAAAATTAACAACCAATATTGATATCTATTTCTTTGGTTGACCAATTTACTACATAAGGTATGTTGATTAGTAGCCAATGTTATGTAAGCCGAGATTTTGGGCACATTATTTTTAAGGGGGTATATTATTTTTTTAAACTTTTATAATTTTATTTATTTTTTTTATTGTCTAAAATTAGGCGTGAAAAGGGGATTTAAGATTTAACAATATAGTATTTATCAGAGGGGTATTTTGGGTCTATACAACGGTTGATGAAGATTGTAGCCAAAATAATATAAAAGATTAGAGATAGAGGTCAAATCTTTCTTTTTCTTTCTTCCTTCTTTGCACAAAATCTCCAGGCTTACATAATATTGGCTACTAATCAACATACCTTATAATGTGCTAAATTGGTCCATTAAAGAAATAGGTATAAATATTAGTTAATTTTTTTCGATATTGCACATTTAGTAAATAAAATTTAGATTTTTGTAAAAATAAATATGAAGAAAAATTAATAATACCAACATTCAAAATGACTTTTATTTAATCATCCTTATATTTTTATGCTAAGTAATTTATAATAAATTGCAACTGTAATAGATACGCGCCGAATTGTCGCCGCGCCGACGTAGAACTATTAATTAAATTGGCAAAAAAAGCATTCTACGGGAACGGAGAATGGTAAATTTGTATTATAACGAATAAAAATTTCTTGATTATCAAATATTTATGCAATATATTAATTTAATGATGTATCATGAAGATGTAAAATTACTCTAATCTCTACAACATTTGAATTCTTTGTAGGGTCCAACTCTGAAATAAAAAATATTATTTGTAGAATTAGTTGCGTCTGGGAGATTTGGCTAAAAATTGCAGAAATCTTGTATCCTTTACCTTCAAAAGGCCCTATCGTTTTATTTATCAGAAAATGATAACCCCCAGAATAATTTATAGAATGGATGGGAAATTTAAAAAAAATTTAATAGAATAATAAATGCAAAGACATTTAATATAGAATTTATAATTCTGCAGTAGTGTAACCTGGTGTTTGAAGCTCTAATAATTTTTTCCGGATTACAAATATTGGTACTAAATTATAAAAATTTTCCTCTTTTTGAATCTTATTCAATTATTCATAATGAATGCTAGGATTTTTATTCATACTTCTAAAAAATAAATTTCTTTTTCTTTAAAGACTGGAAGATCTGCATTTGGACCAAAGCTCATCGTGCTGAGAAATATTGAGCACTATTTTCGTTAGGTTATTTTAATATGATTTTTTTTTAAAAGTTTTCATATCACAATTATTTTGGCTTATTGATATTTTATCTCAAGGGCGGACTGGCCAGTAAGCTTAGTGGGAAAATCTCCCACGTGGCCTCGAGATTTTACAAATTTGGGGCCTCCTTAGTAAAGAAAAAAGAATTTTTTTAAAAAAAATTGGCATAAAATGATCTAAATATGTTTTAACACAAATATTTTTAAAAATATTATAAATTTGAATAATTATTATATATTAATTTAATTATCTGGTGGAATTATAAGAACTATAAAAAATTCATTCATTCTTTTAAAAATAAAACCATTTGTTTTAAAATAAATAGCCGCATATAAATATTAAAATTAATTTATGCAATATTTATAGTTTATATCAGAGACCTGCAGAGGTATCATTTACACGGCCCGGCCCTGTTTTAAATTTTTTAAACCCGGCCCGGCCCGCATATTTTTTAAAAATATTTTTCACGGCCCGGATTTAAAAATTTCAGGCCCGGCTCGGAATTTTTTAAAATTATATTCGACCTGGTATATACAAAATTTCACCTATGATGTATTTTACCATATTTTTCAGCGAGTATTATCGCTTATTATTTAAAAAATACATGTAAGAAGCTAATATTTTGAGAATATTATATTGAATTTATAATTATAAAACTGTTATTTATAAAAATGGATATTTTGAGCATATACTATATTTTATATTGCATTTATAAAAATAAAACTAATATTCATAAAAATGGTAATAATATTTTGAGCATATACTATATTTTATATTGCATTTAAAAAAAATAAAACTAATATTTAATTTATAAAAATGGAAAATATTTTGAGAATATAATATATTGTATTTAATTTACTATTTAATTTATAAAATAAAAATAAATTGCTATTTAAAAAAATGCATGTATAATAAATAGTATTTTGAAAATATAATCTAATTGCACAATATTAATATAATTTATTTTATAATATAAATTTTTAACAAAAGAAGATAATTGTATTATATAATATTGTAAAAAAAAATAATGAAAAATGTTGGATTAAAAACTTTCATGACTCAAGGTAAATATAATAAATGCAATAAATATTTGACAGTTTGCAAAGTAAAAAACCAGCATGATTGACGAAACCCTATACTCAAGAAAGATATTAAAAATTCACAAATTATCATGAAGAAAGAGAAGCATATTACCTTTTCAGGTTGAAGATTACTTCTTCTTTCTTCAAGAATTCTCCCAGTAGTGGAAAAATTCGGCTCACAGCTTGCACTTGAAGCAGGAATTGCCAATACCCGTTTTGCCAATTTTGCTAAAATTGGAAATTCGCTTTGATGAGCCGCCCACCACTCTAACAAATTATCCACCTTAAATGTTTCATCTATTTTTTATTTATGTAATTATAATATTCATCATCGGGTATTGACATATTACCAGAATTACCATCGCCCCATTTGTCATAAAACGATTCAGTTTGTGTAACAACAGTCGTAATTTGACTGGTCGGTGGTATTTCATTTACTTCCTGAGCCTCTTGTAATTTAATATAATCTTTTATATAGTTTTCCGTCATCTTGCGATCTGTCCCTGACAACATACGTAATTGCTTGAATTTGGGACAGAGAAAAAGTGAAATAAAATGATACTTGTGTAAAACAAATTTTTCAATTAAAAAATGCTTTATATTAAGTAAAATCAATTTTATTTCTCCTTTTTCGCTTTGAAAGGTATTACAAACTTCAAGAAGTGATATTCCTTTATATGATTGTTTTGGTAAAATATATTCTAAAAATTTAGATATAAATTATAAAAAAATATATTAATAATACTTGAATATGGGGGCTTATTTAAGATATTCCTTTATTTGAATGTTTTGGTAAAATATGTTGTAAAAATTTAGATATGAATTATAAAAAAATATATTAATACTTTGAATAAATTTGCAGGAAATTAATAATTAGATCGATCTGTGGGTGTTAGGTAGTGTTAACCATCACTCAATATTATATTAATCATAACTATAATATAATATAATCTTATAACCATTAACTCATAATGTAAAAATTTTTATAAAAAATATTAAGGCCCGGCCCGTGTTTAACAATCTTAGGCCCGGCCCGGATATATTTTAAAAAAAATTTTTTAGGCCCGGCCCTGCCCGGATATGTTTAAAAAAATTTTTTAGGCCCGGCCCGGGTATTAAAATACGGGCCGGGTTTAGGGCCGGGCCTGCAGGTCTCTGGTTTATATATAGAAAATGAATTATTATAATATAAACATTTATTGAATATAGACCGAAATGAAAATAAAAAACAACACAAGCAAAACCAAGCCCCATAAAAATAATTATATTAATATTAAATATATATGTTTATATGTATGATTTATATAAGATAAGATGTATTTTTAATATAAAAAATATATTAAGGAAATTTATAATAACCCCCCTTCCCCCCTCCCCCCCAATTAAAATAAGCCATATTTGTTACACAAACATAATCCAATGTTTGTGATTAAAGATTTTTCTGGATTAGAGTGGAATCTTTACTTAAAATATTTTGATTCAAACATAACATCACCATTTTATCTGATAAATCATTAAATATAAAGAAAAATATAAAAATAACCTTGATAGATATCTTATTAAATATAAATTTTAATTTAAAATCTATATTTTTTATATTATCATGCATACAATATATAGTAAAAAAAGGAAGATACAAAAGTGGAGCAGAAAAACTTCATGATAAATATTGTAAAGAACTTAAGATAGGTGGTGAAAATCCAAAACAGCAAAGTTGTCACTTTTCAATATAACAACTACAAACTTATCAAAAACATCTTCATTTCTTGCTTCTTCAGACTCATTTATGCTTCAAAAAAAGGTGATAATACAATGTTGCCTGACATTCAAATTCTTACCATGGAAAGTCCACATAAATCACATCTAAAAAAATCATCCATCTTTATGTTTATTATAAATATCTTCACCCATAATAAGTTTTAGTTCATGTTCTAATATAACATCTGATTTTTCTCATACTCAAACCACAAATTTAATAAAATGACCATTAACATTTTCTATCCCTAACTTTAAAGGATCATCTTTATCTACATTACAAATACCTTCATTTTTATATACATTACAAATACCCACATCTATGAATTCTAATCGAATATCTGGCTTTTCAAGCACAGAAGCAGCAAATTTAAAGAAAAAGATCTCATCTATTAATTCAAATTTATTTTATTTAAATTCAAAGGCAACAGTTCCACAAAAACTTGCCTTTTTACAACAATATCCCATCCAATACGTGAACCTGAGAACATCGCGTTTGTATTATAGAGTAGTTATGGAAGATAAAGTACCACGAAATTGGCTTTCAGTTGCTATAATTAATCATGAAATTAAAGCTATTTACTGCTCAATTTGTATAGCTTTTGCTTATGAAAATTTATTTTCAAATGGGCACCAATTTTAAACATATATTCTGTTGTTGAAATTCATAAAAATTCAACTGTTCATATACACGCAATGGAATACTTTTTTAAGACATCCAGTGAGAACAGCATACAAGAATTCAGTTAATAATAAACTTAGGAAAAGCAGATTTCAAAAAATACATATATAATAAAACATATATTTAAAATTGTTAAGTGATTGCATCAAAATATGCCATATGGTGCTTCTGATTGTTATGAAACCTTATTAAGTTTTGAAGATATAAATTTAATCATGGCAATTTTCTAGAACTGATACGTCACCTATTTAATTATGATTCAATCTTGAATGATCATTTAAATAAGGCCATTCAAAGAAGCAAACATAGGAAGGAAAAACTTAAACTCTCAGGCAAGTTATATTCCAAGGGAATAGGTTACTTAATTACCTTAGGCAAGTTATATTCCAAGGGAATAGGTTACTTAATTACCTTATTACGACCGTTGACAAGGTTATTGATCAATTCTATACACGCTTAAAAAGTGAATTAAGGAACAACTGGGAAATAAAAGATTTAGCAAACAGATGGACTGCACTCAGGCTATATGCATATATGATAAAGCTATGTTTGTTGCGGTACATTTATAATGGAGAAATTACAGATAACTATCTGCAGTAGTTTAAGCTACTAATTCTTCAAGTAAAGGACTTTTGATTTATTAAGTTCTTGTTTCTTTAAACAAGGGCTATAATTAAATAATATAATTGGAGAATCTTTTGATGGTACAGCTAACGCGAGAAGTGAATTTGTTGGCTTGCAACCTCAAATTAAGCAAGAAGTGCCAGCCAGTATATATTTGGTGCTATACACTTCTTAACTTATGTGTTTGTGACACATGTGGTAATCTCGAATCGAAAAATCTATTTGGATTACTAAATAGGTCTGCGACATTTTTTTTAATGAATCTTATAAAAGAATGGAAGTTTGAACGAATGTTAGTATGAATAACCCGCTTATGGTTCAAAAAAATTAAAAAAGATTCAAAAAATTGGGGAAACAAAAAGGTGGGCACGCGAGAAAGCAGTTTTTTTGGATGTTTAATGAAAAAAATGCGCTAACTTCTACTACAATAAGTGCCTTACATTATATATATAATTAAAAAAATTTGATGCAAAAACGACTTACAATAAACTTAGACATTTTGACTGCCAAATGGTTGAAGATTCTAAATTTTCTTTAAAATCTATAAATTTGGCCGATTTGATAATACCTGATGACATATGCATGGAAACTGAAATACCGCAGCGTATAATTAGTCGTAAAAAGAAGATGTTTTTTGAGGAATGTTTAGATGAACGTCCAAATGACTCTTCAAATTTACAGAATAGAAGTGTTTCGTGATATCATTGATCAGATAGTAACTAGTTTTATAGAAAGATTTTCGAAAAATCAACATTTAATAACTGATGCTCAATATTTCCATCTCAGAAGTTTTGAAATTAATAGGGAAGGTATAATAATTAAAGAGGCTTTTAAAAGAATCTCTTCGTTAGCAAAGATAAATAGGGAGGAACTGCGAGTAGAACTAATTTCATTCTCTAGAATATATAGCAATTTACTCATTAGCTTGAAGTAGAGTACAAAAAATTTGATTTTTCATAGTTGATTACACGTCAGAAAGCGAAAGTGAAGAATTTCTAGATTCTATGAAAAAAAGTTTGAAAATGGAGATTTTTTAACCATATGCAATATAAAATGCAAGCAATGTTTGATATGTGTATATGAGATGTTATGCCGATATGATATGTATCTGCACTGCATATGCAAATTTATATATAGTATATATGAATATCTACTCACCTTTTCACAAGTAATTGTGAACGAACCTTTAGCAAATTAAAATAATTATAGAGTGCGAGCAACAATTGGGCAGGATTATTTAGAAGTCTTTTAAATGGCGTCGGTAGAAAGGTTAGAAGAAATAAAATTAAGTGAGATTCTTGAATATCTGCGCAAATGTCCACCATAATGAGAAAATTGTTAAGCTAACCTTGGTAAAAATTTAACCATAAGCATAATTTCAGCAAATTCTTTTCTTTCCAAATGTTCAAACCCGATTTAATAGTAAACGTTTAATAATTTCTTATAGTATTCATTTTATATCATCTATTAGAAATTTCCCATCAGGCCTTTAATCTCCCATCCACCCCTGTTTATATTTATATGCAATTAAACTAATTCAATCATTCAAACAAAATGCGTCAAGTGAGTTGACACAAAATGAAGTAATTTATTTCAATTTTTATAAAATTATATTTTTATTTTATAGTAACTAATAAAACTCGAAAGTCTAATAAAAATTTAATATTGTTGTAAAAAATAAAATGCAGGGTGAGATAGTTCTAAGAACATCCAATATAAGATCAGAAATCGTGAGAAACTTTATTCATGATATGGAAGAAGCCTCAAGCTAATATTTATTGTATACAACACTCATAAAGTTTAAAAAAGTAATAATATATATTTATTTCTTTCCAAGTTTATAATTGGGTCTGGGTGTATTGAAATCACATTTTTAAAAATATTATTATGTGGACTAAGAGCTGATTAAATCTACCAGAATAAATATCATATCTTATATAATTTTTTAATTTTTATAATTGATTTACATATTTCTTGGATATGCCATAACAACCAAAATTATTTAAAAAAAGATGAGATAAAGATTTACTGTGTAAAGCCTTAATTGATATATGTATTAAATAAATCAAAATCTAAGGATCTATTTCTTTTTACAAATACCACACAGATTGGGTTAATCCGTTATATATATGTTCATACTAGTGCTGTAAAGTAACGTCAAAAAAACGTGGTTACCTTTTCTGAAGAAAAGGAACATTATTTGTTACCTTCTTCTAGAGGTAACGAGTAACGGTAACGCGTTTCTTTTTTTTGAGTAACGGTAACGCAAAACGTTACTCGTTTAAATTTTTTCTTAAAAAATATTAAAAAAAGAAACACATGTTTTATTGTACTATAAAATTACTTTTATTTATTTTTTAATAATTTTAGCCGAGTTTTTAGTTTATATTAACCGCCATTTCTTCATTTTTATTTTAAATTCTCGTTGTTAAATTTTTAGTCGAATGTTAATCTAATTATTCAATCAAAATTCAAAGTAAATGTTAATAATAATATTATTATTCTATTTTATAATTTATTTGAAGAATATTTGGTCCTTAGTAATTACTTCTTCAGATGAAGATGATTTAACCCTTCCCTGGCCCCAATTTGAAACATATTTTACAACCATTAAAATTAAGGGTACAAAGTCTACACTTTGTAAATGTAAATTATGTTCGCAAATATTTCAACCTCAATGTCCAGCAGTTTAAACTTAAAAAAGCATATGAAGGTAAAAAGATTAATTAATATATTATAATATACTTTAATTATAGAATATTAAATCATGGGTATTATAAAATAACCATTAAAAGAAGTATTCTTTCATAATATTTTGAAAAGCTTAATCATTAAATTAAAATATAAGCAATTAAACTATACTATAGTATAGGGCTGGAAACCAAGATTAACAAAATATTAGTATAGGTTCAAAATATTATATTGGGTTTAAACAATATTGTCTAGGTATTGCTATAAATTGTTAATAAATTTAAAAAATAAAATAGTGATTTTAAAAAACTGTTTAAATAATATCAATATTGTTTTAGAGAACTGAATCTAGATATTTATCCTGATTCCTTTTTAAATGATAATTCGGAATTCTGAAAAAGATAAGAAATTGAAAAATTATCTTTGGCAATCATATTTTTAATGATTTCCAAGACAATAAGCTTAGTGAGGGATTAAATAATGAAATTAAATTTTTAAAAGATTAATCTTCAATTATTGAAAAAAACAAGTTATTTTAAAAAAAAATTCAGGAATTATAATATTTTAATTAAAAAATTATAGACTGTACATTTCTCAAAAATGGAAGAGATTAATGAACATTTGAATAATAATTTTAAAAAAAATTGAAATCAACTCACACTCATTGAAATGCAAAATCCATCAAAATTAGAGATAAAAATAGCACAATCAGCTGTTAATGAAATAGTTTAATTTTGTAATTGCAACCATTTTCAATTTTAGAAAGTACTGCATTTATTAATATTATCAAAAAATTACAGCCAACTAAAAATGTGATGTTTAGGCCTAGCTCGTATTAAATTAACAGCATATGACACTGTGGCAAAGAAATTAGTGGATATATTGTGTATCCTAAATATTGTCTGTGGATTCTTGGTCAGCTTATCATCGTTATATAAAATATATTTTTTATAGATTATATTATCTTTTAAAAAAGTTCTTATTTATGGATGACGGTACACTGGCCTCAGATCTTCAGCCTGCTTAGCTTGTAAAAGGCTAAACCAAAAACACATATTTGATTATCTAGCAAAAATAATCTTTGAAATTTTTACCACATATAAGATACAAAATAAAGTGACCAAATGCATTACCAACAATGCTAGAAATTATATAATAGCTTTCAAGTAAAAAAATTATAATATATTTATTAAAAATTTATTAGAGTATATGTATGAACAGGAGAGGAATCGGATGATAAAATAGTTCCTCTGCCATTATTTGATCTATTTTAAAATCAAAATACTAATGATAGTATTTTAAACTTAACTAAGCATCAATCCTGTTCAGCTCACACTTTAAATCTCATTGCAAGTGTTGACATGGAAAAGACAGGTAACGATACCCATTTTAAAACCATTTCAAAGATTACATTTTCTAAGTGTTAGCGATTGTGGAATAAACATGAGTAATCTTCAAACTGTGCATCCATTTTTAAGGAAAACATGAGAAGATATCTGATTATACCAGTTATAACAAGATGGAACTATTTTTATAATTCCGTAAAAGATTAGATAGTCTTATTAAAGAGAATTGCCAAAAATTTGACGAATCTTGTGATAAATCTGAATTACAGAGATTTTCAGATAACGACAAGTCGTTCATGGATGAATATTATATGGTTAGTGTTGATTAAGAAATATGATATGCATATATATGATTTTATAGGTTATGGAACCGATTGCTACGGCTCTTTTAATTTGTGATATCTCATTCCCACGCTAATTATAATATTAAAATTTAAAAAAATGGCTTTAAATAATTTCAAGTTTTGTAAACCACTTATTAATTAAATCCTGAGAGGCATAGATAAAAGGTGTACAGTTCAAATATTACTTACAAGCTATATTCTGATTATCTTTCATTTTCAATAGATTCAAACACATCTAGTGTTGCGTAATCGGCTAAAAACTACGCCTAAGCCTAATAAGGCTAAGCCTAAAAATCGGCTAAGCCTAATTAGGCTAAGCCTAAAAATCGGCTAAGCCTATTAGGCTAAGCCTAATAATCGGCTAAGCCTAATTAGGTAAGCCTAAAAATCGGCTAAAACTAAAAATCGGCTAGCCTAATTAGGTTAAGCCTAAAAATCGGCTAAGCCTATATATATCTGCTAAAATTAAATTAGTCAAAATTCTGCATCGATGCTTAGTATTAATTATTATTTATTTATTTTAGTAAAATAATTTATTTTATTTATATTTAATGTAAATATTTTATTATTATCAACAAATAAACATGATATGATTTAATATTTTTTATTTATATTAATATATTTTGAAATGAAAAAAAATTTATTTATTTGATGTTATTTTAATAAAAAAAATAATATGCTGCTATATTGTAAAATTGTAATATTCTTTTTAATATAATTTATTAGTGATTTTTACAATCTTCTTTATAAATACATCTTTTATTGAGGAATTATATTGTAAATTTTATTAGATAAATAAACAATCTTTTAGGTGAAATCTTTTATAATTTTTTTATCATTTAAAATTATCTATTTTTTATTAAATGAGGTGGATTTTATGAAACTTTTTTGATGATTTTATATGATCTTTTTAAGGATAATATTTTAATGTGACAATTGTCATAATCGTTATTTTATAAGTTTTTTGAATTTTTTTGAAGAAAATAGGTTAAAATAAGTATTAATAACATGTGTAAATATAAATTTAGTGAAGATGTACCAAAGAAAAGTGACAATTGTCATAATCGCTATTTTTAAAGTTTTTTGATTTTTTTTGACGACAATATGTTAAAATAAGTATTAATAACATGTTTAAATAAAAATTTAGTGAAGATGTACCATAGAAAAGTGACAATTGTCATAATCGTTATTTTATACGTTTTTTGAATTTTTTTGAAGAAAATAGGTTAAAATAAGTGTGTAAATATAAATTTAGTGAAGATGTACCATAGAAAAGTGACAATTGTCATAATCGTTATTTTATACGTTTTTTGAATTTTTTTGAAGAAAATAGGTTAAAATAAGTAGTAAAAACATGTTTAAATAAAAATTTAGTGAAGATGTACCATAGAAAAGTGACAATTATCATAATCGTTATTTTATAAGTTTTTGGAATTTTTTTGAAGAAAATTTGTTAAAATAAGTATTAATAACATGTGTAAATATAAATTTAGTGAAGATGTACCATAGAAAAGTGACAATTGTCATAATCGTTATTTTATAAGTTTTTTGAATTTTTTAGAAGAAAATATGTTAAAATAAGTATTGGTAACATGTTTAAATAAAATTTAGTGAAGATGTACCATAGAAAATTGACATTGTCATAATGGTTATTTTTAAAGTTTTTTGAATTTTTTGACGAAAATATGTTAAAATAAGTATTAATAACATGTGTAAATATAAATTTAGTGAAGACAATGAAAAGTGACAATTGTCATAATCGTTATTTTTAAAGTTTTTTGAATTTTTTGACGAAAATATGTTAAAATAAATATTAATAACATGTGTAAATATAAATTTAGTGAAGATGTACTCTAGATAAGCGACAATTGTCATAATCATTATTTTTTTATTTTTTTGATTTTTGTTGACGAAATAATAACATGTTTAAATAAAAATTTAGTGAAGATGTACTATAGAAAAGTGACAATTGTCATAATCGTTATTTTTAAAATTTCTTTGATGTAAATGGGTAAAAATATAGATTGTAAAATTAAAATTGCCTGAGTATATGCCATAGAAACACATATGGTAATAATAGATTCTTCCCCAAAAACAGGAGCAAATTGGCATTTTATTACATTTGTTCATCGGGTCAGAAAATATGCAAAATTTATATCATAATATCTAATCCTAAGTTAGAAATTATTATTTTTTTTACCAATTTTCATCAGACAATCTTGTTTTAAAATTTGGGTAAACTTTTTTTTCTATTTTAAAATCAATATCGATGCAAGTTAACTATTTTCGTCAAAAAAAATCAAAAAACTTTAAAAATAACGATTATGACAATTGTCGCTTATCTAGAGTACATCTTCACTAAATTTTTATTTAAACATGTTATCAATACTTATTTTAAAATATCTTTGTCAATAAAATTCAAAAAACTTTAAAAATAGCGATTATGACAATTGTCACTTTTCATTGGTACATCTTCACTAAATTTATATTTACACATGTTATTAATACTTATTTTAACATATTTTCGTCAAAAAAATTCAAAAAACTTTAAAAATAACGATTATGACAATTGTCACTTTTCTATGGTACATCTTCAGTAAATTTATATTTACACATGTTATTAATACTTATTTTAACAAATTTTCGTCAAAAAAATTCAAAAAACTTTAAAATTAACCATTATGACAATTGTCACTTTTCATTGGTACATCTTCACTAAATTTATATTTACACATGTTATTAATTCTTATTTTAACATATTTTCGTCAAAAAAATTCGAAAAACTTTAAAAATAACGATTATGACAATTGTCACTTTTCTATGGTACATCTTTACTAAATTTATATTTACACATGTTATTAATACTTATTTTAACAAATTTTCGTCAAAAAAATTCAAAAAACTTTAAAATTAACCATTATGACAATTGTCACTTTTCATTGGTACATCTTCACTAAATTTATATTTACACATGTTATTAATTCTTATTTTAACATATTTTCGTCAAAAAAATTCGAAAAACTTTAAAAATAACGATTATGACAATTGTCACTTTTCTATGGTACATCTTCACTAAATTTATATTTACACATGTTATTAATACTTATTTTAACAAATTTTCGTCAAAAAAATTCAAAAAAACTTTAAAATTAACTATTATGACAATTGTCACTTTTCATTGGTACATCTTCACTAAATTTATATTTACACATGTTATTAATTCTTATTTTAACATATTTTCGTCAAAAAAATTCGAAAAACTTTAAAAATAACGATTATGACAATTGTCACTTTTCTATGGTACATCTTCACTAAATTTATATTTACACATGTTATTAATAATTATTTTAACAAATTTTCGTCAAAAAAATTCAAAAAACTTTAAAATTAACCATTATGACAATTGTCACTTTTCATTGGTACATCTTCACTAAATTTGTATTTACACATGTTATTAATACTTATTTTAACATACTTTCTTCAAAAAAATTCCAAAAACTTATAAAAGAACGATTATGACAATTGTCACATTAAAATATTATCCTTAAAAAGATCATATAAAATAACATCAAAAAAGTTTCATAAAATCCACTTCATTTAATAATAAATAGATAATTTAAAAAAATGATAAAAGATTTCACCTAAAAGATTGTTTATTTATCTAATAAAATTTACAATATAATTCCTCAATAAAAGATGTATTTACAAAGAAGATTGTGAAAATCACTAATAAATTATATTTAAAGAATATTACATTTTTACAATATAGCAGCATATTATTTTTTTTTATTAAAAAAACATCAAATAAATAAATTTATTTTCATTTCAAAATATAATAATATAAATAAAAAATATATAATCCTATCATGTTTATTTGTTGATAATAATAAAATATTTACATTAAATATAAATAAAATAAATTATTTTACTAAAATAAATAAATAATAATTAATGCTAAGCATCGATGCAGAATTTTGAATAATTTATTTTAGCCAATTTTTAGGCTTAGCCGATTTTCAGGCTTAGCCTAATTAGGATTAGCCGATTTTTAGGCTTAGCCTAATTAGGTTTAGCCGATTTTTAGGCTTAGCCTAATTAGGTTTTAGCCGATTTTTCCACCTAAAATCTCGGCTAAGCCGTTTTTAGTCGGCTAAAATTAGCCGATTACGCAACACTAAACACATCTATAAAGATGAATATATACTATACGCAATAATTCACCCGCTATTTGAATTGGATTGGCCCTGGATACAATTAAAGGTCAACAAAGGAAGAATGCTTGAACTTATTTCCAGTTTGAGAAAAGATTCTGATAAAGAAAGAGCAGACTTAATTCCTTTATCCAATACACATACCAAAATATATTCTGATAAAGATTAAAAAAAATTTGATAAGGAAATGAATGAAGATCCTTGTGAAGATGATCTATTAATTAAGCTTTTTTCAAAATAAATATAATTCTTTGAATATTTTTAATAAATTCCTCGAAATAAAATTTTTATTTATTAAAAATACAACTCTCCCATCCTTTGCCTCAATTGAACTTGTGTTTAGCACTGCAAAAGGTTTGTTGAGCACAAAACGCTCCTGTTTGACTGATCAAAATTTCGAAATATTGTTGCTAAAAATAAATAAAAAATTGTTACACGAAGATGTTATCTTATATATAATATATTATAATTATATATATATAATTTTTTCACATCATATTATATATTCTTTTTGTATAGTTTTATTTATATTATATATTGTAAGAAAAAAATAAATATTTTTTTTGGATATAATAATTAATTTTTTAAGTAATGAGTAACTCGTTAATTTTTTGAATAGTCAGTAACACGCGTTCCTTTAAAAGGAAACGAGTAACGATTACGCGTTACTTTTTTCAGAGAGTAAAGGTGTTTCTTTTTTGCAGTAAAGTTTAAAGCACTAGTTCATACACATCCTATTGATAATATGCAAGCCAATGATATATATAACTATAGATTGGTGATCATGCATAAAAAAACGTCCACACATTGAATCAGCTGTAGCGCCATTTTGTAGCTTGTACGTTGATCAAATGCCTCAATAATAATAATAATTTTTAAAAATTTTATATCTAGAAAGAAAACTTAAATTGGTGCGGTTGCATCCGGTGGAAAATTTGAAGTGATAGAACGGTAAATATTATTTTATTTTAATCATATTTATTTACAGATTCTATGAACATTATATCTCAATATTGATAGTAATTAAAACTTACACTAAAGAAATTAAGCTTAAAATCAGCCATCACCCACCTTTAAAGTAATTAAATTATACTGTAATTTTTTGATATAGGCTTTTTCTTTGTCCCACGCCTTTTAAATTAAAGTCTATAAAGGTTTAAGCAACATTTTTCGAAATGTTGTGCCTACAGGTACGTGCGGCTTGCCCACTAACGTGTGGAGGGTTCCTCATATTTTTACTTTTATACCCAAATTAAATTGTTCCAATCAGATGGAAATGAGGAAAACCTAGCGTAGCTCTGTTGAATCTTCAATGCTAGAGGGCAAAAGCGCTATATATCACGTATCACATAATAATTTGTTAATAATGTGATTAATTATGTAAAATAATCAAATGAATCCTAACCTCAACTGATCTTCAATTAAATTATATTATAATTCTCTAAAATATAAAAACTCACATTTAATCCAATAGTAGTACATAATATCATAAAATTACTTTCACCCTAAATTATTCAGAGACATAGATTGCTACAATATCACTGAAACAAAAATCACCAAAATTATACCCATACAAATATTCCATACTTATATCTATTACACCCTCAAATATTCAACCAAATAAGGTCCACTGCCTATATATAATTGCCAAAAAAACTTACCACACAGATTCCTTTGACTCAATCAAGAAAATACTTCTTTCAAACATAGTTTTAAGTTAATTTATCTACTTGATTAATATTATTATAAAAAATAAATTTATTTTTAAACATTCCTCAACCATTTAACTCCCAATTATTTAATAGAAAATTTATTTTATACATATTAATTGTAAATATCAAAATCATTTAATTTTTTTATATATTTTTGTTATTTTTTCTAAGAAAATTAGTTTTTATAGTTTTATCAAATTCACTTGATGTTTCTATAAAAATCTTACTATCCACTTATTGTTCATTTATGGAATCCTTATTATTAAATATAATAATATTTTATGATTTATATCTTATTAATAAATAAAAATGATGCACCGATATTTATTGTAGTTGCTAGTACTTTTAATTTTAGGTAATATAGTTATTTATACCTTAAAATAATAATCAAAATTTATATAAAAAAAAGAGATCTGTATAGATATAATTAAATAAAATATACAAATTTTGAAGAGAAATCTGTGTTGTTAATTTTTTTTCTTACTTTTTTAACTTATTTTTATTTTGTATTATTAATTTTTTTATAAAGGATGAACCAAAAATATACTCTAAAAGTAGATATGAAGATCAATAAATTATGTTAAGAATATAAGATTTTATAAAAAAATATCCTTTCAATTAAAAATTATTTTGGATTATATGTCCTAGATGAAATAAGTTTTTGATCCATCTTAAAAGATGGATAAAGAGCTCACCTATCTTAATTTTTAAATTACTATTATGTAATAATCATTTATTATTATTTTTGTTTTAATTATTTCATCTTAATTATAAATGACAAATGAAAACATCTTTTATTTTTTTTTCAATAAAAACATAATGTAATAATAACATTATTTGCAAGAGTATAAATAATAATATAAATCATTTAAATAAGGTTTATACAATAAATATATAAAAATGTAAATGTGTACACTTTAAAAAACAAAATGTATTTTTAACAATGTGATGATTCACATTCATATTATCTTTGATTATAAATATTCATCCCTTTTGATTCGATCATCACCTATAAAAAATAAAATATATTTACATTAGCATACATAATATATAATATCATAATTTTTATAATATGGCTTATATCAGGCCTGTTCTTTATACAATTAAATTTTTAAAATATAAAAGAAGATATAAATATTAATTTACATGACTTATTGATTATTAAATTGTATTACTTTTGTAAGATTTTGCCTCATACAAGTTCTCAATTCCTGGTTTCTCAAGTCAGCAAAATGAAAAAATCTAATATTTAAATATCTTTAAAAAAATAGTATTAAAACTAATAAATGATTACCTTTGAACAATTTTTACAAGAATTTGAAAATGGCTGTAACCAATTTCATGTTCATTAATATGTTCAGTAAGATCAATAAAAATATTTGAACCAATTATTTTGGAAAAAACGAACACTTCCATTTATTTAATAATATTTTTATGTTTAATATCATTTTGATAAGTTCTAAATGAACTTTCACAAATTTGGCATAATATTGACATATTAGATGAAGGAATCACTAACCCCCCATTATTTTTAAAATTTATGAGCATATTATTTATATTTTTATCAGAAACCTGCAAAGGCACCATTTGCACGGCCCGGCCCGGTTTTAAATTTTTTTAGGCCCGGCCCGGATTTAAAAATTTAAGGCCCGGCCCGGATATTTTTTAAAAAAATTTTTAAGGCCCGGCCCGGGTTTAAAAATTTCAGGCCCGGCTCGGAATTTTTTAAAATTATATTCGACCTGGTATATACAAAAATTCACCTATGAGGTATTTTACCATATTTTTCAGCAAGTTATATCGCTTATTATTTAAAAAATACATGAAAAAAGCTAATATTTTGAGAATATTATATAGAATTTATAAAAATTATAAAACTGTTATTTATAAAAATAATTATTTTGAGCATATATTATATTTTATATTGCATTTATAAAAATAAAACTAATATCATAAGAACGGTAATAATATTTTGAGCATATACTATATTTTATATTGCATTTAAAAAAAATAAAACTAATATTTAATTTATAAAAATGGAAAATATTTTGAGAATATAATATATTGTATTTAATTTACTATTTAATTTATAAAATAAAAATAAATCGCTATTTAAAAAAAATGCATGTATAATAAATAGTATTTTGAAAATGTAATCTTATTGCACAATATTAAATTTATTTTCTAATATAAATTTTTAACAAAAGAAGATAATTGTATTATATAATATTGTAAAAAAAAATAATGGAAAATGTTGGATTAAAAACTTTCATGACTCAAGGTAAAATATAATAAATGCAATAAATATTTGACATTTTGCAAAGTAAAAAACCAGCATGATTGACGAAACCCTATACTCAAGAAAGATATTAAAAATTCACAAATTATCATGAAGATAGAGAAGCATATCTACCTTTTCAGGTTAAAGATTACTTCTTCTTTCTTCAAGAATTCTCCCAGTAGTGGAAAAATTCCGCTCACAGCTTGCACTTGAAGCAGGAATTGCCAATACCCGTTTTGCCAATTTTGCTAAAATTGGAAATTCGCTTTGATGAGCCGCCCACCACTCTGACGAATTATCCACCTTAAATGTTTCATCTATTTTTTATTTATGTAATTATAATATTCATCATCGGGTATTGACATATTACCAGAATTACCATCGCCCCATTTGTCATAAAACGATTCAGTTTGTGTAACAACAGTCGTAATTTGACTGGTCGGTGGTATTTCATTTACTTCCTGAGCCTCTTGTAATTTAATATAATCTTTTATATAGTTTTCCGTCATCTTGCGATCTGTCCCTGACAACATACGTAATTGCTTGAATTTGGGACAGAGAAAAAGTGAAATAAAATGATACTTGTGTAAAACAAATTTTTCAATTAAAAAATGCTTTATATTGAGTAATCAATTTTATTTCTCCTTTTTCGCTTTGAAAGGTATTACAAACTTCAAGAAGTTCAAAATTACCACTTTAAAAAGAGTACAAGAGTCCGACTGTAACTCAACAATAGCTCTGTTAAAATTCTCAAGAATTTTGACTAGATCCTGAAGGATCGGAAAGTCTATAATATAATACTTTTCCGATCCCCCATGTTCTTGAAGAACTTTTATAATTTCTTCATTTTGAGAATAAACAGATTTGAGCATATTGTATTAAGAGTTCCAGCGGACTTCTATATCTTGATAAAGGGCTTTCAAATGCTGGCATTTATTACTTTGTTTTAAATGCCCCACTAATATTTTAGTATTATCTATTGTTGATTTTATTAATGGGATATTACTTTCCAAATATTTGAAGTTAAATAAATTTCTTAAAATTGTATTTAATATATGACAAGAACAATTTAATCGTTCATTTAACTCCAAAGCTTTTATAATATTTTTACCTTGGTTTGTAACAAATATTATATTAATAAAATCGTTAGTGTTAAAATTAAAATTATGAAAATTTTTTAATAGTTCATCCTTAACTACTTTACTAGTCTTTGACACTTCTTTAAATTTAGCGGTAAATAGGTTTCTCTTCACTAACTTCCAGTCATCTGATATATAGTGCATGTTAACTGTTATAAACGAGTTCTTTTTATGGTCATCGCACCATATATCAGTGGAAGCAGCCATAAATCGATTCTTGATTACTGGGGCAATGGTATCAACCAAAATGTTTCTTATTTTATTACATTTTTCTTTAAGGTGGGGTGATAGAGTGGTGGGATGTGAAATCAATGAGTTGATATCTATTTTACCATACTTTGCCCCAACATCGACTAGAGCCTGGCTGAATTCAAGAAACCCATTCCCAGCTATCATTTCGAAAGATCTAATATCTTTTGCGTAAAGTGTTAAGGAATGATCTATAAATTTTTCTTTTAAATATTTTATATTACATTTATAGGTTGGTTTTTCAGGTGTAAAATTTTTTTATTAATTTTCATGGATTTACTATCACATTTATGTCTTTTTAAATGTGATGTACCATGTTTATAATATAAGATAATATACTTGAACAATTCTTACATTGTACATAGCCAATGTTTTTTTTATTTTTATCTATGATGATGTTAAATTTAGCCCATATTTCAGATTTTAAATTATTATTTGTATTTCTAAAAGAATAAATATTATTTTTAATTTTATTAATTATATCATTAGTATTATTTGGTAAATATTCTAAAAATTTAGATATGAATTATAAAAAAATATATTATTAATACTTGAATATTGGGGCTTATTTAAGATATTCCTTTATTTGATTGTTTTGGTAAAATATGTTGTAAAAATTTAGATATGAATTATAAAAAAATATATTAATACTTTGAATAAATTTGCAGGAAATTAATAATTAGATCGATCTGTGGGTGTTAGGTAGTGTTAACCATCACCCAATATTATATTAATCATAACTATAATATAATATAATCTTATAACCATTAACTCATAATGTAAAAATTTTTATAAAAAATATTAAGGCCCGGCCCGGGTTTAACAATCTTAGGCCCGGCCCGGATATATTTTAAAAAAATCTTTAGGCCCGGCCCGGATATGTTTAAAAAAAATTTTCTTAGGCCCGGCCCGGGTATATTTATATAGGGCCGGGCCTGCAGGTCTCTGATTTTTATTTATATATGAATCACTGACCATTGCATTAATGCAAACATCACAACATACCTTTTTTTCTTTAATAAGTTGTCGTACTATATATCCCGAAATATAAGTTGACATTATCTAAATATAATGATAATTTCGGGATATGGGGATTTGTTTGGCTAAAATAATAAGATAATGTGGAGGGTATTATTGGATTTGAAATAGTTTTGATAGAATTACATTCATCATCATGATTATTTTGAAAATTTGAACACATTAAATGTGTATTGTCTAAAGAAATGCAATTTCCTGTAATTGTTGCATCCAATTTTGCCATTAATGAAATGCGAACAGCAGATCGAACCTGATATGCTGATGGATTATCATTAAATCCACTCCTGCTATGAATACTACAAAAATATAATTCTAAGTGGTCTTGAGAGGTTTTGTATGTTAAAAAAACCTTAAAAAATTATTATATTATAGTTATATGAAAAACTCTTGTTATAAATTAAATATAATACTTCATTTTTGGGGTTTCCCCAATTAATAACTCCTTTCCCATTTCTAGGATGCTTGGCATAGAAAGAATTAGCCCTTTTACACATGTTTTTTTATTAGATTTATAGCATAAACTCCATTTGTTAACTTGAGTGATTTTAAAGTTTTAATGCACTTGTCAAAATGAGTTTCATATTCTGCAATTGTATTAGTATATAAAGGGGCTTTATATCCTTTACCAAGACAATTTCTTGTATTAAGATAATCAAACATTCTATAAGTTATTTATAAATTTATATCATTATTTTTATTTTACTGATCTATCATCAATATAAAATTAATTGTACCATCACAATTTTCAAATCCAGGAATCTCCTGATGCTGGGCAAAAAGAAGGCTAGTTGCAACATATGCACTAAAAACTTGAACAGCAAGTTTTACCTTTAAAAAATATTTAATAATTATATATTTATTATCAAACTTTCATTTTTTGTTTGTGGAAAGCAATAAGTGCTTTGCGCAATTTATTTGCAGCACGTAAACCTTCGGACTCCTGCAATTTATGTAAATGCTTCCAATCTATTAACTATAAATACAAAATAAATAATTAATCAAATTTAATATAGCTAGCTACCTCTCCATTTGATTCATTTATTAAAATTTCCTCCTCCGCTAATAGATTTCTAAGTAATTTGAGCATATGACAAACATCTAGTTACATATATATTTTTTCCTTATCATAAAATTCCAGCTCAATATATGGAATGATATTATCAGGATCCATACTAACACCAAGCAGTTTGATCATTTTTTTATTAACAGAACAACCATCGCATACTATGGCCTTACAGATAACTCCAGTTTCATTTAGATTGAACAATGCATCTCTCACTAAATTATCTAGGATATCTGAATTCATTTGTGAAACTAGAAAATAGGCTATTGGCATTTTCCAGCTGCTATTAAGACAGGTAGCCATAAGAAACAGTGCCTTTGTTGCTTCTGGACAAGATTTATCTTCCTTTGTTGATTTTGTCCCATCACCTAAATCAACATAACCATGATATTCTGCTTTGTGGAGGTCATAATCTATTTGTGTTTTAATATGCATTTCATCAAGGCTAAGTACGCAATACAACTGCTTTTCTGATTTTTTTTGGTAGCATTTAATTTGGGTAAATGAAATAGAAAGGCAACCTTTATTTAATTTAATTAATTTTTTTTAAAATTATTATAATAAACCTGGCATGATTTCAATCTTACGAATCCATGCCCTTAATGTGGATTCCGAAGGCACACAAAAGTGTGATTTGAGATATCTGTAAGCCTTAGGTGAATAAAAATGCATAGTCAATGCAAATTGACGGAATTCACCTGTATATATTTTTTTTGTGAGTTTGAGATGCCTCCACTGTGTATATGTGTTTTAAGGAATATAGAAGATGTCCTTGTAAAGTGCCTATATAATATTTTCGACATCATCTGATAACAAATTTTCATCTTTTAGTGAAGTGTTTATTGTTTGTAAATTGATTATTTTATTCCTTCTTCTTTTTGAGCTCCTATAATAAGCATGTGCCTTTTTTTAAGCGTTTAATTATAGCCTCTTGGTAAATAATTTTTCTTTTTAATGTTTCATATGTCGCGGAATAATTATGATCATTTGTTATATGTATAAAATTAGATCATTTTCATATAATATATCACTTTTTAATGGTGTTTGTATGTTATTTTAAAATATTATTATAACTATGTAATGATATTGTTAACATACATCATGAAGTGGCTTAGATATACTAAATATCGATGGAATTAAATCTTCCTTCAATAAAATCTTTCCGTATAAAGTATGAATGAAACAAGTATTTTTAAAATGCCTTCCACAAATAATACTATATTTATTAGGCATAAAAATTTTTCTATTTATAGCCTGCAACCATTTTTCCAATAATTCTTTGGATTTTAATGGAAATCTATATTTAAAAATAGGTGAATAATAATGAGTAAAATATAAGATATATTTATGACATTGATACAAAGATAGATAGTATATAAAAATCAATATAAATATCAGATCAGTTATTAGTAATATAGTATTGGATCAGTGAAAATTTGTTGATTGGTAGATCCTTTATTATTATATAGATGGTTTACATATTTTTTACAAATATTTAAAATGAAACTGTATCAGAGTAAATATGTATTTTAAAAATGGCTAACTTAGGCAAAGTTCAAAATAGAAATCTTATCAACTCAAGAGGAAGAAGCATTATTTGTCCTAGCAATAAAAATGAGAAAACTTTATATTTTTACTAAATAAGGAATTTTTAAAATGTTTGTAGCATAATAATGCTTTATGTAATAAATATGTTGCATATAAAAAATAATATATATACATGTGAGTGATAAGAAATATGTGTATTAGATTCTATTTTATTTGTTTTATTACAATTATGAACACAGCACACTCCCATTATCTAAATAAAATAATAAATGCTAGTGATATTAAAAGATCTGTTTTATGTATCCTAACATGCATTAACATAAGATTTATAAGTCCATGGAGGATTAGTTAAACTATATTTTAAAAAATTAAAAGGTGGGTTAGTCTGAGATTCATTTTTTAAATATAATCACCTAGTCCACCTTAAAATCTTATGAAAATTTAAGAACAAAAGATACTATAAAATATTATATCATAAATCGAAACCTTTAAAACTAAATCATAGTAGACTTGTTTTCGAACGCCAATATTTAACAGCAATAAATGGTGTCATAAAGTTATTTTATTTTTTTATTCAACACGCTTGTTTTTTTTTCTTTAACAAACAAATATTAAAAAAAAGTTGTTTATTATTTTTTTTGGTTACTGCCACTCTCGGGGGGTATATTATTTTTATTTTATTTTTTTATTTTATTTTTTTATGTTATTTTTTTTATGTTATTTTTTTTATGTTATTTTTTTATGTTATTATTTTATGATATTTTTTTATGATATTTTTTATCAATTTTTATTTTTATGATATTTTTTTTTATCAATTTTTTATTTTTAAGTTATATTTTTGAGAATTTTGCATACAAATTTAATTTTTTTTGTGGTAAAATATAGGAATTATTAATTCCGCATATTTAAGTTATATTTAGGAGAATTTTGCATACAAATTTAATTTTTTTTGTGGTAAAATATATTAATTATTAATTCCGCATATTTAAGTTATATTTAAGAGAATTTTGCATACAAATTTAATTTTTTTTTGTGGTAAAATATAGGAATTATTAATTCCGCATATTTAAGAGAATTTTGCATACAAATTTAATTTTTTTTGTGGTAAAATATAGGAATTATTAATTCCGCATATTTAGATTATATTTAGGAGAATTTTGCATACAAATTTAATTTTTTTTGTGGTAAAATATTTAAATTATTTTTTCTACAAAATGTTGTATTAGGGGTAAAAAAATATAGAAATTCTTAATTCCGCATCGTTTATATATGGGGGAGAGAGGGGGTAGGTAATGGGTCATTCATTCTCGAAATTTTTTTGATCCTAATGACAGATCCATCCACACCCAAAATGTCGAAAGGCTGTGGCGGGATCTAAAAACAAACTACAAAAGACATGGGGATCGCGATTATATTCATGAATATCTTCTTGAATATTGATATTTTAGAAAATATAAATTGTTAAATCGTTCTGACATTTTCATTCATTTTATAAATGATTGTATTAACTTTAATAATATATTTATTCAATGAATAAAATTGAGTATTTAATACTATATATCGTGTATAAATTTGAATACTATATTTAATTGCGTCATTTAATACTATATTTCGATTTAACTCTTCACTAGAAAGGTTAAAAATCACTTAAACTTCAAAGGTGGGGTCAATAAAAATTTGTAGACCTAAATAAAAAATATAATTTGTAGGCAAAATTCTCCTATAAAAATAATTTAAATATTTTACTACAAAAAAAATTAAATTTGTATGCAAAATTCTCCTAAATATAACTTAAATATGCGGAATTAATAATTCCTATATTTTACCACAAAAAAAATAAATTTGTATGCAAAATTCTCCTAAATATAACTTAAATATGCGGAATTAATAATTCCTAAATTTTACCACAAAAAAATTAAATTTGTATGCAAAATTCTCAAAAATATAACTTAATAAAAAATTGATAAAAAAAAATATAAAAAAATATCATAAAAAAATAACATAAAAAAAATAACAAAAAAAATAACATAAAAAAATAGCAAAAAAAAATAAATTAAAAAAAAAATAATATACCCCCAGAGAGTGGCAGTAACCTATTTTTTTAATAAATTTTTTTTTACGTATTTTAATAAATTTTTTTTTACGTATTTTAATAAATTTTTTTACGTATTTTTTTTATCTAATGGAAAAATAGTAATTTTAAAATTGATGCTTATTTAATATATTTTTATTTAATAGAAATTAAGATATAATTTAGAACTAAAAGATTTTTCTACTTTAAAACAGTTTGTGAGTAATTATGAGAAGAATACCTTATCAAATTATTATATTTTTTTCTACTTTAAAACAGTTTGTGAGTAATTATGAGAAGAATACCTTTTCAAATTATTATATTTAAAACATTTATATTCCAATTGTTAAATTTTTTTATAGATGTTGAGGAATTTAACAATATTCCCAAACAATAGGGTCAATTAATGGGATTAATTGAATGTCTTATTTAATCATGAATTATGTTTTTATTATAATCTTTTGATACTATTAAAAATGTAATATTTCATTATATAAATTAACCTTCATACAATTTTGTCATATAATGTTAATAAAGTAAAACAACCTATATATCCTGGTACACCAGACTTGTTATGCTTTTCATATTTATATAGATGCATGGCCTAAGCTTAATGTTCTAAGATTTATAAATACAATTTTTTATTTTAATCGTAAGGTAAATGTAATATCAAAATTTACTAAATAATATTTATTCAGTTTGATATTTTATATATAAAAGTAAAATATTTTTGTTAGCTTATTAAGACATGGTGACAGATTTCTTAATCAAATCCCAAATATGCTATTATTTTTTTATAAAACATAAAAATAAATTGGCTGAAAGATACTAAAATAAATTGCAAGGGACTTGTGAAAAACATGAACATCAATGTCTACAGCTTATTCTTATGTCATTGAAAATTTAGGAAAGGCTTCAAATTTTGATCTCTTCAATAAATTGTTTTAAATAATTCTTAATATTATAACTTTGCTAATTATGTTACTCCTAATATTTCTATTTAGAGGATTTTCATAATCTGTTTTATACTTTGTTTAAATCATTCAAACCTAAAAATTTACTTTATTTTAATATTTATTATATTGTGTAATTCTTATAATATTTTTAATGGTGATCAGGCATTGCAAAATACTATTCTATGAATCCTCCTATGAATATATCTTAAACAATATAATTCAACATAAAGAATTATTTTTATTGTTTTTTTGTCAAAAATATTGAATGTTTGTTATTTATAACACAAGAATCTATTTTATATTTTTTATTCTATATTTTAGAAATATATTGAAAATATATATATAGTAATAAAATTTGTAAGAATACAATAATATATTATAATTCTATATATATAATATAATTAAAATTATGTATTATAAAATACAATAATATATTATAATTGTAAATATATATACAGAAATAAAATTTGATATATTAGAATACAATATAAATTATAAATTGCTTTTTATTAGGTTTTTGAAATAATATTGTATTATTTTCTGGAAGCTATATTAGATTGTATATGGTTCCTATATATTTTTAAATTTAATATAAATATTCTTAATATATAATTATTTGTTTTATTTATGGTTTCCTAAAAAAATTTTGAAAGATTTTGAAGAGAATATCCAGTGTAGTCTAAAGTTTTGGTTGCTATAATTTTTGTTATATAAAATAAAGGAAAAATGTTTACTATTTGGTAGCTTAATTTGAGTGCCTAAGATATTTTTTGAAATATTTTGAGATGAAGAGAATTCGAATGCTATTTTTATTTTATATTTAATAAAAATTAAAACACAAAATATACTAGCTGGAATAGTTTTTGACTGAGGGCCTAAATTTTTTGGTATATTTTGAAAATGATATTGGGAATATAAGTTTGTTGCTATTTTTTTGTTGAGTAAAATGTTTACTCTCTGGTATCTTAACTTGAGTGCCTAACATATTTTTTGAAATAATTTGAGATGAAGATAATTTGACTGCTAATGTATTTTAATAAACAATAAACATTTAATTTTTAGTGACAGCATATAGTTGAGTGTTTTCTGTATTGGAATGTGGTAGGTTAATCGTTTCAGTCATATTTTGATTAGCTTGGGAAAAATCTTTTTTTAAAATATATGTATATTATAATATCATTTTCAAAAATTGCTAACTGTGAAATATTTTATAATTTTTAAATAATACTCTTTTTTTGCATTTTTTTAGGCCTTTTGTGTATTGATCCTCGTTTGTATTTTATGGGCATTTTAATATTTTTTATTATATTTATATCCCATTCTTGTAAAACTAATGTTATCTGAAATTAATCCTTTTTGAGAAGAATAATGAGCTGATGATTATTCTTCTCATAATTACTCACAACCTGTTTTAAAGTAGAAAAATCTTTTAGTTTTAAATTATATCTTAATTCCTATTAAATAAAAATATATTAAATAAGCATCAATTTTAAAAAGGTCCGTATGGTTTATCAGTTGGTGTGATTAGTACCCGATTTGTACCGTTTTCAGTTCGATTTGTACCATCACCGTTTTTGAGATATTCTAAGAACAAAATGGGGGGTCAACTTCACGACAGCCCCCCAACTTTTGAACTTAAAAATAAAAAGTGAATAGGTCGACAGAGAATGATTTGTACCGTTTTCAGTTCGATTTGTACCATCACCGTTTTCCAGCTATTGACCGTTGAAAATATGGCGCCAAAAATAAAAAATACTCAACATTTATATTTTTAAAAATTTTTTAACGTACAACGGTAGATAATTTTTTTCTCTTCCTAATGATGCCTCAAATTAAGCTTTATCTTCATTATTTATTTCGGAAATCAAATTTTAAACCTTATATTATAGCGTGAAGTTAGCCCCCCCCCCCCCAATATTCAAAATTTGAGATTTTTCAAATTTTTAAAACGGAATTGATTTGTACCCGATTTGTACCGTTTCAAACTCGATTTGTATCATTACCGTTTTCCAGCTATTGACCGTTAAAGATATGACGCCAAAAATATAAAACACTCAACATTTATTTTTTTTTAAATTTTTTTAACGTACAACGGTAGAGAATTTTTTTTCTCTTCCAAATGATGCCTTAAATTAAGCTTTATCTTTATTATTTATTTCGGAAATCAAATTTTAAACCTTATATTATAGCGTGAAGTTAGCCCCCCCCCCCAGTGGCGTAGCTACGGGGGGGGGGTTTCGGGTTTGGACCCCCCCCCCACTCCCCCCCAGAGCAATTTTTTTTTTAGAATATTCGTTTAAAAGACTCAAAAGTGACTTTATATCAAATAAATACCATGAATATTTATATTTTTCTGGTTTTGATGTTTGTGGAAGGATATTATTACTTTTATATATATAAAAATTATTCTGTATATTATTTTAAAGTCATTGATAATAATCTAATAAATTATAATAATATATTATTTATGCATATTTAAAAAAATATTTATTATAATTTATCGAAGATATGGTTCGAAAATAATAATATGAAATAAAATAGTGCATAATCTACTTTCTCATGCTTTTGAGGTTAAAAAATATTTAATCCAGTGTACTAATTAATATCTTATGCATTATAGGCTCTATTGAAAATAATAAGGATGATGTAAATACACCAGGTCAAAATAACATTTAATATAAAAAATATTTAAAATTAATAGCTAACTATTTTTATTTTAGAATTTAAAATTAAACACCTAGTCATAGTTTTAACTAAATTAAAATTGCCAGTACAAACCACTTTGGGTAATTTATTATTTTAAATAATTTTGGCTAACCAAAATATTTTGACATTTATAAGATATACCCAAACGTAGGAGGGAAGAAAATGATCTTGATACACTCATTTATATACCCAAAGACCATATAAAATCACTACCTAGTACAAGTAATATAATCTATTAAGATTTAAATATTTTTTATTATAGATTTAGATATATCAAGTATTACATTTAATAAAAATGATGATAGTCAACAAAATGAACACACCAAATCACTAATTAATATAGAAAATCAAAATTTTAATGATGAACTTGATACCATAAGCAACAATTTACCACCCACATCAGGTATTTTATAATGACCTTATTTAAATGAATCACTAATTAATATAGAAAATCAAAATTTTAATGATGAACTTGATACCATAAGCAACAATTTACCACCCACATCAGGTATTTTATAATGACCTTATTTAAATGAATCACCAATTAATATAGAAAATCAGAATTTTAATGATGAACTTGATACCATAAGCAACAATTTACCACTCACCTCAGGTATTTTATGAACTTATATGACCTTATTTAAATGTATTCATTTAAATTTTAGAAATACCTAGATACTCTATAAAAAATTATGATAAAAATAAGCTAAATACACTTGATCACTTCAAATCTCTACCTAGTAAAAGTAATGTTAACTATTACCTTTAAATATTTATATCATAATTTTAGCTATATCAAGTATCATATTGAAGAAGAATGATAGTAGTCAACAAAATATTATAGGCTGTATCAATTTAGAATTTAAAGGTTATCTAATATGTTGTTTTATTTTAATTTATTTTTATAGGAATATCTCAATTAATATTCACACCAAGGGGTAAAAAAATAGTGATAACAAACAAAAAAATACACTAAGTCACAACAAATCACTATCTAATAAATGTAATGTAATCAATTACTTATTAATATTTACATTAAAATTTTAGATATATCTAAAAAATCTAGGGAGAATTTAAATGGAAATGAAGTTCCACTCATGTCAGGTATTAGTCTTTATTAAATTATATTTATTTAAAATCTTAGCAATTCCCACATACTCCAGAAACCTAAGGGTTAATAGACAACCAATTATACTAGATCATTTAGAACCATCACCTACTACAAGTGATATAGTCTATTACTTTATACTTATAATAATCAAAAGTTGGTTCCAAAGCTAACATGTCATCTATGATTATTAGCCTAGGTTTCTCAATATTAATTTTATACATCTATCATATATTGGTAAAAAAATATTGCCAACATAATTTTGATTTTTTCACTTTGAAGGATATCGACTTAAATTTACAGTTTAAAAAAAACATTTATTTTTAATCTATATTTTTAATGTGTTTACTAATTATAAAATATATCATTTATAATTAAGGCAATATAATATTTATAATTAAAGCAATATAATATTTATAATTAAAGCATAATATTTATAATTATAGCAATATAATATTTATAATTAAATCAATATAATATTTATATTTTAAATAATCGCTTTTATTTGTAAATAACTTCTAAAAGTATAATAAAATGAAACGTATATCAATAAAATTGTGTCAATGTGTTATTTTAATTAAAATTATGTCAATGTGTTATTTTAATTAAAATTAGTGGTTAATGGCTCAATTTTAGCCGATATGACTAACTCAATATATTAGCCAGAAAATTTTGCTCATGGAGATACAAGTTTTATATTATTCGAGAAATCTCTAGGCTTGAACAATAATTTTTGGCAAAAATATTGAGTTAGCTGTTTATAAAAATCAGCTCAAGTCGAGCCGTTTAACAAGACTAATTAAAATAATTAATAATTCTAGGACTTTTATATTATAAGAAAAACCAATATGATTTTTAAGATAAACCCGGCCGAAGGCCGGGCAAAGGGCCGAATCCCATAAAAGGGGGTCTGGGGGGCGAAGCCCCCCATGCTTTTATATGTGGACCCCCTCTAAGGAAAATTCTTAGCTACGCCACTGCCCCCCCCCCCAATATTCAAAATTTGAGATTTTTCAAATTTTTAAAACGGAATTGATTTGTACCGTTACAAACTCGATTTGTACCATTACCGTTTTCCAGCTATTGACCGTTAAAGATATGGCGCCAAAAATATAAAACACTCAACATTAATTTTTTTAAAAAATTTTTTAACGTACAACGGTAGAGAATTTTTCTCTCTTCCTACTCAAATTAAGCTTTATCTTCATTATTTATTTCGGAAATCAAATTTTAAAGCTTATATTATAGCGTGACATTAGCCCCCCCCCCCCCCCAATATTCAAAATTTGAGATTTTTCATATTTTTAAAACGGGATTGATTTGTACCGATTTGTACCGTTACAAACTCGATTTGTACCATTACCGTTTTCCAGCTATTGACCATTAAAGATATGGCGCCAAAAATATAAAACAAAAAAATTTTTTAACGTACAACGGTAGAGAATTTTTCTCTCTTCCTAATGATGCCTCAAATTAAGCTTTATCTTCATTATTTATTTCGGAAATCAAATTTTAAAGCTTATATTATAGCGTGAAGTTAGCCCCCCCCCCAATATTTAAATTTTTAAAACGGGATTGATTTGTACCGTTACAAACTCGATTTGTACCATTACCGTTTTCCAGCTATTGACCGTTAAAGATATGGCGCCACAAATATAAAACACTCAACATTTATTTTTTAAAAAAATTTTTTAACGTACAACGGTAGAGAATTTTTCTCTCTTCCTAATGATGCCTCAAATTATGCTTTATCTTTATTATTTATTTCGGAAATCAAATTTTAAACCTTGGCGCCATATCTTTAACGGTCAGCTGGAAAACGGTAATGGTACAAATCGAGTTTGAAACGGTACAAATCGGGTACAAATCAATCCCGTTTTAAAAATTTGGAAAATCTCATATTTTGAATATTGGAGGGGGGGGGGCTAACTTCACGCTATAATATAAGGTTTAAAATTTAATTTCCGAAATAAATAATGAAGATAATGCTTAATTTGAGGCATCATTAGGAAGAGAAAAAAATTCTCTACCGTTGTACGTTAAAAAATTTTTAAAAAAAATAAATGTTGAGTGTTTTTTATTTTTGGCGCCATATCTTTAACGGTCAATAGCTGGAAAACGGTAATGGTACAAATCGAGTTTGTAACGGTGCAAATCGTGTACAAATCAATCTCGTTTTAAAAATTTGAAAAATCTCAAATTTTGAATATTGGGGGGGGCTAACTTCACGCCATAATATAAGGTTTAAAATTTGATTTCCGAAATAAATACTGAAGATAAAGCTTAATTTGAGGCATCATTTGGAAGAGAAAAAAATTCTCTACCGTTGTACGTTAAAAAAATTAAAAAAAAAAATGTTGAGTGTTTTATATTTTTTCCGCCATATCTTTAACGGTCAATAGCTGGAAAACAGTAATGGTACAAATCGAGTTTGAAACGGTACAAATCGGGTACAAATCAATCCCGTTTTAAAAATTTGAAAATCTCAAATTTTGAATATTGGGGGGGGCTAACTTCACGATATAATATAAGGTTTAAAATTTGATTTCCGAAATAAATAATGAAGATAAAGCTTAATTTGAGGCATCATTAGGAAGAGAAAAAAATTCTCTACCGTTGTACGTTAAAAAATTTTTAAAAATATAAATGTTGAGTGTTTTTTATTTTTGGCGCCATATTTTCAACGGTCAATAGCTGGAAAACGGTGATGGTACAAATCGAACTGAAAACGGTACAAATCGGGTACTAATCACACCAACTGATAAACCATTGAAAATCAAAAATTGCGGGGCGAACTTCACGGACCTATTTTAAAATTACCATTTTTTCCACATTAGATAAAAAAAATACGTAAAAAAATTTTTAAAAAAAATACGTTTAAAAATTTATTAAAAAAATACGTAAAAAAAAATTTATTAAAAAAAATAATAAACAACTTTTTTTTAATATTTGTTTGTAAAACAAGCGTGTTGGTTGAATAAAAAAATAAAATAACTTTATATGACACCATTTATTGCTGTTAAATAAAGGCGTTCCTTGTTTTCTAATATTTCTTGCTGACAAATAATGAACCAAACTACAAAATGGCGCTACAGCTGATTACAATGTGTGGACACTTTTCAGGTTCGGGTCCGCTTTATATGGACGCCTTTATTTAACAGCAATAAATGGTGTCATATAAAGTTATTTTATTTTTTTATTCAACACGCTTGTTTTTTTTCTTTAACAAATAAATATTAAAAAAAAGTTGTTTATTATTTTTTTTTAATAAATTTTTTTTTACGTATTCTTTTTATCTAATGGAAAAAATATTGATGCTTTTATTATTTAATATATTTTTTAAATATTAAAAAAAATAAATTTTTTTTTACGTATTTTTTTTATCTAATTGAAATAGGGGTAACATAATTAGCAAAGTTATAAAATTAAGAATTATTTGAAACAATTTATTGAAGAGATAAAAATTTGAAGCCTTTCCTGGATTTTAATTCAATGGTATAAGAATAAGCTGTAGCCATTGATGTTCATGTTTTTCACAAGTCCCTTGCAATTTATTTTAGTATCTTTCAGCCAATTTATTTTTATGTTATGTAAAAAAATAATAGCATATTTGGGATTTGATTAAGAAATCTGTCACCATGTCTTAATAAGCTAACAAAAATATTTTACTTTTTATATAAAATATCAAACTGAATAAATATTATTTAGTAAATTTTGATATTACATTCACCTTACATGATTAAAATAAAAAATTGTATTTATAAATCTTAGAAAATTAAGCTTAGGCCATGCATCTATATAAATATGGAAAGCGTAACAAGTCTGGTGTAGGGGAGACCGGGATACATTGAGTACAGGGGAATGTTAGGACATTCTAATTATAATTTGAGCTATTATTTTATAAGACTGGAAATTTGAGCCTAACATAGATAATTTTGTCATACATCATTGGCTAAAAAAGATTTGAAAAATATTTAGTATTTTAATTTTTACAGAAGAATAGGTGTTATGGCATACCAAAAGTAATAAAAAATATTTGCAAACTTTATCGTTTATATTTATAAATAAAGCTTCAAAAATAATAATAAATAGATTTTAGGAAAGCCTAAACCCTATTTTCCAATCTGGCAAACTTTCAGAATCAATAAACATGAATTAATATTATTTTGGATGATATTTATAAAGTTAGTGGGCTCGGTCATAGTTGGTCATAGTATAGTTGGGATACGCCATTTTAGCTCATTTTATAAACAAATTTATTATTAATTTAGTATTGTGAATAATGAATAATTAAATACTTATCTTTCGCTATGTTTATTATTAAAAAAAAATTTTTTTACATTTTTTTCTTTACAATTTTTTTTTCCCCAAAATAAATTTCCTAAATTTTGCTAATTTTTTTTTTATATAATTATTGATTATGAATTACAATATTATCAATAAAATCATATGTGTCATAGTCTCTAGTCTTACTGGATTACTGATTTTAAATTTTTAAATTTATTTAGACCTCTATTTCACGAGTGTCCCAACTATCACATATGTGTGTCCCAACGTACACAGAGTCTGTCATAGTTGGGACAAAACAAATTTTTTTTTTTAAATTTAATTTTCTAAAAAAATATAATCTTCATAAAATATATATTAATTATTTCAAATAGCCTATACTTCTGGGATTCAGAAGATGTTTTAAATATTCAGATTAGTCTATTAATATTAAAATTATTAAGGTTTGAACGAAAAGTGTCCCAACCATCCACGGTCTCCCCTGCCAGGATATATAGGTTGTTTTACTTTATTAACATTAATTTTTTTAAATTTATTAAATGAATATTATGACAAAATTGCATGAAGGTTATTTATATAATGAAATATTACATTTTTAATAGTATCAAAAGATTATAATAAAAATTTAATTCATGATTAAATAAGACATTCAATTATCCCATTAATTGGCCCTATTGTTTGAGAATAATGTTAAATTCCTCAACATCTATAAAAATATTTAACAATATTTAGATTAATAACTTTTCATGAATATTTCTAAGATATGCATGTGCTAATATATTTGAAAAATTTCAATCTGGGTTATAAATTGTGGTCCATACTATTGGAATATGTTTTAAATATAATAATTTGAAAAGGTATTCTCCTCATAATTACTCATAAACTATTCTAATGTAGAAAAATCTTTTAGTTCTAAATTATATCTTAATTCCTATTAAATAAAAATAAATTAAATAATAAAATCATCAATTTAAAAATTACCATTTTTTCCATTAGATAAAAATAAGTAAAAAAAAATTTTATTTAAAAAATTTATTAAATAATAAAACAATATTTTTTCCATTAGATAAAAAAAATAGGTAAAAAAAAATTTATTAAAAAAAAATAATAAACAACTTTTTTTTAATATTTATTTGTTAAAGAAAAAAAAACAAGCGTATTGAAAATATTAAAAAAAAGTTGTTTATTATTTTTTTTTAATAAATTTTTTTTATCTAATGGAAAAAATATTGTTTTATTATTTAATAAATTTTTTAAATAAAATTTTTTTTTACTTATTTTTTTTATATAATGGAAAAAATGGTAATTTTAAAATTGATGATTTTATTATTTAATATATTTTTATTTAATAGGAATTAAGATATAATTTAGAACTAAAAGATTTTTCTACATTAGAACAGTTTATGAGTAATATAGTATGGACCACAATTTATAACCCAGATTGAAATTTTTCAAATATATTACATGCATATCTTAGTTGAATATATGTTTAATCATTAATTAGGTTTTTATTAAAATCTTATACTATTAAAAATATAATATTTCATTATATAAATTAACCTTCATGCAATTTATCTTCATAATATTCATTTAATAACTTTAAAAAAAATTAATGCTAATAATGTAAAACAACCTATATATCCTGGTACACCAGACTTGTTACGCTTTTCATATTTATATAGATGCATGGCCTAAGCTTAATGTTCTAAGATTTATAAATACAATTTTTTATTTTAATCATGTAAGGTGAATGTAATATCAAAATTTACTAAATAATATTTATTCAGTTTGATATTTTATATATAAAAGTAAAATATTTTTGTTAGCTTTAAGACATGGTTGACAGATTTCTTAATCAAATCCCAAATATGGTATTATTTTTTTAACTTTGCTAATTATGTTACCCCTATTATTTCTATTTATAGGATTTTCACAACCTGTTTAATACTTTGTTTAAATCATTCAAACCTAAAAATTTACTTTATTTTAATATTTATTAAATTGTGTAATTTATATATTATTTTTAATGGTTATCAGGCATTGCAAAAAACTATTCTATGAATCCTCCTATGAATATATCTTAAACAATATAATTTAACATAAAGAATTATTTTTATTGTTTTTTTTGTCAAAAATATTGAATGTTTGTTATTTATAACACAAGAATCTATTTTATATTTTTTATTCTATATTTTAGAAATATATAGAAATAAAATTTGTAAGAATACAATAATATATTATAATTCTATATATATATAATTAAAATTATGTATTATATATAGTATAATTGTAAATATATATACAGAAATAAAATTTGATATAATAGAATACAATATAAATTGCTTTTTATTAGGTTTTTGAAATCTTGATTGTATTGTTTTCTGGAAGCTCTATTAGATTGTATTGTTTTCTGGAAGCTCTATTAGATTGTATTTGTTTCCTATATATTTTAAATTTAATATAAACATTCTAAATATAAACTATTTGTTTTATTAAAAATGTTAACTATTTGGTAGCTTAATTTGAGTGCCTAAGATATTTTTTGAAATATTTTGAGATGAAGAGAATTCGAATGCTATTTTTATTTTATATATAATAAAAATTAACACAAAATATACTAGCTGGAATAGTTTTTGACTGAGGGCCTAAATTTTTAGGTATATTTTGAAAATGATATTGCAAATATAAGTTTGTTGCTATTTTTTTGTTATATTTAATATAGAAAAGTAAAATGTTTACTCTCTGGTATCTTAACTTGAGTGCCTAAAATATTTTTTGAAATAATTTGAGATGAAGATAATTTGATTACTAATGTATTTTATATTTAATAAAAATTAAAACACAAAATATACTATCTGGAATAGTTCTTGACATAGGGCCTAAATTTTTAGGTATATTTTGAAAATGATATTGGGAATATAAGTTTGTTGCTATTTTTTTGTTATATTTAATATAGAAAAGTAAAATGTTTACTCTCTGGTATCTTAACTTGAGTGCCTAAAATATTTTTTGAAATAATTTGAGATGAAGATAATTTGATTGCTAATGTATTTTAATAAACAATAAACATTTAATTTTTAATGATACCACATAGTTGAGTGTTTTCTGTATTGGAAGCTGGTAGGTTAATCGTTTCAGTCATATTTTGATTAGCTTGGGAAAAATCTTTTTTTAAAATACATGTATATTATAATGACATTTTCAAAATTTGATAACTATGAAATATTTTATAATTTTTAAATAATACTCTTTTTTTGCATTTTTTAGGCCTTTTGTGTATTGATCCTCGTTTGTAATTTATGGGCATTCTAATATTTTTCATTATATTCTTATCCAATTCTTGTAAAACTAATGAATTTTTATCTGAAATTAATCCTTTTTGAGAAGAATAATGAGCTGATGATAATAGATCTATAATAAATAAAACATTTACTTGAAATTCTAGGAATACAGGAAGAATCACTTATGACCTCCAAAATTTGACCTATAAACATTCATTAGAGAAAAATTAATATGATTGGTATAATAACTTGTTTCAGCAATAGGAAAAGAATCACCTGTGTTGTCTAAAATTTGACCTATAATAATTCATTAGAGAAAATTTAAAATGGTTAGTATAATAACTTGTTTCGGCAATAGGAGAAGAATCACCTGTGTTGACTAAAATTTGACCTATAATAATTCATTAGAGAAAATTTAAAATGGTTAGTATAATAACTTGTTTCGGCAATAGGAGAAGAATCACCTGTGTTGACTAAAATATCTATAATCTTTCATTAGAGAAATATTATGATTGGTATAATAACTTGTTTCAGCAATAGGAAAAGAATCACCTGTGTTGACTAAAATTTGATCTATAATTAAAAAAAATTTTTAAATGGTTGGTGTAATAACTTGTTTCAGCAATACAGGAAGAAGCAGCTATGGTAGGTAAATTTTGACCTATAATATATGATTAATAAATGTAAAATTGATATATATATTAACTTATCTTTGGGATTTCATTATCATATAAAATCTTTCTAACACAAATCTGAATCCATTTTCATTAGGTTTAAGTTTAAAAATAACTTTGCTATTGCACCCTTGTTTAAAGGTTCTCTTTTCTCTTAAGCCTGTTGAACTAGATTTGAAAATCCGACCTCCTCTTTTGCAATTGTATGTTAATGTTTTATATTTATATATTGGATCATGATGAGGCTTAGAACGGGAGATATAATAATTTGAAAAGGTATTCTTCTCATAATTACTCATAAACTGTTCTAATGTAGAAAAATCTTTTAGTTCTAAATTATATCTTAATTCCTATTAAATAAAAATATATTAAATAATAAAATCATCAATTTTAAAATTACCATTTTTTCCATTAGATAAAAAAAATACGTAAAAAAAAATTTTATTTAAAAAATTTATTAAATAATAAAAGCATCAATATTTTTTTCCATTAGATAAAAAAAATACGTAAAAAAAAATTTTATTTAAAAAATTTATTAAATACGTGATATAGTGTTTGCAACAGTCCGGTCCGGTCCGGTCTTATTAGACTTTTCGGTCCTATGGGACGGTCCCGTCCAACAACACGGTCCCACGGTCCGGTCCGACCGAAGACCGATTAAAGAATATAAAAGTTTACTATAAATTGCTTTATAGTTAATGTGTATGTCCATGAACATATAAAATATGATTATTTAATGCCTAACACTATATAATATCGAATTCATCGTTTACTTTTTATATTCTTCCGTTTCATTAAATTCAATATTCATAGTTTACTTTTTATATTCTTCTTTGATTAGGCATTTGTGTATAATATAATAAAAATGAATTGATGATATAATTGAAATATTAATAGGGTAATTTAACTATTCATTTTTAATAAATTTAAATGCAGAATAAAACTTTTGTAGCTTTATAAAAAAAATTTTTTTAGGTGGGACCGGACCGCCTGGACCGGACCGACGGTCTGGTCTCATTTGACTTAACGGTCCATCGGTCCGATCCCATTTTAGAAAAAAAAGACCGGACCGGACCGTTGCAAACACTAGTGATACGTGATATATAGCGCTTTTGCCCTCTAACGTTGAAGATTCAACAGAGCTACGCTAGGTTTTCCTCATTTCCATCTAATTGGAACAATTTAATTTGGATATAAAAATAAAAATATGAGGAGCCCTCCACACGTTTGTGGGCAAGCCGCACGTACTTGTAGGCACAACATTTCGAAAAATGTTGCTTAAACCTCTATAGGCTTTAATTTAGGAGTGGGACAAAGAAAAAGCCTATACCCGAGAACTACAGTATAATTTAATTACTTTAAAGGTGGGTGATGGCTGATTTTAAGCTTAATTTCTTTAATGTAAGTTATATCTGTAAATAAATATGATTAAAATAAAATAATATTTACCACCGGATGAACCGAACCCATCATTTTCAATTTATTAAATAATAAAACAATATTTTTTCCATTAGATAAAAAAAACACGTAAAAAAAAATTTATTAAAAAAAAATAATAAACAACTTTTTTTTAATATTTATTTGTTAAAGAAAAAAAAACAAGCGTGTTGAATAAAAAAATAAAATAACTTTATATGACACCATTTATTGCTGTTATATAAAGGCGTTCTAACATTTTGAGGTTAGTGTTTAAGATTTTCTGTTGAAAGTTTATGGATACCTGCTGGTTGCTAGTTCATTTTGATAATCATTGTCTATCTAAAATTTATTGAATGTATTTAACAATAGTACAATATTATGTCAAATTAATTAGCCTAAATTAAAATTATAAAGAATGGAAATGCAGTGAAAATATTTTACTAATTTACTTTAAAAAACATATGCATTATACATCAAATTATTTTAAGTGCTTACTTATATTTTGTGTCAACTTTCTTGATTTATCGTATTAATTTATATTGCATTTAATTGTATATGAGTGCAAAATAAATATCTGGCAAAATTATTTTAATCATAAACAGTTAAAAATTTAGGAGAGGAATGACTAAATAAGGCAATTTTGTCTATTTATTATTTAGAATACAATATTAAGCCAAAATGATTTGGAAGATCTTGTATCAATATAAGCCTAAATTAAATTATTAAGAATGGAAAATTTTACTCTTCTTGTTCCTTAAATTAATGCTGAAAAATACTAGTAATTTACATTAAAAACAAAATTAAAAAGCAATTTTGATAATAATTTACCCCAATAATTCTTTGGCTTATTTCTAAACCTTTGCAAATGAATCATGATTTAAAAAATATAAAAAAAATTTATTCAAAAAAGGCCATATGAAATCGTGATGTGAAAACTTTAAAAAAATCATATGAAAATAACCTAACGAAAAAAGTGCTCAATATTTCTCAACACATGAGCTTTTGTCTAGATGGGGAAGATCTAGTTTTATTAATAGGCTTTAAAGTTTAAATTTTTTAGAAAGCAGCATCAAAAGTAATGAAAGTCGACGGTCCTGATCTTTTTTGAGGATAAAGTTTTTTTGACGGTCCTGACCAGTGTTTTGTTGATATTTGAGTTTGCTTTACTATTCAATCAATATAATTTTTTTGTTTATTTTTCCAGAGATGCCATTTTAGTTTTTATGAATTTTTAGATAAGTTTGTCAAAGAATCACTTTACTTATAGTTCCTCCGCATAAACAAGAATTATATTAGGTAGAAAATATTTTTAAAATAACAAAAAAATAAAAAGACCGATGACCACTGCCTGGATCGATTTTTTTTAAGAACCGTGGTCCTGTACGAGTGTATCGGTTAGGTCCAAAGACAGCGCCTTGACCTTCACTAATTAAGAGTACGTCATATAGACTGTTCCACCCAGGGCATGGTATTATTAAATGATATCCTGGTCTTGAATTTTGAGGACTTGGATCTTCCTGCTGATTTCCACATGGAACTGCTATTCCAATCACAATGTTATGTATAAATATGGAAAAACAAACGTTACGTCAGTGGCGTATCCAGGATTTCCTATAAAGTGGGAAATTTTTTTGAGGGACTTCGCTCTTAAATTCTCATACAATATAAGTAGAATAAAAAAAATTTTCAAAATACTAATTGTAGTGTGTATAAAATATTTACTAGAAATTAATAATCAGGTTTTTATAACTTCTTATCAATTACAATATTATAAAAATTTTTTATTAAATACTATAATTATAATGTATTTTTTAATTTTCGTGAGAAATTTGCCAATTCACAAAAATTTCGTTTGTCGTTGGAACCAAATCTCTATGGATATTTAACAGAGCTAACCCATTTAGCCGAGATTCGTAGTATTTCATAAATAAGTTTTTAACTTTCACAAGTTAGAAAAGGTTATTTCATTCGTACATGTTGTAATAGGCAAACATACAAGAATATAACAACTTTAAAATATTTGGAAATTGAGCCAATGTTTCCTTACACCGATTGAGCGCAGTAATAGCATGTTCAGATAAAATAACCAAACGTAGTAAATATTTATACCACAATTCAAATTCACTGATTATATTGATTTCAGTATCAATATCAATGATAAAATTTTGCTAAATATTTAATTTTACCAATAGTGGCATCAGAAAACGAAGAAGGGTCTTTAGATAATAAAATTTGAAGATTACTAAAGGCTTGTTTTAAATCTAAAAACAGTATTTTTATTTGCGATATAAAAGTATCTAAGAATGGGATGAAAATGGATATTTTATAATATTCTTCAGTTGAGTCAACATTAATATTACAACTCAATAATTGCCTAAGTGCTAGACGAGGTTTAATTAGTGTTATATCATAAGATTTCGCTTTCTTTCAACGTCTAGATAAATATTATAAAAATATTCATCTACATTTATTCTTATTGTATTTATCTGTTCATATAAATTTTCCCCAAATCAATAACCTGAACCAAATCGAAATTTGGTTTTTGTATATTTCTACAAAATAGTGAGCTATAGGAAAATAATTTATTAATGCAACTAGCAGCAAAGAATAACTCTGATTGTTCTATTGAATTTAATAATATATCGCTTCTGAACACATTACTATCTTGCCATTTAGTAATTTCATGTAAAGATATTCTGATAATCTCTTCTAGTTCTAAGTGCCGAAACTGAATCATGACGTATAACCCCATCGCGTAGGGTGTCACAGTTGAAAGAATTTGGTATTGGGAGATTAGACCAAAAGTTAAAAAAGTTCCAATCTCTTTAAATTATAAAATTAACATCATCCGATTATAACATAATAAATTAAATTTCATTGGATTATATCAACTTTAAATCCTTATTCAAATATTTTTTTTTATGTATTAAGTTAGTTTATTAAAAATATCATGCAAATTTGCAAATATTCAATTTTATATAAAAAAAACTATTTTCCGTAAATATTCAAATTCATACACAAGATCTTAAATAAGTGCAAATCAAAATAATGCAATCACAACATAAGGCACATATTTTTTAATTTTTAATGATGGGTTTCTGGTTTATTCATTGATATAATTCGATTTAAAACATCTGACCGCTTCGGATATTTTAAAAAATCATAAATTTTGGATATAATGGCTAAAAATATATTATATCAATTTTATTAGTTAAAATACCAATGGCATTGCATATAGAAGGTAGAGCACATGAATCGGATATTGCTAATTCAACGAATGAGATGCAAAGTGAATATACAGGGTTTCCCCTTCAAAAAAGGAAAATTTTTAATCATAAAAGGAAAAGGGTCAATCATAAAAGGAAAAGGTTCAATCAAAATCCAAATAAAAAAGGAAAAGTGTCAATCAAAAAAGGAAAATTCCCAAAAAGAAAGGAAAAAGTCCGATCAAAAAAGGAAAAGTGTCAAACAAAAAAGGAAAAGGTCAAATCAAAAAAGGAAAAATGTCAATCAAAAAGGAAAAATGTCTATCAAAAAAGGAAAATTCCCATTATGAAAAGGAAAATCGTAAATTATAAATTTTTCTTAAATTTTTATTTATTTTTGTCATTCCTTCTTATTTTATTTTTGTCATTCCTTCTTATTTTATTTCTAACTTTTTGCGATTTCTTTACTTTATTTATATCTTTTCTCAATTTATTTTTCTTACTATATCTTTTCTCAATTTTATTTCTTCTCATTTTTGATAATTCTTTTGTATTTTTAAAAAATAATTTATAAATTTAGGTCCATTTTTTAACAATTCTTTATGTTTTTTTTTCATCATACATATGTCGTAATTTTTAAAGGGATCATAACTATCCGGGACAGGGGTTCGAACCGAACCGCAAAACCGGAATGAACCGTTATGATTTTCTGAACCATAACCTTAACCGAACCGTTATGAAGAAAATATTAAAAGAGCGAACCGAACCGTTATAAATATTTTGAACCGGTTCGGTTTTAAAAATAATTAATTTTAAATTATTAACCTAAATTTAAAATTTTAATTTTCCTTGGTGGCATTTTTTAAATTGGTGATATCTTTTCAAATTAAATATTTCCATATTATAAACATTATATATCAAATTAAATATTTTTATATTATCAACATTATATATCAAATAATACCAGGTTTGTTGTTTTTTCTTTAAATACTTAATTTATAAGAGATTAGACAATTTATCTGTTAATTAGATAAGATATCTTAAAATCAGACATAATTATTCTTGGCTAAATTAAATTTTTTATCTCATTATAAAAACTTGGATCATAGAATTTAAATGACAATAAATAAAATAGTCAGCAATATTTTAATGATATAATAATTTTTTATTTATAATCATTGTTTTTTTAAATTCAGAATTCTAATATTATAAATTATTTATTATTATAATATGTTAGTTAGCATTTACCATTATCATATATGCAAAATAAAAAAATATGATTAAAGAATGGCATTTGTAATGAATATTTTTCTAAATCTGTATTTTTAAATAATAAAAATCTTACTATAAATCGTTTAAATAAATTAATTAACATTGCATTAAATTATTTTTATACTTTTATTTATTTATTAATGTGTTTTATATTTAAATAAAGTTACAGTGAATTAAAAATAGGAATTACATTTTGATGTTAAACTAAATATAAATACTATAGTTTAACTTAAATTATCTATTCTGTCATATTATATTAACATCTAACAGAAATAAAGTACTGACCAATTTTTATATAATATTGTTTTACAATAATTTCTTATTAATTGATATATTCAAAAAAAGTTTATCTTAGTTTATATAGAATATATCAGAGTGGGTAATTTGAATTAAACTATAGTAGTTATATTTAGTTTAACATCAAAATGTAATTCCTATTTTTATATGTAAGTCTATTTAATATAAAACACAAATAAATAAAAGTATAAAATAATTTAATGCAATGTTAGTTAACTTATTTAAACTGAAGATTTATAGTAAGATTTTTATTATTTAAAAATACAGATTTAGAAAAATATTCATTACAAATGCCATTCTTTAATCATATTTTTTTTTATTTTGCATATATGATAATGGTAAATGCTAACTAACATATTATTTTAATAATAAATATTAGAATTCTGAATTTAAAAAAAAATATGATTTTTATAAATAAAAAATTATTATATCATTAAAATATTTATTGCTGACCATTTTATTTATTGTCATTTAAATTCTATAATCCAAGTTATTTAAAAAAATAAAAATGAAGGTAAAATTGTTTCTATTAAGCTTTTTTATTTATTCTATTTATATAATAAAAGATTTTCATCTATCATCATATAGCTTTTTAGTTATCTATTAAATGGTTCATATAAAAAATCAATCTATTTGTAAAATAGAAGATTGTGGTAAGATCTTAACTGGAGACCATGCTGAAAATCTTGAACGACATATAGAAAGATTCCACAATAGGGAATTCAAATTATTAAGAAAAAAGAAAGAAAATTTGACTATTAAAAAAATTCAAATAACGAAAACTGCAAACCAGTATAATACAATCCAAGATGCTTTTAAGTCCAACACTATTACAATACAAATCAATATAAATAAAGAAACTTTAATCCGCTCCTGCACCGAGCTAATAACAGTTCACGGTAGGCCAATAAAATCAATTGACGACAAAGCATTTCGAAATATTATAGATCCAATAATTATAGGATTGGGTGGAAATTTAACTATCAATTCGGAAAATATACGCAATAATATTAAAAAATGGCGTTAGATTTTTCGGAAAATATAAAAAAGGAAGTATATCAAAAACTTATTTCGTTAAAATTAGATATAGCAACTAGATATGATAGGTCCATATTGGGGATCAATATTCAATTTATAAATAACGGAAAAATAAAATTAAGGACTCTATGCATGAAAGTGATTAAAGAACGACACACATCAGAATATCTTAAAAAAATTATTCTAGATGTTTTAAAAGAATATGAAATAAAAATTGAGCAGATTTACACAATAACCACCGATAATGCAGCAAATATGATTAAGTTAATTAAGCTATTAATACTAGACGATGGACCTTAACGATTATTTAATTAATGATGATTTAAATAATAATGATATAGATAATGATGATTTAAATAATAATGATATAATTCATGATGAAAATAAAGAACCTTTTAATATTGAAAATATTAATCTTGCATCAAATGCCAGATCCATATTAATAGGTGTTAGATGTGCTTCACATACATTTCAATTAGCAATTAATGATTGCATTAAAAATTCAAATGAAATTGTCATTATAAATAAAGCAAGAAACATCTGCAAAAAAATAAGAAATCAGACAACAATGGCTATTCTCTCAAAATTAAATTTGAAAAAACCACTAATAGATTGTTGCACAAGATGGAACTCTATCTATTTAATGTTGGAGAGATTACTAGAGTTAAAAAGCTTTTGCCAAGAAATATCCGAAAAATGTTTATCAGAGAATGAATGGGAAATAATTAGTGACATATTAAAAGCTTTATATCCAGCTTATGTTTTAACAAAATATTTACAAAGTGAACAATTGACATTGGGCGATTTTTATGCTGCGTGGATCAAATGTCTCATGCAAACGAGTAAAGTAGACACTCCATTTGCCAGACTTTTAGTTTCTACGATAAAAGCACGAGAAATAAATTTTAAAAATGAAGTTTTTTGCTCTGCTATTTATCTCGACCCTAGATATAATGTATATTTAACTTTTGAAGAAAGAGAGATCGCCAGAAAACATCTTTGTAAAACTTGGAACTTGATACAAAATCTAAATAATCAGAATATTGAAATTCTAAATACTATGCCTACGTGTTCGTATTCGAAGGATAATTTAGATGATGATTTTGAAGATTTATTAAAGTCGCATGAAAGTCTTAATAAGAATAATTCTCAGGGCATCGAAAATTATAATAAATATATAGAAATGGAATATATAATTCGGTCATTTGATAATATAGAGAGATTAGAAAAAGATACTAATCTTTTGAATTATTGGGAAAATGTAAAGAATAGTATGTCAGAACTTTATAAGTTAGCTATAACTGTGCTAGCAGTTCCAGCTATGCAGGTCTCCGTAGAAAGAGCATTTTCAAGCCTTAAGTTTATACTCTCTGCGCAGAGAACTAAATTAAATCCTGAAATATTAGAAAATATTTTAGTTATCCGTACGAATTCTCTTTTTAAACCTAAATAGTATAGTATACATATTATTTTATTGATTATTGTATTTACGCATGTTTGTTTTTATCTTTTTTATTTATGAAATAAAAAAAAACTAATTTGTCTAATTTATATTTCCTAAATTTAATAAAAATATCTATTAGATTATCATGGATAAATTAAATAAGAAATTATAAACTAAAAAGATTTTTCTCTAAAATTAATATATACATGGTTAATGATTAATTTTTTTTAAAATTAAATTTATAAAAACCGGAACAAACCGAAAAGAACCGTTATAAATTATAAACCGAACCGAACCTATATGATTTTTTTTTAAAAAACCGAAATGGAACAAAACCTTTATAAAATTTTAAACTAAAAACCGGAACGAACCGAACCGTTATACTAAACGGTTCTAAACCCTGATCCGGGATCTTCACGGAATTTAAAGGGATCCCTTTAAAATTTTAATTTTTTAAAGGATAAAGAACTATAAGGCATTATCACTATTGAACCATGAAAATTTTATTTTAAAAAGCGTTTTTCTCGCGTTTCGTTTTTTAATTTTATTGTTATTCATTAATTTTCAATGTTGTTTTTTTGGCCTTATGAAATAATATATGTCTAATATAGGGCATCAATCAATAGCTAATCAAAAGATCTATTGAACTGGAGGTCAATCTTTCCCCCATAATGGGCGGGTGTAGGTTTGGGGGGGGGGGTCAGAAATTTTTATCAACACAAAATATCGATATGGGTATCAAATAAAAGCTAATTTTAATATGGCTAGACTGAAAGTCTTCATTCTTGGTTTGTGGAGGGGGGGGAGGATGTAAAAAATTATTTTTTTGATATGGATATCAAATAAAAACTAATTTTAATATGGTTTGACTGAAAGTCTTTATTCTTGGTCTGGGGGGGGGGGTGTGGAGGGGGGTGGGGATGTAAAAAATTATCTTTTTTGATATGGGTATCAAATAAAAGCTAATTGTAATATGGTTTGACTGAAAGTCTTTATTCTTGTGATGGGTATGACATGGTCTCAGGGGAGGTAGGGGTGGGGGTGTAAAAAATTTTTTTTTTGATAAGTATATCAAATAAAAGGTAATAAAAATATTTTTTTATTGTAATAATAATAATCACTCATAGAGGGCGGGTCTAAGTCTTGGGAGGTCAGGAATATTTTTATCACCACAAAATATCGATATGGGTATCAAATAAAAGCTAATTTTAATATCTTTAAATTGAAATTATTCATTTTTTGTCTTGATGGGCATGACTGTCAGGCCCTCAACATATTAACAAAATGTCTAGTTGGATAGAATTTACAGAAATAAAAGAGAATGAAGATAAAACAATTTTTAAATCTTTTTTCGGTTCCTATCCTGAACTTGAAATATACAATTTGCAGTGTTCTATATTTAGCACGTTATTCCATAGCTATTTTTTTTAGTATCGATAGCTTTAGCGTGCTATATTTTTTTAAAAAGAGAGATAGCAGCTCGTTACTAAATAAATAGCAAAAATTATTATAATAATTTTATAATTAATTCTAAAATCATAATCCTTTTATTTTATTTGTACCAAAATTATTTTCATTTTCAATATCTACTGTCGACATTTAAAAATTATTTTTAAACCCCCCTCTACCTCTACCCCCCCCCCCCCCCAGACCAAGGATGAAGACTTTCAATCAGACCATATTAAAATTAGCTTTTATTTGATACCCATATCAAAAAAATTATTTTTTACACCCCCCTCCACCCCTACCCCCCCTTCCAGACCAAGTCATACCCATCAAGACCAAGAATAAAGACTTTCAGTCAAACCATATTAAAATTAGCTTTTATTTAATACCCATATCAAAAAAAATAATTTTTTCACGCCCCCCCCCCCCCCCCCCCCCCCCCCCCCCAGACTAAGTCATACCCATTCAGACCAAGAATTAAGACTTTAAGTCAAAACCATATTAAAATTAGCTTTTATTTGATACCCATATCGATATTTTGTGTTCATAAAAATATTTCTGACCCCCTAAGACTAGACTCGCCCATTATTGGGGAGAGATTGACCTTCAGAATAGATCTTTTGATTAGCTATCGATTGATACCCTATATTAGACATATCTTATTTCATAAGGCTAAAAAAAACAACATTGAAAATTAATGAATAACAATAAAATTAAAAAACGAAACGCGCGGAAAACGCTTTTTAAAATAAGATTCTTCTATATCATGGTTCAAACGAGATAATGCCGTATAGTTCTTTATCCTTTAAAAAATTAAAATTTTAAAGGGATCTATTTAAATCCCGTGAAGATCCTGGATAGTTATGATCCCTTTAAAAATTACAACATATGTATGATGAAAAAAAAAACGTAAAGAATTGTTAAAAAAATGGACCTAAATTTATAAATTATTTATAAAAATACAAAAGAATTATCAAAAATGAGAAGAAAAATAATTGAGAAAAGATATAGTAAGAAAAATAAATTGAGAAAAGATATAAATAAAGTAAAAAAATCGCAAAAAGCTAGAAATAAAATAAGAAGGAATGACAAAAATAAATAAAAATTTAAGAAAAATTTATAATTTTTTTATAAAAATTTAAAAAAATTACGATTTTCCTTTTTTGAATGGGAATTTTCCTTTCCTTTTGGGAATTTTCCTTTTTCGATTGACACTTTTCCTTTTTTGATTAAACTTTTTCCTTTTTTGATTAAACTTTTTCCTTTTTTGTTTGACAGTTTTCCTTTTTTGATCGGAATTTTTCCTTTCTTTTTAATTTTCCTTTTTTGATTGACACTTTTCCTTTTATGATTGACCCTTTTCCTATTTTGATTGGGACTTTTCCTTTTTTGAATGGGAAACCCTGTATATAACGGATGGATATTTGTTTTAAAATATGTGCTTTGACCATCATAACCTTGTCCTTGCATAAAGTTTATATTTCTCTAAATTTAACAAAATAGTTTATGCGGCAAAAATTATTCTAATATTTGTATATGATGTATAATTTTTATATCATAAATAAACTCAAGGGAAGGAAATTTTAATAAGTTATTTTTAAAAAATAATTTTTATGTTTGGAAAAATGATATTCAAATATTTGCAAAATTTTGACTGGAGAGAGGGGGATAAAATTTTTATTAGCTTAGAATGATGTTTATGAAAACAGCCAGACCCCTTGGTTACGTGTATGCATTACGTTATGCAAAAACATAACGGTTACAGAGTTTTTCGATACATTTTCAAATTGATAGAATTACAAGAGCGTTATGTAATGTAAAGTTAATCTCGTTTTTGTCCAACCCTGCATTTATATCGTATCACGTCAATACCGCGAAACTTTTACCGCGAAATGTATTATCGCGAATGCATTATCTCGAATGTCGATTACCGCGAAAAGATATTATAGCGAATGCATTATCGCGAATGCATCATAGCGAATGTATTATAGCGAATATATTAGCGCGAATGCATTATAGCGAATGCATTACCGCGAAAACATTATAGCGAATGCATTACAGCGAATGTAATACCGCGAATGCATTATCGCGAATGCATCATAGCGAATGTATTATAGCGAATATATTAGCGCGAATGCATTATAGCTAATGCATTACCGCGAAAATATTATAGCGAATGCATTACAGCGAATGTAATACCGCGAATGCATTATCGCGAATGCATCATAGCGAATGTATTATAGCGAATATATTAGCGCGAATGCATTATAGCGAATGCATTACCGCGAAAACATTATAGCGAATGCATTACAGCGAATGTATTATCGCGAATGTATCATAGCGAATGCATTATCGCGAATGCATCATAGCGAATGCAATATCGCGAATGCATTACAACCAACATTATCACAATGCAATAGTGATTTATATTTGACAAAATTATATTTAACCCATTTTCCAAAAAACCAGAAAACCAGCTTAATTGTCTATATTTATTTAAAGTAGCGTTTTAAAATTATTTACCTCTAAAACACGTCGTTATTTATGAAATTCGTATTTTATTTAAAAATATGTGGAATTTGGTATACTCAATTTTTTTAACGATTAGATTAAGTCGTTTTTTACAAAAGACCCTATTAATAAATATTTTAATATTTTATATTTTAAGATTGATTCTAGTAAAAGTTAATTTTCGCCCCAACAAGCCCCAAACCCCAGGCTTGTAGATTATATTGGTTTATTAAGTCTCCTATAGGATAATTGTTATTATCAATAATACACCATTTGTATATAAATAATTTATAAAAAATTTCAAAATGTGATATTTTATTTTAAAAAATGTTTAAGTTTTAATGAATTTTTTAATTTTTTTCTAATTCTTTTGATTATCAACCACCAGAAATGAAAGTTAAAGGGGAAAAAAATAGAATTTGCTATAATAGTAGCCAATGAATACTTATTATATCATTATAATTAATTCGACCTAATTCTACTAGCCCCTAGTTACTGATATGATTTACCCTTTCCAGCGCTAAAAAAATATGTTAATAATTTTTAAAATTTTTTAAATAAGATTAGATGAAGGGGAACATTGGATTGAGACCTCTATCTTATTAAATCTTTTGTAATCGTCATTAATTTTATAGCTTTAAAACATAAAATCTTATCTTTTTTAAATTTAAACATTGTTAAATTTAAAAATAATAAATGCCAACTCCTGTTTCAAATATAAATCTTAAAATGATAAAAAATATATTTAATTATATATTTTGGTGGTTTCAATAGAGATGATATGTGAATTTAGTTCAAATTTAATATTTTGTAAATTATTTTCAAATCATATTATTCTGCCTAAAAGGGAATGCCCACAATAAATATTTTTAAACATAATGATTATGAGACTTTCTGAAATAGGAAAAGAAGATTTTTTAATTTCATATTCTGTCTATTTAATTATTTTTAAATCTCACTGTGTAAATTGGTTTATTATTCATGATACGGTTTAAAACAATTTCAACTTTAAGAGAGACGGAAGGCCACAAATCCATATTTTTATGCCGTTTAATATTATAGTGAAAAACATTTTAATTATGCTTTAATATTATTTACTTATCTTAAATTCCGTATAAAACAATTTATAAAATACAGAGAAAATATTCAAAATAACGAAATTTGAAAATTTAGGGCAGGGCTTTAAATAATCAGAGCTAAAAATGCAGCCAAAGAACACAGGTATATTAATTTACGACATTTATATTATTTATTTTATTACTAATTATGACATTGAAATATGTTAAATTCAATTTTGTCAGGACTGTAAAACATAGCTAAATTATAATAAAAGTATATTTTTTTTGGCATTGATAAAGTTATCCTTTCAAAAATAACCCAGCGGCTGAAATAATATTTTTCTATTAAAATCTTTAGACATTTTTGGAATTGGATAAAAATAAAGTTATTACCAAACTATAATTTACTTCTGGCACCTTACTTTAAAAAGATGAAAGGTGCAATAATTTTTTTCAATTTTTTTAAAGATTTATATAAGTTAATTGATGATACTACGAAATAAGATTTATAAATAGATTACATGACTTGTTTATTAACTCATATTTTGTTATATTTTATTACTCTAAAATAATAATTTAATTTTTTTTAAATTCTGGAACCCTAACTGAACTTGGGATCAAGACTAGTGCCTGAAATCTAACTCGTTATATTCAAATTTATTAATGTTTACAACCCTTAATATTTTTGATTAGTAATTTTTTTAAATCTCACTTTCGCGTTTCAATTTATATATAGAATTTAATTTTATTTATAAAACTCTTCATATATTATTAAAGATCAATTCACTATATTGCCACAAAAATGAATTTTTCTAACAAAAATCTAATAGAGAATACAATTAGAATCTGCTAGCTGCTTATAGAGTTTTATATTTTTACTAAAAAATATAAAATAATATAAAAATATATATTTGCTATTTTATTTTTTTATCATAATTGAATACATTATTGTTAAATTATATATTTAAATTAATATTGGATGCTAGGCCCTTCAAGTACGATAAAATATCGCGATTTCTGTAATCTGATACTATTCTTTTTAGTCTTACCACACAAAAATCATCTTATATAAAAGAAAAAATCCTATTTTATAGAATAACAATTTACCCGAACAAAATTGATAATATGAATACTTCAAAATATGATCTTAATCAAAGTGGTGCTACTGGGGCTATTTTTATGGGGTTAGGTCGAACCTTTTTTTTTTGCTATTTTTTAAAAATTTGACATGCAAAAAAAGCCAAGGAGAGACCAACTAAAAGAAAAAAAATCGAAAAATGTTATTATATGATAAATAATTGTTTGGTATACAAATAAATTATATCAAGCATAACAATCAAGACTGCTTTCAATGTCCGTTATTAGTTACTACATGGCTTTGCAATTTTATTGTTTTTTTATTTGCAAAGATTGTGAATGTTTTAAATGATTTTATATAACACTTTTATGTTTTAAATCATTAAATTTATCCTAATAAAAAAATATATAACTTTTATATATGGAAAATTAAGAAGAGTTTATAATAGCCTCGACCAAGGGCTTGTTCGTCCCCGGGTAGGGTTCACTCGGTTACCAAAAAAAATTCCAGGAAAAATGATATTTTGAAAGAATTATTAGAGATGTATTTTTGAAATTTAAACATATCATAAAACTAATAGAGCTGAACAAAAAGAGATATTTTATATTAAAAATGATAAAGTACTTATAATTTGCCTTTAGGGTTCGCCATAACCCCGTTCTCCCCTACAAGTTTTCAATAAATTAAAAAGAAAAAACTTGATGTTTAATATTTAAAATGATTAGATGAAAAAGAGAAATCTATTTTATTACTTAGAATCTTTTTTATATATTTTGAGTCAAAAAAAAGAAAAGCCTTAGCCTTAATTTCAATAAAAAAATGTTTTTAGAGCCAATCCCCATTTTAACTTAATTTTCAGATTTAACTAAGTCAGTCGAAAAGTCGATAAATATAAAATTTCATTAAACTCCATTCGCGATATGATAATGCATTCGCTATAATGCATTCGCCATAATGCATTCGCGATAATTCATTCGCTATAATGTATTCGCTATAATGCATTCGCTATAATGGATTCGCTATAATGCATTCGCTATAATGTATTCGCTATAATGCATTCGCGATAATTCATTCGCTATAAAACATTCGCGATAACATTTTCGCGGTATTACATTCGCGCTAATACATTCGCTATAATATTTTCGCTGTATTATATTCGCTATAATGCATTCGCGGTAATGCATTCGCTATATTATATTCGCGATAATGCATTCGCTGTAATGCATTCGCTATAATATCTTTTCGCGGTAATCGACATTCGCGATAATACATTTCGCGCTAAAATTTTCGCGGTATTGACATGTAACCCATTTATATATATATCAGAACCTAACACCTAAATTTTTGTTTGAGATATAAAAATTATAAATATTTTTGAAACAATTTTCAACATTGATTTCTGGATTTCATGATTATTGTTTTTCCCTGAATTGACAGATTTAATGATTCATTCATTAGGCATATACCTTTTTTTCCTTATAAAATTCACATGAATATATCGGAAATAAACAGATTAAACCTTTATTCATGTCATGTAAATATTATTTATTAGTTACTTATATATAACTAGCAGCTAACCCGTCATGTCGAAAGTTTCTCCTTGATGAATGAATCAGAAATTTGATGAGTGAAATCAGTAATGTACTTCTTTTTGATGCAATATAATTCCTTAATTTTCCATTATATTCAAAATATGGTAACAGTATAATAGTACTTTCAACATGAACAAATAATTTATACATAATGACCAACATCGAATAAGGAGAAATTCTGATTTCCCATCAGCTTGAAGGGCAAAATAACTGAAATAGAGAATAAAATAACTAATTGCGACATAATCGCATATGATTCAGAGTTTTCTGGTTCATATCTAGAAGAATATGTAATTATTTTATCTTCGAAATTTAAATAGAATTGAAATTGTGAGCTCTCGATGATATATCGTTGATATTTGGACTAAGATTAAGAGACATAAATTTCAAAGGCTGAATAAAATTTTATACATAAAATGGATAAATAGGCAAAAATTGTGTACGATTAATAGTTTTCAGATTTATATCTAGAAGAATATAGGCTGATGAAGAGGAAATGAGATACTTAAATTTGGAAAATAGATTTAATTTGATTTTAGTTAAAATATTTGACCTCTTTATAGTGATTAGTTTATTTGCCAATTATGGTATTTATCCCTTCAACTTATAGGATTTACACTCAACGTTTGAAATTTTTGTATCTAGATCCTATATGTATTTTATTCTTAAATTTATTTTTGTATAAGAATTGTATAGAGATGCAAAACTAATTAATTTATATTTTCATATTGGTTAGGTTTCAAATTAGCAGACAAAATAATAAGGAAGAAATTAAATTTAAAACTTGTTTGAAATTGTAGTTGTGAGAGGTATATAATAGAAACAATAAATTTATGCTTAGTGTGTAGAATTGTAATCACTAAATTTAACGTTTATGTAAAACAATATATATGATTAAATACTAAGAATTGTTATATATGTAGGAATTTGGAATCGAATTTAACAAAAAAAATCTTTTTTTAGAAAATAAGCAGCTTTCTTCTTTAGTGTCAAAGCATACGAGGGCAGGAATTATATGGAAATTGTTTTCATGTGTCTAAACAATAATTTTTTGTCAATAAGCAGCTTGTCTTTAGTGTATCATACCATGCGAGCGCAAGAATATACAGGCTCCTTACATCAGGTTGCAATAAGCTAGTGCCTATATTCTCCACTATGTAGGGATTTGAAGGATGATCAATTTAGACAAGAATTAAAGATATTTATTTAAGTGGTAATAAGATAATGATTATGTTTATCACAATATATATAAATTTTGGTAAAAGTTAAATGTATATAAAAATCATTTGAATATTATTTCAACAAGATTACAATCGATTGTTATATATTATTATTTAACAAAATCCTAACAATTCTTATAATAAATACCTGAATAATAAAATGTTTAATTTTTAAAATAAAATAATATTAAAATTAACATATCAAATATAAAATAAATTATTATTTTATAAAAACGGAGGTGGGACTACAAGTTCCCAAAAAACATGAAGTTATATTTTAAAATAGTTATTTGTAGATTTTGTTTTATAAAATAGTATTCACACCTCCGTTTTTATAAAATAATGTTTTATTTTATTTTATAATTTTAATATTATTTTATTTTAAAAATTTTATTATTCTGGTATATTTTATAAGAATTGTCGTTATGATGAACCTTATTTAACAAAAAGAAAGTCCATTAAGTTAACTTATAGCCGCAAACAATATACAAAAAGATAAATATATAATATTATTAGATATATAGTGAGAATTTTAAAAAAAATCATAAGTGGGGGTGATACTATTTTTTAACACAAAGGACAGACTTGTGGGTTGAAGCCCATGCATTTAGATTTTATAAAAGATAGAATAAAAAGTTAAGCATTTAATGGGCATTAATCAAACCAATAATTAGAAGAATTTTAATATGATTGTAATATATATTAAGTAAAAATGAATATTTTACTTTAAATTCTACATTTGAAGAATGAAAACCATCATGGACTGTGTGTTCAAAGTCAGATATTTATGTAAGGTTTAGCAAAATCTTTCTTTTTTATTTATTTCTAAAAAAATAAGCATAATTATTTAATTTTATTATATTCTTTACGTTTGTTCTTTTTTCTTCAATAAAATCGTTAATATAATTAGTTTTGGTGTTATTGGTTAAATTAAACTAATAGTTGGAAATATAAACAAAAAAATGGCTTACTTACATGAGTTGCCGAAATAATTTATTTTATATATAAGTTTATTGCACAAACTTATATCATTAATCAAAATTAACCAATATTTCAATATTATTATAATTTTATAATGTGCGACATCATAGGGAGAGCCTAATCTGGTCATTGCAAAATAATTATTTTATAAAATCAAATTTCAACCTAAAACCAATTTCGAATTCGAGTTGGTCGGGCCGGATAGATCCAAAATTTAACATTAGTCTCCCACAATTTTATAACATTAATAATAAGAAATTTGATAGATAAAATTAACATGAAGATATGAAAACGTTGGCTTAAGATTACGAGAAATTTATTTCAAAATATTATTTCTATAAATCTTCCATCTCACTATCAAATTCCATGAAACATGGTACAAAAATACATCACTTTTTAACCTTTGAGTGTTAAGGTAGAAATAATAGTTCTAGTCGTTGGATGGGGCATAGCTCACTAAAATTTTCACAATAAGCGTTGATATTTTAAAAACTTATTAAAATAACCTTAAATAAATTATAAATATGAAATAAATTAAAAAATGGCGACAATTTTTAAAAACAAGCAAATTTTTTTGAAAGCATGAGTAAATTCAATAAAAATATTGAAGTACTAGTATGGGCGGGGTCGCCAGATCTCCCATATTGATATATCAATTTTAATTTTCCTTTCTGTTTAGCAGTAGGAATAAGGAAAGTGATCATTTTATGGATTAAAAAACAAATCACTTCAACCTAGATATTAACACTTGGTGATTCGTATTAAAAGTACATATGAAGCTAGAAATAGTCAAGATTATTAGCTATAATATCAGTAAAAGAATTTCACTTTATTCAAATACCTTTCAATGGCGGATTTCAATATATGTACCATTTTAATGATTATAATGAATTGATTTCGATGTTAACGATTTATGAATTTTAAAAAAAATTCAGAGGTTTTTATGAAATATTTTTCTTTTATCAATAAAATTCAGATACCATTGGTTGATCAACCGAAAATCTGGCAAAAGCGAGTCGAAGGACGCAAAGGCAAGTACCCAACCCCCTCCTCATAAAAATATATAATAAAAAATTCAGAATTTTATCAGTCAACCCTGGATTTTGTAGTTTATTCAAAGATAATAAAAGTTAGTATCTCGAAAAGTGTAGAATAAAAATGTGTGAAATGTGAAATTTTGCACATATAGTTTAAGACATAGGATACGAAAATATTAATAAGTTTTTTTTATACTTGCAATTTAAAGTTGCCATGTACCAGTTTCAAAGGTTAATGCCTAAATTTTTTTAAACGCATTTATTTTTTAGCCTTCAATTTACCTATAAAAGGGTATAATTTTTATTAGAAATTATATTTAATCTCGAATGCAATATCAGAAATATATGAATTATACAAAATTTCGCCTACTTAATTTAAGATTATTAATTTTTTTAGTATTTTAGTAATCTATAATAATTTATTGTAATTACATCTGAAGGAAATGGTGGGGGGGGGGGGGGGTCGAACCTCTATCAAATATATATTATTTGAAATAACGATAAAGCATTATAGAATGATAATAAAAAAATCTTTTATTAAATTATATACAATCGCATTTAATATCAGAGCCCTGAAGGTAAATTTGTAGGCCTGGATTATAAGGTTATTTAGGGCTAGTCTATCTAGATTACTAGGTTTAATTTTAACACTATTGTCGCTGGTGAAAAAGAAAAGCTTGCTTAAATTCACTTTAGAAGTTTGGTGATTTTGATGAGTAAAGTGTTAAGAGATATTTGGTTTGAGGATGTTTTGGATATAAATAACCATCCAAATCTTACACCTCCGGAAAAATATTTTTTAAATGATCTAACTACTTTGATATTAATCTCTATAGCTCTATTATTTTTGTAGACGGTAGTCTAAATTTTTTGTGCTAAAATCCACAATATCGTTGGAAGTAAAAGCTGCCTAATAGCCGTATGAGCAATGGAAAGACCTATTTTTTGATTCAAATGGAAAGACATTATTCTCGAAAGATACCCATATTCAAATTAATATAGTAAGATCTACCATGAACCCACATATAGCAAAAATTAACATTTCCTTTATTGTTAAGGATATCGAATATATTGAAAGCCCTATAGAATGTGTTTTATTATAATAAATTTTTAATCCTTAACTTACCAAACAAAAATCATAAAACAATGATTGTTTAGTAGATTTTCTTCGTTAGAACTAATTTTCTGCCAAAGATGAACTATAAAAAAACTCTGCCTTAGGCATTATAAATTAATATGCATTTTAATTTAGTTAATAACTTAAATGGATGTTCTTTATCATCAATTATAATAATTTTTTCTGTTAGATGAGCAATAAAAAAGATTCTGTCGATAAATTTTCGTATAAATTACTTTATATTTTAAAAACTAATTATTCAAATATGAATAGTAAATTTTAAAATATTATTCATACGAATATGAAAATGCTCTATTCGATGATTAGTATACGAATAAGGTCTATCTGTTAATATAACCACGAATTATATATGTATTTTTTAGTTAACCCAATTTATTTTGTTAAAATGTTTGCCAAATCTAGATAGGGTATTAGGCACTGAAAACTCCAAAGAAGCTTGTAAAATATTCATTTAAAAAGTATAAAACATATATTAATAACACTTTTTAAAAATGTATATGAACAATATTTATTCCGTATAGCAATAAATAACAATATTAATAACGAATCTAATAAAAAAAAACTATATTTTATTTTTTCCCTTAGATAAACAAAGAATCAAGTCGCGTATTTCTTTCCTTTTACCTTTAATGACATCCGGATAAATTTTCCACCCGCCCTTATAAAATTGTCGTTTCAAAGGCTCTGTCTTTTCGGACCAATCCGGTAAATGAGAGAAAAATGTTTCGAAATATTTTAGAAGATAGAGCCCACAATCGTGATAATTATCCTGTTGCGCTATTTTAGGGTACACGCAAACAAGATTAGATTCATTGAAAATTATTTTAAAATTTTTATATCTCTGAAATTCTACGTTATTTGAATCCGGCGTGGTGAGTGTAGATGTGAATTTTTTAGAATTCCATTCCTCGTTGAGATAGGCTCGGATATATCGCGATAAGGCCCTGTGGCGCTGTTTCAAAAGCGAGTCAAATATCAGAACGTATATAGTGCGAAATGGTGGATTAGTACAGTTTTGTAATTTTTTATCGCGCGAGTAATGATAGCTATTTTCGATAGAATCCCGTAAATTGGGAGGCAAACATATAATAGCCAGGAACCAATGAGAGTCCTTGTTGATTGGAATAACGATATATTCTTTGCGGAAAATGTCAATATTTTTTGTCCATTTCTTGACAGGGCCATGAATATAAGGACCCAGAGGATCGATGGCATCTTTATCCGCCAGGTGGGAGATGGTGGTAACTTTTGTTATATTTGGTAAAACTGAACCGGGAGACACGTGAGAAAGAGTTTCACAATATTTACTCAAGAATCTATCGTAGATTATGCGCAATCGCTGGAAAGGCTCGGATTGACTTTTAGAATTTTCTTCTTTCTCGTCGCAAATTTTATTCGAATTTCCGTTATAAGAAGTAGGAGAAGGTGATTGAGCAATCTCTTTAATCTCATCTTTCGATATTATCAAGTCAGTCGTCGATTTTGAATCATCAATAAGGGTTTCAACATCTTCGTTTCGGTTCAAACGGTTACCTTTCTCTTTTCGATCCATTTCAGATTTTATGTCAGGCAACCGAGACGTGAGACGATTGTAGAAAAAGGAACTAAAAATGTGGATTTTGGCTTGCAAATTTGGGGGCTTGATACGTTCGCACCATAGATACTTAAGATAAAAGTCAATTATAGAATCGTTCAAGAATTCGTTGTCTTTTAAACACAAGATGTCAGAAGAGGTTATTTCGATCGAATCACATTTTTTGGTATCCAAGGGATTCTCGGACGCGAAGGATGGAACACCGTGATATGTCAAAATTTTGGAATGCAAACGTAACTTTCGTTCCATTTCACCATTTTTTGAGAAAACAGGAGTCGTTTCTGGAATAGGATTATGCTTTAGTGAGGGTATTGAATCACCGAATAATAATCCGTTTTTTTCATTCGTCAAACTGGAATAAAGATCCTCTATATCTTTCGGTCTGGTCGAATAAAACTGAGAAGGAGTTATTTCGAGTGAGTTAAAAGTTGTTTCGTGAGTCAAGATGTACTGAGTTTCATGAATATCATTACTATTTTGAGGCGAAGATGTTAGCCTCAAGTGATTGGCATCATTATTTCCAATATTTATCTTCTTATAAATTTTATATACGTTTGTAATCTTTTCAATTAAAAGGGATTCCTCACTTTTTCTCAATTTCAATATGATACTAAACCTTTTGATGGAATATTTTATATTAAATTCGTGATTGGCATTGAACTCTGGTCCCATTAATATTAATAAATTATAGTACGAGAAAATTTCATCACCCTTCCTGAAATGCCAATTCAGAATAATTTCATGAACTTCTTTGATATCTATTACAAATTTGACGTTATCTTGTCCGTTAAGTTCTAAATCTAAATCGTAAATGTTCGCTGGTAGTTTTACACAGAAGTGAAATGAATTTGAAGAAACAATATGGAGATATGGTGAATGAGGTATGAAAGGTATGGACGAAAGCTTGGAGTCTATCATTAATTCGATAAATACTTTATCCATCAGTAATTTAATATCTGCATCTTGATTATCGACATTCGAATTATTGAGTGAATCATTGTGAATATGGATGGGAAGATCTATTAAAGTTGTATCGTGATCCAAAGATGTCATTGATCTTATAATTTTATTATTACCAGAATAGGTCTTTCGAGTATCGAATATGGATACATTCGGTAAAAGCTTATCTTTACTAGGGGAATTTACATCGTAGTCGTATAACGATGATTTTATATCCACAAGAGGGTTAATTGAATTTTCTTTTTTCCTTTTCAAAGGAATCATTGGTTGTTGAGTAATATCATTGATAACTTCAGGATAACATTTTTATTATACATATCTAAACTTAAAAAACATAATATATTATTGTAAACTTCAATAAAATAATCTCTTTAAAGTTAAAAAAACTGAAAATTATTTTTAATTTATATGAATCTAAACGATAAATATTATTTTATGGACTTATGTGGGATGATACTTATAAAAAATTACTTTGTTAACATTTTATATAGTTTTCCTATTATATGTTAAAATTTGGTCAATACTTAGAATAGTGATGTATTCAACAATATAATTGATTATAAAATAGGTATCAATGGACTGAAATAAAACGATAAGTATAACAAATGGTCACACCTGGAGTTTTATTGTGATCCCAGCTACAAAATCCTGAGATTTTAATTTATTAATGTGATTTGTTCTGGAAAATAGAAACTTTACTTCTGTATCTAATTCACCTATTTAAAGAATGAAAGATACCCGTTTGATATGAAGGTTTCCATACAATTAAAAAGATTCGTTTGAATTATAAAACGAATATCTATCGGTATTGTTAGAGATATATTAACTATGACATGCTATATTGTCGAATAAATATAATCGACGGCGAAATAATAATTTGTTCTAGCTATTATTATTTTCAAAGATTAAAATATATGATTTAATAAATAATACCTTTTAAGAAGCATTCGATTTTTATTAATAAAATACTGTATTCTCTTTTATGTAAAACTTTATAATAAATTTTATGAATATATTTATTATTATTTACATGATTGTTGCCTAAAGAAATTACTTTTTGGGAAATTACAATTTTATCTTAAAAATTTAATTATTCTAGATGTATCTCCAAAACTAAGGTTGGCGTTTTTCATTTAAATCGAATTTTAGATTAAAATTTAAAAAAATTACGTTCCGAAGAAAAAATCTCTCGAGGCAAATTTATTCAACCATGCATTCGCTTTATTATTCCTGAAGAATTTATGAATAAACCATTGCTAAATTAGAAATATTGAATTAACCAAAAAGTATTATATGTTAGAAGCCATAAGGGCTGGGCTTACTTATTCTGCGACGCCTTTAAAATGCATTCAATACTTTTTGTACAAGCATTTAAAAAAAGTCTTGCAGGTGAAGTTATTAAATTATAACTAAAATAATAATCGTTTAAAGCTCAATGGAATTTTTCTCTTAGAATAATAATATTAGGCTAGAATAGAAAACAAAATTTTATTCATCTTAGTCACATATATAGGTTAAAAATTAATCATTGCATGAAACTGGAAATAATTGAGTGTTAAAGACCCCAGTTTTGACTTTCCTATTAAAGACTTTCAAGAAGCAAACTTTTCGCCCCAACCTTATCTAAAGAGAAAAAAGCATTTTGCACCATAAATTTTTTTTAAAAAAATTACACAACCAAAACATAAGATTAATTCCATATTCCCCAACATATAAGAAATAAACAAAATGTAAAATAATATAAAATGAAAGTATTATTTATTGATATTACTAATTAAATCAAAAAATATATCCAAACCCAACCCATTTCCTGCCGAAATAAAATATAATTTCAATTTCCCAAACCGGTTGGGTTTTGAAAATCTTTATTTCCTATCTATTAATTAAAATTTTCTATTTTAAACGCAATGAGAAAAGACGCGATCTTAGGAATATAATAATTGCTTAAATATAAAAATTTTAAAACATTCTGATTATGAAAATATCCAGTGGCGTAGCCAGGATTGATCAATAGGGGGGGGGGGGGTTAAAATTATTAGGAAGGCATCGCTCCCAAACCGCATTTTAAAAATTTGCCAATATTTTGTGCTTTATTAGTGTCTAACCACTATAGTAGCCAGCATAAATGAAAAAAATATTAGTAACAAAATTTTTGCCAAATTTATGATTAATACGCGACTGAAAGCATTGTTCTGAAATTTTATCAATGTTTATTCAATTGTAAATTAATTCAATCTATTCAGTGTAGAAAGAAGAAAAAAATCGCCCCCCCCCAAACCTCCCATTTTTTATGATCACTCAATATATCTTATTCTATGTTAAAAATAATTCTTTTAATTAAAAATTTTTCAGAGAATTTCATTATAGATTGTATTTATTATTAAAATACTTTAGTATAAATAACACCCCTTTTATTTAACTATGTATTTATTTTAATGATAATATACAATAAAATAAATTTTAAAATATAGAAATTTTATACAGATTATATTAAAAATTTATTCTAAATAACTATATTTAAAAAAAAATAAGAGTAATTCTTATACGGTATTTAAAAAAATCTAATTTAACAATTATAATTAATACAAATGAGTATATTAATAAAACAAATTCTTATAAGAGATCTGCAAAAGTAGGAAAATCAAGTTCGGGATGGGTCGAGACTAATATTTTTAAAAAAAATTAGGGCTGGGTTGGGTCTTGGAATTTTTTTTAAATAATATCTAGATATATCAATTTTATGTTAAATTTTTTATGTAAAATAAAAATATTTGATTTTATTTATAAAAACTAGACGAATATATCTTTTATTTTGAGTAATTATAAAAATGAATTTCTATATTTAAATAAATTCGGGCCAAGCCGACAAAACTCTTTAAAAAAAATTTCGGGTTCGGGCAGGCAAAAGTTTTTTAAAATAATTTCGGGCCGGGCTTGAAAAATTAGGCCCGATGCAGATCACTAATTCTTATTGCAAATGCAATATTTTTATTAAAAATATAATATATAAATATTATGACTAAGAATTCATTATAATTACGTTTGAATATAAAAATTTATGACTAAGAACATATTAATTTTATAATTTGAATTTATAAAGAGGGGTCTACTTTTCTCTGAGATTTAACTAATTCATCTAGAATCAAATTTTTATCTAGAATAATCTCCTTAAAATATTTAATATTGCGAATTCATTTAAACGGCTTTCACCGGTGCATTTCTTAAATAGGTTTCTAACCTTTTCAAAGTTGAAAAAGACCATTCATGAGTGCAGATGCTAATAGCTAAAATAAAAAGCAATGTTTTGATATTAGGCAGGAAATCTAAAGTGCAATTACACATGGAAAGGGCCTGCATAACATTTTTTGGTCTCAAAGAGTACTCTATTCTGTCAAATTTATACCAAAATTCGACATCACAAAGTAACTTATCCGATGCGGATAATTCATCAGAACAAAACTCTGAGATTTTCCTAATATCCTCTCGCGTTTCAAGTGTATTCAGACTCAACCGGCAAAAGAAAATAAAAGCTGTTTAAAATAAAATTGTGACTAATAAATTTTTCCTTTAATTGAAATAAAAATGTATCAATATGGGGAGTAAATATATTTATTTTATAAAAATCCTCAATAGTGGATGCGTCAATATTTAAGCGATTACACTATCTAGAAACTACTCTAGATTTAAAATTTTTAATCCCAAACATGTTAGCGATTACCTTTACTTTCTCATTATATTTACCAAATTAGAAATGATTTTTCTTTTATTTAAAAATTATAAAAAATTAATTAAAATTTTTAAAACAATCTGTTATATAAAATGTACTATATTAACTTTTATTTTAATTATTACTCAATTTATATTACTTTTAAATTGTTAATATGAGTTTTCAGCTATGTTTTATAACCGTAATTGATTTACATTTTATAAAAAAAGATATATTTTTTATTATATATATAGCTCATGAGAAAATTATAGTTGATAGTAACAGATTTATTTTTATACTTAATTTATAAAATAAAGAAATCTTCCTTATATTTAAAATGAGCGAAATCCCTATTATTAATTCCCATCAAAGCAATTCCTCTCAAGATCGACGTCTAATATTCTATTTTAAACAAGACTTTTCCCCGCTTGTCTTTACCATCTAATTAGTTTAACAATATAAATTTTATTATTAAATTTATAAATATCTAATTTAACTATGCCAGAAAAAATTTACAATATATTTCTATTTTTATTTAATTTTTAATATATATTTTTAAACCATGTTATTATTTAAAATTCTTATTTGTTTTTTTTAAAATATATTTCATTTTGATATCGTATATAATTTTATTTATAAATTGAAACCGTTTTTTAAATAAAATTATTCGAAATAAGAAAAAAATTTTAAAAAGATTTTCTAAAAAATTTTTGCTTCGGAGGTTATAGGGGGGGGGGTCCCCGTCTATGCCACTGAGTATATCTCACATATAATTAAATTAGTACTTTATAAGTTAGAATTAATAGTTATAAATAAATTAATTGAGGGCAGTAATTATATAGTTTTCATATCCTTAAATTTTTTTTATAAAAGATTTTCATAAGAGTTTAATATCTAAATATTTATTTTCAGGATAACACACATATGTCATTTATAATATTAAATTTTGATACTTAATTTAAATGCAAAATACTGGGTTCCATGTCAATTCAGCGAAACTTTAATCGCGTAAATTATATCATGAAAACTATTTCAAAAAATAGCAAAATCAATATCGTGATATTTGTTAATAATTTATTTTATATTGAAACACATATATTTAAGACCATATAAATTAACTAATATTTTAAAATTAGTTTGAAAAATCGATTCAATGATATTTTTTAATCTTCTTTTAACCTTAATAAAATTTATTATTAGAATATATCTTTATATGCTACCCGGTCCTATGCTTTCCTCATCATGACCTAACAAGGACTTAGAGAGATGTTAGTAGTCAATTTTTTTTATTAGCTTTCATTTCATATTATTACCGATACAGAACTCTTATGCTAAAAATAATTTACAGGCCTGTTCCCGCTAAGGTATAAATTTCCCCAGATAAAAATGTATAAGTATGTAAGGGTAAATAAATAAAAAATAAACACTTAACTCTTTTTGCCCTGTGTCCAGATATAGAAACTAGAGATCCGCAAGACCCGACTCGGCATTTATCCGCCCAGACCATTAATTATTTTCAAATTTACAAAAAAATTAGGACAGGTCCAATAAAATTACTAAAAGTCCGCTAAGACCCGAATTTTTTTGTAAAAATTTTCCTGCAAATTTTTAAAATCTGTATCTAATTATTTCCAAATGTCAATTAAGGCTCATCTCTCTAGCTAATTATTAAATATCATGTTTAATTTTTTGTTAATATTATATTATTTATTAATTTTTGAAAGCTCTTAAAAATACAAAGAAATTAACATATTGTCATTTGTTTTCAAATAAATTAAAATGTTAGCTTAAAATTTAAAACAATATATCATAATTTTAATGCCCGAGCTGGTCTATTAAAATTTTACGAAAACTCATAGATTTGAGATAATCTCCCATTTATATATATACCAATTGTCACACCCAGCTCGATTTTTTTTATCTAATTGCGGGCCTAAAAATTTTTATGAGTGACATTCAGGGCCCAGACCAGTATAATTCTATTTGCCAGGCTAGTTTTAATTTTTTTAAAAAATTTCCGGCTTGGCCGGGGAGGCGGGTTTGCAGATCTCTAATAAAAACATCTTCATTTTTTTGATCTTGAATATTTTCTATAATATTTAATTTAATTTTTGTCCCTAGTTGACTGATGTTTTTAGCAACATATTTATAAACTGGTCATATTATTTGTATATTTGTTTTCAGGAAAATTCTGATTTGTATTCATTCCATTTTATTGGAGAAAAATGAGCTAAATTGCTTTCAAATTGAACAGAAGGGTTTAGTTATGTTTTTCTTAAAAACGCTGTTAATTAAATTGAACTGGCATTAAAAAAAGAAATCATCCAAAAAAAAAATTATTAGTAATTGGAAATCAAGTGATTTATTTTCTTAATTTTCCTAATTCTAACTTTCTTCAGATACAATTACATAACACGTTTTAGCAATTTTATAGAGAAATAAGATATTTAAAAAAAATGAGAATCCTTTTTATTATTATTTACATAAAAAGAAAAAATTTACTTAGAAATCATCTATGATTTTTAAAATAATTTGAAAGAATCTAAAAAATTTTAACTATCAGTATTTTGTTGATTAATTGTTGATAACATTCTAAGCATTTGAAAATATTTGCTAAAATTAACTTTTAATCGCATTTTTTAAATGGATGCTTTTTGAGGAGTGGAGGGGGGGGGATGGTTTATTGGGGTAAAAACTGAACCCAAATGCCCCCTCCGTACTTAAAACCTTGAGTAAGAGAAATCCAAAAGATACCTAATTTATAATCACATGATAAAAGTCACATGCTTATTTAATAGTCAATAAGTAACAAAAAATTTAAAACACTTTGCGTTTATGATTTAAAGAATTTATGTGGAAAATTATTATGTGGTTTTCTAGTGATGTTAAGCTAGTTAGCTACCTGTAACTAGTTACAATTTTTGAAATGTAACTGCCAAAAGTAACTAGTTACTTTTAAAGATATATGCAAATAATTAATTTTATTTTTAATATGTTGTGATAAATTAATTTTAAATTTTGTGAAAATGTCTGATTGTTATAATTTCCCGTTCAAATTGATTTTCTTTTCTTAAATTGTTACATTGCTGCTGGGCTTCATAATTTTGTAAGCAAATTCAAGTAATTTAATAAATTTTAATATTATATTTATTTACAAATGTAGCACAATATATTTTTTTCCGTCAAGTAACAAGCATTGGAACTTCATATCATACGTAATAAAAAAAATTTTAAATTTAGTATAAGGAAAAACAAAGACAGATTATTTTAGAATTTAATATTAAATTATTAATCATTACTTACAAGAACCAAGTCTAACAAAAGCATAAGCACATTACTCAAATTTTAAAAAATGATTAAATTTATTTTTTGGTCTAGCCTGAATTTTTATTTATAATCAAATTATATATAAATTAGACACATTTTAGAACTGTATGTTTCACTCATTAATTGATTATTCTATTCCTAATTTAGATAGTGTTATTTATATTTATCTCCTAAATAGAAACAGAATACAATATGAATTCTGAGTCAGATGATGAAGAAATTATACCTTCTCCTTCTACAATAATTGAAAAAAAAAAGGACCTTCCTTGGCCAGGTTTTGAAAAATATTTTGAATTCCACAAAGAGAAGGCTGGTAATACTAATATTATTGTCAAATGTCTCTTATGCCTACGATATAAAAAGTATATTGCAGCATCTAAGTCATCCACAGCTAATTTATGGAAACATATCTCTGTAAGTTTACATAAATTGTATTATTATTATATAGAATAATTAAATGAATTAACTTTATAAGAATAATTAAATGAATTAACTTTATAAGAATAATTAATATTAATTAAATATTTATATATTATAGAGAAAGCATCCTAACCAATCCGTAAATATAAAACGAACCATAGATAATAAGAAAATTAATTCAGCCACATCAAGTAAGTTAAAACAAACTAAACTTGACTTTGGTGGAAAATCAAATTTTAAAGGTAATTCACAAATTATTAAATATATAATAAATGGAAATCACCCATATACAACCAGTGATGATGAAGATTTTGTTGAGCTGATAAACACCCTGCAACCTAATATGAAGATTATATGCAGACAAACCTTAACCTTAAGAATATCAAAATATTTTGTTCAAATGAAGGATATTCTAATAGAAAAATTGTTAGAGCCTAATTTTTTTTGTACAACAGTTGACTGCTGGACAGCATTTAATCGGTAAATATTTTTTTTACTAAAATACACAATACATTTGGTTATCTTTTGTTTTATTAATAATAGCTCCTATATTGGTATAACAGTACATTGGATTGATGTGGAGAAATTGGAAAGGCCTTCAGCTATTCTAGCCTGCCAAAGACTACAAGGTAGGCATACATATGATGTGATCAGCAAAGCCTTAACTGCTGTTTTTAAGGAGTTCCATATCCAAAATAAAAATATCTGTACAATAACGGATAATGCAAGCAACTTTTCAAAGGCGTTTAGGTATGCCTAACTAATTTACTTTATAAATTATTTCTCTTAGAGTATTTAGCTGCCCATATATTATAATGGAGGAAGATTCTGTTTCTGATATTACATATATCTCAATAGAAGATATAATGTCTTCTTCTGGGCTCTCCAGTTATGATATTAATGACTTCGACTACCTTCCCAGGCATCGAAGATGTTCTTGCCATACATTAAACTTAGTGGCAACACAAGATGCCAACAAGTTACTTTTAAACAATGAAGGGTATAGGAAAGTTTATAACTTAGCTATATCTATATGCCAACGTTTGTGGAACCTCCAAAATAAATCTGGGCCATCCGCTGAACTTATTAAAAAAAATTGCATTCTCAACTCCCATATCCCGTTATAACAAGATGGGGTTCCTTTTATAAATCCCTGGCCAAAATATTATCGTTTTTAAATCAAGTGCCTGTGGAATTTGATTCATTATGTGATGAATTAAAATTGTGTAGATTCACATCAGATGATCGTGATTTTATAAAAGAATATTGTAGTGTAAATTTAAATTAATGTCTTATAAAAATTTACAATTTAAAAATTAGATTATGCATGTCAAAGCTATTGATATACTTGAAGGGAAAAAATACATGTATCTGGGTTATTATACCCCAACAATAACACAAATACCTATATGTATGGCAGATGTGCAGGGATTAAAATATTGTCAACCTCTAAAGGATACTATATTAGCTAGTATTGAAAAAAGGTAACTTAAATCAAATAATTATTTATAAATTAATAATATCATGTTATAGGTTTAATAATTTTTATGATAATGACAACATCATTGCTGCAATTCTTCACCCTTTATTTAAAACTGACTGGCCTTGGATTAGGCAAGAAAGGAATGAAGCAAAAAAGGAGGAAATTTTAAATTTAATAAGTACCTTAATATCTCAAAATGAATCCCAGACGAATGAATCATGCTCAAAACCAACATCACTTGATGTAGTTGGATTTTTTGACCTAAAGCGCCAAAATATTCTGGATAATGAACTTATAGAAAACTTTATCAAATCTAATAACAATATTCTTTATATAACGATTTTCCAAAGTTAAAATTACTCTTTATTAAATATAATGTTGTTCTAACATCAAGTGCTCCCGTAGAGCACTTGTTCAGTCTAGATAAGCTCATTTTTGGAGATAAACGAGCATGTCTCCTAGATAATAACTTTGAAATTAATTTGTTGTTAAAAGCAAATAAACATTTATTAGATTCTAATATTTATGAAAAATAAATGTTTTTTTTTCAATGCAAATATATATTTTTATATTCGATGTAAATATTCAATTTGGCGATATTTTTTTATATAAATAAATTGTATATTATTTTAAATAACTGATTATACTTTGTTTATCCTAATTTTTTTTATATTAAATAAATACATTCAATAAATAAATATATTATCTTTATAGCTTTATTCTATTTCAAAATATATACTGAAGACTTTTATTCCTACAGATTTTTTTCAAATTTTTTATTTTTTGTAGAAATGTAAACCGGCATAAAATATTATAATATTTTTTTAAAAAACAAGCTTTTAAAAAATTATATTTCATAGAAAATTGGTATATATTAGGAGGGCTAACAAAATTTGTGATTTTTTTTAAATCATTTTTTTTACCTTAGTATAATATTTCTTTGTAAGTAAAAATGTTAATGTTTAGGAGATCCGGTCAAGAAATTATTTAAAAAATATATATTGATAAGTCATGAGCTAATTTGATAATTTGTCAAATGAAAAGCCGACTGTCAATCAAGAATTCAATGATATGAGCAAACCGTCTAAAAAAATTTAACTAGTCGATATCAATGAGTCAGTAAAAACATTCATTTTCTAAAACGAATACTGTTTTTTTCAATTGGGTACCCTGATGCATTAGCCAAATTAAAATCGCTAATACCCTTTAATTATATCGTGATTATAAGTTTTGTGGCATGTTTAGTATGTCCCAAAAATCAACATTTTTTAAAACTCTCCCTCTCCTCCCTTTTTCAAAAGGCGGCTAGTTTTTAAATTATATTGTGATAAATTTTAATTAACTCTTTTTCTGATATTTATAACAAAATATTACACCGATCAAATATGCAATCTAATTATTTTTAAAATATTTGGTTATTTGAAAAAATTTAAAAAAAAAGATTTATTATCTAAATTAGATTAGTTTATTATTATTATATGGTTGTTTTGTAACCCATACCTCATATAGAAGTGGCCCTTAAGTTATTTAAGAAAGTTTCATTTGTGTATAGTGATAAGGGTAAAATGTTGTAATTGACCCAATGGGTTACATGAGGAACCATCGGGAAGACCCGTGCAAACAGAATAAATACGGATTAAGGCTCAAAAAGGGTATTTAGAAGATTCCTATAAAGATGAGTTAGTCGGATTATCTCTCGAACTTATATAAGGCTATCAGGACTATGTCAGAGCTATACACTAATGAAACTGATATACAGTAGTTTATTATTATTATATGGTTGTTTTTATAACCCACCACTAAATTCCAAACTACATCTAACCCTTTTAATAAAATTATGTTTTCAGATGAAATAATAAAAATATGAAATATGGTTAGCCAAACTTAGAAATCCTTTAGGAAAGTTTTCTTTTAAACAATTAAATGCAAATACCAATATTGAGTAGGGGAGACTGGGGTTAGGTAAACCCCGGGGCTTGGCAAACCACTTAATCTCATTTTAATTTTTTTTTTATCCTAATATAATTTTATTAGTTTACAACTTTAGACAAAAAATCTTTTGAAATAATTAATTATTAAAAAATTTTATTTAAGATAAAATTTTGATAAAATTTTTGAAAGTTTCATGACAGAATTTTAATTTTTATTAAAATATATATTCATTTACATGTAAATTAAATTTTATAGCAAAGTTTAAACACTCTTCTTTAATTTGGGAAAGTTTTATGAGTATTTATTATGTTTAGATATTATTTCAATCATTTGTCATTTTAGAGCCAGCAGGGCTTGCTAAACCATGCACGTCAATTATGGCAGATAATGGAAAAAATTTTAAAATCTTGAAAAAGCAATTTAATGGCTGTTTATGATTGGTATTTAGGATTTATGCTAAGAAATCACAATCTCTCCTTAAGATCCTTATTTTTTTTATGTCCAAAAAGTTTATTAAATTAACCAAAATTACGTTAAAATTTTATATTATTAGCTTTAATTTATAAGTATTATGATATTTTGAACAATAAAATTATTATATACGTATCATTATTAATAAATAAAAATTTTCAAATTATTATGGCCCTAAAAACACCAATGTTTAGGAAGCCCCTTGAAATGGTTTGCCTCACCCCGCTATTGAAGCTTGTTGGACAAAATTTTCACTTTTACAAAAAATAAAATTTTTTAAAAATGGTTGAACTCTTAAAAATCTTTATAAGGCACCTTTATAGAGTATAGTTTTAGGTATCTAATCATATATTATTTTTTATATTATCTAAAAAAACCAGGAGCTATAGCCAATTTTGTAAAAATCGGTTCGACTAACCTCAGTCTACATGAAAAATAGCAACGCACTGTCAAATAGGCATATAAAATCGATCCTTTAATTTAAAATCTAGATTTTGGTATCGTGATAATTCTCTTATAAAATTTTAAAAAACAAATAGAATATTATTTTATTGTAGTAAATGCTAAATATAGTAAAATAAATTTAAAAAAATTGATGTTTCTGTTATTTTTACTTAATTTTATAAGTCTTCATTTTTCAAAACTGCAAACCCTGAACCCGAACATAATTCAGAGATATTCCACTGAACCAAGAATCCTTTTTTAGAAGGAGGGTTTACAGTCCTGAATTTAACAAGCTATTTTTTAAGAATATTAAATAATTTCTCACTATATCGAGATTAGAATTATACAAAACAATTAATAATGTTAAAAATTGAAAAAAATAAATACAAAATAAATCAAGTATTTTTTTTATCTAATAAATAATAGTATTTTTCATATAAAAATTATTTAATTCTAAAATAATAAGTCTTTGTCTTTCTTCATATTAAGTATTTTGATCAAATGCTGTAAATAGAATTTTATTAATATTGAATCACTGATTTTTTTTTAAAAAAACGGGATTAGTTAAATCGCGATTTAACTCAAGTTCATTTTTATTGGACAACCTTATATCGATATTGAATATGGGGTGCAGTGCATCTCTGGATATAACAGACAATTTAATTAAATAAAAATGATTATTTTAATTATGTTAATTGGGTAGTGTTGCTAAATAGCAACATTTGGTCAATTTTAAAAAAAGGCTAAATCAAGATTTTAGCAAAATAAATAAGCTTGAGTACTTTAATTTTATCCAAAATAGTAAGTTAACCGCTTTCAAAAATTGGCTAAATTGAGCCGTTTAACAAAACTAGCAATGTGACTCGTTAGAAATTTTGAAATCCTTTCCTTATTGCAAATAATTAACAAAAAATAAACCACAAATAAATTACATTTTAATTACTCTCATTAATTCATTATAATGAAATTATTTATAGAATAAAATATCATAAAATAATCAAAAACAATAAAAAAATATCAGCCCGATTTGATATTTTTTAAAACTATAAATATTGATGCCGATCCTATATTTAATATCGGCATAGCCTTAATATAAATATCTAATTAAATTCATTGTGATAACACCACTCAATACTTAATTGAATAAATGCACTAATAGGTTTGATATTGTTCTAATTAAAAATAAATAATGTTGACATCCATGCAATATAAAATTGACAACTCTTTAATAACGATAATATAAGATCATCATATTATCTTGTTACCGACTCAATATATTCTTATTGAATGATTTTGTATTGATTGGCAGATCTTTTGTGTTATTGATGTCAATAACATTTGATTCACTAATATAGATGCAAAAAACCAAACAATTCATCAAAAGGTGACAGTTTCATCTATTATCTGTATGTAAAATGTAAATTTATTTATATGGTTAATATTGATCCACCTCTTGGTAGCTCAGTATAATTTGAATTCAGGTTAAATAGCTCATCTATGTTTCACAACTGGGAATGTATATATAAACAAATGGATATAGGTATCCAAATCTTTATTCTCATTATAACTACGCAAGTTGTTATTACCCAATTTTCTTAAAATTGTTTTTGTGATATTTTCACTATTGTATATTACATGCAAAGTTAGTCATGTAATTTCTTTATGTACAACCATTGGAATTAAAATGTATTTTACTTCTGAAACATTTTTAGAGTTTTGTTATGGATACTGCTGAGGGAAATATATGTCGATGACTGATGTAAAATTTCCAGTTAAAGCCACCTTAAAAGTACTCAGGATCTATTGATATTTTAGAATTAAATAGAAAGTATCTTGAATACATAAGATTTTATAATATTAAAATTGTAGTGATTGTTTTCCAATACTATATTATCAAGATATTTATAATAGAATAAATGAATAATCTACTTAATGGAGGGCAACCAACCCATATATTTAAAATCTTGTAAGTGCAGATGTTACATAGATTTTGTAATGGATAAATCCTCATATTTTGAGATATGTACATTTCAGCATCTTTTTGATTTAGTAAAGATGTGAGATTAAAATTGGTATATAAATTAATATAAGTTGAGGGTGAAAAAAAAAATCATTTTTGCAAAACAATTTTATGATAAATGAGTGCTTAATCAGCCCATTATTTAATATGGTTTTAGTTTCTTCATCTAAATAATATTTAAACAATTCTACATCAGATGCATCTATTATCATTGTGGTATAAAATCTAATATCAAATTCTTCATTTCTGTCAGTGGCATAGCCAAGATTGATCCATGGAGAGGGGGGGGGGTTAAATTTTTTTCGAGGCTTCACAAACTGCATTTTAAAAATTTGCCAATATTTTGTGCTTAATTAGTGTCTATTTACTATAGTAACTAGCATAAATGAAAAAAATATTAGTAACAAAATTTTGGCCAAATTTATGATTAATACACAACTGAAAGCATTATTCTAAACAATTTTATCAATGTGTAGTCAATTGTAAATTAATTCTATGCATTCGGTGTAGAAAGAAGAAAAAGATCGCCCCCCCCCCAACCTCCCATTTTTTATGATCACTCAATATATCTTATTCTATGTTAAAAATAAATATTTTAATTAAATTTTTGCATTGCAGAGAATTTCATTATAGATTGTATTTATTATTAAAATACTTTAGTATAAATAACACCCCTTTATTTAACTATGTATTTATTTTAATGATAATATACGATAAAATAAATTTCAAAATGTATAAATTTTATACAGATTATATTAAAAATTTATTCTAAATAATTATATTTAAAAAAAAAAGATTACAATAAAATATGAGTAATTCTTATACGGTATTTAAAAAAGTCTAATTTATAATTATAATTAATACAAATGAGTATATTACTAAAACATAAATAATTCTTATTAGAGATCTGCAAAAGTAGAAAAATCGGGTTCGGGCTGGGTAGAGCCTAATATTTTTAAAAAAATTCGGGCCAGGTTGGGTCGGGACTAAGAATTTTTTTTAAATATATCAATTTTATGTTAAATTTTTTATGTAAAATAAATATTTGATTTTATTTGTAAAAACTAGACGCCTTATAACATAATATTTTGAGTAATTATAAAAATGAATTTCTATATTTTAATAAATTAGGGCCAGGCCGACAAAACTTTCTAAAAAAAATTTCGGGTTAGGGCATGCAAAACTTTTTTAAAATAATTTCGGGCCGGGCTTGAAAAATTAGGCTCAATGCAGATCACTAATTCTTATTGCAAATGCAATATTTTTATTAAAAATAGTATAATATATAAATATTATGACTAAGAATTCATCATAATTACGTTTTGAATATAAAAATTTTATGACTAAGAACATATTAAAATAATATAGCAATTTTATGATTTGAATTTATAAAGAGAGGTCTACTTTTCTCTGAGATTTTACTAATTCATCTAGAATCAAATTTTTATCTAGAATAATCTCCTTATAAATATTTAATATTGCGAATCTATTAAAGCGGCTTTCACAGGTGCTATTTCTTAAATAGGTTTCTAACCTTTTCAAAGTTGAAAAAGACCTTCCATGAGTGCAGGTGCTAATCGGTAAGGTAGCTAAAATAAAAAGCAATGTTTTGATATTAGGCATGGAATCTAAAGTGCAATGACACATGGAAAGGGAGCATTTTTTGATCTCAAAGAGTACTCTATTCTGTCAAAATTTTTATACCAAAATTCGACATCACAAAGTAACTTATCATACGATCCTGATAATTCATTAGAATAAAACTCTGAGATTTTCTTAATATCTTCTCACTTTCAAGTGTATTGACTCACCCGGCAAAAGAAAATAAAAGCTGTTTATAATAAAATTGTGACTAATAAATCTTTACTTTAATTGAAATAAGAATGTATAAATTAGGGGAGTAAAATATTTATTTTATAAAAATCCTAAATCGTAGATGCATCAATATTTAAGCGATTGGACTATCTAGAAACTACTCTAGGTTTAAAATTTTTAATCCCAAACATATTAGCGATCACCTTTACTTTCTCATTACATTTACCAAATTAAATGATTATTCTTTTATTTAAAAATTAATTAAAATTTTAAAAGCTATCTAATTAGTTTAACAATATAAATTTTATTATGAAATTTATAAATATCGAATTTTTCTATGCCAGAAAAAATTTACAATATATTTTTATTGTTATTTAATATATATTTTTAAACCATGTTATAATTAATTATAAATTCTTATTTGTTTTTTAAATATATTTCATTTTCATATCGTATATAATTTTGTTTATAAAATGAAACCGTTTTTTAAATAAAATTATTCGCAATAAGAATGAAATTTTTTTTTTATTAAAAAAATTTTTTTTCGGTGGTTATGGCCCCTTATATACGCCACTGATTTCTGTCTAAAAACAATATTTGTTTAAATTATATTTTTCTCAAGAGTAGTTATATTGAAATATAACAATTTCAATCAAAAAATTTTCTTGGTCAAACTCAACAAGTTCCTCAAAATAAAATTTTTATTACTTAATTATAAAGATGCCAAATAACAAGCCTTCATTCAATGAAAGAAAAAGTTGTATTTTTATTTTTTTTTTATCCAATTCATAAAATATCATAGTAATCATTTCTCTGGTAAATTTAGAATAATGGTTAATAAACCTAATGCATTATAGTTCCCAGTTACAATATGTAAAATATATTCATTTGGCAAATATATAATTTATTTATATCATTCTAAATTAATTTTTTCTAATGCGATTCCTTGAATAGAATAATATATTCTATTTATCAGTAATTAATGCCCATATTACTTTGAATGGAATTATTTTGAAGGTATATTTTAATAAATTTTAATTATAAAATCATATAAGTTTGTAGAAAGTGAATATTAAAATTTTAAGGAATTTGTAGAATTTAATTGAGGAATTAACAAAACTTTAATTCCTTTATAAATAATTGCATTAAATTTGCTAAAATATAATTTGATAAATGATTTTTCATAATTCATAGATACGTAAAAATGGTCATCATATGTTATCTTTTTACAGGGATCTGAACTGTAACATATATTTCAGTTCAGGTTTAGACAAAGCTAATGATTCACCAGTCAGGTCCAGTTTTTAAGAAAAAATAATATCAGACAGGTTTGAACCTTTAAAAGGTTCAAATGTTTATACAAAACCTTATTAAAATTGTATATATTGAACCAGCCCCAAAAAATATTACAATTAAAATATTTTCTTCTGTCAAATTATATTTTTAAGGAGAAGGAATAAATTTTATGGCTGTGAACCAGAATCCCTCAATATTTTATTGAACCCAAATCTGAACCCTTTTTTTAAATTTAAGGCTCAGGGTTCAATAACTTTTTATTAAATATTAAATTTTTATTTATTTTAAAAAATATATTAAAAATAACATAAATAAAATTATATAGATAACATGCAAATTATTTAATATAATATAGTTTTTTTTAATTTTTAATATAAAAACATTTTTGGTAAAAATTATTTTATAAAGACTGATGCTTCCCTTATTTTTACTAAATAAGTCTTTATTTTTTCCAGATCATAGCCCCTCTGAACCCAAACCGGGTTCAGAGATATATCATTGAACTAGAACCCAAACCCCTTTTTAGGAGGCATCCCTGCTGAGAACACTTCCATATGCTAACCAGGGTGGTTGGCAGGGTTAAATAATAGTATAAAAAAATATCAGGAAAAACTTACTGATACTATCAATCAAAAATTATATATACTATAAAAGAGTTGGTAAAACCAATTAACAAATATTTTTAGAGGTTCAGTTTAACAGTTCAGGTTCTGTAAATAATAAGTTAATTCCAGTTTAGGATTCGGCTTGGATCCCTGGATTTTTTAAGCTATAATATACTAGTTTCTTGAGCAATAAAAGGCCACAAAAGGTTTTTTTACAGCCATAAAACAAATAGTTAGTTGTAGAATTTATAGGGAAACCAATGAATAACATAAATTCAACATATCCATTTTGAATTAGAAATAGTTCAATCAAAAACAATATCGTTATTATTAATTATAACTGCATCATAAATAACTGGATTTATTGAGTTCAAGAATTCATGACTAGTATATAAAGGTTTAGGTAATTTATTGAAATTATTATCAGAAAAATATAGATGTTTATTAAATAAATAATTCAAATTGCATATAATATTTCAAATTTGGAATTGAAATGTTTAGAAAGATATATTAGTAATAAAATCATTATAATAATAAATTGTTGGTTTTTCATCAATAAAAAAAATTGTTACTTCCAAATATTCAGGTTGCTTTTCGCATTCTCGATTTACTATTCAAAACGGGGACTTTTATTTTCGGTTAGTGTAGGACATCTTTTTTGGTAAACCTGACAAATTTCGAAAATCAGTCTGTTTCCGTCAATCATCGTTAAAAACAAAATAAAAATAGTATTTTGATTTTTTTTCTAAGATGTGCTTAATTATATTCTAAGATCTTTCGTTTAAATTATCTATAATTTGTTTTATTCTAAGATCATTTATAATGATCATCAAATGAGGATTTCTAAATTTTTCTTTATGGTTCCTTTTAGAGAATTTGTAAAAATAATATTTTTATTTTAGTATAACTGACTTTTTCAAAACATATTATACAAAAATTAGAATATATATATAAAAAATCAAAGACAAATGAAATTAAAAGAACTAGTTAAATAAATGTTTTTTTACAATGGTTAACTTACCAAATAATCAAAGCAAAATGAAATAAAAGAACTAGTTAAATAAGTGTTTTTTACAATAGTTAACTTACCAAATAATCAAGGCAAAATCTAATAAAAAGTACTAGTTAAATAAGTATTTTTTTACAAATAAAAGAATAATCATTATTCATTAGAATTTAATTATAAAAATACTAATATTAAAACAGCATATAAAAATATATAAAATTAAAAAAAATATATTTTAAATATCGAAGGTTCTAAAAAGAGTTTTAACTTAATAATGAATATGTTAACAGGTATATTTTGCTTAAAAATTTATTGTTGGAGTTTTTGTTTTTAATTCTAGGCTGAGTGTTGTTAAATTAAATTGCAAGCTTGTCCAACGAGATCGAGTCTCCGTCACAGTAACAGCTATTTTGGAGTTAGAAGAGCTGATTATTAATGCTATTACTGAAATATCACAATGGCTTGAAATAAATATTTCCTCAGAAGCAAGAAAATTATTGGATTCAATACTTATTCCAAATTTTTTTTCTCATTAGAATGAATTATTTAATTATACAACTATTTTATGTAATACTTTTAAAAACATAACATTGACTTGATTAAGAAGATGAGAATAGCGGAGAGCATTTTATTAGAACTCAAGGAAATAGAGCTAGTGTTGTTGAAGATTTTCATATTTTATATGTTATTGTTGAGTCAAAAGCAGAGCTATACGTGTTAAATATTTGTCCCCCTCGACTTGAAGCAAGCAAGCTCATCATCAAAAAATTAATATAGGATCAGTAGAAGAGTATTATAAAACAAATGTCCCCTCTCCCAACCTTTTTCATATGGTGATAGAAAAAAAATATAAATATTTGTTATATTTTTATCATGGAGATGTTAAAATATCTTATGATGCCTTATTAGCTGAATAACTATAATTACAAGATTAACTATGGTTGATACAGTCCCAAAAAATGCTATGGATGCTTTTTATTTCAAACACATTTTAGATTATACTCCCAATTATTAAAATGGTTATATATATATTAGCAGCTCTTTAGTAAACTAATGAGAGAACATTCACTTTTTTAAGAAGAATAACAGAGCCTTGCAGAGGTACCATTTGCAGGACCAGGCCCAGATTTTATTTTAAAATTTTTTCCGGCCCGGGTTTTTTTTAAAAAAATTTTCAGGCCCGGCCCGGCTGGCTTAGCCCGAATTTTTTAAAATAAATTATATTTATTTTTGATATTTATAGCTAATAATGGCGATTTCAAATATTTGGCTTTAAAATATACAACTCGGCTCGGATATTTTTTCTTAAAAAATGTTCAGGCCCAGCCCGGGTGTTTTTAAAAAAAAATTACGAGCCCGGCCCGGGTATATTTAAAAAAATTAAAATACGGTCCGGCTCAGGGGCCGGGCCTGCAAGTCTGTGAAAAACATACCTATGAAATACAACATCTGAAAGTAGATTGAATGATTTGGATCTTTTGAATATTCATAGACATTTAACGCCAAGCAAGGATTGATAATTGAAAAATTAGCTCAAAACATACAAAATACAATTATTCCTAAGAAACTTTTTATGTATTAATTTATATTTACAACATTTAAATTTTTTATACTTTATATATTTTAGAAGCTCAAAAAATTCAAATTTCAATTTTGGGTCTTTTAGGTGATTCATATCGTGGGTTATATTCACTTTATATTTTATGATTCACATTTAAATGCCGGTTTATATATATAATTTTTTTAATTCACATTAGTTTAAAATTGTGTATTAGAAAAGTTATTAATCCTAATAAATTTATGCTTAGTATTTTTAATTAAAAATATTATTTCTTAAAAAAATTTATTATCCCCCCCCTTCCCCCAAACCAAATTCCTGCGTACGCGCCTGTCTGCATGCCATTTTGTCGTAATTGAAATTTTTTATATTTAGCTTCAATTTACAAGTAAGATATTTTGAACATTTAAATTATTATATACGTATCTTTATTATTAAATAAATATGCTATCCAATTTATTTTGGCCTAAACCAGTGATTTAGGAAACCTCTTGAAGTATATCGTTTCACCCCGCTATTTGGGGCATGTAGGACAAAGTTTTCACTTTTATAAAAAATATAATTTTGATATTATTTAAAAGATTTTTACATGATAGATTTTAAAATTTTATTAAAATATATAATCATTATTATGTAAATTAAATTTTATAGCAAAGTTTAAAAACTCTTATAATTTTGCAAAGTTTTATGAGTATAATAATATCAAATTTATTAAAAATTAGGTTCATTAAATAATTTTAAATACCGGATTTGATCTTTTATAGTGGCTAACAATTAAAATTTATTTATAAAAATATTACAATGATTCCGTTCCTAAAACTTGTTCTTATTTTTATTTCCTTTTTACCTGAGCCCAATTAATATAGAACTAAATTTCCTTTAAAATTATTAAGATATATTACTGAAATTATAATTTAATCCTGTGCTGTAAAGAAGATACATATAATTTTTACCGGTTTACATTTTATTGCATCGGTAGACCGATAACCTATATAAAATTTTTAAAAAATATATTTTTTTTTAAGACATGGCACCTATTAAAAAAAATATCAACTCGGAATTACTTATTCAATTGTAAATCTAATTTAAAAGCGATTATTCTTGTACGTCCGGAGTTGGAACAGAGAGTTATAGTGAAATGCGTTTATAAAGGCCAATTTAGAGAAGGTCATGAGCTGAATAAAAAAGGGAGGTTAGCCGGCGAGACACGGGAAAATTTTGTAAATGAAATTATTAAAACCAACTCACCTTGCAGTGTCTTTCTTACTGAATTAGCAAGTAAATTTATGAAATTCGGTGAGAGAGAGCCCGCTCATCTACCCTCAACCGAGGTTATTAGAAAAGCCAAATCTATGGCCGTTATGGCAAATCGCTACGACGAAGATCCAATTTTCGCATTAGCATTGGCAAAAAACACGATACCATATATTAACTCTATTCGAATATAGGTTTAGACAGATTTTATGTCCATTATTGGAGTAGGGAGCAAATGCAAGTTTATAAAGCTTATTGTGTAAAAACATATTCAAAAATATCTATAGATGCCACTGGTGGTGTGGTACGCAATATTGATAGACCGTTTGGAAAAAAATCCGTTCCTATATTCTTATATGATATTGCTGTGAGAAATCCTCAAACAACATTACTCGGTGTGTAACATGCTTTCCGAAAGGCATGATATAGATAGTATAGCCATTTGGCTAAAATTTTGGATACGAGATGGAGCCACAGTGCCCAATGAAATAATAACCCACATGTCACTTGCCTTGTTATCGGCTGTTTACATTGCCTTTACAGAATATTCATCCTAAAATAATTATATAATGGCCTACCATTACTTTATTTTTAATCCCTCATCAATAAAAAATCCACGTTGTTATATCCGATGTGATGTGGCTCACACAATAAAATTAGTAACAACGTGGAAATGTCTTAAAGGAAAATCACGTCGTATAAGGGAATTTTATATAAGGGCCGTAGGCCAAATGATAATAGCAGAGGATATTGAAAATCTTCGAAAAACTTTATATTCAATATTTGTTATAGCATTAAGTGAGCCAGAAGGAAATAATATTCACAATCCTAAAGAAATTACTCAATGTGAAATCGCAAAAAGTTGGCTTAAAGAAAAATTTGCCTTTGGAAATCTTAATATAGACTTTTCAGAAAATCAACCAGAAAAGGAGAATGATAAAATTGAGGAGCTCTTATATGATATCGATTATTTCATTGATTCCCAATCAGCTAATAATAAATTCGCGCAATAGGATTCTGATCTTCTAAAAGAGGCTAAAAATACGTTAGAAGATCAAGGAGATCATGACAATCTTTAATATCTACCTGATATAATTACCCCAATTTTACACCTTCTAAAACTATTACCCTTGTGAACTGCGATTATGGTCAGATATTATAAAAATGCAAACATCACAGCGTCAAGTGCTTCATCGGAGAGGAACTTTAATAATATTAAAAATAGAATACTTGCTAATAAAAGTCTTCCAATAAGAATAGATGATTTTGTATTACATCCTATAACCTCCCTCAATGCTACGATGAAATTAGCAGCAGCTGGAGCGAAAGATATCTTAAACCTACCTCAATTAACAATAGATGGAAATTCATCTCTTGACGTTGTAAGTATCTTTTTTTATAAAAAAACATTTTTCAAATTTTGAATATCGGGGGGGGGGGCTAACTTCACGCTATAATATAAGGTTTAAAATTTGATTTCCGAAATAAATAATGAAGATAAAGCTTAATTTGAGGCATCATTAGAAAGAGAAAAAAATTCTCTATCGTTGTACGTTAAGAAATTTAAAACAAAAATTTTGAGTGTTTTTTATTTTTGGCGCCATATTTTAAACGGTCAATAGCTGGAAAACGGTAATAGTGCAAATCGAGTTAGAAACGGTACAAATCAATCCCATTGAAAAAATTTGAAAAATCTCAAATTTTGAATATCGGGGGGGGGGGGCTAACTTCACGCTATAATATAAGGTTTAAAATTTGATTTCCGAAATAAATAATGAAGATAAAGCTTAATTTGAGGCATCATTAGGAAGAGAAAAAAATTCTCATCGTTGAACGTTAAAAATTTTAAAAAAAATTTTTTGAGTGTTTTTTATTTTTGGCGCCATATTCTTAACGGTCAATAGCTAGAAAACGGTGATGGTACAAATCGAACTTAAAACGGTACAAATCCGTACAAATCATTCTCTATCGACCTATGCACTTTTTATTTTTAAGTTCAAAAGTTGGAGGGGGGGGGTGTCGTGAAGTTGGCCCCCCATTTTGTTCTTTGAATATCTCAAAAATGGTGATGGTACAAATCGAACTGAAAACGGTACAAATCAGTTCAACTGATAATTCATTGAAAATCAAAAAGTGTGGGGCCAACTTCACGGACCTGATAAATAAATATAATAATATATTAACTTGTAAACAACATTTTTACAATGGTGAATAAATTATTATGTAAGATATTTCGAGTACCGTTTTATGTAATATACATTACATATTTACTAATTTTATAAAAATAAATATCTTTTTAAAACTTTGAAATTTGTACTTGAAGTCCTACTTCCGTTTAATTTATCAACTAAATTTATTTAATAACCACAGGTGTGCAACATAATTATGTAATTCGTTTAATCTAAACTAAATTAATTATTAAATTTGACCGGAACCAGATTCATACAAAAACATTTGAATGTATGAAGAAAAAATGAATTGTTCGACACTTTGTATCCTAATTTACCCAAGATACAAAATAATAAAACAATGAGTGAATAAGAAAAAAATTCGTTAGCCTTAGTCTTTTATTAAAACGATTGTTAGACTTATTTATGACATAAATACCCAACGGTCTTTTTTCCTAAATTTTAACTGAAGTAAACTAGTTTTCCGATTCAATAATAACTATAAATTATTGATTTATTTATGAGTCAAAAAAATAAAATATTTTTAAAATATCATAAATCTAAATATTTTTTGACTAAACTGAGAATTGACATCATAACTCATAAAATAATGTCGGAAACTTAAATTTTTTTTCATTTTATGTTTATATGAGTAAGTTTACGCAAAATGAGTAAAAAAAATAAAATATTTTTAAAATCCCATAAATCTAAATATTTTTTGACTAAACTGAGAATTGACATCATAACTCATAAAATAATGATGGAAACTTAAATTTTTTTTCATTTTATGTTTATATGAGTAAGTTTACACAAAATGAGTAAAAAAAATAAAATATTTTTAAAATCCCATAAATCTAAATATTTTTGACTAAACTGAGAATTGTCTTCATAACTCAAAAAATAATGACGGTAACTTAAATTTTTTTTTCATTTTATGTTTATATGAGTAAGTTTACGCAAAATGAGTAAAAAAAATAAAATATTTTTAAAATCCCATAAATCTAAATATTTTTGACTAAAGTGAGAATTGTCTTCATAACTCATAAAATAATGACGGAAACTTAAATTTTTTTTCATTTTATGTTTATATGAGTAAGTTTACACAAAATGAGTAAAAAAAATATAAAATTTTTAAAATCCCATAAATCTAAATATTTTTGACTAAAGTGAGAATTGTCTTCATAACTCATAAAATAATGACGGAAACTTAAATTTTTTTTCATTTTATGTTTATATGAGTAAGTTTACACAAAATGAGTAAAAAAAATATAAAATTTTTAAAATCCCATAAATCTAAATATTTTTGACTAAACTGAGAATTGACATCATAACTCATGAAATAATGACGGAAACTTAATTTTTTTTTCATTTTATGTTTATATGGGTAAGTTTACACAAAATGAGTAAAAAAAATAAAATATTTTTAAAATCCCATAAATCTAAATATTTTTGACTAAACTGAGAATTGTCTTCATAACTCAAAAAATAATGACGGTAACTTAAATTTTTTTTTCATTTTATGTTTATATGAGTAAGTTTACGCAAAATGAGTAAAAAAAATAAAATATTTTTAAAATCCCATAAATCTAAATATTTTTGACTAAAGTGAGAATTGTCTTCATAACTCATAAAATAATGACGGAAACTTAAATTTTTTTTCATTTTATGTTTATATGAGTAAGTTTACACAAAATGAGTAAAAAAAATATAAAATTTTTAAAATCCCATAAATCTAAATATTTTTGACTAAACTGAGAATTGTCATCATAACTCAAAAAATAATGACGGAAATTTAAATTTTTTTTCATTTTATGTTTATATGAGTAAGTTTACACAAAATGAGTAAAAAAAATAAAATATTTTTAAAATCCCATAAATCTAAATATTTTTGACTAAACTGAGAATTGTCTTCATAACTCATAAAATAATGACGGAAACTTAAATTTTTTTTCATTTTATGTTTATATGAGTAAGTTTACACAAAATGAGTAAAAAAATATAATATTTTTAAAATCCCATAAATCTAAATATTTTTGACTAAACTGAGAATTGTCTTCATAACTCAAAAAATAATGACGGAAACTTAAATTTTTTTTTCATTTTATGTTTATATGAGTAAGTTTACACAAAATGAGTAAAAAAAATAAAATATTTTTAAAATCCCATAAATCTAAATATTTTTGACTAAACTAACAATTGTCTTCATAACTCAAAAAATAATGACGGAAACGTAAATTTTTTTTCATTTTATGTTTATATGAGTAAGTTTACACAAAATGAGTAAAAAAAATAAAATATTTTTAAAATCCCATAAATCTAAATATTTTTGACTAAACTAACAATTGTCTTCATAACTCAAAAAATAATGACGGAAACGTAAATTTTTTTTTCATTTTATGTTTATATGAGTAAGTTTACACAAAATGAGTAAAAAAAATAAAATATTTTTAAAATCCCATAAATCTAAATATTTTTGACTAAACTGAGAATTGTCTTCATAACTCATAAAATAATGACGGAAACTTAAATTTTTTTTCATTTTATGTTTATATGAGTAAGTTTACGCAAAATGAGTAAAAAAAATAAAATATTTTTAAAATCCGATAAATCTAAATATTTTTGACTAAACTGAGAATTGTCTTCATAACTCAAAAAATAATGACGGAAACTTAAATTTTTTTTCATTTTATGTTTATATGAGTAAGTTTACGCAAAATGAGTAAAAAAAATAAAATATTTTTAAAATCCGATAAATCTAAATATTTTTGACTAAACTGAGAATTGTCATCATAACTCAAAAAATAATGATGGAAACTTAAATTTTTTTTTCATTTTATGTTTATATGAGTAAGTTTACACAAAATGAGTAAAAAAAATAAAATATTTTTAAAATCCCATAAATCTAAATATTTTTTGACTAAACTGAGAATTGTCTTCATAACTCAAAAAATAATGACGGAAACTTAAATTTTTTTATCATTTTATGTTTATATGAGTAAGTTTACACAAAATGAGTAAAAAAAATAAAATATTTTTAAAATCCCATAAATTTAAATATTTTTGACTAAACTAACAATTGTCTTCATAACTCAAAAAATAATGACGGAAACGTAAATTTTTTTTTCATTTTATGTTTATATGAGTAAGTTTACACAAAATGAGTAAAAAAAATAAAATATTTTTAAAATCCCATAAATCTAAATGTTTTTTGACTAAACTGAGAATTGACATCATAACTCATGAAATAATGACGGAAACTTAATTTTTTTTTCATTTTATGTTTATATGGGTAAGTTTACACAAAATGAATAAAAAAAATAAAATATTTTTAAAATCCCATAAATCTAAATATTTTTGACTAAACTGAGAATTGTCTTCATACAAAAAATAATGATGGAAACTTAAATTTTTTTTTCATTTTATGTTTATATGAGTAAGTTTACACAAAATGAGTAAAAAAAATAAAATATTTTTAAAATCCCATAAATCTAAATATTTTTTGACTAAACTGAGAATTGACATCATAACTCATGAAATAATGACGGAAACTTAATTTTTTTTTCATTTTATGTTTATATGGGTAAGTTTACACAAAATGAATAAAAAAAATAAAATATTTTTAAAATCCCATAAATCTAAATATTTTTGACTAAACTGAGAATTGTCTTCATAACTCAAAAAATAATGACGGAAACTTAAATTTTTTTTTCATTTTATGTTTATATGAGTAAGTTTACACAAAATGAGTCAAAAAAATTAAACATTTATATAATCCCAAAAATCTAAATATTTTTGACTAAACTGAGAATTGAGATCATAACTCAAAAAATAATGATGGAAACTTAAATTTTTTTTCATTTTATGTTTATATGAGTAAGTTTACACAAAATGAGTAAAAAAAATAAAATATTTTTAAAATCCCATAAATCTAAATATTTTTTGACTAAACTGAGAATTGACATCATAACTCATAAAATAATGACGGAAACTTAAATTTTTTTTCATTTTATGTTTATATGAGTAAGTTTACACAAAATGAGTAAAAAAAATAATATATTTTTAAAATCCCATAAATCTAAATATTTTTGACTAAACTGAGAATTGTCTTCATAACTCAAAAAATAATGACGGAAACTTAAATTTTTTTTTCATTTTATGTTTATATGAGTAAGTTTACACAAAATGAGTAAAAAAAATAAAATATTTTTAAAATCCCATAAATCTAAATATTTTTGACTAAACTAACAATTGTCTTCATAACTCAAAAAATAATGACGGAAACTTAAATTTTTTTTTCATTTTATGTTTATATGAGTAAGTTTACACAAAATGAGTAAAAAAAATAAAATATTTTTAAAATCCCATAAATCTAAATATTTTTGACTAAACTAACAATTGTCTTCATAACTCAAAAAATAATGACGGAAACTTAAATTTTTTTATCATTTTATGTTTATATGAGTAAGTTTACACAAAATGAGTAAAAAAAATAAAATATTTTTAAAATCCCATAAATCTAAATATTTTTTGACTAAACTGAGAATTGTCTTCATAACTCAAAAAATAATGACGGAAACTTAAATTTTTTTATCATTTTATGTTTATATGAGTAAGTTTACACAAAATGAGTAAAAAAAATAAAATATTTTTAAAATCCCATAAATCTAAATATTTTTGACTAAACTAACAATTGTCTTCATAACTCAAAAAATAATGACGGAAATGTAAATTTTTTTTTCATTTTATGTTTATATGAGTAAGTTTACACAAAATGAGTAAAAAAAATAAAATATTTTTAAAATCCCATAAATCTAAATATTTTTTGACTAAACTGAGAATTGACATCATAACTCATAAAATAATGACGGAAACCTAAATTTTTTTTCATTTTATGTTTATATGAGTAAGTTTACACAAAATGAGTAAAAAAAATAATATATTTTTAAAATCCCATAAATCTAAATATTTTTGACTAAACTGAGAATTGTCTTCATAACTCAAAAAATAATGACGGAAACTTAAATTTTTTTTTCATTTTATGTTTATATGAGTAAGTTTACACAAAATGAGTAAAAAAAATAAAATATTTTTAAAATCCCATAAATCTAAATATTTTTGACTAAACTAACAATTGTCTTCATAACTCAAAAAATAATGACGGAAACTTAAATTTTTTTTCATTTTATGTTTATATGAGTAAGTTTACACAAAATGAGTAAAAAAAATAAAATATTTTTAAAATCCCATAAATCTAAATATTTTTGACTAAACTAACAATTGTCTTCATAACTCAAAAAATAATGACGGAAACTTTAATTTTTTTTCATTTTATGTTTATATGGGTAAGTTTACACAAAATGAATAAAAAAAATAAAATATTTTTAAAATCCCATAAATCTAAATATTTTTGACTAAACTGAGAATTGTCTTCATAACTCAAAAAATAATGACGGAAACTTAAATTTTTTTTTCATTTTATGTTTATATGAGTAAGTTTACACAAAATGAGTAAAAAAAATAAAATATTTTTAAAATCCCATAAATCTAAATATTTTTGCTAAACTGAGAATTGTCTTCATAACTCAAAAAATAATGACGGAAACTTAAATTTTTTTTTCATTTCATATTTAAATGAGTAAGTTGTAAAAAAAATAAAATATTTTTAAACTCCCATAAATCTAAATATTTTTGACTAAACTGAGAATTGTCTTCATAACTCAAAAAATAATGACGGAAACTAAAATTTTTTTTTCATTTTATTTTTATATGAGTAAGTTTACACAAAATGAGTAAAAAAAATAAAATATTTTTAAAATCCCACAAATCTAAATATTTTTGACTAAACTGAGAATTGTCTTCATAACTCAAAAAATAATGACGGAATAAATTTTTTTTTCATTTTATGTTTATATGAGTAAGTTTACACAAAATGAGTAAAAAAAATAAAATATTTTTAAAATCCCATAAATCTAAATATTTTTGACTAAACTGAGAATTGTCTTCATAACTCAAAAAATAATGACGGAAACTTAAATTTTTTTTTCATTTTATGTTTATATGAGTAAGTTTACACAAAATGAGTAAAAAAAATAAAATATTTTTAAAATCCTATAAATCTAAATATTTTTGACTAAACTAACAATTGTCTTCATAACTCAAAAAATAATGATGGAAACTTAAATTTTTTTTTCATTTTATGTTTATATGAGTAAGTTTACACAAAATGAGTAAAAAAAATAAAATATTTTTAAAATCCCATCAATCTAAATATTTTTGACCTAACTGAGAATTGTCTTCATAACTCAAAAAATAATGATGGAAACTTAAATTTTTTTTTCATTTTATGTTTATATGAGTAAGTTTACACAAAATGAGTAAAAAAAATAAAATATTTTTTAAAATCCCATAAATCTAAATCTTTTTGACTAAACTGAGAATTGTCTTCATAACTCATAAAATAATGACGGAAACTTAAATTTTTTTTCATTTTATGTTTATATGAGTAAGTTTACACAAAATGAGTAAAAAAAATAAAATATTTTTAAAATCCCATAAATCTAAATATTTTTGACTAAACTGAGAATTGTCTTCATAACTCAAAAAATAATGACGGAAACTTAAATTTTTTTTCATTTTATGTTTATATGAGTAAGTTTAAATGAGTAAAAAAAATAAAATATTTTTAAAATCCCATAAATCTAAATATTTTTGACTAAACTAACAATTGTCTTCATAACTCAAAAAATAATGACGGAAACGTAAATTTTTTTTTCATTTTATGTTTATATGAGTAAGTTTACACAAAATGAATAAAAAAAATAAAATATTTTTAAAATCCCAATAATCTAAATATTTTTGACTAAACTGAGAATTGTCTTCATACAAAAAATAATGATGGAAACTTAAATTTTTTTTTCATTTTATGTTTATATGAGTAAGTTTACACAAAATGAGTAAAAAAAATAAAATATTTTTAAAATCCCATAAATCTAAATATTTTTTGACTAAACTGAGAATTGACATCATAACTCATGAAATAATGACGGAAACTTAATTTTTTTTTCATTTTATGTTTATATGGGTAAGTTTACACAAAATGAATAAAAAAAATAAAATATTTTTAAAATCCCATAAATCTAAATATTTTTGACTAAACTGAGAATTGTCTTCATAACTCAAAAAATAATGACGGAAACTTAAATTTTTTTTTCATTTTATGTTTATATGAGTAAGTTTACACAAAATGAGTCAAAAAAATTAAACATTTATATAATCCCAAAAATCTAAATATTTTTGACTAAACTAACAATTGTCTTCATAACTCAAAAAATAATGACGGAAACGTAAATTTTTTTTTCATTTTATGTTTATATGAGTAAGTTTACACAAAATGAGTAAAAAAAATAAAATATTTTTAAAATCCCATAAATCTAAATATTTTTGACTAAACTGAGAATTGTCTTCATAACTCAAAAAATAATGACGGAAACTTAAATTTTTTTTCATTTTATGTTTATATGAGTAAGTTTACGCAAAATGAGTAAAAAAAATAAAATATTTTTAAAATCCGATAAATCTAAATATTTTTGACTAAACTGAGAATTGTCATCATAACTCAAAAAATAATGATGGAAACTTAAATTTTTTTTTCATTTTATGTTTATATGAGTAAGTTTACACAAAATGAGTAAAAAAAATAAAATATTTTTAAAATCCCATAAATCTAAATATTTTTTGACTAAACTGAGAATTGTCTTCATAACTCAAAAAATAATGACGGAAACTTAAATTTTTTTATCATTTTATGTTTATATGAGTAAGTTTACACAAAATGAGTAAAAAAAATAAAATATTTTTAAAATCCCATAAATCTAAATATTTTTGACTAAACTAACAATTGTCTTCATAACTCAAAAAATAATGACGGAAACGTAAATTTTTTTTTCATTTTACGTTTATATGAGTAAGTTTACACAAAATGAGTAAAAAAAATAAAATATTTTTAAAATCCCATAAATCTAAATGTTTTTTGACTAAACTGAGAATTGACATCATAACTCATGAAATAATGACGGAAACTTAATTTTTTTTTCATTTTATGTTTATATGGGTAAGTTTACACAAAATGAATAAAAAAAATAAAATATTTTTAAAATCCCATAAATCTAAATATTTTTGACTAAACTGAGAATTGTCTTCATACAAAAAATAATGATGGAAACTTAAATTTTTTTTTCATTTTATGTTTATATGAGTAAGTTTACACAAAATGAGTAAAAAAAATAAAATATTTTTAAAATCCCATAAATCTAAATATTTTTTGACTAAACTGAGAATTGACATCATAACTCATGAAATAATGACGGAAACTTAATTTTTTTTTCATTTTATGTTTATATGGGTAAGTTTACACAAAATGAATAAAAAAAATAAAATATTTTTAAAATCCCATAAATCTAAATATTTTTGACTAAACTGAGAATTGTCTTCATAACTCAAAAAATAATGACGGAAACTTAAATTTTTTTTTCATTTTATGTTTATATGAGTAAGTTTACACAAAATGAGTCAAAAAAATTAAACATTTATATAATCCCAAAAATCTAAATATTTTTGACTAAACTGAGAATTGAGATCATAACTCAAAAAATAATGATGGAAACTTAAATTTTTTTTCATTTTATGTTTATATGAGTAAGTTTACACAAAATGAGTAAAAAAAATAAAATATTTTTAAAATCCCATAAATCTAAATATTTTTTGACTAAACTGAGAATTGACATCATAACTCATAAAATAATGACGGAAACTTAAATTTTTTTTCATTTTATGTTTATATGAGTAAGTTTACACAAAATGAGTAAAAAAAATAATATATTTTTAAAATCCCATAAATCTAAATATTTTTGACTAAACTGAGAATTGTCTTCATAACTCAAAAAATAATGACGGAAACTTAAATTTTTTTTTCATTTTATGTTTATATGAGTAAGTTTACACAAAATGAGTAAAAAAAATAAAATATTTTTAAAATCCCATAAATCTAAATATTTTTGACTAAACTAACAATTGTCTTCATAACTCAAAAAATAATGACGGAAACTTAAATTTTTTTTTCATTTTATGTTTATATGAGTAAGTTTACACAAAATGAGTAAAAAAAATAAAATATTTTTAAAATCCCATAAATCTAAATATTTTTTGACTAAACTGAGAATTGACATCATAACTCAAAAAATAATGACGGAAACTTAAATTTTTTTTTCATTTTATGTTTATATGAGTAAGTTTACACAAAATGAGTCAAAAAAATTAAACATTTATATAATCCCAAAAATCTAAATATTTTTGACTAAACTAACAATTGTCTTCATAACTCAAAAAATAATGACGGAAACGTAAATTTTTTTTTCATTTTATGTTTATATGAGTAAGTTTACACAAAATGAGTAAAAAAAATAAAATATTTTTAAAATCCCATAAATCTAAATATTTTTGACTAAACTGAGAATTGTCTTCATAACTCAAAAAATAATGACGGAAACGTAAATTTTTTTTTCATTTTATGTTTATATGAGTAAGTTTACACAAAATGAGTAAAAAAAATAAAATATTTTTAAAATCCCATAAATCTAAATATTTTTGACTAAACTGAGAATTGTCTTCATAACTCAAAAAATAATGACGGAAACTTAAATTTTTTTTTCATTTTATGTTTATATGAGTAAGTTTACACAAAATGAGTAAAAAAAATAAAATATTTTTAAAATCCCATAAATCTAAATATTTTTGACTAAACTAACAATTGTCTTCATAACTCAAAAAATAATGACGGAAACTTAAATTTTTTTTTCATTTTATGTTTATATGAGTAAGTTTACACAAAATGAGTAAAAAAAATAAAATATTTTTAAAATCCCATAAATCTAAATATTTTTGACTAAACTAACAATTGTCTTCATAACTCAAAAAATAATGACGGAAACTTAAATTTTTTTATCATTTTATGTTTATATGAGTAAGTTTACACAAAATGAGTAAAAAAAATAAAATATTTTTAAAATCCCATAAATCTAAATATTTTTTGACTAAACTGAGAATTGTCTTCATAACTCAAAAAATAATGACGGAAACTTAAATTTTTTTATCATTTTATGTTTATATGAGTAAGTTTACACAAAATGAGTAAAAAAAATAAAATATTTTTAAAATCCCATAAATCTAAATATTTTTGACTAAACTAACAATTGTCTTCATAACTCAAAAAATAATGACGGAAATGTAAATTTTTTTTTCATTTTATGTTTATATGAGTAAGTTTACACAAAATGAGTAAAAAAAATAAAATATTTTTAAAATCCCATAAATCTAAATATTTTTTGACTAAACTGAGAATTGACATCATAACTCATAAAATAATGACGGAAACTTAAATTTTTTTTCATTTTATGTTTATATGAGTAAGTTTACACAAAATGAGTAAAAAAAATAATATATTTTTAAAATCCCATAAATCTAAATATTTTTGACTAAACTGAGAATTGTCTTCATAACTCAAAAAATAATGACGGAAACTTAAATTTTTTTTTCATTTTATGTTTATATGAGTAAGTTTACACAAAATGAGTAAAAAAAATAAAATATTTTTAAAATCCCATAAATCTAAATATTTTTGACTAAACTAACAATTGTCTTCATAACTCAAAAAATAATGACGGAAACTTAAATTTTTTTTCATTTTATGTTTATATGAGTAAGTTTACACAAAATGAGTAAAAAAAATAAAATATTTTTAAAATCCCATAAATCTAAATATTTTTGACTAAACTAACAATTGTCTTCATAACTCAAAAAATAATGACGGAAACGTAAATTTTTTTTTCATTTTATGTTTAAATGAGTAAGTTTACACAAAATGAGTAAAAAAAATAAAATATTTTTAAAATCCCATAAATCTAAATATTTTTGACTAAACTAACAATTGTCTTCATAACTCAAAAAATAATGACGGAAACTTTAATTTTTTTTCATTTTATGTTTATATGGGTAAGTTTACACAAAATGAATAAAAAAAATAAAATATTTTTAAAATCCCATAAATCTAAATATTTTTGACTAAACTGAGAATTGTCTTCATAACTCAAAAAATAATGACGGAAACTTAAATTTTTTTTTCATTTCATATTTAAATGAGTAAGTTGTAAAAAAAATAAAATATTTTTAAACTCCCATAAATCTAAATATTTTTGACTAAACTGAGAATTGTCTTCATAACTCAAAAAATAATGACGGAAACTAAAATTTTTTTTTCATTTTATTTTTATATGAGTAAGTTTACACAAAATGAGTAAAAAAAATAAAATATTTTTAAAATCCCACAAATCTAAATATTTTTGACTAAACTGAGAATTGTCTTCATAACTCAAAAAATAATGACGGAATAAATTTTTTTTTCATTTTATGTTTATATGAGTAAGTTTACACAAAATGAGTAAAAAAAATAAAATATTTTTAAAATCCCATAAATCTAAATATTTTTGACTAAACTGAGAATTGTCTTCATAACTCAAAAAATAATGACGGAAACTTAAATTTTTTTTTCATTTTATGTTTATATGAGTAAGTTTACACAAAATGAGTAAAAAAAATAAAATATTTTTAAAATCCTATAAATCTAAATATTTTTGACTAAACTAACAATTGTCTTCATAACTCAAAAAATAATGATGGAAACTTAAATTTTTTTTTCATTTTATGTTTATATGAGTAAGTTTACACAAAATGAGTAAAAAAAATAAAATATTTTTAAAATCCCATCAATCTAAATATTTTTGACCTAACTGAGAATTGTCTTCATAACTCAAAAAATAATGATGGAAACTTAAATTTTTTTTTCATTTTATGTTTATATGAGTAAGTTTACACAAAATGAGTAAAAAAAATAAAATATTTTTTAAAATCCCATAAATCTAAATCTTTTTGACTAAACTGAGAATTGTCTTCATAACTCATAAAATAATGACGGAAACTTAAATTTTTTTTCATTTTATATTTATATGAGTAAGTTTACACAAAATGAGTAAAAAAAATAAAATATTTTTAAAATCCCATAAATCTAAATATTTTTGACTAAACTGAGAATTGTCTTCATAACTCAAAAAATAATGACGGAAACTTAAATTTTTTTTCATTTTATGTTTATATGAGTAAGTTTAAATGAGTAAAAAAAATAAAATATTTTTAAAATCCCATAAATCTAAATATTTTTGACTAAACTAACAATTGTCTTCATAACTCAAAAAATAATGACGGAAACGTAAATTTTTTTTTCATTTTATGTTTATATGAGTAAGTTTACACAAAATGAATAAAAAAAATAAAATATTTTTAAAATCCCAATAATCTAAATATTTTTGACTAAACTGAGAATTGTCTTCATACAAAAAATAATGATGGAAACTTAAATTTTTTTTTCATTTTATGTTTATATGAGTAAGTTTACACAAAATGAGTAAAAAAAATAAAATATTTTTAAAATCCCATAAATCTAAATATTTTTTGACTAAACTGAGAATTGACATCATAACTCATGAAATAATGACGGAAACTTAATTTTTTTTTCATTTTATGTTTATATGGGTAAGTTTACACAAAATGAATAAAAAAAATAAAATATTTTTAAAATCCCATAAATCTAAATATTTTTGACTAAACTGAGAATTGTCTTCATAACTCAAAAAATAATGACGGAAACTTAAATTTTTTTTTCATTTTATGTTTATATGAGTAAGTTTACACAAAATGAGTCAAAAAAATTAAACATTTATATAATCCCAAAAATCTAAATATTTTTGACTAAACTAACAATTGTCTTCATAACTCAAAAAATAATGACGGAAACGTAAATTTTTTTTTCATTTTATGTTTATATGAGTAAGTTTACACAAAATGAGTAAAAAAAATAAAATATTTTTAAAATCCCATAAATCTAAATATTTTTGACTAAACTGAGAATTGTCTTCATAACTCAAAAAATAATGACGGAAACTTAAATTTTTTTTCATTTATGTTTATATGAGTAAGTTTACGCAAAATGAGTAAAAAAAATAAAATATTTTTAAAATCCGATAAATCTAAATATTTTTGACTAAACTGAGAATTGTCATCATAACTCAAAAAATAATGATGGAAACTTAAATTTTTTTTTCATTTTATGTTTATATGAGTAAGTTTACACAAAATGAGTAAAAAAAATAAAATATTTTTAAAATCCCATAAATCTAAATATTTTTTGACTAAACTGAGAATTGTCTTCATAACTCAAAAAATAATGACGGAAACTTAAATTTTTTTATCATTTTATGTTTATATGAGTAAGTTTACACAAAATGAGTAAAAAAAATAAAATATTTTTAAAATCCCATAAATCTAAATATTTTTGACTAAACTAACAATTGTCTTCATAACTCAAAAAATAATGACGGAAACGTAAATTTTTTTTTCATTTTACGTTTATATGAGTAAGTTTACACAAAATGAGTAAAAAAAATAAAATATTTTTAAAATCCCATAAATCTAAATGTTTTTTGACTAAACTGAGAATTGACATCATAACTCATGAAATAATGACGGAAACTTAATTTTTTTTTCATTTTATGTTTATATGGGTAAGTTTACACAAAATGAATAAAAAAAATAAAATATTTTTAAAATCCCATAAATCTAAATATTTTTGACTAAACTGAGAATTGTCTTCATACAAAAAATAATGATGGAAACTTAAATTTTTTTTTCATTTTATGTTTATATGAGTAAGTTTACACAAAATGAGTAAAAAAAATAAAATATTTTTAAAATCCCATAAATCTAAATATTTTTTGACTAAACTGAGAATTGTCTTCATAACTCAAAAAATAATGACGGAAACTTAAATTTTTTTATCATTTTATGTTTATATGAGTAAGTTTACACAAAATGAGTAAAAAAAATAAAATATTTTTAAAATCCCATAAATCTAAATATTTTTGACTAAACTAACAATTGTCTTCATAACTCAAAAAATAATGACGGAAACGTAAATTTTTTTTTCATTTTACGTTTATATGAGTAAGTTTACACAAAATGAGTAAAAAAAATAAAATATTTTTAAAATCCCATAAATCTAAATGTTTTTTGACTAAACTGAGAATTGACATCATAACTCATGAAATAATGACGGAAACTTAATTTTTTTTTCATTTTATGTTTATATGGGTAAGTTTACACAAAATGAATAAAAAAAATAAAATATTTTTAAAATCCCATAAATCTAAATATTTTTGACTAAACTGAGAATTGTCTTCATACAAAAAATAATGATGGAAACTTAAATTTTTTTTTCATTTTATGTTTATATGAGTAAGTTTACACAAAATGAGTAAAAAAAATAAAATATTTTTAAAATCCCATAAATCTAAATATTTTTTGACTAAACTGAGAATTGACATCATAACTCATGAAATAATGACGGAAACTTAATTTTTTTTTCATTTTATGTTTATATGGGTAAGTTTACACAAAATGAATAAAAAAAATAAAATATTTTTAAAATCCCATAAATCTAAATATTTTTGACTAAACTGAGAATTGTCTTCATAACTCAAAAAATAATGACGGAAACTTAAATTTTTTTTTCATTTTATGTTTATATGAGTAAGTTTACACAAAATGAGTCAAAAAAATTAAACATTTATATAATCCCAAAAATCTAAATATTTTTGACTAAACTGAGAATTGAGATCATAACTCAAAAAATAATGATGGAAACTTAAATTTTTTTTCATTTTATGTTTATATGAGTAAGTTTACACAAAATGAGTAAAAAAAATAAAATATTTTTTAAAATCCCATAAATCTAAATCTTTTTGACTAAACTGAGAATTGTCTTCATAACTCATAAAATAATGACGGAAACTTAAATTTTTTTTCATTTTATATTTATATGAGTAAGTTTACACAAAATGAGTAAAAAAAATAAAATATTTTTAAAATCCCATAAATCTAAATATTTTTGACTAAACTGAGAATTGTCTTCATAACTCAAAAAATAATGACGGAAACTTAAATTTTTTTTCATTTTATGTTTATATGAGTAAGTTTAAATGAGTAAAAAAAATAAAATATTTTTAAAATCCCATAAATCTAAATATTTTTGACTAAACTAACAATTGTCTTCATAACTCAAAAAATAATGACGGAAACGTAAATTTTTTTTTCATTTTATGTTTATATGAGTAAGTTTACACAAAATGAATAAAAAAAATAAAATATTTTTAAAATCCCAATAATCTAAATATTTTTGACTAAACTGAGAATTGTCTTCATACAAAAAATAATGATGGAAACTTAAATTTTTTTTTCATTTTATGTTTATATGAGTAAGTTTACACAAAATGAGTCAAAAAAATTAAACATTTATATAATCCCAAAAATCTAAATATTTTTGACTAAACTAACAATTGTCTTCATAACTCAAAAAATAATGACGGAAACGTAAATTTTTTTTTCATTTTATGTTTATATGAGTAAGTTTACACAAAATGAGTAAAAAAAATAAAATATTTTTAAAATCCCATAAATCTAAATATTTTTGACTAAACTGAGAATTGTCTTCATAACTCAAAAAATAATGACGGAAACTTAAATTTTTTTTCATTTATGTTTATATGAGTAAGTTTACGCAAAATGAGTAAAAAAAATAAAATATTTTTAAAATCCGATAAATCTAAATATTTTTGACTAAACTGAGAATTGTCATCATAACTCAAAAAATAATGATGGAAACTTAAATTTTTTTTTCATTTTATGTTTATATGAGTAAGTTTACACAAAATGAGTAAAAAAAATAAAATATTTTTAAAATCCCATAAATCTAAATATTTTTTGACTAAACTGAGAATTGTCTTCATAACTCAAAAAATAATGACGGAAACTTAAATTTTTTTATCATTTTATGTTTATATGAGTAAGTTTACACAAAATGAGTAAAAAAAATAAAATATTTTTAAAATCCCATAAATCTAAATATTTTTGACTAAACTGAGAATTGTCTTCATAACTCAAAAAATAATGACGGAAACTTAAATTTTTTTTTCATTTCATATTTAAATGAGTAAGTTGTAAAAAAAATAAAATATTTTTAAACTCCCATAAATCTAAATATTTTTGACTAAACTGAGAATTGTCTTCATAACTCAAAAAATAATGACGGAAACTAAAATTTTTTTTTCATTTTATTTTTATATGAGTAAGTTTACACAAAATGAGTAAAAAAAATAAAATATTTTTAAAATCCCACAAATCTAAATATTTTTGACTAAACTGAGAATTGTCTTCATAACTCAAAAAATAATGACGGAATAAATTTTTTTTTCATTTTATGTTTATATGAGTAAGTTTACACAAAATGAGTAAAAAAAATAAAATATTTTTAAAATCCCATAAATCTAAATATTTTTGACTAAACTGAGAATTGTCTTCATAACTCAAAAAATAATGACGGAAACTTAAATTTTTTTTTCATTTTATGTTTATATGAGTAAGTTTACACAAAATGAGTAAAAAAAATAAAATATTTTTAAAATCCTATAAATCTAAATATTTTTGACTAAACTAACAATTGTCTTCATAACTCAAAAAATAATGATGGAAACTTAAATTTTTTTTTCATTTTATGTTTATATGAGTAAGTTTACACAAAATGAGTAAAAAAAATAAAATATTTTTAAAATCCCATCAATCTAAATATTTTTGACCTAACTGAGAATTGTCTTCATAACTCAAAAAATAATGATGGAAACTTAAATTTTTTTTTCATTTTATGTTTATATGAGTAAGTTTACACAAAATGAGTAAAAAAAATAAAATATTTTTTAAAATCCCATAAATCTAAATCTTTTTGACTAAACTGAGAATTGTCTTCATAACTCATAAAATAATGACGGAAACTTAAATTTTTTTTCATTTTATGTTTATATGAGTAAGTTTACACAAAATGAGTAAAAAAAATAAAATATTTTTAAAATCCCATAAATCTAAATATTTTTGACTAAACTGAGAATTGTCTTCATAACTCAAAAAATAATGACGGAAACTTAAATTTTTTTTCATTTTATGTTTATATGAGTAAGTTTAAATGAGTAAAAAAAATAAAATATTTTTAAAATCCCATAAATCTAAATATTTTTGACTAAACTAACAATTGTCTTCATAACTCAAAAAATAATGACGGAAACGTAAATTTTTTTTTCATTTTATGTTTATATGAGTAAGTTTACACAAAATGAATAAAAAAAATAAAATATTTTTAAAATCCCAATAATCTAAATATTTTTGACTAAACTGAGAATTGTCTTCATACAAAAAATAATGATGGAAACTTAAATTTTTTTTTCATTTTATGTTTATATGAGTAAGTTTACACAAAATGAGTAAAAAAAATAAAATATTTTTAAAATCCCATAAATCTAAATATTTTTTGACTAAACTGAGAATTGACATCATAACTCATGAAATAATGACGGAAACTTAATTTTTTTTTCATTTTATGTTTATATGGGTAAGTTTACACAAAATGAATAAAAAAAATAAAATATTTTTAAAATCCCATAAATCTAAATATTTTTGACTAAACTGAGAATTGTCTTCATAACTCAAAAAATAATGACGGAAACTTAAATTTTTTTTTCATTTTATGTTTATATGAGTAAGTTTACACAAAATGAGTCAAAAAAATTAAACATTTATATAATCCCAAAAATCTAAATATTTTTGACTAAACTAACAATTGTCTTCATAACTCAAAAAATAATGACGGAAACGTAAATTTTTTTTTCATTTTATGTTTATATGAGTAAGTTTACACAAAATGAGTAAAAAAAATAAAATATTTTTAAAATCCCATAAATCTAAATATTTTTGACTAAACTGAGAATTGTCTTCATAACTCAAAAAATAATGACGGAAACTTAAATTTTTTTTCATTTATGTTTATATGAGTAAGTTTACGCAAAATGAGTAAAAAAAATAAAATATTTTTAAAATCCGATAAATCTAAATATTTTTGACTAAACTGAGAATTGTCATCATAACTCAAAAAATAATGATGGAAACTTAAATTTTTTTTTCATTTTATGTTTATATGAGTAAGTTTACACAAAATGAGTAAAAAAAATAAAATATTTTTAAAATCCCATAAATCTAAATATTTTTTGACTAAACTGAGAATTGTCTTCATAACTCAAAAAATAATGACGGAAACTTAAATTTTTTTATCATTTTATGTTTATATGAGTAAGTTTACACAAAATGAGTAAAAAAAATAAAATATTTTTAAAATCCCATAAATCTAAATATTTTTGACTAAACTAACAATTGTCTTCATAACTCAAAAAATAATGACGGAAACGTAAATTTTTTTTTCATTTTACGTTTATATGAGTAAGTTTACACAAAATGAGTAAAAAAAATAAAATATTTTTAAAATCCCATAAATCTAAATGTTTTTTGACTAAACTGAGAATTGACATCATAACTCATGAAATAATGACGGAAACTTAATTTTTTTTTCATTTTATGTTTATATGGGTAAGTTTACACAAAATGAATAAAAAAAATAAAATATTTTTAAAATCCCATAAATCTAAATATTTTTGACTAAACTGAGAATTGTCTTCATACAAAAAATAATGATGGAAACTTAAATTTTTTTTTCATTTTATGTTTATATGAGTAAGTTTACACAAAATGAGTAAAAAAAATAAAATATTTTTAAAATCCCATAAATCTAAATATTTTTTGACTAAACTGAGAATTGACATCATAACTCATGAAATAATGACGGAAACTTAATTTTTTTTTCATTTTATGTTTATATGGGTAAGTTTACACAAAATGAATAAAAAAAATAAAATATTTTTAAAATCCCATAAATCTAAATATTTTTGACTAAACTGAGAATTGTCTTCATAACTCAAAAAATAATGACGGAAACTTAAATTTTTTTTTCATTTTATGTTTATATGAGTAAGTTTACACAAAATGAGTCAAAAAAATTAAACATTTATATAATCCCAAAAATCTAAATATTTTTGACTAAACTGAGAATTGAGATCATAACTCAAAAAATAATGATGGAAACTTAAATTTTTTTTCATTTTATGTTTATATGAGTAAGTTTACACAAAATGAGTAAAAAAAATAAAATATTTTTAAAATCCCATAAATCTAAATATTTTTTGACTAAACTGAGAATTGACATCATAACTCATAAAATAATGACGGAAACTTAAATTTTTTTTCATTTTATGTTTATATGAGTAAGTTTACACAAAATGAGTAAAAAAAATAATATATTTTTAAAATCCCATAAATCTAAATATTTTTGACTAAACTGAGAATTGTCTTCATAACTCAAAAAATAATGACGGAAACTTAAATTTTTTTTTCATTTTATGTTTATATGAGTAAGTTTACACAAAATGAGTAAAAAAAATAAAATATTTTTAAAATCCCATAAATCTAAATATTTTTGACTAAACTAACAATTGTCTTCATAACTCAAAAAATAATGACGGAAACTTAAATTTTTTTTTCATTTTATGTTTATATGAGTAAGTTTACACAAAATGAGTAAAAAAAATAAAATATTTTTAAAATCCCATAAATCTAAATATTTTTTGACTAAACTGAGAATTGACATCATAACTCAAAAAATAATGACGGAAACTTAAATTTTTTTTTCATTTTATGTTTATATGAGTAAGTTTACACAAAATGAGTCAAAAAAATTAAACATTTATATAATCCCAAAAATCTAAATATTTTTGACTAAACTAACAATTGTCTTCATAACTCAAAAAATAATGACGGAAACGTAAATTTTTTTTTCATTTTATGTTTATATGAGTAAGTTTACACAAAATGAGTAAAAAAAATAAAATATTTTTAAAATCCCATAAATCTAAATATTTTTGACTAAACTGAGAATTGTCTTCATAACTCAAAAAATAATGACGGAAACGTAAATTTTTTTTTCATTTTATGTTTATATGAGTAAGTTTACACAAAATGAGTAAAAAAAATAAAATATTTTTAAAATCCCATAAATCTAAATATTTTTGACTAAACTGAGAATTGTCTTCATAACTCAAAAAATAATGACGGAAACTTAAATTTTTTTTTCATTTTATGTTTATATGAGTAAGTTTATACAAAATGAGTAAAAAAAATAAAATATTTTTAAAATCCCATAAATCTAAATATTTTTGACTAAACTAACAATTGTCTTCATAACTCAAAAAATAATGACGGAAACTTAAATTTTTTTTTCATTTTATGTTTATATGAGTAAGTTTACACAAAATGAGTAAAAAAAATAAAATATTTTTAAAATCCCATAAATCTAAATATTTTTGACTAAACTAACAATTGTCTTCATAACTCAAAAAATAATGACGGAAACTTAAATTTTTTTATCATTTTATGTTTATATGAGTAAGTTTACACAAAATGAGTAAAAAAAATAAAATATTTTTAAAATCCCATAAATCTAAATATTTTTTGACTAAACTGAGAATTGTCTTCATAACTCAAAAAATAATGACGGAAACTTAAATTTTTTTATCATTTTATGTTTATATGAGTAAGTTTACACAAAATGAGTAAAAAAAATAAAATATTTTTAAAATCCCATAAATCTAAATATTTTTGACTAAACTAACAATTGTCTTCATAACTCAAAAAATAATGACGGAAATGTAAATTTTTTTTTCATTTTATGTTTATATGAGTAAGTTTACACAAAATGAGTAAAAAAAATAAAATATTTTTAAAATCCCATAAATCTAAATATTTTTTGACTAAACTGAGAATTGACATCATAACTCATAAAATAATGACGGAAACTTAAATTTTTTTTCATTTTATGTTTATATGAGTAAGTTTACACAAAATGAGTAAAAAAAATAATATATTTTTAAAATCCCATAAATCTAAATATTTTTGACTAAACTGAGAATTGTCTTCATAACTCAAAAAATAATGACGGAAACTTAAATTTTTTTTTCATTTTATGTTTATATGAGTAAGTTTACACAAAATGAGTAAAAAAAATAAAATATTTTTAAAATCCCATAAATCTAAATATTTTTGACTAAACTAACAATTGTCTTCATAACTCAAAAAATAATGACGGAAACTTAAATTTTTTTTCATTTTATGTTTATATGAGTAAGTTTACACAAAATGAGTAAAAAAAATAAAATATTTTTAAAATCCCATAAATCTAAATATTTTTGACTAAACTAACAATTGTCTTCATAACTCAAAAAATAATGACGGAAACGTAAATTTTTTTTTCATTTTATGTTTAAATGAGTAAGTTTACACAAAATGAGTAAAAAAAATAAAATATTTTTAAAATCCCATAAATCTAAATATTTTTGACTAAACTAACAATTGTCTTCATAACTCAAAAAATAATGACGGAAACTTTAATTTTTTTTCATTTTATGTTTATATGGGTAAGTTTACACAAAATGAATAAAAAAAATAAAATATTTTTAAAATCCCATAAATCTAAATATTTTTGACTAAACTGAGAATTGTCTTCATAACTCAAAAAATAATGACGGAAACTTAAATTTTTTTTTCATTTCATATTTAAATGAGTAAGTTGTAAAAAAAATAAAATATTTTTAAACTCCCATAAATCTAAATATTTTTGACTAAACTGAGAATTGTCTTCATAACTCAAAAAATAATGACGGAAACTAAAATTTTTTTTTCATTTTATTTTTATATGAGTAAGTTTACACAAAATGAGTAAAAAAAATAAAATATTTTTAAAATCCCACAAATCTAAATATTTTTGACTAAACTGAGAATTGTCTTCATAACTCAAAAAATAATGACGGAATAAATTTTTTTTTCATTTTATGTTTATATGAGTAAGTTTACACAAAATGAGTAAAAAAAATAAAATATTTTTAAAATCCCATAAATCTAAATATTTTTGACTAAACTGAGAATTGTCTTCATAACTCAAAAAATAATGACGGAAACTTAAATTTTTTTTTCATTTTATGTTTATATGAGTAAGTTTACACAAAATGAGTAAAAAAAATAAAATATTTTTAAAATCCTATAAATCTAAATATTTTTGACTAAACTAACAATTGTCTTCATAACTCAAAAAATAATGATGGAAACTTAAATTTTTTTTTCATTTTATGTTTATATGAGTAAGTTTACACAAAATGAGTAAAAAAAATAAAATATTTTTAAAATCCCATCAATCTAAATATTTTTGACCTAACTGAGAATTGTCTTCATAACTCAAAAAATAATGATGGAAACTTAAATTTTTTTTTCATTTTATGTTTATATGAGTAAGTTTACACAAAATGAGTAAAAAAAATAAAATATTTTTTAAAATCCCATAAATCTAAATCTTTTTGACTAAACTGAGAATTGTCTTCATAACTCATAAAATAATGACGGAAACTTAAATTTTTTTTCATTTTATGTTTATATGAGTAAGTTTACACAAAATGAGTAAAAAAAATAAAATATTTTTAAAATCCCATAAATCTAAATATTTTTGACTAAACTGAGAATTGTCTTCATAACTCAAAAAATAATGACGGAAACTTAAATTTTTTTTCATTTTATGTTTATATGAGTAAGTTTAAATGAGTAAAAAAAATAAAATATTTTTAAAATCCCATAAATCTAAATATTTTTGACTAAACTAACAATTGTCTTCATAACTCAAAAAATAATGACGGAAACGTAAATTTTTTTTTCATTTTATGTTTATATGAGTAAGTTTACACAAAATGAATAAAAAAAATAAAATATTTTTAAAATCCCAATAATCTAAATATTTTTGACTAAACTGAGAATTGTCTTCATACAAAAAATAATGATGGAAACTTAAATTTTTTTTTCATTTTATGTTTATATGAGTAAGTTTACACAAAATGAGTAAAAAAAATAAAATATTTTTAAAATCCCATAAATCTAAATATTTTTTGACTAAACTGAGAATTGACATCATAACTCATGAAATAATGACGGAAACTTAATTTTTTTTTCATTTTATGTTTATATGGGTAAGTTTACACAAAATGAATAAAAAAAATAAAATATTTTTAAAATCCCATAAATCTAAATATTTTTGACTAAACTGAGAATTGTCTTCATAACTCAAAAAATAATGACGGAAACTTAAATTTTTTTTTCATTTTATGTTTATATGAGTAAGTTTACACAAAATGAGTCAAAAAAATTAAACATTTATATAATCCCAAAAATCTAAATATTTTTGACTAAACTAACAATTGTCTTCATAACTCAAAAAATAATGACGGAAACGTAAATTTTTTTTTCATTTTATGTTTATATGAGTAAGTTTACACAAAATGAGTAAAAAAAATAAAATATTTTTAAAATCCCATAAATCTAAATATTTTTGACTAAACTGAGAATTGTCTTCATAACTCAAAAAATAATGACGGAAACTTAAATTTTTTTTCATTTATGTTTATATGAGTAAGTTTACGCAAAATGAGTAAAAAAAATAAAATATTTTTAAAATCCGATAAATCTAAATATTTTTGACTAAACTGAGAATTGTCATCATAACTCAAAAAATAATGATGGAAACTTAAATTTTTTTTTCATTTTATGTTTATATGAGTAAGTTTACACAAAATGAGTAAAAAAAATAAAATATTTTTAAAATCCCATAAATCTAAATATTTTTTGACTAAACTGAGAATTGTCTTCATAACTCAAAAAATAATGACGGAAACTTAAATTTTTTTATCATTTTATGTTTATATGAGTAAGTTTACACAAAATGAGTAAAAAAAATAAAATATTTTTAAAATCCCATAAATCTAAATATTTTTGACTAAACTAACAATTGTCTTCATAACTCAAAAAATAATGACGGAAACGTAAATTTTTTTTTCATTTTACGTTTATATGAGTAAGTTTACACAAAATGAGTAAAAAAAATAAAATATTTTTAAAATCCCATAAATCTAAATGTTTTTTGACTAAACTGAGAATTGACATCATAACTCATGAAATAATGACGGAAACTTAATTTTTTTTTCATTTTATGTTTATATGGGTAAGTTTACACAAAATGAATAAAAAAAATAAAATATTTTTAAAATCCCATAAATCTAAATATTTTTGACTAAACTGAGAATTGTCTTCATACAAAAAATAATGATGGAAACTTAAATTTTTTTTTCATTTTATGTTTATATGAGTAAGTTTACACAAAATGAGTAAAAAAAATAAAATATTTTTAAAATCCCATAAATCTAAATATTTTTTGACTAAACTGAGAATTGACATCATAACTCATGAAATAATGACGGAAACTTAATTTTTTTTTCATTTTATGTTTATATGGGTAAGTTTACACAAAATGAATAAAAAAAATAAAATATTTTTAAAATCCCATAAATCTAAATATTTTTGACTAAACTGAGAATTGTCTTCATAACTCAAAAAATAATGACGGAAACTTAAATTTTTTTTTCATTTTATGTTTATATGAGTAAGTTTACACAAAATGAGTCAAAAAAATTAAACATTTATATAATCCCAAAAATCTAAATATTTTTGACTAAACTGAGAATTGAGATCATAACTCAAAAAATAATGATGGAAACTTAAATTTTTTTTCATTTTATGTTTATATGAGTAAGTTTACACAAAATGAGTAAAAAAAATAAAATATTTTTAAAATCCCATAAATCTAAATATTTTTTGACTAAACTGAGAATTGACATCATAACTCATAAAATAATGACGGAAACTTAAATTTTTTTTCATTTTATGTTTATATGAGTAAGTTTACACAAAATGAGTAAAAAAAATAATATATTTTTAAAATCCCATAAATCTAAATATTTTTGACTAAACTGAGAATTGTCTTCATAACTCAAAAAATAATGACGGAAACTTAAATTTTTTTTTCATTTTATGTTTATATGAGTAAGTTTACACAAAATGAGTAAAAAAAATAAAATATTTTTAAAATCCCATAAATCTAAATATTTTTGACTAAACTAACAATTGTCTTCATAACTCAAAAAATAATGACGGAAACTTAAATTTTTTTTTCATTTTATGTTTATATGAGTAAGTTTACACAAAATGAGTAAAAAAAATAAAATATTTTTAAAATCCCATAAATCTAAATATTTTTTGACTAAACTGAGAATTGACATCATAACTCAAAAAATAATGACGGAAACTTAAATTTTTTTTTCATTTTATGTTTATATGAGTAAGTTTACACAAAATGAGTCAAAAAAATTAAACATTTATATAATCCCAAAAATCTAAATATTTTTGACTAAACTAACAATTGTCTTCATAACTCAAAAAATAATGACGGAAACGTAAATTTTTTTTTCATTTTATGTTTATATGAGTAAGTTTACACAAAATGAGTAAAAAAAATAAAATATTTTTAAAATCCCATAAATCTAAATATTTTTGACTAAACTGAGAATTGTCTTCATAACTCAAAAAATAATGACGGAAACGTAAATTTTTTTTTCATTTTATGTTTATATGAGTAAGTTTACACAAAATGAGTAAAAAAAATAAAATATTTTTAAAATCCCATAAATCTAAATATTTTTGACTAAACTGAGAATTGTCTTCATAACTCAAAAAATAATGACGGAAACTTAAATTTTTTTTTCATTTTATGTTTATATGAGTAAGTTTACACAAAATGAGTAAAAAAAATAAAATATTTTTAAAATCCCATAAATCTAAATATTTTTGACTAAACTAACAATTGTCTTCATAACTCAAAAAATAATGACGGAAACTTAAATTTTTTTTTCATTTTATGTTTATATGAGTAAGTTTACACAAAATGAGTAAAAAAAATAAAATATTTTTAAAATCCCATAAATCTAAATATTTTTGACTAAACTAACAATTGTCTTCATAACTCAAAAAATAATGACGGAAACTTAAATTTTTTTATCATTTTATGTTTATATGAGTAAGTTTACACAAAATGAGTAAAAAAAATAAAATATTTTTAAAATCCCATAAATCTAAATATTTTTTGACTAAACTGAGAATTGTCTTCATAACTCAAAAAATAATGACGGAAACTTAAATTTTTTTATCATTTTATGTTTATATGAGTAAGTTTACACAAAATGAGTAAAAAAAATAAAATATTTTTAAAATCCCATAAATCTAAATATTTTTGACTAAACTAACAATTGTCTTCATAACTCAAAAAATAATGACGGAAATGTAAATTTTTTTTTCATTTTATGTTTATATGAGTAAGTTTACACAAAATGAGTAAAAAAAATAAAATATTTTTAAAATCCCATAAATCTAAATATTTTTTGACTAAACTGAGAATTGACATCATAACTCATAAAATAATGACGGAAACTTAAATTTTTTTTCATTTTATGTTTATATGAGTAAGTTTACACAAAATGAGTAAAAAAAATAATATATTTTTAAAATCCCATAAATCTAAATATTTTTGACTAAACTGAGAATTGTCTTCATAACTCAAAAAATAATGACGGAAACTTAAATTTTTTTTTCATTTTATGTTTATATGAGTAAGTTTACACAAAATGAGTAAAAAAAATAAAATATTTTTAAAATCCCATAAATCTAAATATTTTTGACTAAACTAACAATTGTCTTCATAACTCAAAAAATAATGACGGAAACTTAAATTTTTTTTCATTTTATGTTTATATGAGTAAGTTTACACAAAATGAGTAAAAAAAATAAAATATTTTTAAAATCCCATAAATCTAAATATTTTTGACTAAACTAACAATTGTCTTCATAACTCAAAAAATAATGACGGAAACGTAAATTTTTTTTTCATTTTATGTTTAAATGAGTAAGTTTACACAAAATGAGTAAAAAAAATAAAATATTTTTAAAATCCCATAAATCTAAATATTTTTGACTAAACTAACAATTGTCTTCATAACTCAAAAAATAATGACGGAAACTTTAATTTTTTTTCATTTTATGTTTATATGGGTAAGTTTACACAAAATGAATAAAAAAAATAAAATATTTTTAAAATCCCATAAATCTAAATATTTTTGACTAAACTGAGAATTGTCTTCATAACTCAAAAAATAATGACGGAAACTTAAATTTTTTTTTCATTTTATGTTTATATGAGTAAGTTTACACAAAATGAGTAAAAAAAATAAAATATTTTTAAAATCCTATAAATCTAAATATTTTTGACTAAACTAACAATTGTCTTCATAACTCAAAAAATAATGATGGAAACTTAAATTTTTTTTTCATTTTATGTTTATATGAGTAAGTTTACACAAAATGAGTAAAAAAAATAAAATATTTTTAAAATCCCATCAATCTAAATATTTTTGACCTAACTGAGAATTGTCTTCATAACTCAAAAAATAATGATGGAAACTTAAATTTTTTTTTCATTTTATGTTTATATGAGTAAGTTTACACAAAATGAGTAAAAAAAATAAAATATTTTTTAAAATCCCATAAATCTAAATCTTTTTGACTAAACTGAGAATTGTCTTCATAACTCATAAAATAATGACGGAAACTTAAATTTTTTTTCATTTTATGTTTATATGAGTAAGTTTACACAAAATGAGTAAAAAAAATAAAATATTTTTAAAATCCCATAAATCTAAATATTTTTGACTAAACTGAGAATTGTCTTCATAACTCAAAAAATAATGACGGAAACTTAAATTTTTTTTCATTTTATGTTTATATGAGTAAGTTTAAATGAGTAAAAAAAATAAAATATTTTTAAAATCCCATAAATCTAAATATTTTTGACTAAACTAACAATTGTCTTCATAACTCAAAAAATAATGACGGAAACGTAAATTTTTTTTTCATTTTATGTTTATATGAGTAAGTTTACACAAAATGAATAAAAAAAATAAAATATTTTTAAAATCCCAATAATCTAAATATTTTTGACTAAACTGAGAATTGTCTTCATACAAAAAATAATGATGGAAACTTAAATTTTTTTTTCATTTTATGTTTATATGAGTAAGTTTACACAAAATGAGTAAAAAAAATAAAATATTTTTAAAATCCCATAAATCTAAATATTTTTTGACTAAACTGAGAATTGACATCATAACTCATGAAATAATGACGGAAACTTAATTTTTTTTTCATTTTATGTTTATATGGGTAAGTTTACACAAAATGAATAAAAAAAATAAAATATTTTTAAAATCCCATAAATCTAAATATTTTTGACTAAACTGAGAATTGTCTTCATAACTCAAAAAATAATGACGGAAACTTAAATTTTTTTTTCATTTTATGTTTATATGAGTAAGTTTACACAAAATGAGTCAAAAAAATTAAACATTTATATAATCCCAAAAATCTAAATATTTTTGACTAAACTAACAATTGTCTTCATAACTCAAAAAATAATGACGGAAACGTAAATTTTTTTTTCATTTTATGTTTATATGAGTAAGTTTACACAAAATGAGTAAAAAAAATAAAATATTTTTAAAATCCCATAAATCTAAATATTTTTGACTAAACTGAGAATTGTCTTCATAACTCAAAAAATAATGACGGAAACTTAAATTTTTTTTCATTTATGTTTATATGAGTAAGTTTACGCAAAATGAGTAAAAAAAATAAAATATTTTTAAAATCCGATAAATCTAAATATTTTTGACTAAACTGAGAATTGTCATCATAACTCAAAAAATAATGATGGAAACTTAAATTTTTTTTTCATTTTATGTTTATATGAGTAAGTTTACACAAAATGAGTAAAAAAAATAAAATATTTTTAAAATCCCATAAATCTAAATATTTTTTGACTAAACTGAGAATTGTCTTCATAACTCAAAAAATAATGACGGAAACTTAAATTTTTTTATCATTTTATGTTTATATGAGTAAGTTTACACAAAATGAGTAAAAAAAATAAAATATTTTTAAAATCCCATAAATCTAAATATTTTTGACTAAACTAACAATTGTCTTCATAACTCAAAAAATAATGACGGAAACGTAAATTTTTTTTTCATTTTACGTTTATATGAGTAAGTTTACACAAAATGAGTAAAAAAAATAAAATATTTTTAAAATCCCATAAATCTAAATGTTTTTTGACTAAACTGAGAATTGACATCATAACTCATGAAATAATGACGGAAACTTAATTTTTTTTTCATTTTATGTTTATATGGGTAAGTTTACACAAAATGAATAAAAAAAATAAAATATTTTTAAAATCCCATAAATCTAAATATTTTTGACTAAACTGAGAATTGTCTTCATACAAAAAATAATGATGGAAACTTAAATTTTTTTTTCATTTTATGTTTATATGAGTAAGTTTACACAAAATGAGTAAAAAAAATAAAATATTTTTAAAATCCCATAAATCTAAATATTTTTTGACTAAACTGAGAATTGACATCATAACTCATGAAATAATGACGGAAACTTAATTTTTTTTTCATTTTATGTTTATATGGGTAAGTTTACACAAAATGAATAAAAAAAATAAAATATTTTTAAAATCCCATAAATCTAAATATTTTTGACTAAACTGAGAATTGTCTTCATAACTCAAAAAATAATGACGGAAACTTAAATTTTTTTTTCATTTTATGTTTATATGAGTAAGTTTACACAAAATGAGTCAAAAAAATTAAACATTTATATAATCCCAAAAATCTAAATATTTTTGACTAAACTGAGAATTGAGATCATAACTCAAAAAATAATGATGGAAACTTAAATTTTTTTTCATTTTATGTTTATATGAGTAAGTTTACACAAAATGAGTAAAAAAAATAAAATATTTTTAAAATCCCATAAATCTAAATATTTTTTGACTAAACTGAGAATTGACATCATAACTCATAAAATAATGACGGAAACTTAAATTTTTTTTCATTTTATGTTTATATGAGTAAGTTTACACAAAATGAGTAAAAAAAATAATATATTTTTAAAATCCCATAAATCTAAATATTTTTGACTAAACTGAGAATTGTCTTCATAACTCAAAAAATAATGACGGAAACTTAAATTTTTTTTTCATTTTATGTTTATATGAGTAAGTTTACACAAAATGAGTAAAAAAAATAAAATATTTTTAAAATCCCATAAATCTAAATATTTTTGACTAAACTAACAATTGTCTTCATAACTCAAAAAATAATGACGGAAACTTAAATTTTTTTTTCATTTTATGTTTATATGAGTAAGTTTACACAAAATGAGTAAAAAAAATAAAATATTTTTAAAATCCCATAAATCTAAATATTTTTTGACTAAACTGAGAATTGACATCATAACTCAAAAAATAATGACGGAAACTTAAATTTTTTTTTCATTTTATGTTTATATGAGTAAGTTTACACAAAATGAGTCAAAAAAATTAAACATTTATATAATCCCAAAAATCTAAATATTTTTGACTAAACTAACAATTGTCTTCATAACTCAAAAAATAATGACGGAAACGTAAATTTTTTTTTCATTTTATGTTTATATGAGTAAGTTTACACAAAATGAGTAAAAAAAATAAAATATTTTTAAAATCCCATAAATCTAAATATTTTTGACTAAACTGAGAATTGTCTTCATAACTCAAAAAATAATGACGGAAACGTAAATTTTTTTTTCATTTTATGTTTATATGAGTAAGTTTACACAAAATGAGTAAAAAAAATAAAATATTTTTAAAATCCCATAAATCTAAATATTTTTGACTAAACTGAGAATTGTCTTCATAACTCAAAAAATAATGACGGAAACTTAAATTTTTTTTTCATTTTATGTTTATATGAGTAAGTTTACACAAAATGAGTAAAAAAAATAAAATATTTTTAAAATCCCATAAATCTAAATATTTTTGACTAAACTAACAATTGTCTTCATAACTCAAAAAATAATGACGGAAACTTAAATTTTTTTTTCATTTTATGTTTATATGAGTAAGTTTACACAAAATGAGTAAAAAAAATAAAATATTTTTAAAATCCCATAAATCTAAATATTTTTGACTAAACTAACAATTGTCTTCATAACTCAAAAAATAATGACGGAAACTTAAATTTTTTTATCATTTTATGTTTATATGAGTAAGTTTACACAAAATGAGTAAAAAAAATAAAATATTTTTAAAATCCCATAAATCTAAATATTTTTTGACTAAACTGAGAATTGTCTTCATAACTCAAAAAATAATGACGGAAACTTAAATTTTTTTATCATTTTATGTTTATATGAGTAAGTTTACACAAAATGAGTAAAAAAAATAAAATATTTTTAAAATCCCATAAATCTAAATATTTTTGACTAAACTAACAATTGTCTTCATAACTCAAAAAATAATGACGGAAATGTAAATTTTTTTTTCATTTTATGTTTATATGAGTAAGTTTACACAAAATGAGTAAAAAAAATAAAATATTTTTAAAATCCCATAAATCTAAATATTTTTTGACTAAACTGAGAATTGACATCATAACTCATAAAATAATGACGGAAACTTAAATTTTTTTTCATTTTATGTTTATATGAGTAAGTTTACACAAAATGAGTAAAAAAAATAATATATTTTTAAAATCCCATAAATCTAAATATTTTTGACTAAACTGAGAATTGTCTTCATAACTCAAAAAATAATGACGGAAACTTAAATTTTTTTTTCATTTTATGTTTATATGAGTAAGTTTACACAAAATGAGTAAAAAAAATAAAATATTTTTAAAATCCCATAAATCTAAATATTTTTGACTAAACTAACAATTGTCTTCATAACTCAAAAAATAATGACGGAAACTTAAATTTTTTTTCATTTTATGTTTATATGAGTAAGTTTACACAAAATGAGTAAAAAAAATAAAATATTTTTAAAATCCCATAAATCTAAATATTTTTGACTAAACTAACAATTGTCTTCATAACTCAAAAAATAATGACGGAAACGTAAATTTTTTTTTCATTTTATGTTTAAATGAGTAAGTTTACACAAAATGAGTAAAAAAAATAAAATATTTTTAAAATCCCATAAATCTAAATATTTTTGACTAAACTAACAATTGTCTTCATAACTCAAAAAATAATGACGGAAACTTTAATTTTTTTTCATTTTATGTTTATATGGGTAAGTTTACACAAAATGAATAAAAAAAATAAAATATTTTTAAAATCCCATAAATCTAAATATTTTTGACTAAACTGAGAATTGTCTTCATAACTCAAAAAATAATGACGGAAACTTAAATTTTTTTTTCATTTCATATTTAAATGAGTAAGTTGTAAAAAAAATAAAATATTTTTAAACTCCCATAAATCTAAATATTTTTGACTAAACTGAGAATTGTCTTCATAACTCAAAAAATAATGACGGAAACTAAAATTTTTTTTTCATTTTATTTTTATATGAGTAAGTTTACACAAAATGAGTAAAAAAAATAAAATATTTTTAAAATCCCACAAATCTAAATATTTTTGACTAAACTGAGAATTGTCTTCATAACTCAAAAAATAATGACGGAATAAATTTTTTTTTCATTTTATGTTTATATGAGTAAGTTTACACAAAATGAGTAAAAAAAATAAAATATTTTTAAAATCCCATAAATCTAAATATTTTTGACTAAACTGAGAATTGTCTTCATAACTCAAAAAATAATGACGGAAACTTAAATTTTTTTTTCATTTTATGTTTATATGAGTAAGTTTACACAAAATGAGTAAAAAAAATAAAATATTTTTAAAATCCTATAAATCTAAATATTTTTGACTAAACTAACAATTGTCTTCATAACTCAAAAAATAATGATGGAAACTTAAATTTTTTTTTCATTTTATGTTTATATGAGTAAGTTTACACAAAATGAGTAAAAAAAATAAAATATTTTTAAAATCCCATCAATCTAAATATTTTTGACCTAACTGAGAATTGTCTTCATAACTCAAAAAATAATGATGGAAACTTAAATTTTTTTTTCATTTTATGTTTATATGAGTAAGTTTACACAAAATGAGTAAAAAAAATAAAATATTTTTTAAAATCCCATAAATCTAAATCTTTTTGACTAAACTGAGAATTGTCTTCATAACTCATAAAATAATGACGGAAACTTAAATTTTTTTTCATTTTATGTTTATATGAGTAAGTTTACACAAAATGAGTAAAAAAAATAAAATATTTTTAAAATCCCATAAATCTAAATATTTTTGACTAAACTGAGAATTGTCTTCATAACTCAAAAAATAATGACGGAAACTTAAATTTTTTTTCATTTTATGTTTATATGAGTAAGTTTAAATGAGTAAAAAAAATAAAATATTTTTAAAATCCCATAAATCTAAATATTTTTGACTAAACTAACAATTGTCTTCATAACTCAAAAAATAATGACGGAAACGTAAATTTTTTTTTCATTTTATGTTTATATGAGTAAGTTTACACAAAATGAATAAAAAAAATAAAATATTTTTAAAATCCCAATAATCTAAATATTTTTGACTAAACTGAGAATTGTCTTCATACAAAAAATAATGATGGAAACTTAAATTTTTTTTTCATTTTATGTTTATATGAGTAAGTTTACACAAAATGAGTAAAAAAAATAAAATATTTTTAAAATCCCATAAATCTAAATATTTTTTGACTAAACTGAGAATTGACATCATAACTCATGAAATAATGACGGAAACTTAATTTTTTTTTCATTTTATGTTTATATGGGTAAGTTTACACAAAATGAATAAAAAAAATAAAATATTTTTAAAATCCCATAAATCTAAATATTTTTGACTAAACTGAGAATTGTCTTCATAACTCAAAAAATAATGACGGAAACTTAAATTTTTTTTTCATTTTATGTTTATATGAGTAAGTTTACACAAAATGAGTCAAAAAAATTAAACATTTATATAATCACAAAAATCTAAATATTTTTGACTAAACTAACAATTGTCTTCATAACTCAAAAAATAATGACGGAAACGTAAATTTTTTTTTCATTTTATGTTTATATGAGTAAGTTTACACAAAATGAGTAAAAAAAATAAAATATTTTTAAAATCCCATAAATCTAAATATTTTTGACTAAACTGAGAATTGTCTTCATAACTCAAAAAATAATGACGGAAACTTAAATTTTTTTTCATTTATGTTTATATGAGTAAGTTTACGCAAAATGAGTAAAAAAAATAAAATATTTTTAAAATCCGATAAATCTAAATATTTTTGACTAAACTGAGAATTGTCATCATAACTCAAAAAATAATGATGGAAACTTAAATTTTTTTTTCATTTTATGTTTATATGAGTAAGTTTACACAAAATGAGTAAAAAAAATAAAATATTTTTAAAATCCCATAAATCTAAATATTTTTTGACTAAACTGAGAATTGTCTTCATAACTCAAAAAATAATGACGGAAACTTAAATTTTTTTATCATTTTATGTTTATATGAGTAAGTTTACACAAAATGAGTAAAAAAAATAAAATATTTTTAAAATCCCATAAATCTAAATATTTTTGACTAAACTAACAATTGTCTTCATAACTCAAAAAATAATGACGGAAACGTAAATTTTTTTTTCATTTTACGTTTATATGAGTAAGTTTACACAAAATGAGTAAAAAAAATAAAATATTTTTAAAATCCCATAAATCTAAATGTTTTTTGACTAAACTGAGAATTGACATCATAACTCATGAAATAATGACGGAAACTTAATTTTTTTTTCATTTTATGTTTATATGGGTAAGTTTACACAAAATGAATAAAAAAAATAAAATATTTTTAAAATCCCATAAATCTAAATATTTTTGACTAAACTGAGAATTGTCTTCATACAAAAAATAATGATGGAAACTTAAATTTTTTTTTCATTTTATGTTTATATGAGTAAGTTTACACAAAATGAGTAAAAAAAATAAAATATTTTTAAAATCCCATAAATCTAAATATTTTTTGACTAAACTGAGAATTGACATCATAACTCATGAAATAATGACGGAAACTTAATTTTTTTTTCATTTTATGTTTATATGGGTAAGTTTACACAAAATGAATAAAAAAAATAAAATATTTTTAAAATCCCATAAATCTAAATATTTTTGACTAAACTGAGAATTGTCTTCATAACTCAAAAAATAATGACGGAAACTTAAATTTTTTTTTCATTTTATGTTTATATGAGTAAGTTTACACAAAATGAGTCAAAAAAATTAAACATTTATATAATCCCAAAAATCTAAATATTTTTGACTAAACTGAGAATTGAGATCATAACTCAAAAAATAATGATGGAAACTTAAATTTTTTTTCATTTTATGTTTATATGAGTAAGTTTACACAAAATGAGTAAAAAAAATAAAATATTTTTAAAATCCCATAAATCTAAATATTTTTTGACTAAACTGAGAATTGACATCATAACTCATAAAATAATGACGGAAACTTAAATTTTTTTTCATTTTATGTTTATATGAGTAAGTTTACACAAAATGAGTAAAAAAAATAATATATTTTTAAAATCCCATAAATCTAAATATTTTTGACTAAACTGAGAATTGTCTTCATAACTCAAAAAATAATGACGGAAACTTAAATTTTTTTTCATTTTATGTTTATATGAGTAAGTTTACACAAAATGAGTAAAAAAAATAAAATATTTTTAAAATCCCATAAATCTAAATATTTTTGACTAAACTAACAATTGTCTTCATAACTCAAAAAATAATGACGGAAACTTAAATTTTTTTTTCATTTTATGTTTATATGAGTAAGTTTACACAAAATGAGTAAAAAAAATAAAATATTTTTAAAATCCCATAAATCTAAATATTTTTTGACTAAACTGAGAATTGACATCATAACTCATAAAATAATGACGGAAACTTAAATTTTTTTATCATTTTATGTTTATATGAGTAAGTTTACACAAAATGAGTAAAAAAAATAAAATATTTTTAAAATCCCATAAATCTAAATATTTTTTGACTAAACTAACAATTGTCTTCATAACTCAAAAAATAATGACGGAAACTTAAATTTTTTTATCATTTTATGTTTATATGAGTAAGTTTACACAAAATGAGTAAAAAAAATAAAATATTTTTAAAATCCCATAAATCTAAATATTTTTGACTAAACTAACAATTGTCTTCATAACTCAAAAAATAATGACGGAAACGTAAATTTTTTTTTCATTTTATGTTTATATGAGTAAGTTTACACAAAATGAGTAAAAAAAATAAAATATTTTTAAAATCCCATAAATCTAAATATTTTTGACTAAACTGAGAATTCTCTTCATAACTCAAAAAATAATGACGGAAACTTAAATTTTTTTTCATTTTATGTTTATATGAGTAAGTTTACGCAAAATGAGTAAAAAAAATAAAATATTTTTAAAATCCCATAAATCTAAATATTTTTGACTAAACTGAGAATTGTCTTCATACAAAAAATAATGATGGAAACTTAAATTTTTTTTTCATTTTATGTTTATATGAGTAAGTTTACACAAAATGAGTAAAAAAAATAAAATATTTTTAAAATCCCATAAATCTAAATATTTTTTGACTAAACTGAGAATTGTCTTCATAACTCAAAAAATAATGACGGAAACTTAAATTTTTTTATCATTTTATGTTTATATGAGTAAGTTTACACAAAATGAGTAAAAAAAATAAAATATTTTTAAAATCCCATAAATCTAAATATTTTTGACTAAACTAACAATTGTCTTCATAACTCAAAAAATAATGACGGAAACGTAAATTTTTTTTTCATTTTACGTTTATATGAGTAAGTTTACACAAAATGAGTAAAAAAAATAAAATATTTTTAAAATCCCATAAATCTAAATATTTTTGACTAAACTGAGAATTGTCTTCATAACTCAAAAAATAATGACGGAAACTTAAATTTTTTTTCATTTTATGTTTATATGAGTAAGTTTACACAAAATGAGTAAAAAAAATAAAATATTTTTAAAATCCCATAAATCTAAATATTTTTGACTAAACTAACAATTGTCTTCATAACTCAAAAAATAATGACGGAAACTTAAATTTTTTTTCATTTTATGTTTATATGAGTAAGTTTACACAAAATGAGTAAAAAAAATAAAATATTTTTAAAATCCCATAAATCTAAATATTTTTGACTAAACTAACAATTGTCTTCATAACTCAAAAAATAATGACGGAAACTTTAATTTTTTTTCATTTTATGTTTATATGGGTAAGTTTACACAAAATGAATAAAAAAAATAAAATATTTTTAAAATCCCATAAATCTAAATATTTTTGACTAAACTGAGAATTGTCTTCATAACTCAAAAAATAATGACGGAAACTTAAATTTTTTTTTCATTTTATGTTTATATGAGTAAGTTTACACAAAATGAGTAAAAAAAATAAAATATTTTTAAAATCCCATAAATCTAAATATTTTTGCTAAACTGAGAATTGTCTTCATAACTCAAAAAATAATGACGGAAACTTAAATTTTTTTTTCATTTTATGTTTATATGAGTAAGTTTACACAAAATGAGTAAAAAAAATAAAATATTTTTAAAATCCCATAAATCTAAATATTTTTGACTAAACTGAGAATTGTCTTCATAACTCAAAAAATAATGACGGAAACTTAAATTTTTTTTTCATTTTATGTTTATATGAGTAAGTTTACACAAAATGAGTAAAAAAAATAAAATATTTTTAAAATCCCATAAATCTAAATATTTTTGACTAAACTGAGAATTGTCTTCATAACTCAAAAAATAATGACGGAAACTTAAATTTTTTTTTCATTTTATGTTTATATGAGTAAGTTTACACAAAATGAGTAAAAAAAATAAAATATTTTTAAAATCCCATAAATCTAAATATTTTTGACTAAACTAACAATTGTCTTCATACAAAAAATAATGATGGAAACTTAAATTTTTTTTTCATTTTATGTTTATATGAGTAAGTTTACACAAAATGAATAAAAAAAATAAAATATTTTTAAAATCCCATAAATCTAAATATTTTTTGACTAAACTGAGAATTGTCTTCATAACTCAAAAAATAATGACGGAAACTTAAATTTTTTTATCATTTTATGTTTATATGAGTAAGTTTACACAAAATGAGTAAAAAAAATAAAATATTTTTAAAATCCCATAAATCTAAATATTTTTGACTAAACTAACAATTGTCTTCATAACTCAAAAAATAATGACGGAAACGTAAATTTTTTTTTCATTTTATGTTTATATGAGTAAGTTTACACAAAATGAGTAAAAAAAATAAAATATTTTTAAAATCCCATAAATCTAAATGTTTTTTGACTAAACTGAGAATTGACATCATAACTCATGAAATAATGACGGAAACTTAATTTTTTTTTCATTTTATGTTTATATGGGTAAGTTTACACAAAATGAATAAAAAAAATAATATATTTTTAAAATCCCATAAATCTAAATATTTTTGACTAAACTGAGAATTGTCTTCATACAAAAAATAATGATGGAAACTTAAATTTTTTTTTCATTTTATGTTTATATGAGTAAGTTTACACAAAATGAGTAAAAAAAATAAAATATTTTTAAAATCCCATAAATCTAAATATTTTTTGACTAAACTGAGAATTGACATCATAACTCATGAAATAATGACGGAAACTTAATTTTTTTTTCATTTTATGTTTATATGGGTAAGTTTACACAAAATGAATAAAAAAAATAAAATATTTTTAAAATCCCATAAATCTAAATATTTTTGACTAAACTGAGAATTGTCTTCATAACTCAAAAAATAATGACGGAAACTTAAATTTTTTTTTCATTTTATGTTTATATGAGTAAGTTTACACAAAATGAGTCAAAAAAATTAAACATTTATATAATCCCAAAAATCTAAATATTTTTGACTAAACTGAGAATTGAGATCATAACTCAAAAAATAATGATGGAAACTTAAATTTTTTTTCATTTTATGTTTATATGAGTAAGTTTACACAAAATGAGTAAAAAAAATAAAATATTTTTAAAATCCCATAAATCTAAATATTTTTTGACTAAACTGAGAATTGACATCATAACTCATAAAATAATGACGGAAACTTAAATTTTTTTTCATTTTATGTTTATATGAGTAAGTTTACACAAAATGAGTAAAAAAAATAATATATTTTTAAAATCCCATAAATCTAAATATTTTTGACTAAACTGAGAATTGTCTTCATAACTCAAAAAATAATGACGGAAACTTAAATTTTTTTTTCATTTTATGTTTATATGAGTAAGTTTACACAAAATGAGTAAAAAAAATAAAATATTTTTAAAATCCCATAAATCTAAATATTTTTGACTAAACTAACAATTGTCTTCATAACTCAAAAAATAATGACGGAAACTTAAATTTTTTTTCATTTTATGTTTATATGAGTAAGTTTACACAAAATGAGTAAAAAAAATAAAATATTTTTAAAATCCCATAAATCTAAATATTTTTGACTAAACTAACAATTGTCTTCATAACTCAAAAAATAATGACGGAAACTTAAATTTTTTTATCATTTTATGTTTATATGAGTAAGTTTACACAAAATGAGTAAAAAAAATAAAATATTTTTAAAATCCCATAAATCTAAATATTTTTTGACTAAACTGAGAATTGTCTTCATAACTCAAAAAATAATGACGGAAACTTAAATTTTTTTATCATTTTATGTTTATATGAGTAAGTTTACACAAAATGAGTAAAAAAAATAAAATATTTTTAAAATCCCATAAATCTAAATATTTTTGACTAAACTAACAATTGTCTTCATAACTCAAAAAATAATGACGGAAATGTAAATTTTTTTTTCATTTTATGTTTATATGAGTAAGTTTACACAAAATGAGTAAAAAAAATAAAATATTTTTAAAATCCCATAAATCTAAATATTTTTTGACTAAACTGAGAATTGACATCATAACTCATAAAATAATGACGGAAACCTAAATTTTTTTTAATTTTATGTTTATATGAGTAAGTTTACACAAAATGAGTAAAAAAAATAATATATTTTTAAAATCCCATAAATCTAAATATTTTTGACTAAACTGAGAATTGTCTTCATAACTCAAAAAATAATGACGGAAACTTAAATTTTTTTTTCATTTTATGTTTATATGAGTAAGTTTACACAAAATGAGTAAAAAAAATAAAATATTTTTAAAATCCCATAAATCTAAATATTTTTGACTAAACTAACAATTGTCTTCATAACTCAAAAAATAATGACGGAAACTTAAATTTTTTTTCATTTTATGTTTATATGAGTAAGTTTACACAAAATGAGTAAAAAAAATAAAATATTTTTAAAATCCCATAAATCTAAATATTTTTGACTAAACTAACAATTGTCTTCATAACTCAAAAAATAATGACGGAAACGTAAATTTTTTTTTCATTTTATGTTTAAATGAGTAAGTTTACACAAAATGAGTAAAAAAAATAAAATATTTTTAAAATCCCATAAATCTAAATATTTTTGACTAAACTAACAATTGTCTTCATAACTCAAAAAATAATGACGGAAACTTTAATTTTTTTTCATTTTATGTTTATATGGGTAAGTTTACACAAAATGAATAAAAAAAATAAAATATTTTTAAAATCCCATAAATCTAAATATTTTTGACTAAACTGAGAATTGTCTTCATAACTCAAAAAATAATGACGGAAACTTAAATTTTTTTTTCATTTTATGTTTATATGAGTAAGTTTACACAAAATGAGTAAAAAAAATAAAATATTTTTAAAATCCCATAAATCTAAATATTTTTGCTAAACTGAGAATTATCTTCATAACTCAAAAAATAATGACGGAAACTTAAATTTTTTTTTCATTTCATATTTAAATGAGTAAGTTGTAAAAAAAATAAAATATTTTTAAACTCCCATAAATCTAAATATTTTTGACTAAACTGAGAATTGTCTTCATAACTCAAAAAATAATGACGGAAACTAAAATTTTTTTTTCATTTTATGTTTATATGAGTAAGTTTACACAAAATGAGTAAAAAAAATAAAATATTTTTAAAATCCCACAAATCTAAATATTTTTGACTAAACTGAGAATTGTCTTCATAACTCAAAAAATAATGACGGAATAAATTTTTTTTTCATTTTATGTTTATATGAGTAAGTTTACACAAAATGAGTAAAAAAAATAAAATATTTTTAAAATCCCATAAATCTAAATATTTTTGACTAAACTGAGAATTGTCTTCATAACTCAAAAAATAATGACGGAAACTTAAATTTTTTTTCATTTTATGTTTATATGAGTAAGTTTACACAAAATGAGTAAAAAAAATAAAATATTTTTAAAATCCTATAAATCTAAATATTTTTGACTAAACTAACAATTGTCTTCATAACTCAAAAAATAATGATGGAAACTTAAATTTTTTTTTCATTTTATGTTTATATGAGTAAGTTTACACAAAATGAGTAAAAAAAATAAAATATTTTTAAAATCCCATCAATCTAAATATTTTTGACCTAACTGAGAATTGTCTTCATAACTCAAAAAATAATGATGGAAACTTAAATTTTTTTTTCATTTTATGTTTATATGAGTAAGTTTACACAAAATGAGTAAAAAAAATAAAATATTTTTTAAAATCCCATAAATCTAAATCTTTTTGACTAAACTGAGAATTGTCTTCATAACTCATAAAATAATGACGGAAACTTAAATTTTTTTTCATTTTATGTTTATATGAGTAAGTTTACACAAAATGAGTAAAAAAAATAAAATATTTTTAAAATCCCATAAATCTAAATATTTTTGACTAAACTGAGAATTGTCTTCATAACTCAAAAAATAATGACGGAAACTTAAATTTTTTTTCATTTTATGTTTATATGAGTAAGTTTAAATGAGTAAAAAAAATAAAATATTTTTAAAATCCCATAAATCTAAATATTTTTGACTAAACTAACAATTGTCTTCATAACTCAAAAAATAATGACGGAAACGTAAATTTTTTTTTCATTTTATGTTTATATGAGTAAGTTTACACAAAATGAATAAAAAAAATAAAATATTTTTAAAATCCCATAAATCTAAATATTTTTGACTAAACTGAGAATTGTCTTCATAACTCAAAAAATAATGACGGAAACTTAAATTTTTTTTTCATTTTATGTTTATATGAGTAAGTTTACACAAAATGAGTAAAAAAAATAAAATATTTTTAAAATCCCATAAATCTAAATATTTTTGACTAAACTGAGAATTGTCTTCATAACTCAAAAAATAATGACGGAAACTTAAATTTTTTTTTCATTTCATATTTATATGAGTAAGTTGTAAAAAAAATAAAATATTTTTAAACTCCCATAAATCTAAATTTTTTTGACTAAACTGAGAATTGTCTTCATAACTCAAAAAATAATGACGGAAACTAAAATTTTTTTTTCATTTTATGTTTATATGAGTAAGTTTACACAAAATGAGTAAAAAAAATAAAATATTTTTAAAATCCCACAAATCTAAATATTTTTGACTAAACTGAGAATTGTCTTCATAACTCAAAAAATAATGACGGAAACTTAAATTTTTTTTTCATTTTATGTTTATATGAGTAAGTTTACACAAAATGAGTAAAAAAAATAAAATATTTTTAAAATCCCATAAATCTAAATATTTTTGACTAAACTGAGAATTGTCTTCATAACTCAAAAAATAATGACGGAAACTTAAATTTTTTTTCATTTTATGTTTATATGAGTAAGTTTACACAAAATGAGTAAAAAAAATAAAATATTTTTAAAATCCCATAAATCTAAATATTTTTGACCTAACTGAGAATTGTCTTCATAACTCAAAAAATAATGATGGAAACTTAAATTTTTTTTCATTTTATGTTTATATGAGTAAGTTTACACAAAATGAGTAAAAAAAATAAAATATTTTTAAAATCCCATAAATCTAAATATTTTTGACTAAACTAACAATTGTCTTCATAACTCAAAAAATAATGACGGAAACGTAAATTTTTTTTTCATTTTATGTTTATATGAGTAAGTTTACACAAAATGAGTAAAAAAAATAAAATATTTTTAAAATCCCATAAATCTAAATATTTTTGACTAAACTAACAATTGTCTTCATAACTCAAAAAATAATGACGGAAACTTAAATTTTTTTTCATTTTATGTTTATATGGGTAAGTTTACACAAAATGAATAAAAAAAATAAAATATTTTTAAAATCCCATAAATCTAAATATTTTTGACTAAACTAACAATTGTCTTCATAACTCAAAAAATAATGACGGAAACGTAAATTTTTTTTTCATTTTATGTTTATATGAGTAAGTTTACACAAAATGAGTAAAAAAAATAAAATATTTTTAAAATCCCATAAATCTAAATATTTTTGACTAAACTGAGAATTGTCTTCATAACTCAAAAAATAATGACGGAAACTTAAATTTTTTTTTCATTTCATATTTATATGAGTAAGTTGTAAAAAAAATAAAATATTTTTAAACTCCCATAAATCTAAATATTTTTGACTAAACTGAGAATTGTCTTCATAACTCAAAAAATAATGACGGAAACTAAAATTTTTTTTTCATTTTATGTTTATATGAGTAAGTTTACACAAAATGAGTAAAAAAAATAAAATATTTTTAAAATCCCACAAATCTAAATATTTTTGACTAAACTGAGAATTGTCTTCATAACTCAAAAAATAATGACGGAAACTTAAATTTTTTTTTCATTTTATGTTTATATGAGTAAGTTTACACAAAATGAGTAAAAAAAATAAAATATTTTTAAAATCCCATAAATCTAAATATTTTTGACTAAACTGAGAATTGTCTTCATAACTCAAAAAATAATGACGGAAACTTAAATTTTTTTTCATTTTATGTTTATATGAGTAAGTTTACACAAAATGAGTAAAAAAAATAAAATATTTTTAAAATCCCATAAATCTAAATATTTTTGACCTAACTGAGAATTGTCTTCATAACTCAAAAAATAATGATGGAAACTTAAATTTTTTTTTCATTTTATGTTTATATGAGTAAGTTTACACAAAATGAGTAAAAAAAATAAAATATTTTTAAAATCCCATAAATCTAAATATTTTTGACTAAACTAACAATTGTCTTCATAACTCAAAAAATAATGACGGAAACGTAAATTTTTTTTTCATTTTATGTTTATATGAGTAAGTTTACACAAAATGAGTAAAAAAAATAAAATATTTTTAAAATCCCATAAATCTAAATATTTTTGACTAAACTAACAATTGTCTTCATAACTCAAAAAATAATGACGGAAACGTAAATTTTTTTTTCATTTTATGTTTATATGAGTAAGTTTACACAAAATGAGTAAAAAAAATAAAATATTTTTAAAATCCCATAAATCTAAATATTTTTGACTAAACTGAGAATTGTCTTCATAACTCAAAAAATAATGACGGAAACTTAAATTTTTTTTCATTTTATGTTTATATGAGTAAGTTTACACAAAATGAGTAAAAAAATATAATATTTTTAAAATCCCATAAATCTAAATATTTTTTGACTAAACTGAGAATTGACATCATAACTCATAAAATAATGATGGAAACTTAAATTTTTTTTCATTTTATGTTTATATGAGTAAGTTTACACAAAATGAGTAAAAAAAATAAAATATTTTTTAAAATCCCATAAATCTAAATCTTTTTGACTAAACTGAGAATTGTCTTCATAACTCATAAAATAATGACGGAAACTTAAATTTTTTTTCATTTTATGTTTATATGAGTAAGTTTACACAAAATGAGTAAAAAAAATAAAATATTTTTAAAATCCCATAAATCTAAATATTTTTGACTAAACGGAGAATTGTCTTCATAACTCAAAAAATAATGACGGAAACTTAAATTTTTTTTTCATTTTATGTTTATATGAGTAAGTTTACACAAAATGAGTAAAAAAAATAAAATATTTTTAAAATCCCATAAATCTAAATATTTTTGACTAAACTAACAATTGTCTTCATAACTCAAAAAATAATGATGGAAACTTAAATTTTTTTTTCATTTTATGTTTATATGAGTAAGTTTACACAAAATGAGTAAAAAAAATAAAATATTTTTAAAATCCCATAAATCTAAATATTTTTGACCTAACTGAGAATTGTCTTCATAACTCAAAAAATAATGATGGAAACTTAAATTTTTTTTTCATTTTATGTTTATATGAGTAAGTTTACACAAAATGAGTAAAAAAAATAAAATATTTTTTAAAATCCCATAAATCTAAATCTTTTTGACTAAACTGAGAATTGTCTTCATAACTCATAAAATAATGACGGAAACTTAAATTTTTTTTCATTTTATGTTTATATGAGTAAGTTTACACAAAATGAGTAAAAAAAATAAAATATTTTTAAAATCCCATAAATCTAAATATTTTTGACTAAACTGAGAATTGTCTTCATAACTCAAAAAATAATGACGGAAACTTAAATTTTTTTTTCATTTTATGTTTATATGAGTAAGTTTACACAAAATGAGTAAAAAAAATAAAATATTTTTAAAATCCCATAAATCTAAATATTTTTGACTAAACTGAGAATTGTCTTCATAACTCAAAAAATAATGACGGAAACTTAAATTTTTTTTTCATTTCATATTTATATGAGTAAGTTGTAAAAAAAATAAAATATTTTTAAACTCCCATAAATCTAAATTTTTTTGACTAAACTGAGAATTGTCTTCATAACTCAAAAAATAATGACGGAAACTAAAATTTTTTTTTCATTTTATGTTTATATGAGTAAGTTTACACAAAATGAGTAAAAAAAATAAAATATTTTTAAAATCCCACAAATCTAAATATTTTTGACTAAACTGAGAATTGTCTTCATAACTCAAAAAATAATGACGGAAACTTAAATTTTTTTTTCATTTTATGTTTATATGAGTAAGTTTACACAAAATGAGTAAAAAAAATAAAATATTTTTAAAATCCCATAAATCTAAATATTTTTGACTAAACTGAGAATTGTCTTCATAACTCAAAAAATAATGACGGAAACTTAAATTTTTTTTCATTTTATGTTTATATGAGTAAGTTTACACAAAATGAGTAAAAAAAATAAAATATTTTTAAAATCCCATAAATCTAAATATTTTTGACCTAACTGAGAATTGTCTTCATAACTCAAAAAATAATGATGGAAACTTAAATTTTTTTTTCATTTTATGTTTATATGAGTAAGTTTACACAAAATGAGTAAAAAAAATAAAATATTTTTAAAATCCCATAAATCTAAATATTTTTGACTAAACTAACAATTGTCTTCATAACTCAAAAAATAATGACGGAAACGTAAATTTTTTTTTCATTTTATGTTTATATGAGTAAGTTTACACAAAATGAGTAAAAAAAATAAAATATTTTTAAAATCCCATAAATCTAAATATTTTTGACTAAACTAACAATTGTCTTCATAACTCAAAAAATAATGACGGAAACTTAAATTTTTTTTCATTTTATGTTTATATGGGTAAGTTTACACAAAATGAATAAAAAAAATAAAATATTTTTAAAATCCCATAAATCTAAATATTTTTGACTAAACTAACAATTGTCTTCATAACTCAAAAAATAATGACGGAAACGTAAATTTTTTTTTCATTTTATGTTTATATGAGTAAGTTTACACAAAATGAGTAAAAAAAATAAAATATTTTTAAAATCCCATAAATCTAAATATTTTTGACTAAACTGAGAATTGTCTTCATAACTCAAAAAATAATGACGGAAACTTAAATTTTTTTTTCATTTCATATTTATATGAGTAAGTTGTAAAAAAAATAAAATATTTTTAAACTCCCATAAATCTAAATATTTTTGACTAAACTGAGAATTGTCTTCATAACTCAAAAAATAATGACGGAAACTAAAATTTTTTTTTCATTTTATGTTTATATGAGTAAGTTTACACAAAATGAGTAAAAAAAATAAAATATTTTTAAAATCCCACAAATCTAAATATTTTTGACTAAACTGAGAATTGTCTTCATAACTCAAAAAATAATGACGGAAACTTAAATTTTTTTTCATTTTATGTTTATATGAGTAAGTTTACACAAAATGAGTAAAAAAAATAAAATATTTTTAAAATCCCATAAATCTAAATATTTTTGACTAAACTGAGAATTGTCTTCATAACTCAAAAAATAATGACGGAAACTTAAATTTTTTTTCATTTTATGTTTATATGAGTAAGTTTACACAAAATGAGTAAAAAAAATAAAATATTTTTAAAATCCCATAAATCTAAATATTTTTGACCTAACTGAGAATTGTCTTCATAACTCAAAAAATAATGATGGAAACTTAAATTTTTTTTTCATTTTATGTTTATATGAGTAAGTTTACACAAAATGAGTAAAAAAAATAAAATATTTTTAAAATCCCATAAATCTAAATATTTTTGACTAAACTAACAATTGTCTTCATAACTCAAAAAATAATGACGGAAACGTAAATTTTTTTTTCATTTTATGTTTATATGAGTAAGTTTACACAAAATGAGTAAAAAAAATAAAATATTTTTAAAATCCCATAAATCTAAATATTTTTGACTAAACTAACAATTGTCTTCATAACTCAAAAAATAATGACGGAAACGTAAATTTTTTTTCATTTTATGTTTATATGAGTAAGTTTACACAAAATGAGTAAAAAAAATAAAATATTTTTAAAATCCCATAAATCTAAATATTTTTGACTAAACTGAGAATTGTCTTCATAACTCAAAAAATAATGACGGAAACTTAAATTTTTTTTCATTTTATGTTTATATGAGTAAGTTTACACAAAATGAGTAAAAAAATATAATATTTTTAAAATCCCATAAATCTAAATATTTTTTGACTAAACTGAGAATTGACATCATAACTCATAAAATAATGATGGAAACTTAAATTTTTTTTCATTTTATGTTTATATGAGTAAGTTTACACAAAATGAGTAAAAAAAATAAAATATTTTTTAAAATCCCATAAATCTAAATCTTTTTGACTAAACTGAGAATTGTCTTCATAACTCATAAAATAATGACGGAAACTTAAATTTTTTTTCATTTTATGTTTATATGAGTAAGTTTACACAAAATGAGTAAAAAAAATAAAATATTTTTAAAATCCCATAAATCTAAATATTTTTGACTAAACGGAGAATTGTCTTCATAACTCAAAAAATAATGACGGAAACTTAAATTTTTTTTTCATTTTATGTTTATATGAGTAAGTTTACACAAAATGAGTAAAAAAAATAAAATATTTTTAAAATCCCATAAATCTAAATATTTTTGACTAAACTAACAATTGTCTTCATAACTCAAAAAATAATGATGGAAACTTAAATTTTTTTTTCATTTTATGTTTATATGAGTAAGTTTACACAAAATGAGTAAAAAAAATAAAATATTTTTAAAATCCCATAAATCTAAATATTTTTGACCTAACTGAGAATTGTCTTCATAACTCAAAAAATAATGATGGAAACTTAAATTTTTTTTTCATTTTATGTTTATATGAGTAAGTTTACACAAAATGAGTAAAAAAAATAAAATATTTTTTAAAATCCCATAAATCTAAATCTTTTTGACTAAACTGAGAATTGTCTTCATAACTCATAAAATAATGACGGAAACTTAAATTTTTTTTCATTTTATGTTTATATGAGTAAGTTTACACAAAATGAGTAAAAAAAATAAAATATTTTTAAAATCCCATAAATCTAAATATTTTTGACTAAACTGAGAATTGTCTTCATAACTCAAAAAATAATGACGGAAACTTAAATTTTTTTTCATTTTATGTTTATATGAGTAAGTTTACACAAAATGAGTAAAAAAATATAATATTTTTAAAATCCCATAAATCTAAATATTTTTTGACTAAACTGAGAATTGACATCATAACTCATAAAATAATGATGGAAACTTAAATTTTTTTTCATTTTATGTTTATATGAGTAAGTTTACACAAAATGAGTAAAAAAAATAAAATATTTTTTAAAATCCCATAAATCTAAATCTTTTTGACTAAACTGAGAATTGTCTTCATAACTCATAAAATAATGACGGAAACTTAAATTTTTTTTCATTTTATGTTTATATGAGTAAGTTTACACAAAATGAGTAAAAAAAATAAAATATTTTTAAAATCCCATAAATCTAAATATTTTTGACTAAACGGAGAATTGTCTTCATAACTCAAAAAATAATGACGGAAACTTAAATTTTTTTTTCATTTTATGTTTATATGAGTAAGTTTACACAAAATGAGTAAAAAAAATAAAATATTTTTAAAATCCCATAAATCTAAATATTTTTGACTAAACTAACAATTGTCTTCATAACTCAAAAAATAATGACGGAAACTTAAATTTTTTTTCATTTTATGTTTATATGAGTAAGTTTACACAAAATGAGTAAAAAAAATAAAATATTTTTAAAATCCCATAAATCTAAATATTTTTGACCTAACTGAGAATTGTCTTCATAACTCAAAAAATAATGATGGAAACTTAAATTTTTTTTTCATTTTATGTTTATATGAGTAAGTTTACACAAAATGAGTAAAAAAAATAAAATATTTTTAAAATCCCATAAATCTAAATATTTTTGACCTAACTGAGAATTGTCTTCATAACTCAAAAAATAATGATGGAAACTTAAATTTTTTTTTCATTTTATGTTTATATGAGTAAGTTTACACAAAATGAGTAAAAAAAATAAAATATTTTTTAAAATCCCATAAATCTAAATCTTTTTGACTAAACTGAGAATTGTCTTCATAACTCATAAAATAATGACGGAAACTTTAATTTTTTTTCATTTTATGTTTATATGAGTAAGTTTACACAAAATGAGTAAAAAAAATAAAATATTTTTAAAATCCCATAAATCTAAATATTTTTGACTAAACTGAGAATTGTCTTCATAACTCAAAAAATAATGACGGAAACTTAAATTTTTTTTCATTTTATGTTTATATGAGTAAGTTTACACAAAATGAGTAAAAAAAATAAAATATTTTTAAAATCCCATAAATCTAAATATTTTTGACTAAACTAACAATTGTCTTCATAACTCAAAAAATAATGACGGAAACGTAAATTTTTTTTTCATTTTATGTTTATATGAGTAAGTTTACACAAAATGAGTAAAAAAAATAAAATATTTTTAAAATCCGATAAATCTAAATATTTTTGACTAAACTAACAATTGTCTTCATAACTCAAAAAATAATGACGGAAACTTAAATTTTTTTTCATTTTATGTTTATATGGGTAAGTTTACACAAAATGAATAAAAAAAATAAAATATTTTTAAAATCCCATAAATCTAAATATTTTTGACTAAACTGAGAATTGTCTTCATAACTCATAAAATAATGACGGAAACTTAAATTTTTTTTCATTTTATGTTTATATGAGTAAGTTTACACAAAATGAGTAAAAAAAATAAAATATTTTTAAAATCCCATAAATCTAAATATTTTTGACTAAACTAACAATTGTCTTCATAACTCAAAAAATAATGACGGAAACTTAAATTTTTTTTCATTTTATGTTTATATGAGTAAGTTTACACAAAATGAGTAAAAAAAATAAAATATTTTTAAAATCCCATAAATCTAAATATTTTTGACCTAACTGAGAATTGTCTTCATAACTCAAAAAATAATGATGGAAACTTAAATTTTTTTTTCATTTTATGTTTATATGAGTAAGTTTACACAAAATGAGTAAAAAAAATAAAATATTTTTAAAATCCCATAAATCTAAATATTTTTGACTAAACTAACAATTGTCTTCATAACTCAAAAAATAATGACGGAAACGTAAATTTTTTTTTCATTTTATGTTTATATGAGTAAGTTTACACAAAATGAGTAAAAAAAATAAAATATTTTTAAAATCCCATAAATCTAAATATTTTTGACTAAACTAACAATTGTCTTCATAACTCAAAAAATAATGACGGAAACGTAAATTTTTTTTCATTTTATGTTTATATGAGTAAGTTTACACAAAATGAGTCAAAAAATAAAATATTTTTAAAATCCCATAAATCTAAATATTTTTGACTAAACTGAGAATTGTCTTCATAACTCAAAAAATAATGACGGAAACTTAAATTTTTTTTTCATTTTATGTTTATATGAGTAAGTTTACACAAAATGAGTAAAAAAAATAAAATATTTTTAAAATCCTATAAATCTAAATATTTTTGACTAAACTAACAATTGTCTTCATAACTCAAAAAATAATGATGGAAACTTAAATTTTTTTTTCATTTTATGTTTATATGAGTAAGTTTACACAAAATGAGTAAAAAAAATAAAATATTTTTAAAATCCCATAAATCTAAATATTTTTGACCTAACTGAGAATTGTCTTCATAACTCAAAAAATAATGATGGAAACTTAAATTTTTTTTTCATTTTATGTTTATATGAGTAAGTTTACACAAAATGAGTAAAAAAAATAAAATATTTTTTAAAATCCCATAAATCTAAATCTTTTTGACTAAACTAACAATTGTCTTCATAACTCAAAAAATAATGACGGAAACGTAAATTTTTTTTCATTTTATGTTTATATGAGTAAGTTTACACAAAATGAGTAAAAAAAATAAAATATTTTTAAAATCCCATAAATCTAAATATTTTTGACTAAACTGAGAATTGTCTTCATAACTCAAAAAATAATGACGGAAACTTAAATTTTTTTTCATTTTATGTTTATATGAGTAAGTTTACACAAAATGAGTAAAAAAATATAATATTTTTAAAATCCCATAAATCTAAATATTTTTTGACTAAACTGAGAATTGACATCATAACTCATAAAATAATGATGGAAACTTAAATTTTTTTTCATTTTATGTTTATATGAGTAAGTTTACACAAAATGAGTAAAAAAAATAAAATATTTTTTAAAATCCCATAAATCTAAATCTTTTTGACTAAACTGAGAATTGTCTTCATAACTCATAAAATAATGACGGAAACTTAAATTTTTTTTCATTTTATGTTTATATGAGTAAGTTTACACAAAATGAGTAAAAAAATAAAATATTTTTAAAATCCCATAAATCTAAATATTTTTGACTAAACTGAGAATTGTCTTCATAACTCAAAAAATAATGACGGAAACTTAAATTTTTTTTTCATTTTATGTTTATATGAGTAAGTTTACACAAAATGAGTAAAAAAAATAAAATATTTTTAAAATCCCATAAATCTAAATATTTTTGACTAAACTAACAATTGTCTTCATAACTCAAAAAATAATGATGGAAACTTAAATTTTTTTTTCATTTTATGTTTATATGAGTAAGTTTACACAAAATGAGTAAAAAAAATAAAATATTTTTAAAATCCCATAAATCTAAATATTTTTGACCTAACTGAGAATTGTCTTCATAACTCAAAAAATAATGATGGAAACTTAAATTTTTTTTTCATTTTATGTTTATATGAGTAAGTTTACACAAAATGAGTAAAAAAAATAAAATATTTTTTAAAATCCCATAAATCTAAATCTTTTTGACTAAACTAACAATTGTCTTCATAACTCAAAAAATAATGACGGAAACGTAAATTTTTTTTCATTTTATGTTTATATGAGTAAGTTTACACAAAATGAGTAAAAAAAATAAAATATTTTTAAAATCCCATAAATCTAAATATTTTTGACTAAACTGAGAATTGTCTTCATAACTCAAAAAATAATGACGGAAACTTAAATTTTTTTTCATTTTATGTTTATATGAGTAAGTTTACACAAAATGAGTAAAAAAATATAATATTTTTAAAATCCCATAAATCTAAATATTTTTTGACTAAACTGAGAATTGACATCATAACTCATAAAATAATGATGGAAACTTAAATTTTTTTTCATTTTATATTTATATGAGTAAGTTTACACAAAATGAGTAAAAAAAATAAAATATTTTTTAAAATCCCATAAATCTAAATCTTTTTGACTAAACTGAGAATTGTCTTCATAACTCATAAAATAATGACGGAAACTTAAATTTTTTTTCATTTTATGTTTATATGAGTAAGTTTACACAAAATGAGTAAAAAAAATAAAATATTTTTAAAATCCCATAAATCTAAATATTTTTGACTAAACTGAGAATTGTCTTCATAACTCAAAAAATAATGACGGAAACTTAAATTTTTTTTTCATTTTATGTTTATATGAGTAAGTTTACACAAAATGAGTAAAAAAAATAAAATATTTTTAAAATCCCATAAATCTAAATATTTTTGACTAAACTAACAATTGTCTTCATAACTCAAAAAATAATGATGGAAACTTAAATTTTTTTTCATTTTATGTTTATATGAGTAAGTTTACACAAAATGAGTAAAAAAAATAAAATATTTTTAAAATCCCATAAATCTAAATATTTTTGACCTAACTGAGAATTGTCTTCATAACTCAAAAAATAATGATGGAAACTTAAATTTTTTTTTCATTTTATGTTTATATGAGTAAGTTTACACAAAATGAGTAAAAAAAATAAAATATTTTTTAAAATCCCATAAATCTAAATCTTTTTGACTAAACTGAGAATTGTCTTCATAACTCATAAAATAATGACGGAAACTTTAATTTTTTTTCATTTTATGTTTATATGAGTAAGTTTACACAAAATGAGTAAAAAAAATAAAATATTTTTAAAATCCCATAAATCTAAATATTTTTGACTAAACTGAGAATTGTCTTCATAACTCAAAAAATAATGACGGAAACTTAAATTTTTTTTCATTTTATGTTTATATGAGTAAGTTTACACAAAATGAGTAAAAAAAATAAAATATTTTTAAAATCCCATAAATCTAAATATTTTTGACTAAACTAACAATTGTCTTCATAACTCAAAAAATAATGACGGAAACGTAAATTTTTTTTTCATTTTATGTTTATATGAGTAAGTTTACACAAAATGAGTAAAAAAAATAAAATATTTTTAAAATCCCATAAATCTAAATATTTTTGACTAAACTAACAATTGTCTTCATAACTCAAAAAATAATGACGGAAACTTTAATTTTTTTTCATTTTATGTTTATATGAGTAAGTTTACACAAAATGAGTAAAAAAAATAAAATATTTTTAAAATCCCATAAATCTAAATATTTTTGACTAAACTGAGAATTGTCTTCATAACTCAAAAAATAATGACGGAAACTTAAATTTTTTTTTCATTTTATGTTTATATGAGTAAGTTTACACAAAATGAGTAAAAAAAATAAAATATTTTTAAAATCCCATAAATCTAAATATTTTTGACTAAACTAACAATTGTCTTCATAACTCAAAAAATAATGACGGAAACTTAAATTTTTTTTCATTTTATGTTTATATGAGTAAGTTTACACAAAATGAGTAAAAAAAATAAAATATTTTTAAAATCCCATAAATCTAAATATTTTTGACTAAACTAACAATTGTCTTCATAACTCAAAAAATAATGACGGAAACTTAAATTTTTTTTCATTTTATGTTTATATGGGTAAGTTTACACAAAATGAATAAAAAAAATAAAATATTTTTAAAATCCCATAAATCTAAATATTTTTGACTAAACTGAGAATTGTCTTCATAACTCATAAAATAATGACGGAAACTTAAATTTTTTTTCATTTTATGTTTATATGAGTAAGTTTACACAAAATGAGTAAAAAAAATAAAATATTTTTAAAATCCCATAAATCTAAATATTTTTGACCTAACTGAGAATTGTCTTCATAACTCAAAAAATAATGATGGAAACTTAAATTTTTTTTTCATTTTATGTTTATATGAGTAAGTTTACACAAAATGAGTAAAAAAAATAAAATATTTTTAAAATCCCATAAATCTAAATATTTTTGACTAAACTAACAATTGTCTTCATAACTCAAAAAATAATGACGGAAACGTAAATTTTTTTTTCATTTTATGTTTATATGAGTAAGTTTACACAAAATGAGTAAAAAAAATAAAATATTTTTAAAATCCCATAAATCTAAATATTTTTGACTAAACTAACAATTGTCTTCATAACTCAAAAAATAATGACGGAAACTTAAATTTTTTTTCATTTTATGTTTATATGGGTAAGTTTACACAAAATGAATAAAAAAAATAAAATATTTTTAAAATCCCATAAATCTAAATATTTTTGACCTAACTGAGAATTGTCTTCATAACTCAAAAAATAATGACGGAAACTTAAATTTTTTTTCATTTTATGTTTATATGAGTAAGTTTACACAAAATGAGTAAAAAAAATAAAATATTTTTTAAAATCCCATAAATCTAAATCTTTTTGACTAAACTGAGAATTGTCTTCATAACTCATAAAATAATGACGGAAACTTAAATTTTTTTTCATTTTATGTTTATATGAGTAAGTTTACACAAAATGAGTAAAAAAAATAAAATATTTTTAAAATCCCATAAATCTAAATATTTTTGACTAAACTGAGAATTGTCTTCATAACTCAAAAAATAATGACGGAAACTTAAATTTTTTTTCATTTTATGTTTATATGAGTAAGTTTACACAAAATGAGTAAAAAAAATAAAATATTTTTAAAATCCCATAAATCTAAATATTTTTGACTAAACTAACAATTGTCTTCATAACTCAAAAAATAATGACGGAAACGTAAATTTTTTTTTCATTTTATGTTTATATGAGTAAGTTTACACAAAATGAGTAAAAAAAATAAAATATTTTTAAAATCCCATAAATCTAAATATTTTTGACTAAACTAACAATTGTCTTCATAACACAAAAAATAATGACGGAAACGTAAATTTTTTTTTCATTTTATGTTTATATGAGTAAGTTTACACAAAATGAGTAAAAAAAATAAAATATTTTTAAAATCCCATAAATCTAAATATTTTTGACTAAACTGAGAATTGTCTTCATAACTCAAAAAATAATGACGGAAACTTAAATTTTTTTTTCATTTCATATTTATATGAGTAAGTTGTAAAAAAAATAAAATATTTTTAAACTCCCATAAATCTAAATATTTTTGACTAAACTGAGAATTGTCTTCATAACTCAAAAAATAATGACGGAAACTAAAATTTTTTTTTCATTTTATGTTTATATGAGTAAGTTTACACAAAATGAGTAAAAAAAATAAAATATTTTTAAAATCCCACAAATCTAAATATTTTTGACTAAACTGAGAATTGTCTTCATAACTCAAAAAATAATGACGGAAACTTAAATTTTTTTTTCATTTTATGTTTATATGAGTAAGTTTACACAAAATGAGTAAAAAAAATAAAATATTTTTAAAATCCCATAAATCTAAATATTTTTGACTAAACTGAGAATTGTCTTCATAACTCAAAAAATAATGACGGAAACTAAAATTTTTTTTTCATTTTATGTTTATATGAGTAAGTTTACACAAAATGAGTAAAAAAAATAAAATATTTTTAAAATCCCACAAATCTAAATATTTTTGACTAAACTGAGAATTGTCTTCATAACTCAAAAAATAATGATGGAAACTTAAATTTTTTTTCATTTTATGTTTATATGAGTAAGTTTACACAAAATGAGTAAAAAAAATAAAATATTTTTAAAATCCCATAAATCTAAATATTTTTGACCTAACTGAGAATTGTCTTCATAACTCAAAAAATAATGATGGAAACTTAAATTTTTTTTTCATTTTATGTTTATATGAGTAAGTTTACACAAAATGAGTAAAAAAAATAAAATATTTTTTAAAATCCCATAAATCTAAATCTTTTTGACTAAACTGAGAATTGTCTTCATAACTCATAAAATAATGACGGAAACTTAAATTTTTTTTCATTTTATGTTTATATGAGTAAGTTTACACAAAATGAGTAAAAAAAATAAAATATTTTTAAAATCCCATAAATCTAAATATTTTTGACTAAACTGAGAATTGTCTTCATAACTCAAAAAATAATGACGGAAACTTAAATTTTTTTTTCATTTTATGTTTATATGAGTAAGTTTACACAAAATGAGTAAAAAAAATAAAATATTTTTAAAATCCCATAAATCTAAATATTTTTTGACTAAACTAACAATTGTCTTCATAACTCAAAAAATAATGATGGAAACTTAAATTTTTTTTTCATTTTATGTTTATATGAGTAAGTTTACACAAAATGAGTAAAAAAAATAAAATATTTTTAAAATCCCATAAATCTAAATATTTTTGACCTAACTGAGAATTGTCTTCATAACTCAAAAAATAATGATGGAAACTTAAATTTTTTTTTCATTTTATGTTTATATGAGTAAGTTTACACAAAATGAGTAAAAAAAATAAAATATTTTTTAAAATCCCATAAATCTAAATCTTTTTGACTAAACTGAGAATTGTCTTCATAACTCATAAAATAATGACAGAAACTTTAATTTTTTTTCATTTTATGTTTATATGAGTAAGTTTACACAAAATGAGTAAAAAAAATAAAATATTTTTAAAATCCCATAAATCTAAATATTTTTGACTAAACTGAGAATTGTCTTCATAACTCAAAAAATAATGACGGAAACTTAAATTTTTTTTCATTTTATGTTTATATGAGTAAGTTTACACAAAATGAGTAAAAAAAATAAAATATTTTTAAAATCCCATAAATCTAAATATTTTTGACTAAACTAACAATTGTCTTCATAACTCAAAAAATAATGACGGAAACGTAAATTTTTTTTTCATTTTATGTTTATATGAGTAAGTTTACACAAAATGAGTAAAAAAAATAAAATATTTTTAAAATCCCATAAATCTAAATATTTTTGACTAAACTAACAATTGTCTTCATAACTCAAAAAATAATGACGGAAACTTAAATTTTTTTCATTTTATGTTTATATGGGTAAGTTTACACAAAATGAATAAAAAAAATAAAATATTTTTAAAATCCCATAAATCTAAATATTTTTGACTAAACTGAGAATTGTCTTCATAACTCATAAAATAATGACGGAAACTTAAATTTTTTTTCATTTTATGTTTATATGAGTAAGTTTACACAAAATGAGTAAAAAAAATAAAATATTTTTAAAATCCCATAAATCTAAATATTTTTGACCTAACTGAGAATTGTCTTCATAACTCAAAAAATAATGATGGAAACTTAAATTTTTTTTTCATTTTATGTTTATATGAGTAAGTTTACACAAAATGAGTAAAAAAAATAAAATATTTTTAAAATCCCATAAATCTAAATCTTTTTGACTAAACTGAGAATTGTCTTCATAACTCATAAAATAATGACGGAAACTTAAATTTTTTTTCATTTTATGTTTATATGAGTAAGTTTACACAAAATGAGTAAAAAAAATAAAATATTTTTAAAATCCCATAAATCTAAATATTTTTTGACTAAACTGAGAATTGACATCATAACTCATAAAATAATGATGGAAACTTAAATTTTTTTTCATTTTATGTTTATATGAGTAAGTTTACACAAAATGAGTAAAAAATATAAAATATTTTTTAAAATCCCATAAATCTAAATCTTTTTGACTAAACTGAGAATTGTCTTCATAACTCATAAAATAATGACGGAAACTTAAATTTTTTTTCATTTTATGTTTATATGAGTAAGTTTACACAAAATGAGTCAAAAAATAAAATATTTTTAAAATCCCATAAATCTAAATATTTTTGACTAAACTGAGAATTGACATCATAACTCAAAAAATAATGACGGAAACTTAATTTTTTTTTTCATTTTATGTTTATATGAGTAAGTTTACACAAAATGAGTAAAAAAAATAAAATATTTTTAAAATCCCATAAATCTAAATATTTTTGACTAAACTGAGAATTGTCTTCATAACTCAAAAAATAATGACGGAAACTTAAATTTTTTTTCATTTTATGTTTATATGAGTAAGTTTACACAAAATGAGTAAAAAAATATAATATTTTTAAAATCCCATAAATCTAAATATTTTTTGACTAAACTGAGAATTGACATCATAACTCATAAAATAATGATGGAAACTTAAATTTTTTTTCATTTTATGTTTATATGAGTAAGTTTACACAAAATGAGTAAAAAAAATAAAATATTTTTAAAATCCCATAAATCTAAATATTTTTGACTAAACTGAGAATTGTCTTCATAACTCAAAAAATAATGACGGAAACTTAAATTTTTTTTTCATTTTATGTTTATATGAGTAAGTTTACACAAAATGAGTAAAAAAAATAAAATATTTTTAAAATCCCATAAATCTAAATATTTTTGACTAAACTGAGAATTGTCTTCATAACTCAAAAAATAATGACGGAAACTTAAATTTTTTTTTCATTTTATGTTTATATGAGTAAGTTTACACAAAATGAGTAAAAAAAATAAAATATTTTTAAAATCCCATAAATCTAAATATTATTGACCTAACTGAGAATTGTCTTCATAACTCAAAAAATAATGATGGAAACTTAAATTTTTTTTTCATTTTATGTTTATATGAGTAAGTTTACACAAAATGAGTAAAAAAAATAAAATATTTTTTAAAAACCCATAAATCTAAATCTTTTTGACTAAACTGAGAATTGTCTTCATAACTCATAAAATAATGACGGAAACTTAAATTTTTTTTCATTTTATGTTTATATGAGTAAGTTTACACAAAATGAGTAAAAAAAATAAAATATATTTAAAATCCCATAAATCTAAATATTTTTGACTAAACTGAGAATTGTCTTCATAACTCAAAAAATAATGACGGAAACTTAATTTTTTTTTTCATTTTATGTTTATATGAGTAAGTTTACACAAAATGAGTAAAAAAAATAAAATATTTTTAAAATCCCATAAATCTAAATATTTTTGACTAAACTGAGAATTGTCTTCATAACTCAAAAAATAATGACGGAAACTTAAATTTTTTTTTCATTTTATGTTTATATGAGTAAGTTTACACAAAATGAGTAAAAAAAATAAAATATTTTTAAAATCCCATAAATCTAAATATTTTTGACTAAACTAACAATTGTCTTCATAACTCAAAAAATAATGATGGAAACTTAAATTTTTTTTTCATTTTATGTTTATATGAGTAAGTTTACACAAAATGAGTAAAAAAAATAAAATATTTTTAAAATCCCATAAATCTAAATATTTTTTGACTAAACTGAGAATTGACATCATAACTCATAAAATAATGACGGAAACTTAAATTTTTTTTCATTTTATGTTTATATGAGTAAGTTTACACAAAATGAGTAAAAAAAATAAAATATTTTTAAAATCCCAAAAATCTAAATATTTTTGACTATACTGAGAATTGTCATCATAACTCAAAAAATAATGACGGAATCTTAATTTTATGAGTTTACACAAAATGAGTCAAAAAAATTAAACATTTATATAATCCCAAAAATCTAAATATTTTTGACTAAACTGAGAATTGAGATAAATAATGAAGGAAATTTAAATTTTTTTTCATTTTATGTTTACATGAGTAAGTTTACACAAAATGAGTCAAAAAAATAAAATATTTTTAAAATCCCAAAAATCTAAATATTTTTGACTAAACTGAGAATTGTCTTCATAACTCAAAAAATAATGACGGAAACTTAAATTTTTTTTTCATTTCATGTTTATATGAGTAAGTTTACACGAGTAAAAATATATAAAATATTTTTAAAATCCCATAAATCTAAATATTTTTGACTAAACTGAGAATTGTCTTCATAACTCAAAAAATAATGATGGAAACTTAAATTTACTTTCATTTTATGTTTATATGAGTAAGTTTACACAAAATGAGTAAAAAAATAAAATATTTTTAAAATCCCAAAAATCTAAATATTTTTGACTAAACTGATAATTGTCATCAAAACTCAAAAAATAATGACGGAAACTTAAATTTTTTTTCATTTTATGTTTATATGAGTAAGTTTACACAAAATGAGTCAAAAAATAAAATATTTTTAAAATCCCATAAATCTAAATATTTTTGACTAAACTGAGAATTGACATCATAACTCAAAAAATAATGACGGAATCTTAATTTTATGAGTTTACACAAAATGAGTCAAAAAAATTAAACATTTATATAATCCCAAAAATCTAAATATTTTTGACTAAACTGAGAATTGAGATCATAACTCAAAAAATAATGATGGAAACTTAAATTTTTTTTCATTTTATGTTTATATGAGTAAGTTTACACAAAATGAGTAAAAAAAATAAAATATTTTTAAAATCCCATAAATCTAAATCTTTTTGACTAAACTGAGAATTGTCTTCATAACTCATAAAATAATGACGGAAACTTAAATTTTTTTTCATTTTATGTTTATATGAGTAAGTTTACACAAAATGAGTAAAAAAAATAAAATATTTTTAAAATCCCATAAATCTAAATATTTTTTGACTAAACTGAGAATTGACATCATAACTCATAAAATAATGATGGAAACTTAAATTTTTTTTCATTTTATGTTTATATGAGTAAGTTTACACAAAATGAGTAAAAAAAATAAAATATTTTTTAAAATCCCATAAATCTAAATCTTTTTGACTAAACTGAGAATTGTCTTCATAACTCATAAAATAATGACGGAAACTTAAATTTTTTTTCATTTTATGTTTATATGAGTAAGTTTACACAAAATGAGTCAAAAAATAAAATATTTTTAAAATCCCATAAATCTAAATATTTTTGACTAAACTGAGAATTGACATCATAACTCAAAAAATAATGACGGAAACTTAATTTTTTTTTTCATTTTATGTTTATATGAGTAAGTTTACACAAAATGAGTAAAAAAAATAAAATATTTTTAAAATCCCATAAATCTAAATATTTTTGACTAAACTGAGAATTGTCTTCATAACTCAAAAAATAATGACGGAAACTTAAATTTTTTTTCATTTTATGTTTATATGAGTAAGTTTACACAAAATGAGTCAAAAAAATATAATATTTTTAAAATCCCATAAATCTAAATATTTTTTGACTAAACTGAGAATTGACATCATAACTCATAAAATAATGATGGAAACTTAAATTTTTTTTCATTTTATGTTTATATGAGTAAGTTTACACAAAATGAGTAAAAAAAATAAAATATTTTTAAAATCCCATAAATCTAAATATTTTTGACTAAACTGAGAATTGTCTTCATAACTCAAAAAATAATGACGGAAACTTAAATTTTTTTTTCATTTTATGTTTATATGAGTAAGTTTACACAAAATGAGTAAAAAAAATAAAATATTTTTAAAATCCCATAAATCTAAATATTTTTGACTAAACTGAGAATTGTCTTCATAACTCAAAAAATAATGACGGAAACTTAAATTTTTTTTTCATTTTATGTTTATATGAGTAAGTTTACACAAAATGAGTAAAAAAAATAAAATATTTTTAAAATCCCATAAATCTAAATATTATTGACCTAACTGAGAATTGTCTTCATAACTCAAAAAATAATGATGGAAACTTAAATTTTTTTTCATTTTATGTTTATATGAGTAAGTTTACACAAAATGAGTAAAAAAAATAAAATATTTTTTAAAAACCCATAAATCTAAATCTTTTTGACTAAACTGAGAATTGTCTTCATAACTCATAAAATAATGACGGAAACTTAAATTTTTTTTCATTTTATGTTTATATGAGTAAGTTTACACAAAATGAGTAAAAAAAATAAAATATATTTAAAATCCCATAAATCTAAATATTTTTGACTAAACTGAGAATTGTCTTCATAACTCAAAAAATAATGACGGAAACTTAAATTTTTTTTTCATTTTATGTTTATATGAGTAAGTTTACACAAAATGAGTAAAAAAAATAAAATATTTTTAAAATCCCATAAATCTAAATATTTTTGACTAAACTGAGAATTGTCTTCATAACTCAAAAAATAATGACGGAAACTTAAATTTTTTTTTCATTTTATGTTTATATGAGTAAGTTTACACAAAATGAGTAAAAAAAATAAAATATTTTTAAAATCCCATAAATCTATATATTTTTGACTAAACTAACAATTGTCTTCATAACTCAAAAAATAATGATGGAAACTTAAATTTTTTTTCATTTTATGTTTATATGAGTAAGTTTACACAAAATGAGTAAAAAAAATAAAATATTTTTAAAATCCCATAAATCTAAATATTTTTTGACTAAACTGAGAATTGACATCATAACTCATAAAATAATAACGGAAACTTAAATTTTTTTTCATTTTATGTTTATATGAGTAAGTTTACACAAAATGAGTAAAAAAAATAAAATATTTTTAAAATCCCAAAAATCTAAATATTTTTGACTATACTGAGAATTGTCATCATAACTCAAAAAATAATGACGGAATCTTAATTTTATGAGTTTACACAAAATGAGTCAAAAAAATTAAACATTTATATAATCCCAAAAATCTAAATATTTTTGACTAAACTGAGAATTGAGATAAATAATGAAGGAAATTTAAATTTTTTTTCATTTTATGTTTACATGAGTAAGTTTACACAAAATGAGTCAAAAAAATAAAATATTTTTAAAATCCCAAAAATCTAAATATTTTTGACTAAACTGAGAATTGTCTTCATAACTCAAAAAATAATGACGGAAACTTAAATTTTTTTTTCATTTCATGTTTATATGAGTAAGTTTACACGAGTAAAAATATATAAAATATTTTTAAAATCCCATAAATCTAAATATTTTTGACTAAACTGAGAATTGTCTTCATAACTCAAAAAATAATGATGGAAACTTAAATTTACTTTCATTTTATGTTTATATGAGTAAGTTTACACAAAATGAGTAAAAAAATAAAATATTTTTAAAATCCCATAAATCTAAATATTTTTGACTAAACTGAGAATTGTCTTCATAACTCAAAAAATAATGATGGAAACTTAAATTTTTTTTCATTTTATGTTTATATGAGTAAGTTTACACAAAATGAGTAAAAAAAATAAAATATTTTTGAAATCCCATAAATCTAAATATTTTTGACCTAACTGAGAATTGACATCATAACTCAAAAAATAATGACGGAAACTTAAATTTTTTTTCATTTTATGTTTATATGAGTAAGTTTACACAAAATGAGTAAAAAAAATAAAATATTTTTAAAATCCCAAAAATCTAAATATTTTTGACTAAACTGAGAATTGTCATCATAACTCAAAAAATAATGACGGAAACTTAAATTTTTTTTCATTTTATGTTTATATGAGTTAGTTTACACAAAATGGATCAAAAAATAAAATATTTTTAAAATCCCAAAAATCTAAATATTTTTTGACTAAACTGAGAATTGACATCATAACTCATAAAATAATGATGGAAACTTAAATTTTTTTTCATTTTATGTTTATATGAGTAAGTTTACACAAAATGAGTAAAAAAAATAAAATATTTTTAAAATCCCATAAATCTAAATATTTTTGACTAAACTGAGAATTGTCTTCATAACTCAAAAAATAATGACGGAAACTTAAATTTTTTTTTCATTTTATGTTTATATGAGTAAGTTTACACAAAATGAGTAAAAAAAATAAAATATTTTTAAAATCCCATAAATCTAAATATTTTTGACTAAACTGAGAATTGTCTTCATAACTCAAAAAATAATGACGGAAACTTAAATTTTTTTTTCATTTTATGTTTATATGAGTAAGTTTACACAAAATGAGTAAAAAAAATAAAATATTTTTAAAATCCCATAAATCTAAATATTATTGACCTAACTGAGAATTGTCTTCATAACTCAAAAAATAATGATGGAAACTTAAATTTTTTTTTCATTTTATGTTTATATGAGTAAGTTTACACAAAATGAGTAAAAAAAATAAAATATTTTTTAAAATCCCATAAATCTAAATCTTTTTGACTAAACTGAGAATTGTCTTCATAACTCATAAAATAATGACGGAAACTTAAATTTTTTTTCATTTTATGTTTATATGAGTAAGTTTACACAAAATGAGTAAAAAAAATAAAATATTTTTAAAATCCCATAAATCTAAATATTTTTGACTAAACTGAGAATTGTCTTCATAACTCAAAAAATAATGACGGAAACTTAAATTTTTTTTTCATTTTATGTTTATATGAGTAAGTTTACACAAAATGAGTAAAAAAAATAAAATATTTTTAAAATCCCATAAATCTAAATATTTTTGACTAAACTAACAATTGTCTTCATAACTCAAAAAATAATGATGGAAACTTAAATTTTTTTTTTATTTTATGTTTATATGAGTAAGTTTACACAAAATGAGTAAAAAAAATAAAATATTTTTAAAATCCCATAAATCTAAATATTTTTTGACTAAACTGAGAATTGACATCATAACTCAAAAAATAATGACGGAAACTTAAATTTTTTTTCATTTTATGTTTATATGAGTAAGTTTACACAAAATGAGTAAAAAAAATAAAATATTTTTAAAATCCCAAAAATCTAAATATTTTTGACTAAACTGAGAATTGTCATCATAACTCAAAAAATAATGACGGAAACTTAAATTTTTTTTCATTTTATGTTTATATGAGTTAGTTTACACAAAATGAGATCAAAAAATAAAATATTTTTAAAATCCCATAAATCTAAATATTTTTGACTAAACTGAGAATTGACATCATAACTCAAAATATAATGACGGAATCTTAATTTTATGAGTTTACACAAAATGAGTCAAAAAAATTAAACATTTATATAATCCCAAAAATCTAAATATTTTTGACTAAACTGAGAATTGAGATCATAACTCAAAAAATAATGATGGAAACTTAAATTTTTTTTCATTTTATGTTTACATGAGTAAGTTTACACAAAATGAGTCAAAAAAATAAAATATTTTTAAAATCCCAAAAATCTAAATATTTTTGACTAAAATGAGAATTGTCTTCATAACTCAAAAAATAATGATGGAAACTTAAATTTACTTTCATTTTATGTTTATATGAGTAAGTTTACACAAAATGAGTAAAAAAATAAAATATTTTTAAAATCCCAAAAATCTAAATGACTAAACTGATAATTGTCATCATAACTCAAAAAATAATGACGGAAACTTAAATTTTTTTTCATTTTATGTTTATTTGAGTAAGTTTACACAAAATGAGTCAAAAAATAAAATATTTTTAAAATCCCATAAATCTAAATATTTTTGACTAAACTGAGAATTGACATCATAACTCAAAAAATAATGACGGAAACTTAATTTTTTTTTTCATTTTATGTTTATATGAGTAAGTTTACACAAAATGAGTAAAAAAAATAAAATATTTTTAAAATCCCATAAATCTAAATATTTTTGACTAAACTGAGAATTGTCTTCATAACTCAAAAAATAATGACGGAAACTTAAATTTTTTTTCATTTTATGTTTATATGAGTAAGTTTACACAAAATGAGTAAAAAAATATAATATTTTTAAAATCCCATAAATCTAAATATTTTTTGACTAAACTGAGAATTGACATCATAACTCATAAAATAATGATGGAAACTTAAATTTTTTTTCATTTTATGTTTATATGAGTAAGTTTACACAAAATGAGTAAAAAAAATAAAATATTTTTAAAATCCCATAAATCTAAATATTTTTGACTAAACTGAGAATTGTCTTCATAACTCAAAAAATAATGACGGAAACTTAAATTTTTTTTTCATTATATGTTTATATGAGTAAGTTTACACAAAATGAGTAAAAAAAATAAAATATTTTTAAAATCCCATAAATCTAAATATTTTTGACTAAACTGAGAATTGTCTTCATAACTCAAAAAATAATGACGGAAACTTAAATTTTTTTTTCATTTTATGTTTATATGAGTAAGTTTACACAAAATGAGTAAAAAAAATAAAATATTTTTAAAATCCCATAAATCTAAATATTATTGACCTAACTGAGAATTGTCTTCATAACTCAAAAAATAATGATGGAAACTTAAATTTTTTTTTCATTTTATGTTTATATGAGTAAGTTTACACAAAATGAGTAAAAAAAATAAAATATTTTTTAAAAACCCATAAATCTAAATCTTTTTGACTAAACTGAGAATTGTCTTCATAACTCATAAAATAATGACGGAAACTTAAATTTTTTTTCATTTTATGTTTATATGAGTAAGTTTACACAAAATGAGTAAAAAAAATAAAATATATTTAAAATCCCATAAATCTAAATATTTTTGACTAAACTGAGAATTGTCTTCATAACTCATAAAATAATGACGGAAACTTAATTTTTTTTTTCATTTTATGTTTATATGAGTAAGTTTACACAAAATGAGTAAAAAAAATAAAATATTTTTAAAATCCCATAAATCTAAATATTTTTGACTAAACTGAGAATTGTCTTCATAACTCAAAAAATAATGACGGAAACTTAAATTTTTTTTTCATTTTATGTTTATATGAGTAAGTTTACACAAAATGAGTAAAAAAAATAAAATATTTTTAAAATCCCATAAATCTAAATATTTTTGACTAAACTAACAATTGTCTTCATAACTCAAAAAATAATGATGGAAACTTAAATTTTTTTTTCATTTTATGTTTATATGAGTAAGTTTACACAAAATGAGTCAAAAAAATAAAATATTTTTAAAATCCCATAAATCTAAATATTTTTTGACTAAACTGAGAATTGACATCATAACTCATAAAATAATGACGGAAACTTAAATTTTTTTTCATTTTATGTTTATATGAGTAAGTTTACACAAAATGAGTAAAAAAAATAAAATATTTTTAAAATCCCAAAAATCTAAATATTTTTGACTATACTGAGAATTGTCATCATAACTCAAAAAATAATGACGGAATCTTAATTTTATGAGTTTACACAAAATGAGTCAAAAAAATTAAACATTTATATAATCCCAAAAATCTAAATATTTTTGACTAAACTGAGAATTGAGATAAATAATGAAGGAAATTTAAATTTTTTTTCATTTTATGTTTACATGAGTAAGTTTACACAAAATGAGTCAAAAAAATAAAATATTTTTAAAATCCCAAAAATCTAAATATTTTTGACTAAACTGAGAATTGTCTTCATAACTCAAAAAATAATGACGGAAACTTAAATTTTTTTTCATTTCATGTTTATATGAGTAAGTTTACACAAAATGAGTAAAAATATATAAAATATTTTTAAAATCCCATAAATCTAAATATTTTTGACTAAACTGAGAATTGTCTTCATAACTCAAAAAATAATGATGGAAACTTAAATTTACTTTCATTTTATGTTTATATGAGTAAGTTTACACAAAATGAGTAAAAAAATAAAATATTTTTAAAATCCCAAAAATCTAAATATTTTTGACTAAACTGATAATTGTCATCAAAACTCAAAAAATAATGACGGAAACTTAAATTTTTTTTCATTTTATGTTTATATGAGTAAGTTTACACAAAATGAGTCAAAAAATAAAATATTTTTAAAATCCCATAAATCTAAATATTTTTGACTAAACTGAGAATTGACATCATAACTCAAAAAATAATGACGGAATCTTAATTTTATGAGTTTACACAAAATGAGTCAAAAAAATTAAACATTTATATAATCCCAAAAATCTAAATATTTTTGACTAAACTGAGAATTGAGATCATAACTCAAAAAATAATGATGGAAACTTAAATTTTTTTTCATTTTATGTTTATATGAGTAAGTTTACACAAAATGAGTAAAAAAAATAAAATATTTTTAAAATCCCATAAATCTAAATATTTTTGACTAAACTGAGAATTGTCTTCATAACTCAAAAAATAATGACGGAAACTTAAATTTTTTTTTCATTTTATGTTTATATGAGTAAGTTTACACAAAATGAGTAAGTTTACACAAAATGAGTAAAAAAAATAAAATATTTTTAAAATCCCATAAATCTAAATATTTTTGACTAAACTGAGAATTGTCTTCATAACTCAAAAAATAATGACGGAAACTTAAATTTTTTTTTCATTTTATGTTTATATGAGTAAGTTTACACAAAATGAGTCAAAAAAATAAAATATTTTTAAAATCCCATAAATCTAAATATTTTTGACTAAACTGAGAATTGTTATCATAACTCATAAAATAATGACGGAAACTTAAATTTTTTTTCATTTTATGTTTATATGAGTAAGTTTACACAAAATGAGTCAAAAATTAAAATATTTTTAAAATCCCATAAATCTAAATATTTTTGACTAAACTGAGAATTGACATCATAACTCAAAAAATAATGACGGAATCTTAATTTTATGAGTTTACACAAAATGAGTCAAAAAAATTAAACATTTATATAATCCCAAAAATCTAAATATTTTTGACTAAACTGAGAATTGAGATCATAACTCAAAAAATAATGATGGAAACTTAAATTTTTTTCATTTTATGTTTATATGAGTAAGTTTACACAAAATGAGTAAAAAAAATAAAATATTTTTAAAATCCCATAAATCTAAATATTTTTGACTAAACTGAGAATTGTCTTCATAACTCAAAAAATAATGACGGAAACTTAAATTTTTTTTTCATTTTATGTTTATATGAGTAAGTTTACACAAAATGAGTAAAAAAAATAAAATATTTTTAAAATCCCATAAATCTAAATATTTTTGACTAAACTGAGAATTGTCTTCATAACTCAAAAAATAATGACGGAAACTTAAATTTTTTTTTCATTTTATGTTTATATGAGTAAGTTTACACAAAATGAGTAAAAAAAATAAAATATTTTTAAAATCCCATAAATCTAAATATTTTTGACTAAACTAACAATTGTCTTCATAACTCAAAAAATAATGATGGAAACTTAAATTTTTTTTTCATTTTATGTTTATATGAGTAAGTTTACACAAAATGAGTAAAAAAAATAAAATATTTTTAAAATCCCATAAATCTAAATATTTTTTGACTAAACTGAGAATTGACATCATAACTCATAAAATAATGACGGAAACTTAAATTTTTTTTCATTTTATGTTTATATGAGTAAGTTTACACAAAATGAGTAAAAAAAATAAAATATTTTTAAAATCCCAAAAATCTAAATATTTTTGACTATACTGAGAATTGTCATCATAACTCAAAAAATAATGACGGAAACTTAAATTTTTTTTCATTTTATGTTTATATGAGTTAGTTTACACAAAATGGATCAAAAAATAAAATATTTTTAAAATCCCATAAATCTAAATATTTTTGACTAAACTGAGAATTGACATCATAAACTCAAAAAATAATGACGGAATCTTAATTTTATGAGTTTACACAAAATGAGTCAAAAAAATTAAACATTTATATAATCCCAAAAATCTAAATATTTTTGACTAAACTGAGAATTGAGATAAATAATGAAGGAAATTTAAATTTTTTTTCATTTTATGTTTACATGAGTAAGTTTACACAAAATGAGTCAAAAAAATAAAATATTTTTAAAATCCCAAAAATCTAAATATTTTTGACTAAACTGAGAATTGTCTTCATAACTCAAAAAATAATGACGGAAACTTAAATTTTTTTTTCATTTCATGTTTATATGAGTAAGTTTACACGAGTAAAAATATATAAAATATTTTTAAAATCCCATAAATCTAAATATTTTTGACTAAACTGAGAATTGTCTTCATAACTCAAAAAATAATGATGGAAACTTAAATTTACTTTCATTTTATGTTTATATGAGTAAGTTTACACAAAATGAGTAAAAAAATAAAATATTTTTAAAATCCCAAAAATCTAAATATTTTTGACTAAACTGATAATTGTCATCAAAACTCAAAAAATAATGACGGAAACTTAAATTTTTTTTCATTTTATGTTTATATGAGTAAGTTTACACAAAATGAGTCAAAAAATAAAATATTTTTAAAATCCCATAAATCTAAATATTTTTGACTAAACTGAGAATTGACATCATAACTCAAAAAATAATGACGGAATCTTAATTTTATGAGTTTACACAAAATGAGTCAAAAAAATTAAACATTTATATAATCCCAAAAATCTAAATATTTTTGACTAAACTGAGAATTGAGATCATAACTCAAAAAATAATGATGGAAACTTAAATTTTTTTTCATTTTATGTTTATATGAGTAAGTTTACACAAAATGAGTAAAAAAAATAAAATATTTTTAAAATCCCATAAATCTAAATATTTTTGACTAAACTGAGAATTGTCTTCATAACTCAAAAAATAATGACGGAAACTTAAATTTTTTTTTCATTTTATGTTTATATGAGTAAGTTTACACAAAATGAGTAAAAAAAATAAAATATTTTTAAAATCCCATAAATCTAAATATTTTTGACTAAACTGAGAATTGTCTTCATAACTCAAAAAATAATGACGGAAACTTAAATTTTTTTTTCATTTTATGTTTATATGAGTAAGTTTACACAAAATGAGTCAAAAAAATAAAATATTTTTAAAATCCCATAAATCTAAATATTTTTGACTAAACTGAGAATTGTTATCATAACTCATAAAATAATGACGGAAACTTAAATTTTTTTTCATTTTATGTTTATATGAGTAAGTTTACACAAAATGAGTCAAAAATTAAAATATTTTTAAAATCCCATAAATCTAAATATTTTTGACTAAACTGAGAATTGACATCATAACTCAAAAAATAATGACGGAATCTTAATTTTATGAGTTTACACAAAATGAGTCAAAAAAATTAAACATTTATATAATCCCAAAAATCTAAATATTTTTGACTAAACTGAGAATTGAGATCATAACTCAAAAAATAATGATGGAAACTTAAATTTTTTTCATTTTATGTTTATATGAGTAAGTTTACACAAAATGAGTAAAAAAAATAAAATATTTTTAAAATCCCATAAATCTAAATATTTTTGACTAAACTGAGAATTGTCTTCATAACTCAAAAAATAATGACGGAAACTTAAATTTTTTTTTCATTTTATGTTTATATGAGTAAGTTTACACAAAATGAGTAAAAAAAATAAAATATTTTTAAAATCCCATAAATCTAAATATTTTTGACTAAACTGAGAATTGTCTTCATAACTCAAAAAATAATGACGGAAACTTAAATTTTTTTTTCATTTTATGTTTATATGAGTAAGTTTACACAAAATGAGTAAAAAAAATAAAATATTTTTAAAATCCCATAAATCTAAATATTTTTGACTAAACTGAGAATTGACATCATAACTCAAAAAATAATGACGGAATCTTAATTTTATGAGTTTACACAAAATGAGTCAAAAAAATTAAACATTTATATAATCCCAAAAATCTAAATATTTTTGACTAAACTGAGAATTGAGATCATAACTCAAAAAATAATGATGGAAACTTAAATTTTTTTTCATTTTATGTTTATATGAGTAAGTTTACACAAAATGAGTAAAAAAAATAAAATATTTTTAAAATCCCATAAATCTAAATATTTTTGACTAAACTGAGAATTGTCTTCATAACTCAAAAAATAATGACGGAAACTTAATTTTTTTTTTCATTTCATGTTTATATGAGTAAGTTTACACGAGTAAAAAAAATAAAATATTTTTAAAATCCCATAAATCTAAATATTTTTGACTAAACTGAGAATTGTCTTCATAACTCAAAAAATAATGATGGAGAAACTTAAATTTTTTTTTCATTTTATGTTTATATGAGTAAGTTTACACAAAATGAGTCAAAAAAAATAAAATATTTTTAAAATCCCAAAAATCTAAATATTTTTGACTAAATTGAGAATTGACAACATAATTCAAAAAATAGTGATGGAAACTTAAATTTTTTTCCATTTTATGATTATATAGTTTGTACCAAATAAATTAATCCAAAGTAATTTATGCTCCTATTCATATTTTTTTTAATTAAAAACTAAATTTTTAATGTATTACACCATCTAACGGAAAGATATTTATGTTTTTTAAATTTATTATGGATGTTATATTTTCTATGTAACATATCTGTTCTATACATATTTTAAATTTATGGACTACAATTTCTACTATATTCTAATTTATTTAGATAATTTTAATTTTGAAAATAAATTTGATTTACAAAATAAAAACATTTAAACTATTTTTATAAAATAAAATTAGGCTATAAAATAAACATATATTTTACCTGTCCATTCGCAGTTTACCTGTCCATTTGCAGTTTACCTGTCCATTGGCAGTTTACCTGTCAATTCTCAGTTTAGTTACACCACAAAATATAAATTGAAGAATATGAATAAATATTGATATTTTATTAATATTTGATTTTATAAACAATTTAAGCAATTAGAAAAATTTATTTGTAGGATATATACAATTTAGACTTCATGTCAATCTCTACTGCAAAAATAAACTATTTATACAAATTATATTAATCATTAATCCGATAACAACATCATAATAATACAATCATAAACATCCAATATAAACATCCTCATTCCATTTCATAATCCCCGGCAATCATTCTCAAACATTTCTCCATCTCCAAAACCATATGACGTGGATTAGAGGTCTGCATTGGACGGGTTTTCGGCCCGCCCGCCCATCCCATAAATTATTAAGAACAAAGCAGGAGAGCGGGCGGGTTAAAATAATTTAAGACTATAGACGGGTGGGTGGGTTACAAATATTAAAAAATTTTGTTATTTAAAACCATGTAAATATTAATAAAAAATTGTTCTTATGAACTATTTTGGATATTGAAAATTTAAATGTCCTTTTATGGTATCATACTTTTTTCTTAAAATAAATAAACTTTTTGTATATTAAAAATTAAAATTTCCTTTTCAGATAATAATAAACTCAAATCTTTTATGTATAAACAATTTAAAATCATTTTTGATGAAAATGAGAAAAGCTAGATTGGGTTCGCTGCAATGATTGCATATCCATCTATAAATAAAACAAAAGTGACACATCATTTTCCCTTTGGAGTCAATGTTCATCTGCAAATTAAGATTTAATGGAAAATAAATATAACCGGATATTTCAAAAAAGACAATTCTCAATTAAACATATGATAAAATCGGGTCTAATTGCCAATTTTTTAGAATATTGTGCTAGAGACATTGTGTATTTTAATTTTTATTTAATTATTCTTTAATTTTTTTTAGGTCATTTATAGCCATTAAATCTTTTTACAAATTTGTCGACATAGAAGCCACAGATGTAAAATTGATGTCTAAAAAATTATTCTATACCCCACAACAGTAAACAGACACATATCCACTGAGGATCTTAAGGAAATATTATTTCCTAAAATTGGAGAAATGATTAAAAAAATTCATTTGCTTATGTACTACTGATATGTGGTGTGATGATTTTATTAAACCAGATTGAATATCTCAATCAATCCATTTTATACAAAATGGCAAATTCGAAAAAAAATTTCTTTTTATTTCACTATTTCCAGAGGGGAAAAAGATGGGATATAATATTCTTAATGAATTATTTAAAATTTTTTAAAACTTGGTGTTTAGATAACATTTTTTCACGCTCATCCTTAACAGACCAGAGCAAATATATAAAAAGCGATGGAAGGGTAAATATTTAATTAAATTTATGAAATTAATCTATTAGGTAGATATTATAATAATTTTTGAGAGATTCTATATACATCAAAATAAAAAACATTCATATTTAGAGAACCATATTTTCCGTTTATTTTTTCAAATATTAGATTCAATAGACTAAACTGTTCATACATATGATTAACAAAATACTTCACAATGCATTCCAGCCAACTTTTAATAATATTTTGCCAACTGTCAAATTGTTGATCACTTATTTCAAACAAAGTGGCAACGTAAAATATTTGAGCAAGATGTTACAACATATTGATATAGCATTTATATAATGTATGACGAGATTTTTTTTGCTTTTACAATCTCGTGATATGACTGAAAAAATGGGATATGTGGGAAAGAAAGGTTTAAAAACACTGATGGATTTCTTGGAGCCATATAAAGATGCAACTAATGCTCTCGAGGGCGACTGCAGGCCTACCACGACGTTCATATAATTGGTATAATCTTCTTCTACATGAGCATAATCAAATAGTATGGAGAGAAAAACAAATTGCCAAAAAGAAATAGATTTAATAAAAAAAAGAGTCAAAAATTTAATTGAAAAATTTAAACATATGCTCCATAAAATTTCAACATTTTTAACTTTTTATTGTGCATTTTATATTTTAATACACATACCAGGTATAAATTTTAATTTGATACACATATATTCTATTTATTTCTATAGTTAATTTTGTCAAAAATGGAAGACAGTTATCAATACAAAAATTCTAAAATACACAACTTTGGAATAGTTGCATTTTTTCCATTTTATAAATTATATCATTTTTCTTGGCATTTAAAATTTAATAAAACAATATTATATCGCCAACTTTTATTACACAAATCAGGCAAATTTTTTTCATCATATCTTTATTTACAGATTCCTTATTAACCTTGTTACATTAATAAAAATCCATAAGACGCTCAAATAACTCCCAATTTGGAACATTACATCACTTATATTACCAATCTCTCTATTTTACACCAAATTACAATTGCTTTTGTATTTTAATTTCTAATCATAATGTATACATAATTTCAAAACCTACAATTAATGATCACCACTAAGTAACATATCAAATATATTCAATTTATTATCAAACCTTATACCCTTATACTTTGATTACCTCCACCAACATTACATATTCCTTTTTTTATACATAAATATCTATAATAATATATTAATGATATATAATTTATTTAATCCTTACCTTCATAGTAAGGTATATTACTATCAATTAATAGATGCTAGCTTATCCACAAGAGGTATCGCCACTCCTCTTAAACTAGATAGACCCTGACAACAGGGTAAATTACTCTCAAACTGTTGATGTAAATCCACTATACTGGTAACACTCTCTATAGGGTGATGGATTGCCCTTTTAATTGTGGGATGTCTCCCCAGTATATGATACGATACGATACCTGCTCAAGTATATTTATATAAATTCATTAATGGTAATATTTTCCGTCTTGCTATTAAAAGACATGACTAACAATATTACACTCAAGAATCAGGCATATTTTTTTCATTTAACTATTTTTTTATTTATAATCTTTATTAACCTTACAACTCCTTCCATTATTATTACATTAATAAATACGATATGATACAACAAAAACATGAGATATAAAATTGTCTGCCTTTTAATTTTTATTTTCAACCATAATAAAATTAATTTAAAATGTTTCTTAAAGACAAATTACAAATTTTATCCTTTAACGTTCCTCCAGACTTTTTGAATAAAATAACTATCCTCAGAAAATACATGGAAGATAATAATATTTTAATGACTCAAGAAACAGTGATAAATGAAAATATCATGAAAAAACTAAGAGTATATACTATCCTTACCTCTGGTAGTACTAATAATAGAAATGGTTTATCCTCATCATAAGAGATGATATTCTAAATTTTACTAAATATTATAAACCCATTAATGACAAAATAACAACTATTACCCTCAAAACTAAAGGAAAAAAAATCCATCAAATAAATATATATGCATCTGCCAAACCAAATAATACCCCAAATTCATAACAGACCTCAGAATTCATCTGAAACACATAAACAAAAATTATTTTATTATAATTGGGGGTTACCTGAAATTAGGTAATGAAACAACAAATAAACATATAGGAACCTCCACTTTAAATCAAAAAACAAATAATAATGCCAAGCAGATCATTGAAATTTGTAAGGAATTCTACCCTAAAAATTATAAATTCATTCTTCAAACAAAGAAATAACAACTATTATACCTATTTTAAACAATTCCCTCAATTAGATTTTTTTTACAGTGAGTTTTTACATTCAAAATATTACCATTTTAAAAGAAATTAATTTTCTTTCAGATATAAACCTCTTATTCTTACTTTAGTCATTAAACCTAAATTGCTAAATAACCTTAATAAATCAAACAATTATACACCTAGTTTCCAAAAAGTACAATATCAATAATTTAAATTTCCCATTCCAACTCTGAATTTTCACAATAGCTTAAAACAATAAGGATTCATGGTCTAATATCTCAAACTCAATAATAGAAGCTGGTAACTCAAACCTTAATATTATAACACAATACCCGGACTGGGCCAGTTTAGATACATCATCAAACCTTATAAAATTGTTACCTAATAAAAGTTAGAAAAATAAGAAAAATAAATATAATAAAAATCTACTAAACAAAATCAAAAAATCTTTTAGAAAAGACTAACGGAAATATATTCCAAACTCAGTCAAATACAAAATTACAAAAACAGAAACGACCTTTTTTAAATCCTTAAACTTCCTCCAATCCTTCAATGACAAAAAAATTAATAATTTAATAATTGGTCGTCTCACGATTAAGAATCCATAAGATCAAATAAATATATTTATTGATCATTATATGAATCTTTTCAATTGCAATATACCACTCATTAAATCTTTAACTTCTCAACAATTAAACAAACATGCTCCTTTTCCCTTAGATTCTATCATAAAAGCTATAAACACTCAAAAAACACAATCTAGTGTTGTTAATTTGCTTGGTCGTATAATTTACGACCCTTTTATGTGCTCAGGCCGACTAGGGGTCCAGACCCGGGGTTCAGACCCGTGGTTCAGAACCGAGGTACCAGGGGGGGGGGGGTGTATAAAATATTTTTTTTGATATGGGTATCAAATAAAAGGTAATTAAAATATTTTTTTATTGTAATAATAATAATCACTCATAGAGGGCGGGTCTAGGTCTTGGGGGGGGGGGGCAGGAATATTTTTATCAACATAAAGTATCGATATGGGTATCAAATAAAATTTAAATATCTTTAGCTTAAAAGTATTCATTTTTTGTCTTGATGGGTATGACTTGATCTGGGGGATGGAAGAAGGGGGGTGGTTGGAGGGAGTGTCTAAAAATTTTTTTTTTTGATATGGGTATCAAATAAAAGATATAAATTTTTTTTTATTGTAATAATAATAATCACTCATAGATGGCGGGTTAGATTTTGAGGGGTCAGAATATTTTTATCAACAAAAATATCGATGTGGGTGTCAAATAAATGCTAGTATAAATATCTCTTTTTTAATAATTATACTCTAAGTAGGCGGGATGTCTTAGTTAGTCAGGAATATTTATATAAACACAAAATATTGATATAGGAATCAAGTAAATGGTATTTTAAATATCTTTTGGAGGATAAAAAAAAATTTTTTTTAATATGGGCATTTAAATAGGTTACTAAAATATTTTTTATTGTAATAATAATAAAACTCTAAATGGTCTAGGTCTTGTAGGGCCAGGAAATTTTTTATCAACATAAAATATTAATGACTATAAAATAGAAGCCAATTAAAAGATTTTTCTACTAAAATAACAGTATTCACTCTTGGTCTCTTAATGGTAGTGTTGTTAATTGGTTGGTTGTGTAAAACCCATACCCGGGGTTTGGGTCTAAAAAATCGACCAAACCAGCTCTGAGCATGAACCTTGAGCACAGACCCGAGGTTCAGACCCGGTGTGCAGATGAATAATATTCTTTCAAATATTTCAAATAAAAAATATTTATCAATAATATCGAATTTAGATAGTAAAATCCTGCAAGCAACAGCTTATGGTTAAAAAAATTTTAATCGGGACTACTTAGGGCTTATAAATACCAAATAGGATTAAAATGAATTATTATGTAGGTTAGCTGAGAGATTATCTCCAGCTATACCATCCTGATCCTAGTTAGAATTAGATACGAACTGGCATTTGTTTAATTTCATCAACTAGAGGACGAATATTTCATAATATACTTATGATAAAATAATAATTATCTGAATTTAATAATCTTTTACACATAATAAATTGTGATATGTTGTAAAAGATATAAATTTTTTAATTTTCAAGATATATTAGTGTAATATTAAAATATTCTGTTATCTTTCCTTTGTTTGAAAATATTTCTAACAATACATTGTTTTGTATTTTTCTTTTCCATAAATTTTCTTTATGAATAATATTTATTAAATTTAAAATATTAAATAATGCCTATTTTTATAGGAATCACCAGAGTTGTTAAAAGATCGAATCAAAAGATCGACGATCCTGGATTCGATCGCAAATTTGTCAATTTTACGAGATTTATGATTCTGACTTAAATTGAGGATCGAGATCATTTTGTTTAAAATTCGATCCCGATCTTTTTAAAAATTATTTTTTACTTAAAAAGCAATAAATAAAATAAAAATTTTGAAAATTAAATTAAAATATTATTTTTAAAGAAAATATCTATCTTCATATTTTATCAACTTACATTATCAACTTCCATTCCACCATTTATTTTATAGATATATTTATTCATTTCCTAAATTTTACGAGATTTAGAGCTCTTACAAGTTATTTAATATAAATTTATAATAATATATTAATATTTATTTTAATAGGTAAATGTAAATGTCCATTATAGATTTAGAAGATTCTATTGCTTCTACTATTGATGTAACAGCAGATATAAGTGAGAATGAGAATCTTTTACCATTTTTGAAATTACGTAAGTATTTTACTTTATATGAAATGGATGAAAGCAACTCTTATAATATGATCAGCACCAAATGCCGTCTCTGTAAGAAGATAATATCATCATCCAAAATATCATCCTCGAACTTAAAGAGACATTTACAAGTAATTCTCTTAAACTTTTTTTATTTGATAATCTTAATGTCAACATGTTTAAATTTAATTTATTACATTCCTGAGTTGAGCAGGTCCTACAGAAATAGAATCTAGATACAGATTCTTTATAAAAAAAATGAATTATTAGATACAGTATAATTAATAAAATATTTGATGAAGAGTTAATCTTGGTTTTGTTATTTATATATAATAATTAGGCATTTATTTTTTAATATTACTATTATATTAGTTTAATTTTCAAAAGAAGAGTATTTATAATAAATGGAAGTGTAATAACTAATAATTAAGCCTTTATAATGTATTTTGACTTTCTTTAATATAATTAAAACATCCAGTTCAATGTTATTTGTATTGAACTTAGCAATGTTTCACCAAAAGAAAAATAAATATCTATTCTATTATTTCTTTATTATAATATGTTAAATCTAATCAATTAGTATTATAGTTTCAGTTTGAGCTTGATTATATAATCCTCTTGACAACATTTTTATGGCTTTTTTTAATAAAATATTTTGAATTGAAAGTATTTTTTGTATCATTTGACTCAATCCATAAGTTCTTAAATGCCAAAAAGCCTCATTATATTCATAATAGGAAAATACTTTATCAAAATCTTTGGCCTATATCATCTTGGGCAACTTTTAATAATGATAGACAATATGGTAAACTTTTTTAAGATAACCTACCCCCTTTTAACCACTAATAAAACATACTTTAATATGTTTAACAAAATTTGTTGAACCCTTAATCCATAGTTCTTAAATGCCAAAAAGGCTAATTATATTCATATATAGGAAAATATTTTATCAAAATCTCCATATCATCTTGGGAAACTTTTAATAATGATAGACAAAGACAATATTGTAAACTTAAAATTTAAAATAACCTATATGAACCTTTTTTAACAATATATAAGTTAAATAATATACTTTAATATGTTTAACAAAATTTGTGTTGAACCCTTTTCATTTTTTTGTTTATATAGGTTTTACATCCAGCCTGTACATTGTTTTTTTTAACTTTAAATTTCCATATAAAATTTTAAAAATGAAATTTGATTCAGGAGAAGTTATTTTCATCCAACTTTGATACATACTATTTTTTTCTTTTATAAAGAAAAGGCACAGTGAATTTAAAAATGAGATTACCAAACACCTCAACGAATTCTCTACACAAAAAAATATATCACTGCAAAACCAAAGTGGTTCTGGTTACAAATCCATACAATCTAAATTAAATTTTAACAATCTAAACATTCCAGCTGTATCGCAAAAAACAGCAGACAAGGTTATCATGGATTTTATTATTGACACCTTCCAACCACTGTCTCTGGTTGATGATCCTTCATTTGAAAAAATGATTAAAACTTTTTCTCCTGCGACAAAAATTATTTGGCGCCAAACACTGGGCAACAGGATATATACTTCCTTCTCTTATATGACGACAAATCTTATAAGAGATTTGTCTGAAGTTTCTTATGTATGCACCACTGCTGATTGTTAGAGTGGTCATCGAAGGTATATTATATTTATATGAATTTTATAATGTTTATTTTATTAGGGCTTTTATTGGACTTACTGCACATTGGCTGGATCCGTTAACCCTCAAGAGAAGGTCAGCCGCTTTGGCATTGTGGAGGATAATTGGGAGGCAAACATATGATGTTTTGGCTAACGAAATCATGGGTATCCACAAGTTCTATAAAATTCATAATAAGGTGGTGAAGATGGTGACTGACAATGGAACCAACTTTGTCAAGGCATTTAAGTAATATTTATATTTAGCAAAAAATATTTAAATAAATTAATTTTTTCTAGAATTTTTGGAGAAAATGAAGAAGATAGTAGTGAGGATATGGAATTGATAAATTTGGATGACATATTATCCGTTGATGACCCAATTATTCCTACTATCATCCTACCAAAACATCAACGTTATTGTTGCCATAATCTTAACCTTATTGCAACAACAGATGCGGAGATGGCAGATAGTGATCTCAATTATAAACGAATATCTAGATCCACTTTTGCAAAATGTTTTGCTTTAGTTAATAACAAAATATGTCGTCAAAAATGACGGATATTTTATTGGAGAAATTGGGAAGATATTTAATAGCTCCCAACAAGACAAGATAGAATTCTTATTATCAATCCATGAAATTAATAGATAAGATGCTTTCTGAAAAGTTTTTAGAAGTAGAACAAGTATGTGATCAAATTGGATTTGCAATGTTTAGGCAAGAGGAATGTTTTTTTGTTAAAGAGTATACAACAGTAATACAATGATATTCTCTAAATAAATTTAAATTTTATAGGTTACGGAACCTTTGGCGATCTCGTTAAAAATTTTGGAACGGGAGGATAATATGGAGCAGGGATATTTAACTCTCGTTCTATCGATATTGATAGATAAATTAACGAAATTTAGCTGCCTGTGGTATTGTCAGCCCCTTGTAGATAGTGTTCTTAGAGGTATTGATAAAAGGTAATATTTTTTTATGCAATTATTTTATATTATCAGATATCTGCAAAATATATTTAAAAAAGTGCAAAGATCTGGCAAATTTAGTATAATATTTTTAACAGGCCAATTCTACTGAACCTCTGATATCTAGTAAAATATTAATGGGCCTTTGAAGACATTAAAAATTTATTAGATTATTTGAATTTTAAGCTAATATTTTGATTAATATTCTTTGTAAATAAATTACAATGTTAATTTCTTTGTATATAAGTATTAAGTTTACATTTAATCAATATTTATGATATGACCCAAATATAAATAAATACCATACGATGATGTGCTAGACTTGACTGTAAAATTTAAAAGGGTTAAGTTTTGCAGATACTTGATTTGATTTATATGAATAAAATGAACACTTATTTAATAATAAATTAATTATCATTTCATAATATAGATTTCCTTCACTGTATGAAGACAGTAACATTTTGGCAGCCATGATTCACCCTAAATTTAAACTTAATTGGCCTTATATTAATCTGCCACAAAATATGATGGTAAAAGAAAGATTAGTTGCCCATTTGGAAAATATGCAGGAACAACCATATGCGGATACCTCAAATGAATGTATGGATGACATTGATGCTTTTTTTGGGAAAAATACTGTACAAAATGCTTGTTCCCTTAAAAATTTTTTTTATTCAAATGATGATTTTATGAATATTTTTAATACTTATATTAATTTAAAAAAAATATTTATTGAATATAATACACCTTTGCCAACAAGCGCTCTTGTGGAGCGCTTGTTTAGTAAAGCTAAACATGTTCTAAATGAAAGAGGCGGATGTTTAAATGATGATATTTAGAAAAAATTTTATTATTAAAAGCTAATTTTAATTATAAATAAATATATTATAATTGTTATATTTATTTTTCAATTAAAATAAATTTCTACCATATTTAATTTATCTTTATATTAGTTAATTTTGCATCGGTTATATTATATAATTATTCAATTACAATAAATTTATAACATATATTAGTTAATTTTGCATCGGTCAGAAATTTCCTTCAGAAATTTAAATAGAAAAAAGGTCGATCCTGGATTTCGATCCTCTTTTTTTGAAAAGATCGTGATCGGGATTCGATCGTTTTAAAAAGATTGGTTAACAAGCCTGGAAATCACTAAATGAATTATCGTTACATGGTCCTCACTATCCTTTACAATCTCAAGGGGCTCAATTTTTTAAAAAAGATAACCTTTTTTTAGCTTAAAATTATACAAAATTACATTTTCAAAATTAAATTTAATATAAAAAAAATTCTAAATTTTGAGGAGGCTCGAGCTCCTGCGTTCCCACCCCACCCTACGCTACTGGTCTGCTATACTGAAGTTACTATCAGTTAATATATCACGAGACATTAGATAGAATGTTAGAATCCATTATGAATTTTTTAAAATAATATACCAAAAAATAAAAAACAAGTCATTTTTCAAATTAGTAATTCGATATGTAATTTATTTTTTTATTATATATAATCTATAACCTCCTTATAATCGGGATATTTAAGAAATTGTCTTATAAGTAGTCTAAAAAAGTTAAATAATTTTTTTCAATGATTTATTTTTATTTATGTATTAAAAACAGAGATGCGAACGCGGCAAAATTTTTGACAGGGTTCGGGTTCTGTTTAAGGTATAAAAATATCGGTTGATTCGGTTCGGGTTTAGGGAAATCGGGTTTGGTTCCGGGTTTAAGAATTTTTGAATTTATAAAAAAAAATTCTATATTTAAATTATAATTGAAAAACCAGATATAGATATGGTATAAAAAATATATTTTTTTTTTATTTATAGACAAAATATAGTTAAAAATACAACGTATACTTATGTATCAATTTTAAAAATTTTATTTAGACGTATTTCTTTAAATTAACAATATCCAATATAATAATTTTTACTTTGACTTGTTCACTTTCATTTTCCTCTAATTCATAATCTTTGCGAATAAGTTAAAAATTAAAAATAAATGGCGTAAATGAATTTATGTTTAAAATTTATTAACACTTCAATAGGAATCTTTGGGAATAATTTAAAAAAATTTAAAAATGGCGTAAATGAATTAAGAACACTTCACTTAATTAGAAATCTGAAAATATTATAAAATCTTAATAAAATTATTAATATTTTTATTTACAATTATACAAATATCTTATATGATTTTCAACAATACATCGAACCCGGTTGATCCCAGGTTCAAATAAAATTCCCATGTTTGGTTCGGGGTTTCGAAAATTTTTTAAACGGGGTTCAGGTTCGGCTTGGGTTCCGATTTTTTCCCAAAAACCAGGATTTTCTTCTCTTTGGTTCGTAACCACAAAATGGCGTTAAAGCTGTCTCTTATGTATGGTGACTTTTAATTAATCTCCAATCTAATAGTATTTATACATAATTGATTTTTCCATATGAGATGACAGAAATAATTTTGAATACCAATAAATAATTTTATTATTGTTATACATAGAATGATATTAGATGAAATAAAGATTTTCACAGAAATAGTAATAATAAATTGTGTATCTGTATTTTGCAAATAATTCAAATTTTTTTTGCACCTTTTTATAATTTGAGAATAATAGCATATTAAAAGAAACCTAACCATAAAAGACATTTATTTTAAAAATTATTTATAATAAAAACTATATTAAAATAAAATATATTTAAAAAAATAATATTCAATAAAAATTTTAGATTAATCATATTCTCACTGATTAACAAACCAGTTTTTTTATTTCATATATTTTACCAAATTTTTGTGTATACTTATTTAATTTTTCTAGAGGTTTGTGATTCCACTCTTAATTTAATGTCATCTATTTGCACAAAGTAATTTACAATAACACCATTAGATATAAAAGTTTAATTGATTTTTATTATTTAAATTATTTTATAATCCTAATTAAATAAATATAATCATTTATCAATTTAATTGAAAATGAACAAATTTAATATTGTAATTAACTGAGTTTAAAATCACTAATCAACTATTATTAATTTTTAAATTTAATAACCATGCCTCTTCCTAAAAATATTTCTAACGTCCAAACAAGTATAAGTATAAAAAAATTAAAACAAACTGGCAGCAAGTATGTTTTTTGTATTTATAAAAGTAAGTATTTTAATTAAGACATCTTTTACTCATTCATTTTATGTTTATTAGTGAATTATGTAGTCACTTCTATATAGAATTGGTTACAAAATATTAGGTAAATGCCACTTTTACAGACATATTTGACAGTTATAAAATATATTACAGTTAATATTTTAATAAAATTTCAATGCTTTTGATAATACATTAACAATTTGAATTCAATTCTTTAACGCCATCTATTCATTTTTAATAAAAAACTATAAAAAATTAAACATCTTATTATTAATCCCACAATAGATGTAATCCTTATTAAATATCTTTTTTCTTCTTCTCTACGTATTTTTAGGAAGGCTATTTTTTTCTTCTTTAAAAGCAGTTTTGAATTAAATTTTTAATACGAGTATATTTTTGACATTACTACACTATTATTTCTAGACATAATATACTAACTAGAGGTGCTGCGATAATATATTAAATCTTAATTTCTTTCATAATATCATTCTGGTTTTATTTTCTAGTTACTAAATGATTCATTTCTAATATGTAATCCTTTTCGCGTAAATAACTTAAGGCTTCAATATATTTGCATAATTTTTCTTCTAAAGTTTTTTTAGTGTTTTTTTATCAATCTAACATAATAAATTCTGATATTAGTTTACATCGTGAGTGTCATGGCTATGACTGCAAATTACTAGTGACGAAGCGTCCATAGAAGCAAGGGAATCATTGCTTCTTGAATTTTTTCTTACAAAATTTTTAAATAAACTTAATATAATCTTTGTAATATGCTAAATACTGACTTCGTTAAAAAGATTTATATAATTTTTATAATGTTAAAAAGATTAATATTATTTTTACTATATTAAGAAATACTATTATTTACTACGTTAAAGTTACTATTATTTTTATTTTACTACGTTAAAAAATTTACTATTATTTTTACTACGTTAAAAATATATATGAGGGAAGCAAATTTAATATTCCTTATTTTTTTTAATAAATAAAGAGAAAATCATGCCATGGTATTGTGTAATTTTACTCATGCCTATTATTCCCAAAGGAAAGATATGAATGGAGTGATAATCGGATATGAATAATTTTTCAAAGGCAGTTAAACGGCAAAGAATCAACCGCTCATTTGCAGTAGATGATTCAATTAAAAACATTTGGCCAAAATCGTATTAAAAATATGATAGATTCGATGCGCACAATATCAATCGAAAAGCATAATTCTAAAGTCAAATAAAATAGATAAATATTAAAAATATCGATCAACTCTATATGTTTACTTGGAATTCAGGAGCGTATTCCGTGGTGATAATGTATCTTCTAATTCAGTATATAGAGGAAATTATATTCAATTAATTTATTTGCTCGCGGAAGAAAATTTACTATTGAAACATCATTTAGAAAAAGTGCAGTTTTTATTGGATTATCAAGCAATATTCAAAATGTTGATTAATTCTATTTCATATGTCTTACACCAAAAAATATTAAATATGTCGAATATTTAGATATTAGTAAATTCCAAATAATCAAAAAAATATTTATTAGATAATTTAAACGACACTTATTCTCAATTTTTCGACTTACACACGCTGGAAACCGAATTAAAGGTAGTGTTTCTGGATGTTGAAATTAGAAAGAAAAAGAATGTTAATGAAATACTTGAATTTTTAATATGCACCGATTTGATAAAAAGTTTTAAAGAGTTTTTTAAATTATGCAAATTCATCTTAACTTTGGCTTCAACAACAGAAGTGCAGAGCGGAGCTTTTCATCTTTAAAAAGAATCAAATCTTATTGCAGAAACAGGATGAGCCAAAATCGATTATCGAATCTATCTTTGATTTCGATTGAAAAAAAATTAATAAATAATTTAAAATATAGCGATAACTTTTATAATGCAATACTTGATCATTTTACTCAAAAACAAAGACGAATACCAATTATTTATAAATCTTAATGTTTTTATGGTTTTTGAGTTTGACTAAAATAAAAATAAAATTCTTTTTTAATTGCTTCCCTAGTAATAAACTTGACGCTTCGTCAATGAAATTAACCATCTATTATTTTCGAGGCTATGTAGTTTAAGATTATTACTCCTGCTCCTGAGAGCAATTGATTGCATAATTTAGATGAGCCATAATTGTCAACTGTCTATTCGTTTATATATAATTAAAAATGGAAGATAATCTTTTAGAGATTTAATATCTCACAATAATATTCACGATTACTTATCTAGCTTCCATAATATTATTTATTTAACCACCATTTGGTTTTATGATTTGGATCAGTCTTTATATTCTCTTCAAGAATTATTGATTTGGTTAGGCCTAAGAATTTTTCCTTATTAATCCATTCTATAAAACATTGTCTAAAATGGTAACACAACATTATATTAGTAGTTTCATGACTTTTTGTAAATATAGGTTGCTAAGAATTATATTGCCTTATATAGTTTTTAAATCATTATCAATTGAGGCAATGTATGAATTAATTAACCTTTTTTTTGTAATTCTCTAGAGGCAAAACTTTTTTATATCCACAATCGAAAATATATAATGCTGTAATAAATAAATAAATATTTTGTATTAAAAAATATTATCTTTAGAAATCTCTTGTAGCTGTAATAAATAAATAAATATTTTGTATTAAAAAATATTATCTTTAGAAATCTCTTGTATTGTTTTACTTCATTATTTATAAGCATAGTTAATGACAAAATATGAAATTCAGAATAATTAGCCATAAAAAGTCCCCTGAGATTGTTAAGGAAAATGACGCCCCTACTGTTTATGTAAACCCTTGATAATAAATGCACATATAAACTTATCAATTTTATTTTGTGCAATTACTGGTTTTATTTTATTAATGACATTAAATGAAGCTGATATACAGGGTTAAATCTAGTGTTGTTAATTGGTTGGTTGTGTAAAACCCAGACACGGGGTTTGAGTCTAAAAATCGACCAAACCAGCTCTGAGCATGAACCCCGAGCACAGACCCATGGTTCAGACCGGGGTCAAAAATATTTACCAAAAATATAGAAACAGCAAAATGCTGGCATTTTCTATAATTAGATGGTAAAATCCTACAAGCAACTCAGCTTAGGGTTAAAATATTTTTAATCGGGATCTCTTAGGGCTTATAAATACCAAAAAATAGGATTAAAATGAATTATTATGTTGGTTAGCCGAGCGATTATTTCCAGCTATATCATTCTAGCTCAGAATTAGATATGAACTTTCTGGTTGGATTTGTTTAATTTAATCACTATTTTTTAAACACGTATTGATTTTTTTTTGTATTTCTAATTTTAGAAATGTATGTTAGACAAGTACATTTGATAACATTCGTTTCTAAATACGGCAAGATTGAGCTTACACAATGTATTTGATAATTTTAAATATGGCTAACTCAATAATCAGCAAGAACAGGGTAGCATAAGAAATTGAATTCCTATTAGAGATCTGTAAAACACGGCCGGGCCCGGGTCAATTTTTTAAATATATCATTACATTTAAATTGATACATTTTTAAAGATGAAAAAAAAATATCATTTTTCATCACAAATTATAAATTTACACAACATAATTTCTTTTTATTATTTAAACATGCATGACGTTTAATCTTATTTTTTTTCCATATTTAATTTCAATATTTATTAAATTAAGATCTTACTTTGTTTACTCCCTTTTATTGTATATTTAAAAATAATAATACTCGTCGATTCACTGTAATCAATTATGAAGGGGAGGAATTTGTTTATAAAAAATAATAAATATACATATTGTTAAAAGAAAAGTAAAAGAAATAATTTTTTATTTTTTATTTATTAATTTTTAATTATATATTATTAAAAAAGAAAGAAAAGTCACTGAAATCAGGGAAATTTTTTATATTTTTTTATTAAAAAATAATAAATATCCTATTCTTATCGCTTGGATTGGATACTGGTGGAAATTTTTTTGTAAAAATTTTAACAATTCTTTAATTTTACCAGAGTTGTTAAACCCTACCTACATTTAAAAGTAGCACCGCTATAGCGGAAGAAATTAATATATAACGCCTCAATGTAACTGATTTTCTTCGGCATGCGCCTGAAGATTGAACCGAGTTAGCTTGTCAATTATATCAATTACACAAACTCTATAAAAAGTGTAAATTGAAGATTTTATATATTTTGACTTGAGATAGGCAGAAGAAAAATATGCTTGTTTATACCCCCCCCCCCCCAATAAATACGATCCAAAAGTATTCTAAATATCCCATTCAAGCTTAATATTGCCGAATTTAGAAACTAATGTTATCAAACGTATTTGTCTAACATAAATTTCTAAAACTAGAAAAAAAAATCAACACTTGTTTAAAAAATAGCGATGAGATTAAATAAATCCGGGCCAGAAGGTTCGAATCTAATTCTGAAATAGGATAGTATAGCTGGAAATAATCGCTCGGCTAACCAACATAATTGATTTTTATCCTATTTTTTTGGTATTTCTCAGCCCTAAGTGGTCCCTGTCCCGATTAAAAATTTTTTAACCCTAAGCTGAATTGCTGATATTTTATATTTGACCCTAGGTTCGTACTCAGAGCAGGCCCGAGCACAAAATTGGGTCGTAAATTTTACGACCAAGCAAATAACAACACTAGTTGAATCATTTTTTTATGGTGGTGGAGTTTGCTAGTTTCATCTGTTCTTTTAGTACAACTTTGGGTATAAATGCCTAAATGGCATCCCTAATTTTAAAAAAAATATAATTATATTATATAATAAATTATTATATAAATAATATACTTTAATATGTTTAGCAAAATTTGTAGAGGAGTGTATTGAGTCCTATCATCGTTTTGTTAGTAAGATTTGACTTTCAGCTTGTACATTTTCTGAACTGAATTAATTTGAAAAAAGTCCCATCTAAAATTTAAAATTGGGATTTGATTCAGGGGAAATCTATTTACATAATTTCACTATCTTCTTCTTCGCTACCAAGTGTTAATAATTCAGCAAATTAAAAAATATTATATAAATTTGGTAATGTATGGGTTTACAGTGTTGTGCAGATTTAATTCAAAACATTTGCATATTTATTAAATTTGAAAAAATTATTTGACTTGCAAAAAATTGTTATAATAACATATATATTCTTATCAATTTTTACAAGTTAAATAAATAATTTTATTTACGAACAAATTAAAAAAATATGGAAATGTTTTAAATTAGTAATTTATGGTTCAAAATTTCCAAAAATATTTTGAATAATTTTTGATATTGTGGGGAATTCAGATCAGTAGTGGGTTGGAGTAAAAAATACTATTGATAGGTTTAGATATAATTATATTACTGATCTAGATTCCTTACATGGTGAAGGATAGTAACACAAACTTAGTGCAAGCTGGCGGGGGGGGGGAGGATAATTCATGCACTCACATGGGACTAAGGAGGAATAGCTTTTACATTCAAGAAATTTCCTTTTTTTAAAATCTTCAGACCTTAAAATATAAATTACACATTTAAAAGAAGATTAATTTTTACATTAAATATAACAATTAGTAAAATCTCATTATGATAGTGTAAGGTTAAAATGTAATATATAATTTTAATCTATTTTCAGTTGTTAACGCTCCTTTTTAAAAGTAGCGAGCTCCCGCTACCACTCCTACCTTCTCAAAAGGAGCGAGCTCTTGCTCCCGCTACTACATACTAAAAGGAGCGCTTGCGCTCCATAACCGCTCCTTTGATTTTCATTTTTTTAGAAGGTACACGAAACAAAATCATATTTTTTTATCAAAACGTTTTATTTATATTATATGATATATCAAAATATTTATAATCTTTTATTAGCTTTTAAAAGTAATAAATTTTCTAAATTAGAATCTAACAAACACCCACGCGTCTCCCCTAAGACCTGTTTTGCAATACTAAATAGGCGCTCCACAGGAGCACTAGAGGGAAGCGGGGTATTGTATTTTATATAAATATTTTTTAATTCAGGGAATTGTTCAAAAATAATAATTTTGCTATCATTATTTAAAAAATATCTATCCAATATATTATCTTCATGGTGATCAATTTCATGGAATCCAAAGAAATCTTCCAAATCATTGCAAGGTTCCCGTGAACTAGTAGTAGCTATTTTTCCGTCGGGTATTTGTTTCCTTAAAAAATTAATTAATCTGCCTTTTAGTTCCATATTTTTTGGATTTTTTATCCATTCCCAATTCAATTTGAATGCAGGATGGACAAAAGCTGCAATGATATTATCATCATTATAAATATTTGAAAATCTGCAATAAAGTTATTTAAATAGATATAATTTATTTTTTATTATAAACCTTTTATTAATACCGCTTATAAGAGACTTTACAAGAGGTTGACAAAACTCTAAATCTGTTAATTCGTTTAATTTTGAAATAAGTTTAGAAATGGTTGGACTTAGGAAACCCATGTCCATATGAAGCTCCCCTTCTAGGATTTTTAGAGCTTTTTTCATAGGCTCCATAACCTAAAATTTATTTATTTCACTAAGATAACGATTATATTAATATTTACTTGACTATACTCTTTAATAAATTTACGTTCTAGGGAGTTAAAACGTATAAGCCCATGGTTATCACACAACTCATCAAGGTCCTTTTGTTTTTCATCTAATATTTTATCTAGCAAAACCATAGACTCATAATACGAATTCCAGTGGAATTTGGGCATATTAGATACCTACCCAACTTTCTGATAATATCGTCCGCCATATTTGTAGACATATTTTGTTTATTCCACAAAGATTGACACTTTTGGAATAAACTTTGAGATACTATTTGAAAGCTTCTATCCCCTAAAGCTTTCTCTGCGTCAACTGCCACCAAATTGAGATTGTGGCAAGCACATCGTGAATGTTGAGGGAGATAATCAAAGCTTTTTGCCCTATTATTTAGGATATCATCAATATCCAGAAATTGGAAATCATCATCCATCTCAGAACTTTTATCTTCAAACATTCTAAAAAATAAAAGGAAAGTTATAATTTTAAAATAAATATTTAAGATTACCTGAATGCTTTCACAAAGTTCCTACCATTATCAGTAATGGTTTTTATCACTTTATTCTGATTATTAAAGCTTTTATGTATATCAATTATCATCTTGGCCAAAACATCAAAAGTATGCTTGCCTTGAACACGTCTTAGGGCTAAAGCTGCTGATTTTCTTTGCAATGATTTTGTGTCAATCCAATGAGCTGTTACACCCAAAAAAGATATTTATAAGTTAAATTAATCAAGTACATTTAAAAATATAGGCACTACCTTCTAAATCCACTCCAGCAATCAGCTGCGGTACACACATAAGATACTCCAGAAAGCATTTCTATAATATTATCCATCAATTTATCATAACGCAAACCAGTAGCGTACGCAGGAATTTGGTCTGGGGGAGGGGGATAATAAATTTTTTTAAGAAATATTATTGTTTTTTAAAAATATCAAGCATAAATTTATCAGGACTAATAACTATTTCTAATACAAAATTTTAAATTAATGTGAATTATAAAAAAATTATATGTAAAGAATCACTTAAATGACCCAAAATAGAAATTTGAATTTTTTGAGCTTTAAAATTTAAAAGTATAAAAAATTTAAATGTTAGAAATATAAATTAATACACAAAAAGCTTAGGGAATAATTGTATTTTGTATGTTATATATTTACAATGTAAAATCCAATCTTCGTTGGGATTGAGCTAATTTTTCAATTATCTCATCCTTGCTTGTTGTCAAATGCCTATGAATATTCAAAAGATCCAAACCTTTCAATCTACTTTCAAAAGTTGTATTTCTTGGTATGTTTTTCAGAGACCTGCAGGCCTGGCCCCGGGCTGAACAGTATGGCCGGGCCCGAAATTTTTAAAAATAAACACCCGGGCTGAGCCTAAATTTTTTAAAAAAAACATCTAGGCCGGGTTGAATTTTTTTTTTAACAGTCTATACTTGAAATCGTTATTATTAGCTATAAAAATCAAAAATAAATATAATTTATTTTTAAAAAATCCGGGTCGGGCCTGAAAATTTTATTTTAAAAAAGGCCGGGCCGGGCCAGAAAATTGAGCTTAGCCGTAAAAATCTTTAAAACAATCCGGGCCATGTCCTGCAAATAGTACCTCTGCAGGGCTCTATTATTCTTCTTAAAAAAGAGAATGTTCTCTCATTAGTTTACTATTCGGAAGAGTTGCTAATATATATAAACCCATTTAATACATTGGGAATATAATCTAAAATGTGTTTGAAATAATGCAGAGCATCCATAGCATTTTTTGGGACTGTATCAACCATAGTTAATCTTATAAACATAGTTATTCAGCTAATAAAGCATCATAATATACTTTAACATCTTCATGATAAAAATCCAACAAATATTTTTTTTTCTATCACCATCTGAAAAAGGTTGGGAAGGCTTTTATGAAAATAATATTTGCAGATTGGTAAGTGCTGCATAATGAATTAAAAACCATTCATTTATTTGGTTTATAAATGTATTTGTATCTAAGATATACCCTTCTACTGATCCTATATTAATGTTTTAACTATGAGCTTGCCTTGCTGCAAGTCGAGTGAGACAAATATTAAACACGTATAGCTCTGCTTTTGACTTAACAATAACATATAAAATATGAAATTCTTCATAAACATTAGCCCTAATTTCCTTGAGTTCTAATAAAATGCTCTTCGCTATTCTCATCTTCTTAATCAAGTCATCATATTTTTGAAAAGTAATACATAAAATAGTTGTACATTAATGAGAAAAAAAATTTGGAATAAGCATTGAATCCAATAATTTTCTTGCTTCTAAGGAAAATTTCTTTCAGGTTATTGTGATATGTCAGTAATAGCAAATAATCGGCTCTTCTAACTCCATAAAAGCTGTTACTGCTTGATGGCGGTGACTCTATCTCGTAGGACAAGGTTGCAATTTCTTTCTCCCTGATGGACAATTTCAGAATAATTATTATTTGACTAGAAATTTCCTAATGGTAGATAAATATTAGGGGAGACCGGGGTAAAACGATAGGCATTTTGCATATTTACCATAAAAATATTTTAAACAAGAGTCAAACACAACAAATTATAAATCAATGTGTAGCCCCATCTCTCTTCTACAAGATAAAAAAAAGTGTAGCCCTCTACCTATAATATTTTAGGAGCTATGATTAGTTATGTAAAACTACTCATTTTCGGATAAGCACTAGGGTAAAGTGGTTAAAATAATATTTGACACATATTTATTGTTTTATTTAACAAATATTACAAATTTAAGATTTATTTATGATTTTTATTTAAAAACTAATCGATACAATAAGGACATGTAAAATAATTATCATAATTAGCACATTTAGAATGTGCCCATTCAAGGCACATTGTACATTTTAGCCATTCATCGCCCTCGCGACTATTTTTATAGTTTTTATTACAAATAACACATAAACAATTATTTTTTGATATCTTTTTTTTTCTCTGAATTAATAATTTTTTTTTATAAGGTGTAGATGTTAATATTTCTGAATTCTTTTTTTTAGATATTTTATCCGATGAAATATTGAATAATTTTGGAATAGGTATTATAGATGAAGGATTGAATACTTAATTATAATTTTTTGAGCATGATGGTAACATATCATGATAAGGTTCATCAATATCATCTGGAACATTTTCGTTCAATAATATAGATAAATCACTATCATTATTTTGAGTCACTGTAAGATTTTGAATCACTCTAATATTTTCATCATTATTTTCAAATTCAATATTTGAGTTAGCATTTGAATTATTACAGCAGATATAATCTTGTTCTGTAAATATATTTGGGTTTAAAGGAAATATGCCACATGCTAAGAATCCATTTAATATATTATTTGATGTCACTGCCCTTGGTATTTCATTTTTTAACACTCCTGGAATATCATAAATCTGAAATTGTTGCCCCACATGATTTTTAGATTGAGCATTATTAAAATTATGAAATACAATATAATTTCAATTGAGCATTTTTATTAAAGTTACCAAATTAATAATATTTAGATTGAGCATTATTAAAATTATGAAATACAATATAATTTCAATTGAGCATTTTTATTAAAGTTACCAAATTAATATTGATATTTAGATTGAGCATTATTAAAATTATGAAATACAATATAATTTCAATTGAGCATTTTTATTAAAGTTACCAAATTAATAATATTTAGATTGAGCATTATTAAAATTATGAAATACAATATAATTTCAATTGAGCATTTTTATTAAAGTTACCAAATTAATATTGATATTTAGATTGAGCATTATTAAAATTATGAAATACAATATAATTTCAATTGAGCATTTTTATTAAAGTTACCAAATTAATATTGATATTTAAATTGAGTTATTAAAATTATGAAATACAATATAATACAAACAATATAATTTAATTACTTGTTTAGGCGTTAATCCCATAAATGACCTACTTGCTTCTAATATGTAGTCACACAATCTAGATTCTTCTTCATTTGTAAATATTTGTTTATGATGATCTGAACTTTTAATACCAATTTTACATCTCCTTCTCAACGTTGTATAAGGTATGTTAAATTTTTTAGCAGACAAATTTAATGAAGTATTATTTGTTATTTTATATTTTATGGCTTCATTTATTATATTTACATCTCTCTGTATATGGTTTTTCTTTTATAATTTCTCATTATTTGATTGATACAATAAAAATTATAATAAATGAATTAATGAAAAATTAATGTGAATAATTTTATATTTTAACCGTTTTACCCATAACAGCTTTACCCCTAGGTGACATATATTATAAATATCGTTATTGCGTGACTTCTAATATAGCTAAAGATGTCAGATAAATTTTATTTTATAGCTAATACATTAAGGAACATGTGTGCCAAATTTTGAATCCTGAGGATATGTAAATTTTACTAAAAGCAAAATATACTAGAGAATGATTTTTATATTTTTTGGGTAAAAAACAGTTTTTTGACAAAATATATAAAACCAGGTAAGTTTTTTAAAAGATGAACATAGGTAAGAAATTAGATATAAAAATACATCTTCACACCAAATTTAAGGTCTTTATACTCAATGGTTAAAAAGTTATTTGCGTTAACATTGTTACCCCGTCAATCGCTTTACCCCGGTCTCCCCTACGCCACTAAAAATTTGAAAATAATAAGATAATATTAAGCCGGAAAACTTGAAATCGAAATTAATTGATAAATTTCCATATTTATTAATTTATTTGAAAATAAAATTATTTGACTTGTAAAAAGTTGTTAAAATAACATATTTATATATTCTTATTAATTTTTACAAATTAAAATTTTTATTTACAAACGAATTAAAAAATATGGAAATGCTTTAAATAAAATCTGCACAACACTCTAAACAAAAATATTTTAGAAAAATATATTCGGCATCTGCATTTTTTGGCTTTGGGGGGGGGGGGGGATTTGTCCCCCTCCGCTGCGTACGCCAATGACGCAAACCTATCTTTGCTATTAGTGTTTGGCGGCACATTACCTTTGCTGAAGGGGAAAACGTTTTTATCATTTTGACAAAGCTAGGATTGTCTACAGTTGATAAAGGAACTAGTGTCTCAATGACATAATCAATGATTGCATTATCTCCTTCAGTTTTTTGTAGGTTCATATATTTTTTGACTAAAATTTAATATTGACTGTTTTTTCTTGGCTAATATCTTTTTTATTATAACTATTGATATGATTTTCAATTTTTGAATATTGATTAACATGTACTCTCTAAATATAAATTTATAAATTAAATTAAAATTTATTTTATAAAAATCAACTTTATTTTTAACTGATAATCTAAAACATCAAATTATTAAGGTAGATTTTTTAAATAAGAAATTGACAAATATTTAATGAGCAGTATAAATATCTTTTTAGGTACTTTTTTTTTTATTTTTGTAAATTTTTTTATTATTTTGTTTTACTTATTTTATTAATATAAAATAAAAATAAATAATTATTTTCCAAGTTTATTGATCAAAATAAAATAAGAAAAAATCAAATTAAGATTAAATAAAATATAAATTTTACCATAATAAAATGTATATTTTTAATTTGGATGTTACAATTCAATTTAAAAAAATACTTTAAATTTAGAAAAAAAATGTATAAAAAGGAGGTTGAACAAGTAATGAGAAAATTAAAATAAATATTAAAATATAAAAAAGCATCATATCTGACAACCCAAGCTCAACTAATATAATGAATTGCCCAAAAATAATTAAAACCATCTTAAAAAAATTATTACAAAATAAACAAATATTGATTTTACTTTTTAATGTTTTTTTAAATTAAAGCTTGAGATTTTAGAGAAAGATATCCTTTTGTTTTAAGTTGACTTTATCATCTGTATCATCTATAAGCTTGAAATATTTTTTATATGGTGGAAATGGAAATTCGGTTTCTTCTTCTATGATCTCTAAATCCATAATATCTAAATCTATTTTTTATTATATATCTTATCTATAAAATGAATATTAATATGACTTACAAGATTTTTCAAAAAATTTTCAATATAAAAAGGAAAAACTGATGTTTAATGTTTAAAATGATTAGATGAAAAATAAATATAAAACTCGGCTCAACATTTAGTAATGAATAAATTTAAATAAAATAAAATTTTTATTTCATTAAATTTTAATTAACAAATATTATTAATATTTAAAAAATAATATAATTTATATATTAAATTTAAAGGAGCGGTGGAGCGGCGCTCTTCCGCTCCAGCCTTAAAAGAAGCTACTCCCGCTCCCGCTCCTCATTTTTAAAAAGGAGGGGCGCTCCGAGAAAATGTAGCGGCGCTCCATGAGCGCCGCTTCTTAACAACTCTGCTATTTTATATGAGATTATATAATAACTAGTTGATAACCCGTCAAAAATGACGGGGATGAGAATTTTATTCCTTCTTTTACGATAATTCTTTTTACCCCTCCCCCTCCTCCTTCAGGCCAATTCCAACCCATTAAGACTAAGAGTGATGAATTGTCTTTTTTATTCAATGATTGATGAATAATATATTTTACCTTTATTTGATAATGGAGGAATCAGAAATTTTCCTATTTTATGAGATGTGATTTCGAAATTTATATTTTAAATTACAAAAATGAATAAAAATGAAAAAATATCTCATATTAGCATCACACTGATCACCCGTCAAGAATGACGGGGAATTATAATTTGAGATGTGATTTAGAAATTTATATTTAAAATTACAAAAATGAAACAATATCTCTTATTAGCACCCTAAATACTAACATTATTTACCAGACACTTATCACCCGTCAAGAATGACGGGGAATTATAATTTGAGATGTGATTTAGAAATTTATATTTAAAATTACAAAAATGAAACAATATCTCTTATTAGCACCCTAAATACTAACATTATTTACCAGAGCTCCTGTTAGTCAGAACTGCTGTTCACTCCCCACCGCGTGAAGGTAGGAGATGGATTTTAGGGGAGAAGAATGAAAAAAAGAAGGAAGAAATAGAAAAAAAGAGACAAAGATATTAATTATAAGAAAATATAATAAATATTTATACTTCAAGAGTTGATGATTATCGGGTTACAACACATATGCATTTGTAGCCATATAAAAAATATAATATAATAAATTTTATAATATAGAAAATTTTACCTAAAAAAGGAGATTTAAAATATTTTCAAAATTGAGAGGGATGTAAGAATTTTAAGCATTAGTCGGGTATATCACCGTATCTTGACTTTTATTTGTTAATGTTTTGCCATGGCTCGTAGTTTGCCGTAAATATCCTGAAATAAAACGTGTAAATTGAAATTATAAAGTAGAATTTACTGTTGTTGGTGAGCAAGATGGTTTAGCGATGGTAAAGAAGTTCTCTTTTCTTTGCTCAATGTGGTTTCGTTTTTGAAGATGATGTTGTCTTGCTCGTAGTTTGCCGTAAATAACCTGAAAAAAAACGTGTAAATTGAAATTATAAAATAGAATTTACTGTTGTTGGTGAGGAAGATGGTTTAGCGCTGATGAAGAAGTTCTCTTTTCTTTGCTCAATGTGGTTTCGTTTTTGAAGATGATGTTGTAATTTCCTTGCTCGTAGTTTGCCGTAAATAACCTGAAATAAAACGTGTAAATTGAAATTATAAAATAGAATTTACTGTTGTTGGTGAGGAAGATGGTTTAGCGATGGTAAAGAAGTTCTCTTTTCTTTGCTCAATGTGGTTTCGTTTTTGAAGATGATGTTTTAATTTCCTCGCTCGTAGTTTGCCGTAAATAACCTGAAAAAAAACGAGTAAATTGAAATTATAAAATAGAATTTACTGTTGTTGGTGAGGAAGATGGTTTAGCGATGGTAAAGAAGTTCTCTTTTCTTTGCTCAATGTGGTTTCGTTTTTGAAGATGATGTTGTAATTTCCTTGCTCGTAGTTTGCCGTAAATAACCTGAAAAAAACGTGTAAATTGAAATTATAAAATAGAATTTACTGTTGTTGGTGAGGAAGATGGTTTAGCGATGGTGAAGAAGTTCTCTTTTCTTTGCTCAATGTGGTTTCGTTTTTGAAGATGATGTTTCCTTGCTCGTAGTTTGCCGTAAATAACCTGAAATAAAACGTGTAAATTGATATTATAAAATAAAATTTACTGTTGTTGGTGAGGAAGATGGTTTAGCGATGGTGAAGAAGTTCTCTTTTCTTTGCTCAATGTGGTTTCGTTTTTGAAGATGATGTTGTAATTTCCTTGCTCGTAGTTTGCCGTAAATAACCTGAAAAAAAACGTGTAAATTGAAATTATAAAATAGAATTTACTGTTGTTGATGAGGAAGATGGTTTAGCGATGGTAAAGAAGTTCTCTTTTCTTTGCTCAATGTGGTTTCGTTTTTGAAGATGATGTTGTAATTTCCTTGCTCGTAGTTTGCCGTAAATAACCTGAAAAAAAACGAGTAAATTGAAATTATAAAATAGAATTTACTGTTGTTGGTGAGGAAGATGGTTTAGCGATGGTGAAGAAGTTCTCTTTTCTTTGCTCAATGTGGTTTCGTTTTTGAAGATGATGTTGTAATTTCCTTGCTAGTAGTTTGCCGTAAATAACCTGAAATAAAACGTGTAAATTGAAATTATAAAATAGAATTTACTGTTGTTGGTGAGGAAGATGGTTTAGCGATGGTGAAGAAGTTCTCTTTTCTTTGCTCAATGTGGTTTCGTTTTTGAAGATGATGTAAGTGATTTGATAGTGAATAACAAAGTTGGTGACTTTTTTAAATTTCTTACAAATTATGAATTTAATATTTCATTATATATGATATTTTGTGTGAATGTTTTATCATTTTTTAAAATTTTTCCTTGTAATTCTGATGGCAAAATCATAATTTTCATATTATTTTGAGATTTACATCTAGTAAGAGCCACATATAGTTATCCATGGGCAAAGACGGGCTCAGGAAGGAATAAGCCTACATGATCAAAAGTTTGTCCTTGACTTTTATTTATTGTAATCACAAAAGCGGGAATTATAGGAAACTGTCGTCTTTTTAAAGTAAATGGTAACTGAGAGTCACTTGGAGCTAGATCTATTCGTGGGAAAAAAACTCGATAACGCTTAGTAGTGCCTGTCAATACCTCAGCGTCGATAAAATTAATATGTAAATGTCGTATGATTAAACGGGTACCATTACAAAGTCCTTTCTTTGGGCTCAAGTTGCGTAATAGCATAACAATTGTACCAACCTTAAGTGTTAGCTTGTGAGGTGGCATACCGGATGGAGTTTGTGAATGCAAAAATTCTATTGGAAAATTCATTATATCATCCTTATTATCGCCTTCAATGGAATCTGCACTTTAATAATGTTTGATAGGGCCTGAAATTATATTAATGATATCGTTGTTGAGGGTAAGTGCAATTTTATTTTTGGTGGTTAATAATATTTTAGTAGAAAGACTATCTATATCAGCAATTTCTATAGAATTACCATACACACATTTTATTAATGAATCATTTTCAAGCAAATAAGGTGGGATTTCAACATTATTTGTAGGAAGATCAGAATTGCTGCTTGATAGCCCATCTCCAATTTTAAGTAACCAAGCATTGTAATCAACTTGCTCTGATAAAATACGCATATTATCAATCAAATGTATTATTTTAAAATGACTCCATAAATCTGAACTTTTTATACAGGACTCTATAATATCGACTTTGGAGCCTTTAGGCACTACTTATAAAGTCTGTCTAAAATCACCACCTAATAAAATAACTTTTCCGCCAAATGGGTGGGAATTTTTCATAATGTCTTTAAGTAATCGGTCAATGCATCGCAAAGCGTGTTTAGTCATCATTGTGACCTCATCAATAATAATCAATTTGCTATTTTTAATATCTAGTGCTAGCTAACTATGTAAATTCATATGGGATGTAGAAGTTTCAAAGATAGGCTAATTTAAATCCGCTATGGATGGTTCTTCCCCCCTTTAAGAGAATAGAGGATATGCCGGTGGTTGCAAAAGGCAATACAATTTGATTTTTTGCTCTTATATAACACATTAAGGTATTGTAAAGATACGTTTTACCTGAACCTCCAGGGCAATCCACGAAGAAATATCTTTCTGGAATATTTTCTAATTCAATCGCTTGTATAATTAAATCGAAAGCATATTTTTGTAATCGGTTTAATTTAGATATACGCTCGATTGAATCGGCAGCTTCAACATGGGCATCATAATGTTGTTTTGGGGGGATTTTTGTAGGTGAAGGAAGATCAAAACTTTGACAGCATAAACCATGATCAAGAAAAACGTTTTCAATGTCCATTAAAGCCATGTTTATTGCAATTACTTCTGAATATTGACGCAAATAATCTTCAATCATCATAAATCTGAACCTATTCCATAGATATGCAGGATTTTCAGGCTGACAAAAAAATGCAGATAAAGGCAAAAGTATTCCGAAGTTGTGACGGCATTTGATATATTGATCCCTCTTCTAAGCATGATTCCCACTCTTTATCATCTGATAACAAATTTCTTTTAATAGCTGCCTCTTTAAAAGTACTCATTAAAATTCCATTAATAGTTTTTAAATAATCAAAACTTGTAGCCCCGCAAACATGAAGTAATAATAATCGAAGGAAGAATCGTTCACCAGAATTAGGATGAACGGTATACATTCTCGAAATTACATTTAATCGTTTTTTTCTTAGTTTCCAATGGTAATTTGTAAACACATAATGATAAGGTATTTCCCCATAAAGATATTGTCAATATGAGCATTGAATTTTAACATTAGATATCGATTATCTGGAATAACATAACGATTATCCGTAGGTTTACCGGAAAGAATTATAATACCATCTCGCCTTTTATAATATGGATACCCATCAATATTTGGTCTTGTTTCCATTTGAAAATCCTTAGGAAATATTTTGGTACATATGCCATTTTCCATGCAAGGCGATTTGGGGTTAAATATCCCGCAAGGACCATGTATCATAAAATGAATAACAATCTGAAAAAGTTTAGGTTCGAGAATTTTATCTGGCATTTCTGCACAAACAAATTTATCTATAGCTTGAGATGTTTCAATTTTGCTATCATCGTTTAAAATAATAAGTATATGGGCATGATGCAAACCTGTTTTTTGGAATTCGATTGTATATATAAAAGCCATAGATTTACCAAATAAATTTTTTTTTATTTATATCGAACAATAATTCATTTAATTTCAATTTAAAAACCCGGGCTATTAAATCTGGTCTATCTGTAGGACTTTGCCCGGGAAATAGATTTTCCTTAATTTTACGCCAATTAGGATTGCATGTAAAAGTAATAAACAAATCAGGTTTGACAAATTTGAGCACAATGGCCATTGCATCGTGATAGCGTTCTCTCTTTGAGAACCTTGAAAAGATGATGGTAAAATTACTGCTTTACCGGGAATTATATTGTTTGACCTTGTTTTCAAGTAGTCCATTAATCCAGAATATTCATCTACTCGTAATTTTGGCTGATTTTGTCTAATAAAATTTAAATTATTCGCCTCGACCTGTAAATAGGAATCAACAATATATTGTTGTGATAATTTCCCAGCAAAAAGGATTGGGTTGAACTCATTTTCACGAATTGCTAATCTAAATATTTTAAACTGTAGTAGTGAGATATTTGCCCTTGTACGCCCTGTATCTTCACCCTTTAAATCTGGTTTCCAACCAGGGTCACCAAAAGGAAATAATAGAGGATATACCATTGGAACAAGATTAGGGCTTAATATATTTATATTTATCAGATCACTACCATCAACTCGAGGATAGACCTTGATATCCCGTTTAAATGGGGGTTCACCATCATCATTTGTAAAAATCATAGCTACTTCATCTATATTAGGAATGTTATATCTTCGCTTGTCACTTGAGCGATCTGCACAAAAAATCATATTGATTTTTTGAACTGGACGATTTTCTTGAATAGCCCTATTTTTTTCTTCTTTCTCAATTTCTCCTTAAAACTAATAGAAATGGGTTATTCTGTCTTATTAAAAAATCTAATCTTTTCAAGAGATCCTCATTGCAACCAGAATTTTCTTTCATGTGTAACCTGCCATTAACAGCCTGGGTTGTCTCAAGGACATATAGTTGTGCAAATTTAGGAGGCATCCCAGTGGAAGGATATAAATGAGATGTTCGGTGATAAATTTGCCTATGAACTCTAATATGGGCCCGGGTTTAACCTATTTGAAATCTGTGCTCCCATGGATACGAACGCAAGTGAACTATTATAAGATCTTATATATTTCGTAAAGTTTGAATGAAATTCATTGTTAGGATTAGATAAAAGGTCTTGTAAAAAAGGATATATTTCATAAAGTTTGAATGAAATTCATTGTTAGGATTAGATAAAAGGTCTTGTAAAAAAGGAATATATCGGATTGATGGTATCTTAACTTTACCCTTATGACAGCAATTCTTAAATTTGCCATCTGTGGGTTTTTCCAATAAAAAATTTAGAGAATCGCAATAATCGCACTTAGTGTTGAGTAATCCACAATAATGTTCTTGTACTAATGATTGTTGTGCAGAAATATTTATCTAAAATAAATAAAATAAATTTGAGGCCTGCTAAAAATTATACATATAATTTAATATTTTTGTAATTATTCAGAGACCTGCAGGCCCGGTGTAGTATTGTAAAATCAATACCATCAAAAATCAATACGTTATTGATTCTACAATATTGTAAAATTAATACCGTATTGATAATTTATGACCGAACCTCAACTTTTACGAATAAAATCGAAAATATAATTTATAAATCTTTGATTCGACATTTATATATGAATCACAAAATTTTAAAACTCAATCAATAAGGTCCATTTAATTTATTTGAATTCATAATATCATTTATAAAACTTTGAATCAACAATTATATAGCACTTCACAAATTACAAATAATGAGTAAACAAATATAAAATATTTAGGATATCAAGAATTGTAAAATAAATAAATTCCCTGATAAATTATATAAAAGAATAGAAAATCATATTTATCATTTAAATATATTTAAAACTATTAAATCTATTTTAAATAAATTTTTTACAAATCGAAAATGGCCACCAATATTTATAAAGCGATGAAAAAATATATAATAAATAAATATTTTACAATTTTACTGGCCGCCAATATATTTGAAGCGATGCAAACATCTTAAAAATCTATACGGTATTGATTCTACAATAGCAATATATCACTACGGTATTGAATCTATAATGATAATATCAATACGGTATTGAAGTTACAATGGGTATTGATATAACAATCCTACGCCGGCTCTGATGTAAACATATGCCAGGCTTATAATAATTTTTTCTAAAATATTCCATGGGTAATTACGATTATGTAGCACATACTTATTTTATCTTATATTTTGCCCATCAAGATGATAGTGAAATAAGAATTTTCTCCTTTATTAGTTGATGAAATATATTTTTTATTGTGGACATAAATTAAAATTAATAACCATATACTTCATAAATAAATAATTAATTTTGAATAACCCCTGATGATGGATTAATCAAAAATTTTCCTATCTATCTTATAAGATGTGATTCAGAAATTTATATTTATTTAAATATTTGTTATACATAAATTAAAATTTTTAACTTGGTTTGTTTCTATTGATTTGGGTAGATTAAGATTTTGTTGAATAGTAGATTTTGGTAGTGTCTAATTTAAAAAAATTTATTTGTTAACATAAATTAAAATTTTTAACTTCGTTTGTTTCTATTGATTTGGTTAGATTAAGATTCTGTTGAATGGTACATTTCGGTAATATGATTCGTAGAATCTAATTTAAATAAATTTATTTGTTAACATAAATTAAAATTTTTAACTTTGTTTGTTTTTATTGATTTGGGTAGATTAAGATTCTGTTGAATGGTACATTTCGGTAATATGATTCGTAATCTAATTTAAATAAATTTATTTTTTAACATAAATTAAAATTTTTAACTTCGTTTGTTTTTATTGATTTGGGTAGATTAAGATTCTGTTGAATGAATAATACATTTTGGTAATATGATTCGTGGAATTTAATTTATAAAAATTTATTTATTAAGATAAATTAAAATTTTTAACTTGGTTTATTTTGATTGATTTCGGTAGATTAAGATTCTGCTGAATGGTACATTTCGGTAATATACATCGTGGAATCTAATTTAAAAAAAATCTATTTGATAACATAAATTAAATTTTTTAACTTCGTTTGTTTTTATTGATTTGGGTAGATTAAGAGTCTGTTGAATGGCACATTTCGGCAATATGATTCGTGGAATCTAATTTAAATAAATTTATTTGTTGACATAAATTAAAATTTTTAACTTGATTTGTTTTTATTGATATAGGATCACTGAAAAAATTATACTTAGATATTGTACCAAACCAAGTAAAAAAATTTAATTTATATACATTACAAATCATACCTCATAAAATATGAAAATTCTGATTCATTTTGATTTTAGAGAAAATTTCCTATCTTATAAGGTAATTAAAAATTTTAACCTGGTTTGTTTTTATTGATATAATAATTACAAAAAAAAAATATACTTGGTTGTTGGACATTGATGTAAATAGCGTATTCTGATTTATAAAAAATAATATAATTACAAAGAAACTGAAAAAATAATACTTGGTGTTGGACCAAACCAATTTTAAAATTTTAATTTATACACATTACAAATCATACCTCATAAAATAGGAAAATTCTGATCTATTTTGATTTTAGATAAATTATTTTGTAAAAATAAAACAACCTAAAAAAAGTGGATCCACATTTATTAATTAAGGCCCCTGATTACTTAATTCAAGAAATTGTTGGACTGTGATCCTCAAAATAAATCAAAAAAATTTAACCTTGTTTTGAAATTTTAATTTTTTTCTAAATTTATGTTAATTGAGGTTGGCTTTTTAAGCTAAATTATTTTGTAAAAATAAAACAACCTAAAAAAAGTTTATCCACATTTTTTAATTATAAAAAATACAATTCCATTGTCATTCAAGGTATTTCAGATAATAAAGCTAAAAAAATTTAACCTTGTTTGAAATTTTAATTTTTTTCTATGTTAATTGAGGTTGGCTTTCCTAAAAAAAGTGGATCTACATTTTTTTAATTAAGGCCCCTGATTACTGGATTTAAGAAATTGTTGGACTATGATCCTCAAAATAAATCAAAAAAATTTAACCTTGTTCTAGATTTATAAATTTTTTAATTATAAAAAATACAATTCCATTGTCATTCAAGGTATTTCAAATGATAAAGCTAGGTAATTATATATTTTCTAAATTTTAATTTTTTTCTAGATTTACGTTAATTGAGGTTGGCTTTCTTAGCTAAATTATTTTGTAAACAAAATAAATCAAAATTTTAAAAAATACTGGATTTAAGAAATTGTTGGACTGTGATCCTCAAAATAAATCAAAAAAATTTAACCTTGTTCTAGATTTATAAATTTTTTAATTATAAAAAATACAATTCCATTGTCATTCAAGGTATTTCAGATGATAAAGCTAGGTAATTATATATTTTCTAAATTTTAATATTTTTTTAGATTTATGTTAATTGAGGTTGGCTTTCTTAGCTAAATTATTTTGTAAACAAAATAAATCAAAATTGTAAAAAATTTTTTTACCTTGTTTTGGTTTCTTTAATCAAAATTGTAAAAAAAAAATTTACCTTGTTTTGTTTTCTTTCCATTATTTTGTAACCTATGAAAAAACTTTTTATATATGTGTATTAAATTATATATTATATATATTATCTTTAATCAAAATTGTAAAAAAAATTTTTACCTTGTTTTGTTTTCTTTCCATTATTTTGTAACCTATAAAAAAACTTTTTATATATGTGTATTAAATTATATATTATATATATTAATAAGAAATATCTGTAAGATGTAATAGTAGATGAAATTATGATTTTTTTTGTAATGATATGGTTAAAGAGTGATGTGGTATGGTTTTTATGGAAGTGATTTGTGAATGAATGATTTAGTTTTCACGTTGATTACCATTGATCAAATTTGCTATAATTATTTTGATTGGACAAATAATATTTAAAAGAAAACTATTGGCTAAATTTGATTGACATTTTTTGAGGATTATATATATAGATTATATTTATCAGGCGAGTACGCAGGGGGGGGGGGCAGGAGGACAAATACCCCCCCCCCTTAAAAGTCAAAAAATGCAGATGCTGGATAAATTTTTTAAAAATATTATGTTTATATTAAGTTGTATTTTATAATATTTATTTCATTCTCTTTCTTTTTCAGTATATATTTAATTACATTTATTTATCACATTCATTTACTAAGTTACTTTATCAATTAATTTCGATTTCAAGTTTTCCTTGGCCTAATATTTATCTATTATTTTCAAATTAGTCAAATAATAATTATGGACATAAGAAACTTTTTAAAACATATTGCTGATGATGAAAATCAGTCATCTTACAAAAAAGTACAAATAATTTTTTAACATTTTATAATTAGCCTAGAAGTAAGACATATGCTTCTTAAAAAGGTATTAAAGATGCCTATGATAAATATTTTATATAATAATAGATTTATATTCCACCACTCAAATTTCAATATCCACAAACTTTATGTGCAAATTGAAAGTTAAAATTTTAAAATAGCTATTTTACTAGATGGTTTTGGCTAGAATTCTCTATCCAAGAGAATGAAGCTTATTGCAAGATATGAGACCTGTTAGATAAGTCAACAAGTACAAAAATGCTGGAGAAATCTTTTACAATCAGCAAAAAACAAATTATCACAAACGCTGTGAACTGATTATTTCTTCAAATAAATCAAAGTGGGGATATGATTCCCATTTTATCACATATTGACAAAAATAGGTTAAAATAGCAAAAGAAAATAGATGTAAGATCAAACAGTTTAAATTTGTCTCCCTCGACTTGCAGCGAGGCAAGCTCATCGTCCTAACATTATATAGGGTCAGTAGAAGAATATTATATAATAAATGTCTTTATCATACTCTAGATACATTTATAACCCAAATAAATGAACGGTTTTTAATACATTAGGCAGAATTTAGCAATCTGCAGGTATATCTTCCACAAAAAACCTTTCCAACCTTTTTCAGATGGTAATAGAAAAAAAATAAAATATTGATTTTTTTCATGAAGATGTTAAAGATGTTGCCTTATTAACTGAATGCCAACTATATTATAAAAGATTAACTATGGTTGATATAGTCCCAAAAAATGCTATGGATGCTTTGCATCATTTCAAACATCTTTAAGATTATTTTCCCAGAGTATTTAAATTATAATATATATTAGCAACTCTTCACATTACTACTGTAATGAGATGACATTCTCTTCTTTAAGAAGAATAAAAACATACCTGAGTACAACTTCTGACAGTATATTGAATGGTTTGGCCCTTTTGAATATTCATAAGCATTTGACGCCAAGCACAGATGAGATAATTGAAAAATTAACCAGTTCCTTTACATTATAAATTTATAATATGCTTCTTAATATTTTTTGTGCGATTTATTTTTTAATGTGTTATATATTTTTTCATAAATACTTTTTAAGTTATTACATACAAAATACAATTATTCCTAAGAAACTTGTGTAATTAATTATATTTCCAACATTTAAATTTTTTTTACTTTATATATATTAAATTTCTATTTTGGGTGATTTATTTTATAGTGATTTATATGCTGTTTATCTCGACTTAATATTTTATAATTCACATTTATTTTATAGTTATTTATATGCCGGTTGAAATATTTAATTTTTTATAATTCACACTAATTTAAAATTCTGTATTAGAAATAGTTGTTTGTCCTAAAAAATTTATGCTTGATATTTTTAAATAGCAATATTTTAATTACCCCCCCCCACCCCCCCCCACCCCCTCCCACCAAATTCCTCCATACGCGCCTGACATTTATTATGATTATTATGCCCCTATCGTCCACCAATATGAATTCGTTATTATTAAAAATTGATGAACGGAAAATGTGCAAAAATTTGCTATGTTCAGGGATTTACTTATAAACTAGGTGGTAATAACTAACGGGAATCCTTATAGTTAAAATCTTAAAAAACTTCTTCTTGCGACGTCTGAAACAAAGAGCAACCATGCTTATTCCTATTACAATGTTTGGGCACAGAATGTCGCTTAATATATTACTGGGAGACAATTATGAATCAATGACATCGGATAAATTAACTAATTCATTCACAAGATCATTTGCTAAAATGTATTTTTTCGCTAGTGTTTTGGAAATTAAAATTACTGGCATTTTTTTAACAGCGCTTTATTTCACATTTAATTTGCTATCGAATATTGTGGCAAATGGAAAAAAAATTTTTTAAATGCGATCGATTTGAATATCTATCTTCAACTAAATTTTGAAGCACCACCTATGAGATGAAAATAGGTTTCTATTCTGAATTTTGCTTAGGAATCAGTAGGACCATCTAAAAAATTTGTAGCCAAACAATCTTTTATACGATTGTTAAGCATTTTTACTAATCTCTCAGCTTTAGAATAAACAATTTAAAAATGCTTTTATTTATGGACTTCCATTTCCATATCGAAGTACTAAGAATATTTCTGAATTTAGTTATTTTATTCAAATCCAGTCTGAATAACAAAATTTTTACTTAAAAATATTTATAATTGGCCAATTTAAATGACCGAGCCGGTGTAACGTTGTAGAATGACTGCGATTTACAATATCGAAAATTCACACTCATACCAATCTAATAGTGTAAAAATTGAGCGTTTGCGTTTTGCCGTACTTTCTTTAATAAAAAAACGTAAAGCGTTTAAATTGAGACAAAAGTATCGTCGATTCATAATTTTAACTAAGGTTTCATTTATAGTAAACATTAATCTTCAAGCGTTGCGTTATTAAAAAATAGCGCCAATAAATAGGTACAAATTTAACGCTATGATAAAATTTGAAAAATATGTTATGATGCGTTTATAAAAAATATGCGATACAATTATAAAAACAATAGTATTAAAAAGGATTATGATTTTTCTTAAATATTAAATAAAATAATTATCACTATTTTAGCTTATCAAAATTGAATCAGCTGTAATAACGCTGCGTTTAACGCAACACTTGAAGATAACGCGTTTACTATAAATGCAGCGTAAGTTATAAAAAAAAATTGGTTTTTTATATTATATTATCGTATGCCTTTTTATTTTATTAATTTTCGAAATGCACTTTTTAAAATAAGTTATTTTTTTTAACATTTCATATAATAATAATTTTTATTTACAATATAATTGAGCTAATAAGATTTTAGGGCTGTGCTGATCCACATATTTTTCACCGATCCGATATTTTTACTGATCCCCCCCCCCCCTTGTATTAAATGTAATTAAGAAATCAATATTTTTTATGCAAAAAATCGAATTCTGCATAATTTTTTATTTCTACAATAATTAAAAAAAGTTTACGGATATTGCTAGTATTAAATAAATTTTACATTATTCCTCCCCGCGAAATTAGAATTTTTCAGATAACGGATTTTGCAAAATTATCCTTGTCCTTTGTAAAATATTTCCATAATTCAGATACCATATTTAAAAATATTCTTTTATTTAAAGTATAAATAATAAAATTGGAGTCATCATTTAAAAAGATTTATAATATAAAACTTTGGGTGTTCCTTTCTATTTTATAAAAAAAACTTTTAAAATACTATAAATCTATTTTAAAAAATAAATAAAATTTAAGGGGTTTTGTGCATTTGCATTGTTTATAAAAAATTAATTAGAAAATATTATTAATGTAAAATAAATATACATAAAATAACAAAAAAAGGAGAAGTAAAAAGATCGGATCGGTTTTTACAGGTATCGGCTCGATCCGATATTTTTGAAAAACGCTAAATATATTTTTAGTATCCCCCCCCCCTCAATTTTTAGTTGGGTAATACGATTTTGTCGGCTTTCTTTCCAGAAATCAGAGTTTATAAAGAACTGGTCATAGACCAACGTCCAAAAAGAATGAATAAAACAGTACTTGAAAGAAGCAAACAAGTTTAAGTTTCTAAAATGGTTTCTAACGCCAAGCGGTAATTTGACCAATTTGCACGATACAATAATATAGCTTTGTTATATATCGTTCTAAATTTGAAATTATTATTGATAAATATTTCTATTAGTAATTGATTTTAGACATTTAAAAAAAATATTTTTTCCTTTTTTTTGTCTTAACATATATTCAATGCATATGATGATTCATTTATTAAATCTAAAAAGTTTAAATAAATATAAAATAAAAAAAACCATAGTATAAATAAATTACGTTGACAATTAATAAATATTATAACATAGGGTAATTTAATTTACAAACAATAGAAAAAGTTTGATAAATCTCTCCCAAAATCCTACCTTCAGCCTCATCGTGGCGGGGGAGTGGCAACGTCTTTTGGCGGCAAATGGAGGTCTAAAAGGTTCCCTGTGATCTGGGTCTAGAATAGGATCACCGTCTCCTCGACGGGGTGTAAAAACCACTTAAAGAGGTTGATGTCAGGAAGGGCATCCGATTGTAAAAACCATGCTACAAAAATTTCCCTATGGTTACAACAAAGCATGGGCGGGGTACAGCCCAAAGTACCCCGTGGGCCTCCTCATCCGCCTACGACAAAAAGAAGGATGGGAAACCTGGTGGAACCACTATTCATGAAAATGAAACCTATGACGGCCATAAACGACCTAATAAAAAGTGGAGAAACCAGTTTACGGGTGATCGAGTTAGGGTCGCGACATGGAATGTTGGGAGTATGACGGGAAGAGCGGGAGAAGTCGTCGATGTATTGCACAGAAGACATATAGATGTGTGCTGCATACAGGAGACTAGATGGAAAGGAAATGGGACCAGAATGATTGGCAAGACTAGCGAAAAGTATAAATTCTTTTGGCAAGGAGGTAATGATGGTAAGGCTGGAGTTGGGGTATTGGTTGCGGAGAAATTGGTAGACAAAGTAGTCGAAGTGAGAAGGCTAGACAACCAGATAATGGTTATCAAGATGATTATTGGTAGAAAGCTATATAATATGATCTCGGCATATGTTCCTCAGGTTGGAAGAAGTGAAGAAGAGAAAGATGTATTTTGGGACAGTCTATTGGGGGTGACATCGAGACTGGCAAATGAAGAGGGGATTATCCTGGCTGGTGATCTGAATGGACATGTGGGAGCGAGTAGTGAGGGTTATGAAGGAGTACATGGAGGGTTCAGTTATGGCATGAGAAATTTGGAAGGAGAGAGGATTTTAGAATTTAGTGATGCTATGGATATGATTGTTTGTAATACAATGTTTAAGAAAGAATCAGAGAAGCTGGTGACTTATAAGTCGGGTAGTACCAAAAGTGTTGTGGATTACTTGTTATTAAGGAGATGTGATCGATGTATAATAAAAAATGTGAAAGTGATACCGGGAGAGGAATGTATAAATCAGCATCGACTAGTTGTAGGAGATCTCACTCTTAAAGGTGCCAGGGTCACTAAAAGAAAGTTTGTCCCAAGGCTGAAGGTTTGGAAATTGAAGGAGGAGAATGCTAGACGTCAATTCAATATGGCATTGGCGATTAGGGAGGCGGAGGTGGCACAAGCATCTGGGGTGAATGACAAGTGGGAAGCCATGAAGAAAGCTTGGGTAATGACAACTGAGGAGGTATGTGGATGGACAAAAGGGCCGCCTAGACATAAGGAGACTTGGTGGTGGAGCCCAGAGGTAGCGAAAGCCGTGGATGAGAAACGGAGGTGTTTCAAAGTATGGTATAATAGCAAAGAAAATAGTGATAATGATATTTACAAGATGGCTAAAAGAAATGCTAAGAAATTAATAGCGAAGGCTCAAGAAGAAAAAAGACACGAGTTTGCTAAAGAAATGAAATGCGCTGATGGAATTGGAAATATGGTTAGAATGGCAAAACAGATGTCAAAAAAGAGGCAGGATGTGATAGGTGTAAAGTGTTTGAAAAATATGGAAGGAAAAATGACGATTGATAGTAGTGGTATTAAGAACACCTGGAAGATTTACATGAAAGGACTTTTGAATAAGAAAATGAATGGAATAATAATATTAGTTGTGCAAAGGTAGAAGGTCCAGGGTGTAAATTTGGCAAGGACGAGATAAGGAGAGCAGTGAAAAAGATGAAGAAAGGGAAGGCATCGGGTTTAACGATGGTGGTATCAGAGATGTTTAAAGGTTCTGATGATTTAGGGATTGAATGGTTAATGAATTTAGCAAATCAGATTGTCACAGAAGGTACTATTCCCGAGGACTGGCGAAGAAGTATAATTATCCCAGTATACAAGGGGAAAGGTGATCCTTTAGATTGTGGGTCTTACAGAGCTATTAAACTCTTGGAACATGCAATGAAAGTTTTTGAGAGAGTGTTAGAAAAGCGGATAAGGGAACAAATCAAAATTGATGAAATGCAGTTTGGTTTTACATCGGGAAAAGGCACGACAGATGCAATTTTTGTGGTGAGACAAATTCAGGAGAAGTATCTTGCGAAGGAAAAGAAACTCTATTATGCGTTTGTGATTTGGAGAAAGCATTTGATAGGGTGCCGCGTGAGATTACAAGATGGGCCTTGAGAAAATCCGGTGTGGAGGAATGGTTAGTTACCGCAGTGATGGCAATGTATGTTGGAGCACAAACAGCAGTACGGACGGATCATGATGATAGTGACAGCTTTGAGGTGAAGGTAGGACTTCATCAAGGATCCGTGCTGAGTCCATTATTATTTATCTTAGTAATGGATGTGGTGGCTAGAGAAATGCGTGAAGGACTTCCCTGGGAGATATTATATGCAGATGACCTTGTATTAATGGCAAACAGTGAGGGAGAATTGAGGGATAAAGTTAGTAAATGGAAGATGACTATGGAAGCAAAGGGCCTGAAAATGAATGCATCAAAAACAAAGGTGATGATTGGTGGGGAAAATCTAAAGATAGAAGAATCAGGTAAGTGGCCTTGTGGTGTATGTGGGAAAGGAGTTGCTAGAAATTCTATCCAATGCACCAGATGCCAGAAATGGGTACATAAAAGATGTAGTGGGAAAAAAGGCAGTTTGATGTTAGAAAGAATGACCTTTATTTGTAAAACATGCATGAAAGGGATACATAATAATGATAACCTAAAAAATGGTGGTCTGGATATTGGCAATGGGTTAACCCTAGAAAAAGTGGATAAGTTTTGTTATTTAGGTGATATGCTAAACGCAGATGGTGGTGTAGATTCTGCTGTTGTTGCAAGGATCAGACAAGCTTGGAAGAAGTTCAGAGAGATGTCATCTATTCTTACAAATAAAAAAGTTTCTCTGAAGTTAAAGGGGAAAGTTTACGTAAGCTGCGTGAGGAGTTGTTTAGTTTATGGCGGTGAAACATGGGCAATGAAAGCAATTCACGAAGCCAAATTAGAAAGAACAGAGATGAGGATGGTTAGATGGATGTGTGGGGTATCTCTGAGAGAGAGAAAAACTAGCAAGGAATTGCGAGCAAGATTAGGTATAGAAATGATTGGTATGGTAATGCGACGAAATAGACTAAGATGGTTTGGGCATGTGGAACGTATGACAAGAGATGACTGGGTAAAGAGATGCACAATGATGGAAGTAGGAGGATCAAGACCTAGAGGAAGACCCAAGATGACGTGGACAAATGTGATAGCGGCGGATATGAGAAGCTTGAATCTTACAAGTATTGATGCTCAGGACCGTCAAAAATGGAAAAGAAAAATCAGAGGGAAAACTGGCCTACCCGGGTAAACCTGGAAATCGCCATAAAACGGAGAAGAAGAAGAAAAAGTTTGGTAAATATAAATCTAAAATGAAAATATTTTTTAAAAATGATCTAAGTTAAATTGCAAATCTTATAAAATTTTAAACAATATTTAATATCACAAAATTTAGATTATCATTATGATCAGCGGAAAAAACAAGATATATTTCAAACTTTAATTTATAAAATTAACACGCATTTACAAAAATAATCAAGCATTTTTTTTATATTAATAATAAATAAAAATTAATGCAGTAGCTAACTGCAGTTAAAGTTCCACAAAAAGGGTAACTAGTTGCTTTAAATTATTAGGAGCAAGTACCCGATAAGTTAACTTAATAAAACTCTACAAAAGGTTCCATTTTATATAATGAATCCAATTACATAATTTTCTGAATGTGAATATATATATTTTGATATTATATTTATAATGAAATAAAAATATTAAATATTATTGTATATATTTTTAGGCAACATTTTCAAGATCTTTGATAAATTTATTCATGTAGCAATCAATATTTTTCAAATATGATGGTATTTCAGGTAAATCTAGAATTATTATTTTTTTAAATTTAAAATATTATCGATAAAATTAAGGATTCAATTAAAATATACTGCATAATATATATTTTTTAGTATATACGTCTCATGTAAAGCCATGAAAGAAAATCAAACGTATCCATAATTTCGGGCTGCTGTGCATTTGAGGTGGGGCGTTCTAATACTTTATAACATTCATTTGATTTAAAAGAGGTGGAAACGACATTTATAGATCTTAACTTATGAGCTTTACTTTCGCTGTCAATCGAATTTGATGATTTCAATGGTCTGCCTCGTCTTTTCTTGTAATCTAAGGTCGTAAAAAGGTTAGTTTTAGGAGATTCATATCCTTGTTTAACTTTTAAATCGAGCTGGCTCTTTGCTGTAAAGGGTGTGTCGGCTATCTTATCATGGAATTTATTATGATCCGGAGAGGAGGGTTTAGCAAATGCAAGATCGTTCTTAAGATGATATAGGAAAGAATTCATTAAATTTTTGATCGGAGAATCGTTTAAGGCGTATTTCCTTTGAGCTAGACAATGACTTTTGCTTTTGTTTATAATAAATGTATAATGTAATTGAATATTGATATGTTGTGAAAATATACACAAGGACAAGGAAAGATACACTAAGCTTATCAATAAACAACATTAGGTTGGTCAAATTAAAAAAAAAAAATTAAACTTTATTATTTAGTAGTAAATTTGGGCCCGAACAATTAATAGAAAAATGTTAGTAGCCAAATATGGCTGCTTCAAGATAGACTGTACTTCTATTTTTTAAAAATATAGATATAATTAGTGCTGTTAACCATCACCTTTAATAGGTAACTAATTATATTATTTCAAAATTACTAATTTAAAGTTACTTTGTAAATATTTTATATAACCAATCATTTTTAATATAATTGTATTTTTACCAAAGAAATTTAAAAAAATGATATAATTAATGAAATTAATTGCATTGAAAAAATACTGCATAATTATTTATAATTAGCGTAGACAAGTGGAGGGGGGGCTACCAAGTAAAATATGATTAGGTAAAATTTTTGTTTCCATACTACTCCGATATTGATATCTGACGACATTTGCTTTCATTTCTCTTAATTGATTAAACCCTCTACTTAATTTTCTTATTCTATAAATAAATATCAAAAATTGTTTCTTCTATTCAAAAAAGTGCGTGATTTTTTTTACTACAGAGATAGACACATTACTATTTATAATTATTTCACCTAAAAAATTTGTTATAAATTATATTTTAAAAAAATAAAAATTGGATGCTTCCTAGAGAGGCTATAATTCGTATGGGATCGCATTTATTTTTTTTTACTTTACTAAACAATCGCTCAGCCTTAGGACTTGTATTTTTTGCCACCTGACTCAAAAAAATTCTCAGACGTATGGGGCGGGTATTGCAGACCATTAATGCAAATATACTTATTCATTGAGAATGTCTTTTATGTGCACAGTATAAAAATATTTTTATATGCATTTTATTTAATATATTTTTTGTAATTTATGGCCTAATAATTTAATCTTGCTAGATGAGGATTTCATAGGGCAATACATCTGTTTAATATATTTCAGAGACCGCAGACCCGGCCCTAAGCCCGAGCCGTATTTTAATTTTTTTAAATATACCAGGGCCAAAACAAAATATTTTAAATCGTCATTAATAGTTAAAATAATCCGGGCGCCGTGAAATGGTACCTCTGCAGGTCTCTTTTTGATTATATTATTTAGCATCGTTACCATTTTTTAATTGAATTTTATATAAATTAATATTTTATTTTCTCCAAAATAAAATTTATAGTCGCTTTTATCTCTCTTTTATTTTTTTGAAATCAACAATAAGGTATATTCGAAAATAAAATGTGCAAAATCGCTTGAGAGAAGGACAGCAAAAATTCACCTTGCTCTGAGGTAAAAAAGTTCGTCCAATAATTCCTGTTATATTTACACTGAAACTATGTGGCTCATTAACATCCAATTAACTACTCACATTATCAGAACACCAGAGCTCCTGTTAGTCAGCTATTTAAAAAAATAGCCATAGCGTTAGCACGCTCTTTTCTAGAGTAGTTAAGTAGCGCGATACTTCGCTACTTTAAAATTTTATATTATAATCTTTAATTATAATTTATATTTCAAAAAATGGGAAATTAACAGATAGTCAGAATAATTTTATAATTGATAAAGGTCAGGCAATTTTCTTTGATAATAATCTCATTTATTTGTACTAAGATATCCTGCTCCCAGAAGTGAATGGTAAGAATTTTCAAGAAATGAAAGTCTTTAATATTAGATCTCACAGGAGATTGTTGGCACATGAAGACAAAATAAAGTATCTATGTACTGATTTTTATTAACTTAATTGGAAAGAGCAGTTAAATAAGCTATTGGGAATGTTGATTAATCTAATGCCCAACGAAGATACATTAGATAATAAATCGTCAATTTTTAAATCTATATTACTCAAATGAATATTTTTGATAATTTTTCTTATACAAAAAGTTTAGAAGATTTAAAAGCTGCAACAAATGTTTATTAAGGTAAAGTACTTATACTATATTTAAAATGTTAATTTTATGTAAATAGATTTGATATATATTAAAAAAATTTATAAAAAAGCAAATTTCTCAAAAAAATTGCTAATAGGAAGCTATTTTTTGCCAAATGGCGTTAACGGCAACGTACTATTTTTAAAAGTAGCGTTTAACAACACTGCCTTAGATCTCTGCAAGTTCCTTTTTTTAACCCAAAAAGTCTGAGCCCAAATTTTTATTTTAAACTCCATTCCAAAATTTTAATTTAAAAATGTAATTAAAGGGTAATTCCATACCAAATCGATAACTTTTCGGCCAAACCTTTTTAATTTCGATAAAATTTTGTATGCTGAGAGAATATCACTTGAAAGCATCGAATCCAAGATTTTAGCTTCCTAGTACTCATAGTTCCAGAGATATCAATGGTCAAAAGTGCCAAAAATGACCTTTTTTCGAAAAATACGATTTTTTGAAATTGAGATAAGTTAAATAATAATGATTTTAAAAATATAAGTTATATGTCATTTTGTAACTCTATTAAAGGCCTTTTATTAAATATTAAGGATTTTTTTGAAATAATATTGTTGCGGTTTTTAATTATGTTATAAATTTTAAACATAAAAATTCCAGGTGTTTCGCTTTCCAAATTTTTTTGAATTTAATATTTTCTTATTCTCTAACATTATATCTATTCAAAAAAAAATTTAAACTTGAGACAGCCATGGGTTTTATAGTTATTACGATTTAAAAAATCAAAAAATAAATATTTTTTTCAAAAATAGATGGCGCTCCTTTATAAAATAACGTATTTTGTTATAATTATTATTTTTTTAAACTTTTTTTCACTTTTAAACATAAATAATAAGATTTTCCAGCATTACTATCAGGAAAAAATATTATATAGATCGTTTGATAGGCTTACTTATTATTAGAGATCTGCAAAGTTAGGCCCGGCCCGGACGGGCTTTCAGCTTAATTCTATTTAAAATAATCGGGTTGGGCCGGGCCTAATATTTTGAAAAAAAATTCGGGCCGGGTCGGGTCGGACCTTGGAAACTTCTTTAAATATATATAAATTTATCAATTTTATATTGAATATTTTATTTAAAATAAAAATATTTGATTTTATTTATTGAAACTATTTATCAATTTTATATTGAATATTTTATTTAAAATAAAAATATTTGATTTTATTTATTGAAACTAAACGACATATATGTCTTTTATTTTGAGTAATTATAAAAATTAATTCCTATATAAATTCGGGCTGGTAACTGTTTTTAAAAAAATTCGGGTTCGGGTCGGGCCAGCAAAACTTTTTTAAAAAAAATTTCGGGCCGGTCTTGAAAATTAGGCCCGATGCAGATCACTACTTATTATTATTGCTATATATTGATAACTTGTAAAAATTAGTTTTTATAATAAATGATTAAATTACCTAAAAAGATAGTTAAGATTCCGATATCTCATACAAGAAAATATTAATTGTTGAAAGATAAAAGCTAGTTTCATGTACCTGCCCTAATATTAATTAATTTTTTTTTACAAATATTTTGAATTTAATTATTTTTCTTCTTAAAATTATTTATAATTTATAAATATAAATGCGTAAATCCTTTTAAAGAATCTAAACACTTTAATTATAAAAAGAACCTGCGTAAGGTCATGACGTGGATGACCCAAACATTGAGGCGGAACATTATATTTGTGATAAATGCCGTAAAAAGTTATCACAAAAAAATATCGAAAATATAAATTCTGATAGTGAATATGTAAATAACAGCACAGCATCAACATCAATAGATAAAATCAATATAACTTTAAATGAAATAGCAGAGTAAAATGTAGTATCTGTATCTAGATAGATTTTTTAGAAAGGTATCTGTATCTAGATATTTTTTTAGAGGTATCTGAATCTGTTTTTAGATACTTTTTAAGATTGACTGTAAAATTTATTTTATTTCATGAGCTTATGAAATAAATAAATATATATATTATATATTAATATTTATTAATACTATAATATAGAATTATATATATGTCGTAATTTTTAAAGGGATAATGACTATACGGGATTTAAAGGGATCTCTTTAAAATTTCAATTTTTTAAAGGATAAAGAACTATAGGGGAATTATCATGTTTTGATCGTGATAAAGAGGAATCTTATTTTAAAAGCGTTTTCCACGAGTTTCGTTGCGTTTTTTAATTCTCAATGTTGTTTTTTTGGCCTTATGATATAAGATATGTCTAGTATAGGGTATCAATCGATAGCTAATCAAAAGATCTATTCAACTGGAGATCAATCTCTGCCCCATAATTGGCGGTCTAGGGGGTAGGGGTGGGGGGGAGGTGTAAAAAATAATTTTTTTGATATGGGTATCAATCGATAGCCAATCAAAAGATCTATTCAACTGGAGGTTACTCTCTGCCCAATAATGGGCGGTCTGGGTGGGGTGGGAGTGGGGGAGGGGTGTAAAAAATAATTTTTAATATGGGTATCAATCGATAGCTAATCAAAGGATCTATTCAACTGGAGGTTAATCTCTGCGCCATAATGGGCGGTCTGGGGGCTTGGGGAGGGTAGTAAAAAATAATTTTTTTGGATATGGGTATCAATCGATAGCTAATCAAAAGATCTATTCAACTGGAGGACAATCTCTGCCCCATAATGGGTGGTCTAGAGGGGTAGGGGTAAGGGGGGGTGTAAAAAATAATTTTTTTAATATGGGTATTAATCGATAGCTAGTCAAAGGATCAATTCAACTGGAGGTCAATCACTGCCCCATAATTGGCGGTCTAGGGGGTAGGGGTGGGGGGTGTAAAAAATATTTTTTTTGATATGGGTATCTATCGATAGCTAATTAAAGGATCTTTAATTGGAGGTCAATCTCTACCCCATAATGGGCGGTCTGGAAGGGAGGGGGGGTGGGAAAAAAGTTCTTTAATTTTAGATTTTGGCATCTATTCCAGGAATGATTGTATAGTTGTTAGTCATAGAATTTTTTATAAATTTGATATTGGGTTTGATTTTCAGGCATAACTAATTGGGGCATTATTAAAAATGATAATATTTTGAATTTATTAATATATAAAAAAGAAATTTGAAATTAAGTAAAAAAAAATATTCTAAATCTTCACTACCCCCCCCCCCCCTTTTATAATTTTTTTATCTTTTCCTTTTTTTGATGATAAAAAAAATTTTCTTGGAAATACATTTTTAGAAAATATTCCAAAATTGAAAGGATACGTTTGTTAGTATTTTTATCATTAATCATTTCCTTAAAAAATAACAGACATCCTCCCATATATAATTTTTATATTAAATAAAATGGAAATGACATTTAATAATATTATTAAAAATTTAAAAAACATTTTAAAATAGAGAAGGAGAAAGAGGAAGAATTAGCTATCGATGAATACCCATATCCAAAAAAATTTATTTTAAATCCCCCTACCCCCCTAGATTACCCATTATGGGGCAGAGATTGACCTCCAATTGAATAGATCCTTTGATTAGCTATCGATTGATACCCATATTAAAAAAATTATTTTTTACACACCCCCCTACCCCTCTAGACCACCCATTATGGGGCAGAGATTGACCTCCAGTTGAATAGATATTTTAATTAGCTATCGATTTATACGCATATCAAAAAAAATTATTATTTACCCCCCCCCCAAGCCCCCAGACCGCCCATTATGGGGCAGAGATTAACTTCCAGTTGAATAGATCCTTTGATTAGCTATCGATTGATACCCATATTAAAAATTATTTTTTACACCCCCCCCCCAGACCGCCTATTATGGGGTAGAGATTGACCTCCAGTTAAAGATCTTTTGATTGGCTATCGATTGATACCCATATTAAAAAAATTCTTTTTTACACCCCCCCTACCCCTCTAGACCACCCATTATGGGGCAGAGATTGACCTCCAGTTGAATAAATATTTTGATTAGCTATCGATTCATACCCATATCAAAAAAAATTATTTTTTACCACCCCCCCCCAAGCCCCCAGACCGCCCATTATGGGGCAGAGATTAACTTCCAGTTGAATAGATCCTTTGATTAGCTATCGATTGATACCCATATTAAAAATTATTTTTTAAACCCCCTCCCCAGACCGCCCATTATGGGGTAGAGATTGACCTCCAGTTAAAGATCCTTTGATTAGCTATCGATTGATACCCATATTAAAAATTATTTTTTACACCACCCCCCCCCCCAGACCGCCCATTATGGGGTAGAGATTGACCTCCAGTTAAAGATCTTTTAGCTATCGATTGATACCCATATTAAAAATTATTTTTTACCACCCCCCCCCCCCAAGCCCTAAGACCGCCCATTATGGGGCAGAGATTAACCTCCAGTTGAATAGATCCTTTGATTAGCTATCGATTGATACCCATATTAAAAATTATTTTTTACACCACCCCCCCCCAGACCGCCCATTATGGGGTAGAGATTGACCTCCAGTTAAAGATCTTTTGATTGGCTATCGATTGATACCCATATTAAATATTATTTTTTACACCACCCCACCCCCCCCCTTCTCCCAGACCGCCCATTATGGGATAGAGATTGACCTCCAGTTAAAGATCTTTTGATTGGCTATCGATTGATATCCATATCAAAAAAAATTATTTTTTACACCCCTCACCCACTCCCACCCCGACCGCCCATTATTGGGCAGAGAACCTCCAGTTGAATAGATCTTTTGATTGGCTATCGATTGATACCCATATCAAAAAATTATATTTTACACACCCCCCCCCCCCCCCACTTCCCTAGACCGCCCATTATGGGGCAGAGATTGATCTCCAGTTGAATAGATCTTTTGATTAGCTATCGATTGATACCCTATACTAGACATATCTTATATCATAAAGCCAAAAAAAACAAAATTAAAAAACGCAACGAAACTCGTGGAAAACGCTTTTAAAATAAGATTCCTCTTTATCACGATTAAAACGTGATAATCCCTTATTATCATTCCTTAATTTAAAACCCTAATTTTTTAGTTATCCCTTTAAATCCCGCGAAGATCCCAAATAGTCATGATCCCTTTAAAAATTACGACATATACATAAAATATTAAAACTTATATATAAAAAATATATATAAATATTCATTAATTTAAATATTATGTCCGAGTTTATCAATAAACCATACAAATTTTAATATTACAATATGGAAATTGTAAATTTTATTTTATAACTAAATTTTTAATTTTATATATTTATTTAGATCTATATCGATGAAGAAGAGGAAGCAACAACAAGTTCTATTGCTTTACCATGGCCAATAAGAAAATATTGGACAAGGCTCATCCTCCAATAATATTTTTGCTAAAAGACCTTTGACTTTAACTCAAGGCACTTTAGATGATTTAATTATTGCTTTTATTATAGATGGAATGCAGCCATTTTCAATTGTTGAAAATCCTTCTTTTAAAAAAATGATCAACACTTTGGCTCCACACAAAAATATAATTTGCCGACAGACAGTTGTTGATAGAATTTCCCAAAGATGGGAAAATGAAAAGAAAGAAATAATTAAAAGTCTCATAGAACCATCATTAATATGCATAACAGCAGATTTTTGGAGTGCCTATTGCCGGTATAGCTAACATTTAAATTTGTATAATAATTAATTAAGAATAAATTATTTCAGCAATTTTAAGAAATTTTAATTTTTAGTACATACATAGGAGTAACCGCTCACTATATAAATCCAATAAGTTTGGAAAGAAAAAATATAGCGTTGGCTTGTAAAAGAATGACTGGGGGTCATACATATGATAAAATAGCAAAAAATTTACAAGATATAGCTAAGGATTATTGCATTCAAAATAAAATTTCAAAGACCATTACAGATAATGCCAAAAATTTCATAAAATGTTTTAGGTTTATTTTATTATAAATAAATATAAACATAATATATGATTGATTACTTAATTTATTAAAGAGTTTTCAAGCCAATTGAAAATAATACAAGTGAATCAATTGATGATCTGGAAGATGAAGCAGTTGTGCCAATTTCTATATCAAATCTTTATAATACTGCACAGGATTCTGAATTATCAGAATCATTTAGTTTACCTCATCACCAATGTTGTGTCAGTCACACATTGAATCTTATAGCCACTGTGGATGCCAATAGAGCCAAGCAGTGTAAACAATATCAGAGGGTAAAACTAATTTTAATTAATTAAGTAATATTTTCTTCATTAGATATATAGCACAACACTACATAAATGCCAAAATATATGGAATAGGCAAAATAAGTCTCCTATTTCATCTGAGATTATTAAGGAATATATTGGTCGTTATTTTATATGTCCTAATATAACTAGATGGAACTCCACCTATAATGCCTTACAATTAATGTCAGAAATTATAAAGGCTAAATCTGACAAAGTGGACAAGATATGTGAAGGAATAAAACTACCTAGGTTTTTACCTAATGAATGTGATTTTATTCATGAATATTGTTTAGTAAGTTATAAATAATACTTATATATATAGCATTATTTTAAATTAGCTAATGAAGCCAATAGCTAATTCCCTTGATATTTTGCAGGGAGATAAGTATATGTACACAGCTTATTACTGTGCAACTATTTCACAACTTATTATCAAATTAAAGAATTTTAAAGAAATGAACCTGAGATTCTGTTTACCACTCTTAGATGCCTTACTTAAAGGGATTGAGGATAGGTAAATTAATATAATAAATTAAAAATATTTATAATTCTAGGTTTATTGTGACCTTATTTGAAGATGATAATTTTATATCAACCATGCTCCACCCTTTTTTTAAACTTGATTGGACATGGTTGCAAATGGAAGAAAATCTTAATAAAAGAAAGCAATTGATACAAAGATTAGCTGGTGAATTATCAAAGTCATCAACTGACTGTAAGCAAATAACCTGCCAAAAAAACAAATAATTTGATTTCAGATTTTTTTCAGTACCCTACAGCAGATATAATTTCTAATAATGATTTAAATTTTGATAATCAACAAATTTTAAATAATTTTTTCAAAAATGAATGTAGAGATTTTAGCATTTTTAAAGAATACCCTGATATAAAATTGTTATTTATTAAATATAACACTACAATTCCTTCAAGCGCCCCTGTGGAAAGACTATTTAGTGTTGCTAAAAATGTCTTTACAGATAAACGAGGATGCCTAAATGATCAAAATTTTGAAAATATTTTATTACTGAAATCTAATAATTATTTATAATTATTTAATCATATATTTTCATATATTATATTAAAATCATTATTTTAGTTATATTCTGATAAATGTTATATCGTGTCAATAAATTTTTTAGCTCATTTCATGAATTTTCACAATATAATATTAATTTAGGTTTATGCAAACCTATAAGAGCATAATAAAAAATGTATCTTGATAACTTTTTAGACGCTGTATCTGTATCTAGATAACTTTTGAGACTATGTATCTGTATCTAGATCCATTTAAAAAGTATCTTTTAACAACTCTGTGAAATAGGAATATCTCCTATTAAGAAAAAAAAAACTAACCGAAAAAAATTATCCAAAAAAAGGCAGCAAAAATAACAAAAAGGATTATATATAATAATTAACAATCCAGATTCGGATACGAAAGATAAAAATGATATACTCAATAACATGAAATTACAATATCCCAATTTATCTAAAAATAAAAAATATCAATTGCTGACCATTCTGCTTCCTAATTGGAGCGCAAATAAAATAAAAACGACATTCAACGCTACATATCATATGGCATATAATTCCAAAATCATTTTAGAAGAAAGGGGGATTCTTTCAACTCCAAATCGAAAGCCTGCAAATATCTCAATCAAAAAACAGTTGATATTGTTAAAAAATTTTTTTTGCAGTGATGAAGTTAGTAGGGTATTACCAGGAAAAAAAGATTGCATATCTATCATTGAAAAGGGGGAACGAGTGAACGCTCAAAAAAGGTTAGTTCTTAATAATTTGAAAGAATTATATAATCATTTTAAGGCGAGTAATTCAAACTTAACAATTGGATTTTCGAAATTTGCTAGCTTAAGACCAAAAAATTGTATATTAGCAGGGGCTAGCGGAACACATAGTGTATGCGTTTGTAGCATACACCAGAATATTAAACTTATGATCTTAGGCTGTGAATTAGCAAAATTGACTAAAAATGGTGAGGATACATTAACAACTTATAGAGATGTTATAGGCAGAATGATTTGCAATCCCCCGTTACCCACCTGTTATTTTGGTGACTGCAACGAATATTAATATATCCACGTGAAGATCCTTTGATAGAGGATCTGATAATCGATGAGATTAGAGGATATGTAAAATGTGCATATGGAAACGATTGATGGTTAGGATTTGTACAAGTGAATGTAATTAGAGATGAAGTAAAAATTAATTTTCTTCACCCTAAAGGACCAGCAAATTCTTTTGTTTATCCAGCTGCACAAAATATCCTTTTCATACCAAAAAATAATATTTTAACAATAGTTAGCCCATCAACGGCTACTGAGCGTACATATAATTTATCGCAAAACGAAATTTTCATGGCGTCAAGAAAACTAAATATGAATTTTAATTTTTCTATTATATTTTTAAAATTTATAAAATAATTTTTCGAAAATTTAAATTTTTTATAAAAAAAAATGATTATAACCGCAGCTAAATAATCTCATTTTATGATATTAATGCTGGAAAATCTTATTATTTATGTTTAAAAGTGAAAAAAAGTTTAAAAAATAATAATTATAATAAAACACGTTATTTTATAAAGGAGCGCCATCTATTTTTGAAAAAAATATTTATTTTTTGATTTTTTAAATCGTAATAACTAAAAAACCCATGGCTGTCCCAAGCTTAAATCTTTTTTATGAATAGATATAAGGTTAGAGAATAAGAAAATATTAAATTCAAAAAAATTTGGAAAGCGAAACACCTGGAATTTTTATGTATAAAATTTATAATGTAAATTAAAACAGCAACAATATTATTTCAAAAAATCCTTAATATTTAATAAAAGTCCTTTAATAGAGTTACAAAATGACATATAACTTATATTTTTAAAATCATTATTTTTTAACTTATCTCAGTTTCAAAAATCGTATTTTTTGAAAAATGAGTACTAGGAAGCTAAACATTTGGATTCGATGCTTTCAAATGATATTCTCTCAACATACAAAATTTTATCGAAATTAAAGAGGTCGGGCCGAAAAGTTATCGATTTAATATGAAATTACCCTAAACCCATTTTTATAAAGTTAGATAAAATAATAATCAATAATGGAAATCTTAATTTTACTTGAAAATTTAGGCCTGAGGCTAACTCGACATTTATAAAAAACATAACTCAAGCCCAGTAAAAATATTTTTAAAAATGTAGGTTCAAGTCTGGCCCAATAATGCTCTAATTTTCTAGCCCATTCACCTGCTTATGTCTTATATCGTAGGTCAAACGGCAAAACCTAGTAAGTGATCTTTTAAAAATTGTTCAGGAAAACTTTTTTTTATTTACAAGAAAATTAATTATTTATAAGATAATAAATAGGATAAAGCTTTATACAACCAATGTGCTTGCCTCATAATTTTTTTCCATAAAATAAATATTATTTTTTAGGTGGTCCTAAGTATCCCTATGCGATAAATAAACTGTTTCTAATAATTAGTATGTTTTAAGCTCATGGGCGATGAAGAGGACCTACATTTATGCGAAAAAACGTATTTTTAAAAATGCCATTTACGAGGTGTTGCAGTATGAAATTCTGACCTAATATTTAGAATGATGTATGTTATCGAATTATAATTTAAAAAATATATTTGTTTTCTCCACATAAATTTCTGTTAATCTGTTTTAATTTGTGAGCAGGGTCGTTTTACTCCTCCTCAGATTCCACCATTTTTCTAAAAATAAAATTGACCCCATTGACATATTCCCCCCATTTTTTAAAATTCCAAAAATCAATCACATAATTTCCCAGAAATTTTTTAAAAATTTAATTTAATTATAAAGATTCTAAAAAACAGAAAATGTCTATTAGTCGTTTATCTCATTCTATATTACAGGGTTTCCCATTCAAAAAAGGAAAAGTCTCGATCAAAAAAGAAAAAGTCCGATCAAAAAAGAAAAAGTCTGATCAAAAAAGAAAAAGTCCGATCAAAAAAGAAAAAATCCGATCAAAAAAGAAAAAATGTCAAAAAAAAGGAAAAGGTTCAATCAAAAAAGGAAAAGTGTCAAACAAAAAAGGAAAAGGTCCAATCAAAAAAGGAAAATTCCCAAAATGAAAGAAAAAGTGTCAATCAAAAAAGGAAAATTCCCATTCAAAATAGTAATTTTTAAATTTTTTTTATTTATTTTTGTTATTCCTTCTTATTTTATTTCTAACTTTTTGCGATTTCTTTACTTTATTTTTCTTACTATAACTTTTCTCAATTTATATTTCTTCACCTCTTTGTTCCATTTTTTTAAACAATTCTTCACTTTTTTTTATCATTCATACAATATTCCATCTATAATTTTTTCTCCTTATATTGTGATGTTCACATAAAATTTTAACCTTTTCAATCTCTTTAAGTCATTTTTAATCTTTATTTTTTTGACCTTTTCTCAATTTTTTTCTTCTCATTTTTGATAATTCTTTTTAGGAATTATATTTAATTTTCACTTAATTTTTGGCAACATTTTCCTCATTTTTACGTTTAATTATTCATATATTATAGAATATAATCTTAAATATAACTACAAAAAAATACTTACTTGCTCAAAAGTATAAATGCGTCTTGAATAAATATTAAAATTTTAAAAATGATTATATTTTATTAATTTACATATCGTTTGGTAGTACAGTTCAAACTTATTTAATTTTAAAAAGGTACATTACATTATAACCAAATGATCAATTTATTGTAATTAAATAAATTGATATATATAAAAATTTTCTGCCAAAAATTAAGTGAAAATTAAATATAATTCCTAAAAAGAATTATCAAAAATGAGAAGAAAAAAAATAAAGATTAAAAATGACTTAAAGAGATTGAAAAGTTTAGAATTGTATGTGAAAGATTACAATATAAGGAGAAAAAATCATAAAAAGAATATTGTATGCATGATGAAAAAAAGTGAAGAATTGTTAAAAAAAATGGAGCAGAAAGGTGAAGAATAACGGAAAATTTATATATTATTTTTAAAAAAACAAAAGAATTATAAAAAAATGAGAAGAAAAATAAATTGAGAAAAGATATAGTAAGAAATAATGTAAAGAAATCGCAAAAAGTTATAAATAAAATATGAAGGAATAACAAAAATAAATAAAAATTTAAGAAAATTTGACAAGAAAATAAAAATAAAAATTACGATTTTCCTTTTTGATTGACACTTTCCTTTTTTGTTTGACACTTTTCCTTTTTTGATTGAATCTTTTCCTTTTTTGATCAAACTTTTTCCTAAACCTTTGGGACTTTTTCATTTTTGATTGACATTTTTCCTTTTTTGTTTGAGCCTTTTCCTCTTTTGATTGAACCTTTTCCTTTTATGATTGATTCTTTTCTTTTTTGATTGAACCTTTTCCTTTTATGATTGAAACTTTTATTTTTTTGATTGAGACTTTTCCTTTTTTAAATGGGAAACCCTTTATATAATTAATATAAAAATTTTCGCAAAAGTTTTCCAGCCCATATTAAATTTTTTTTAAAATTTGGCCCGTTAAAATTTCAAGAATATTATGGCTGGCTCATTAAATTTTTTTGAAAAGTCCGCCCTAGTCTATTAAATTTTTAAAAATTTTCTGGCCATCTTTTAATATCGATAACTAATTTTTCCCCATTGTCAATTAAGGCTTTTATATCCCTCCTTTATAGCTATAAATTTAAATAAAAATCGTTTTATAAATCAAATGTGTTTGATATCTGTATTTATTTGTACATATCATAAATTATTTGTTTAATTGGTTTTAGTTATATAGCTCTGAAATACACATATTATTGTAATTTATTTTCAAATAGCATTAATAAAAATATTGGCAGGAAATTGAAAAATATATATCAAAACTTTAATGTCCAGACTGGCCTATTAAATTTTACAAAAAATCAGAGACTTGTTAGGCCCTCTCTGATTTTTTAAGTAAAAATTGTCTGGGCAGACCAGGTAAAAAGATTAGCATTTTCCATTTTTACCATAATATTTTGGAACATTAACAAAACAGAACAAATTATATCTTTATATGTAGTCAAATCCCTCATCTACAAAATAAAAAAAGTGTTATCAACCCATAATACTGTAGGAGCTGTGATTAATTATGTGAAGTAGAAGTCTGCATTGGGTGGGGTTTCTGCCCGCCCACCTGGGGGGTTAAGAAATTTAAACAATAGGCGAGCGGGTTAAAATAAATTTAAAATTTTTGTTCAAAAACAAACTAAAAAAAATCATAATTATTTAAATGATCAATAATAATATTCTTTTTTTTATTGTACCAACGTTTTTTTTTAAGTGAAGAACACACCTAGCTATATTATGTACAACAATAAAACTTTTTGCTTATAATAAATAAACTTTTTTGTGTAATAAAAACTAAAATTTCATTCTGTGGGAATGTAATAAAACTTTTCTCTTAAAACAAATAATCATTTTTGGATAATGAAAATTAAAATTTCCTTTTTTGAGTCTGCAATCTGCATTGTATTATTTTTTTTAGTAATAATTGTTTATCTTTATATTTGCCCTTTTCATTTTCATTTTATCATATAATATATAAATTTTATTTTTTATAACATAATTTTTAATAAAAAAATATTTTTAATTTAATTTTTATTTTAAAATTATATTATGAATAAAGAATATTTATCTAAAAAAATAAAAAATAATTTTTACAAGTTAAAGGATAATGAATTAGACAATAAACTCAAATCTTCAATGTGGAAACAATTTAAAATCATTTTCGATGAAAATGACAAAAAGCTAGATTGGATTTGCTGTACTGATTGTGAATCTATCTATAATATAATAACAAAACACATCCTTCTTTATCGGCATCAATGTTCATCTGTAAATTATAAAGATTTTATAGATAATAAAAAATAACCGGATATTTTCAAAAAGGCAATTCTCAATTAAACAAAACGATAAAATCTGGTCTAATTGCCAATTTGTAGAGGTGTAATGCTTAATTTTTTTTTTATTAGATGCTTAAAAAATTGAAATAATGACCATAATAAGCAGGGTTGGGTTAAATTTTTTTAAATATAATGGGCTTTAGATTAATGGGTGGGTGGGCAAAAAATTTTAGACTAATAGGTGGGGTGGGCGGGTATATATTTTTTTGAAAACTATGGGAGGGCGTGTTAAATTATTTTAAAACATTGGGTGGGCGGGTTTTTTGTCCAAAAACCCACTCAATGCAGACCTCTATTGTGACGTGTGCCATTTTATCCTACGCCCAGGGTAAAGTGGCTAAGGGTTAAAATAAAATTGAACATAACTATATGGTTAATTGAACAAAATTTGTAATTTTGATATTTATTCACCACTTTTAATATAAACTAATTAATACAATACTGCAATGTAAAAAAAAATATATCAAAAATAGCATATTTTGAATGGGTTCATTATAGGCACATCGTACATTTCAATAATTGTTCCTCTTTGCAACTATTCATAAGATTATATCCCAAATAACAAATACACTATTTATTAATGTTCCTTTTTGCATAAAAGTATCTTTTTACAGCTTAAATCAGACGGAACATTTTAAACATTTTACCTATCAACTTTACCCCAAGGTGATATATATTGTGTAAATCGTTATTGCCTGACTTCTAGTTAAGCTATAAACTACCGATATTTTTATTTTAAAGCTATGACTCTAAGGAACATGTATTCAAAATTTTAAATTCTGAGCTTTATACTAAAAGGAAAAAAAACTAGTGGGTGATTTTTATAATTTTTGTGTTAAAAACGGGTTTTTGGAAAAATATGTTAAACTTTAAACGTTTTTCAAAAGCTTTATAATTGTTACCCTGTCAAATGCTTTACCCTGGTTTCCCATATGAATCACCTGGCCTGTTAAACTTTTTGGCTGTAGGCCATTTTAATTTTTTTAAATTTACGATGTCAGTGGGGCTTTGCAAATCTCTGCTATAAAATAGAGCTCTGCAAAAGTCATTTTTCTTATAAAAAAAATCGATTCGGATTGGTCAGGTCAAATATTTTTTTAAAAAAATTTAGACTAGGCTGAAATTTTGAAATAAAATTGATATATTTTTAAAATTTTTGCAAGAAATATGGTGCTAATATTTTTTTTCATTTATTTGTAGAATGATCAAAAAACTCGATTATATTCAGTGAAAAGGTTTATTGAAAAAAAATCAATTTCTATATTTAAATAAATTCAGGCCACGTCAACAAATAATCTTATTTTGGAGGCTTTAAGGAAGAAATATAAAACTTCATCTGGAATCAAGCTGGGCAATTTTTTAAAAATTTTTTGGATGGGTCTGAAAAATTAGGCCTGGAGTAATTATTTTGGAAAGGCAGTGATATTTATTTTTTTGCGAACTATTGGATTATATTGACCTCATCAACTTTATCACTTATTGTATAAAAGGAATAAGAAGTATCTTGCATCATACTTTTATTTAGTAGAAGATACAATTAATATCTTAAAGGTACTCTGTATCTTCTATATAAGATACTTTTTTATAAATTTTTTATCTATATTCTTTTTTAAGGATCTGCCCAACATTGGAAGGGCATTACTATTATTATATACTATTATCATTTATTTTATATTATATTATATAGATAAGAATTACAAGATTGTTGAATGGTAATTAGAATGATAGTAAAGTGCTAAGAGGGTAGGGAACAAGAAAAAGTGAGCAACAGACCTGCAAAAGAAAGTGTGTAAGGTAAGACCCCAAATATATATTAATAAAATCTAACACATTTTGTAAATTTTGATTTGGCAACCTGGTTAAGATATATATGTAATAACAAAAAATTTTAATTTCAAAACATACTTTTCAACAAGTTTCTTGTTAATCCTTAAATTACCCATATTATCATGGTTAGGATATATCTTATGTTGATGCATGCTTTTTGGTTCTTTAAACAGTGATGATTCTGGTATAATATCTGGTTCTAAATAAATAGTTGACTTTTGGTTCTGAACAGGACATATTTTAATTTTTTTTATATTAATATGATTTGTAATTGATTTATTATCATTAATATTTGAATACTCTTTAGAAGTTTTATGATATTTATTTAATATTTTTTTCATTTGCAAACTGGAATGATTATCTTTCAATAATATTTTTGAATTGCCACTATATTTTTGGGATAAACCAATAAATGTGCTTCTAGATTCAATACTTTTTTTATCCATTCTAGTTTTGTAATTTTTTATCAATCTTCTTTTTAATTTTTGATTTTCTAATAAAGAGGCTAATTGAGCTTTTTGAATAGCTTTTTCTTCTTTCCATAAAATACCATCATGTGATTCCTAAATTAAAATTTTTAAAACCATTGAAATTATATAAAACAGAGGCAAGGTTTTTTTTATCTATCTAAGTGTATTGTTTAAAAATTATATAATTATGATGTGCTCATCAATCATTTTTTTTAAAAAAACTAAATTTGCACTATTGTTTTGCTTATAAGTTTTAATAAATGTTTAGCAACTATAACTTCATCTAAAATTTTATTTAAAAAAATCTTAAGTGGGTGCTCAAAAAAATTAAATGTGCTACTTTTGTCTATGGGCTAAAGGATCCTTTCTGATAATAAATTAAATAACAGATATAAAAAAACAATACATCAAATTAGAGTACTTAGCATCTTTTTTAAACATATAATATAAAGATTACTTCAAGTAGCTACATATAATAAGATATTAACAATTATAAATAAATTATATAGCTAAATTTATTTTGTACTTTGGGTATGAGCAGAATATTTTTCCTAGGCCGAAGTTGTGGCATTAGCTTAAATATTAAACGACGATTATTTTTATGTGCTATAACTGACACATTTCACCAATCAGCTACCGTTATTCGATATTGTTGTGATATAATGTGTTTAATTTTTATTTAAAATGTTTATATTTTTACTGTTCTGAGGCGATATTTTTATACATAAAAACATTTCTTCTATATTAACAAGAAAAACAGAATTACTTAAATAAAAATCACTAATATCGATAACATTTAGATTTTGACTTTTAATATATAAAGTTTTATTTTACTTTAAAATTGGAATTTGATTAGGCTTAATTACTTTACTATGCCCGTGTTTAATTACCTACCAAACATTTAATTATGGTATAATCCGACCTACGTCATTCTCTACAGTTATTATCTTCGAAATTACAACGTCGAGCAGTAGAGTAAATTACGTTACAACTCTAAGAATTCTAACACATTTTATTGAAGCTATTATGAAAAATTAAGATTCGGAAACAGTAATCGACTGGAGACAAAATCTACCCCCCCCCCACCCCCCACCTCCCAATGAGAGATGACCTGCATTTAATAACGGTTCATAATCTAAACTAATGTTGTTAAAAGGTTTAGGTGAGTCGGCTATGCTGCCCCAGATTTTTGGTCTTTTTTTAGACTTCCAACCGAGTTGAAGTCGAAAAACGACCTCAACTCAAAACCTGGGTCAATTTTTTCGACCCCCACTCAAAATTTTGGTGGTTTTTGTTTTGGCTCTACCATGGTCGAAGTAAAAAAAAGGCGACCTAGACTTAAAATACAAGATGTGTATTTTAACTCCAACTCAAAATTTGGGTAGTTTTTTTTAAACGTAGGCACAAAGTTGTGATCAATTTTTTGACCCGACCCAAAATATGGGACATTTTTTCTAACCCGATAAAGTCTGGGTCGTTAATTTCACCTTACCCTAAATTAAATCAACGTCTACTTTATGACTAAGAGCCAAATCGGGTGGAGACCAATAAATATATTAATATATAATATATAAACCTTTCGATATTAATATTATCCTCAAGACCCGCCCATTAAAAGGATTCTCGAGTGAATCGGTCTGAAAATTAAAAGAAATTTCCTTTCTCAGAAATATTTATAATTTTTTACAATATATGATATAGTTATCAAATTAACAATGATAAAAATTATTTAAACAATATAGTCGTCCTTCTAAAAAAGTGAGTCTATCTATATCTTCGGTGATCAGGAAAACTAATTATTAAATTATTTTTTAATAATAATCATAGGTGTGTTTTGGAATCATCATGGGCGTATCTTAGTGGGTCCAATGACATATATCATTGAGTGGGTCACGAATATTTATAAATTTTTACAATGTATCGTATAGATTTGAGGCCCTAAAATATCAAAATCCTCAAGCCCAGCCTGGCTTGATGGGAATTTATTTTTTGCCCGGCCCGGCCTGGTTTTAATTGTTTACTAAGGATTCCTGGGTCGAGTTGGCTCGCCCGATTTCTAATTCTTTTAAATGCAAGGGCTAAACCAAAATTGTATTGTTGAACACTAAAATAAACAACTATTTATAGTCTTGGTAGGTGATTAAATTAGAAATACTATAATTTATGGATACGTCTATGAAATATCAAGATTAATAAAATATATACAAAAAAAATTCCAAAATCTTGCCCCAGAAACATTTTTGCCCGACCCATTAAAAAAATTCAGAAGGTCGGGCAGTGCTTTGGAGATCTCATATATAGGTATCAAATATAAGCTAATGAAAAAATATGCTGACAGCAATATTGATTATATTTATAAATAGGCCGGTCTAGATTTTAGGGGTCAGGAATGAATTAAACTTTATATACCATATATATTCATTATATGTTTAAATCCAAAGCTAATTGAAAAACAATTTGTTAGTATAATCATCAACTTAATTGGCGAGTCTTGATCTAGTTTCGATAATTTTTACAAAATTAAATATCAAATAATATAAAAAAAATTTTTGATGAGACAGCTAGCTTATTGTTGCTCGATATTATCAAATTCTTATTGGAATTCTGTCAAAAATATTAATTTCGAGAATAAATAAAAAAAATATTCTCTTGGATATTGTGTTTATAAAATTTAAAACCCCATTGAAAATTACCAAAGTCCAATATTTGACAATTATAAGAAATTGCTTAAAAATCAGAGGATGCAAATATTAATTTTATTTCAATCAGAAACTTAATCTTATTTAAAACCAGAATTTGTTTGTGTTACTAAATATGGTCAAATTTGTTACAATTCAAAATTCAAATTTTTTTTTTTAAACTTAATAAAGTATTATAATAATATTTTAATAGTTGTTGGAGGTGAAGTTGCAAACGAAATGTTTTTTTTGTCCCTATTTACTTAAGTTTATTAAAGGCATACTAGTTATTAGTATTCTCTATAAATAATTTTGAACTAATTATTAATATTTGAAATATTAAGTTATTAAAGTTAATAATTTGTTTTTATTAAAAAAAAAAGAAAAAAAAGAAATTTGAATATGTAATTATAATGAAATTATTTGAATATATGCAATTATTATAAAGTTATTTACTCGATTATGATTAATTTTTTTTGAATATGCGATTAGGACTAAATTATTTTAATATTTAATAATATATATTATGCAAATGAAATGTTATATAAAAGACAAGAAAAATTTCTTTTATATTTTTGTTTTGTATTTTCTAATAAATTTTAAATAAAATTTGAGTTATTAAATAATTAAATTTTAATAAATTAATTTGGTTCTATTAATTGGGCAACCTGTTTGAACTAATACAATAGTTTTTAAGTATTGAAATCAGGAAGCTAATTGGATTAATTTATTTTATAACATGAAAGAAAATTCAAATTTAGGATTTCACTGCCATCTTATTCGTTTAGATTTTATTTTTTTAAGATTAATTCGAGACACCAAAATGGAAAAACCATTTATTATTTATTCTTTTTATATAAATATTAAATAATATGAATTAATTAAAAATTTAATTATTTAAACGAATTTCATCTTCAATAAATTTTGTTGTGCAAGAACGAAGCCCGGAAAAATTTTTGCCCTGGTTCGGGTTTAGTCTAATATAAAAAAAATAGGCGGTTTCGGTTCGGTTTAGGGAAATATTTTTGAACCCGAGTTTGGTTCTGGGTTCAGCTCGGGTTTAAGAATTTTTGTATTGATAAAAAAAAAATTATATATTTAAATCAAAATTAAAAAACTAGACATAAAAAATAAATTTTTTATTTTATTTATAGGCAAAATTTAGTTAAAAATACAAAGCATAGTCATGTAGCAATTTTAAAAATTTTATTTAGACGTATTTATTTATATTAACAATATCCAATATAATAATTTCCACTTTGATTTGTTCACTTTCATTTTCCTCTAATTAATAATCTTTGAGAATGAGTTAAAAATTAAAAATAAATGGCGCAAATGAATTTAATTGTTTAAAATTTATTAACACCCCAATAGGAATTTTTGAGAATAAATTTAAACAAACTTTAAAATGGCGTAAATGAATTAGGCTGTTTAAAATTTATTAACACTTCACTTAATTGGAAATTTAAAAAATATTATATAATCTCAATGATTTTTATTTACAATAATATCTTAATATATGATTTTAAACAATACTCTGAACCCGGTTGAACCCGGGTTCCATTTGGGATTTTAAAAATTATATAAACGGGGTTCAGGTTCAGTTCGGGTTCAGATTTTTTCCCCAAAACCAGGGTTTTCTTCCTCGGGTTCGGGTTCGGTTTGAATCCTTGTGCAAGAATATTTATCTAAAATTATGTATACCCCCCACCACCCTCCCTCCCAATGTTAAAAATTATCATATTGGTTAAGTGTCTCTTTATTTATTTAATTTGAATGTATTTTTTACTTAAATTTACAAAATAGGCAATATTATGAAATAAAAAAATGATATTTAATAAATAAAAGTCTTGTTATACTCATTTTGCTCAAAATATTTATTTTAAATTCACCCGCCCATTGGTTTAAAAAGTATATTTTAACCAGCCCACTCATTGGTCTTATGATTACATTGTTCTAACTCATACCTACTAAAAAAACCGCATATTGCAGATTATTAATACATATTTGCCTTCCACCGCTCCTATAGAGCTTATATTTTTGTTTGCAAATTTAATTAAAGGATTATACTGGAGGACAAGATGATGTTTTATTGAAAAATTAGTTCTTTTAAAGAATGTTATATGATAATCTTTGATTGTAATTAAATTACATTAAACTACACAATAATATATTAATAAACAAGTTTTATACTATCTCCCACATTCTTAAATATTTTAAAAAATCTTGCTATTTCATACTTGCTTTTTTTTTGAAGAATTAGATATTATTTTTATTGGCTTAATAAATTATTGTCTTGCAACTTATTAAGAGTCAGTTACAAATTTTGCTATATTTTGTTAATTATTGTCTTCATACGCGTACACAAGAATTCGTTATAGAGGGAGGGTAATTAAATTATTTAAAGAATTATTCAAGGAGTTATTTAAGAATATCTTAAGTTTCAGAAATTTATTAGGTCCAGTGACTATAAAATATTGACAATTTCTAATATACAAATTAAAATATAAATTAATAATAAAATATTAAATATTTACAATCTTTATAAAAAAAAATTTAAGCATTTAAAATTTGATATATGAATTCTAAGTATTATCTCGGGGCAGTATTTCCTTATCATATTTAAGACTAATATAACTTATACTTGAAATTTATACTATAAATATATTTTAAGATTTTTAAAATGTTTCGAGAAATATGCTCATGAAAAGTTTTAACAGCAAAATTTAAATTTTAACACGTCAAAAAAAACTTTTTAATTTTTTACTTTGCTAATTAATTTTTTTATAAGTTATTTCGACTAAATATAAATTCTAAATGATAATAATCTCAATTTTATCACGTTAAAAATATTGACAATTTTAGCTTAATATCTTGAAATTAATTTTTAATTAAATGTAAAGACCTTGGGTTAGTTTTGGAGGGGTGCGCATTAGCCATTTTTAAGCAGGGATTTATTTTTAATTAAAAAATAAAACTATAGTTATAAAAACACGAGAAACCACAAGTTTATTTAGGGTCGTGATATATAATATGGATGAACCTGGTACTGGTACATTTAACATATTTGGCAATGTGTGATAATACATTTGCGTTAATATATTTGTAGAAATATCTTAATTATTTTCTAAAAATAATTCACAAATTGAAGAGAACCAGCATAAATTACAAGGATAATTAAATTTGGATTTAAATTTAAAAATTATATATTATATGATTTTTTGAATATAACGATCTGCTTGTTTAACAATACAAAGCTAATTACGTAATAAAAATTATAAAAATTATAACATTTTTAGATTTATATATATTCTTGAATAGGTTTTAGGTTTATAATGTTTTATGATGCTATTTAATAATTTTTATGTGATCATAGATATATTTTTACCATCCTACGATTACGAAATCTAATGCCAATGAAGATAAATAACTTTTAAATTATATTTGTATTAATAAATTCAAAGATCTAATCTATAATAGAAAGGTTTTGTAAAGAATTTTTTTTTTGTTCTATGCAATGGTTCTATGAGAGAATGATTTTAATATTAATTAATCTATAAATATGTTGACTAAAAATAATCTCATATTTAAAAATGCGCCATTTTTAGTTAATCGCTCGTCTTAAATTTAAACTATACTCTGAAAGTTACTCCTTTTGATATTATTAATATATCTTTCAAGGGAAAAAGGAAGGGAATTTAACTTTTTTGAATTTAATTTTAGAGACAGGTGCTAAAAAGATAAAATCAACTCCCTTCGGAAAATTCGATATTAATTATCAAATTTAACTAAAAGTTAAATACATTCCAGCATTATAGGCGCGTAGCCAGGAATTTTCTACGGAGGAGAGGTATAATTTTTTTAATATTAAAATGATTTTTTAGGAGCATAAAATTTATTAGAACTAATTATCATATAAAATTTATTGGAGCAATAAAATTTATTAGAACCAATCATTTTTAAAAATATGATAATTTCGAACATAAATAATAAAATAATGGAAAATACTAAATATTAAAATAATGGAAAATACTAAATATTAAAATAATGGAAAATACTAAATATTAAAAGGGAATATAATACGGTTAGAAAATATCATAGCTATATAAACAGGTATGTAAATCACAATAAAATAAATATATCATTCATAAATGAAAATTTAATCATATTTGCGATTGCGCCAATTTTTTAATAAATTGTTCTGTGTTGGAGATTAAATCTAGTCTATTCAATCAATTTTAATATGTCACACTTTTGATATAGGTTTTATTTGTGCTTGTAGTATCTTTGTCAAAATATTTAATTTTAATATTTGGGAAACTTAGAAGATATATTTTAAGGTATGCAACGCTACCATGGTATTTATTGGAGGATTGTCTGCAAAAATAAATCTTTTATTAAATTCGGAATTAATTGGCCTTCAGATACATTTATATAATATGAATAAAATTTAGATAAATATTTAACTTTTCAATATCAAGATTTGATATCAAATCGTTCATTAACTTGAGTCAAAATTAAATCCAAAAGTGAAATAAAAACATTGAATCCACGTTAATATTGAAACGATTTGTTCGTCGGTAAAGTCGAGGCTTGTGAATCTCAAATAATTTCGCTTTCACCTCAACAATCACATAAATCTCGAGAAATTCCTGGTTGCTATTATCTCTTGGTCTTTCTAAGTGTAATATAAAAATATTCGAGAATTCTTATGACTTCAGCCAAATCCTTAAAATATTGCATAAAATTGTTGTGTAATAAATAATTTATTAATATATTCCAATGAAAAAAATTGGCAGTCATATAAAATCAAATAATGTATCAGCTTCAGATGAAACATGTGTTTCAGGTGATTCTGATATTTCTCCAAGGGTATACATATTCTAGATCCAAAAAATGCTGGAACAGCTTGATGTCGAAGGCCCCATCTTATCGTGCAGGCTTTTTGCAGTTTCTTTTTTCCTGAAGCACAAGGAGTTTCAGAAATAATTGTATTCAAAAAAATTCTGCTTTGGATATCTGAACATTCTATACACTAAAAAATTTCTAATCATAATAGAGGTAAATTAAATAGATTTCTTTTGATTAATAAAATTTTCATATATCCATCAGTATTTAAGGTTTAAAAAATGTAAAATAAACTTTAAATTTTCATGAGATAAAATATTAATATACAAGAAATAAATATTTAAATTAATTTTAACCTTGCTAATATTTAGAATAGAATATGACCAAATTTGAAAGAGAATTGCAATTCAAGAAGCCCTTTTATATTTCAAAAATTCTTGGGGCGTGGGATTTTTCCCCTATCCCCACCCCCCCCTCTCGCTACCTGCGTGTCTTAGCCCTTCTATATTTTTTCTAAAAATTTTGCTGCGGTGGGGGGGGGGGGGGGAGATCCCCCAGCTGGCTAATCACTTGTAACATTATATTATATACACTTACCTATTTTTATATATAGGATTCGAAATTAGTTGAATCTAGATTAAGCAAATCTATTGATAAAAACTATGTCTATAGTTATGATAATATAAAATCTGTTTCAAACCAAATATAGTCAATGCCCGGTAGCTATTTGATCATGAAAATATGACGCCATTATAAAATAATGTCAGCCCTCAAATAAATATAGAAAATTAGAAAAATGGTTAAGAGGACCAGACAACGAAAAGAATATGAAAATTACTTACAAATTAAATAAAGTCCCTTTATCGGAGATTTATATTCACACATGCCCTTCAACCAAGCGTGACATCGGTTTAATGTATCACGATCGATGAAAATTATATATTCCTTATGCGAATATATTATAACAACTTAAAATTTCAAAATAAGTATTAACCAAGAAAATAAAAGACAAATATTTTAAGATAAAAACGCTAAAAATAATTTGAAAGTTTTGAACTCATCCTTAATAAAAAATTCAGCCCTCATAGACATCTTTAAAGGTAGCCACTTCTTAAAAGAAGGTGGTTGCATAATCTGCAATGTGTCAAGAGTAAATAATCGAATGAGCGCGATATGATAGCTGCATCAATCCTTTCCTAAAATAATTATTACATTCTGTAATATTAGCTGACTAAGGTTAACGAGAGATAAGCAACTATTTCTCATTGGGCTTAATTAATTAAAATTGAAAACTTTGTTATTGAGAAAGGAATAAATCAATGGAATAAATAAAAGATAATACTTTGGGGAGACAGAAAAATGGATTTGTCTAACTTACTTTCTTGAATCAACCTTCGTGTTAGAGTTCACATTTTATTGAACTTAATTAATACTTATTTATTTAATAATATATTTATTTATTATATTACTTCTTTCATTAATATTTTTTTCTTAACTTTGTTACCTACGCATCAGGTTAATCCAGGATATGAAGCTCGCCTTCCCCCGACTAAAAGATAATAAATTGCTCAAATATTTTTAAAATCTAAAAACCATATCACCCAATTTGAAAAATAAATTTGACTTAAAGATTAACAATTTCTGAGAGGATATATAATAAATTTTAGATATTATATTATCAAAAATAAATTTCTTTTTCTATGAAATATACTGAAATTTACACCTATAAATTACTATGCACATGCCCGTAAATGAAATGAATAATAATAAAGGTTGATTATCAGCTAATAAAATAATCTATAATATATGTTCACCAGGATTTTGATTATGGCACATCGATTTGATATTACGCATAATATATACGTGACAAAATTCTAATAGAAATAATATACTTATTTATATTCGATTATACTATTTTTAAAGAGTGTCTTTATAAGAAAGGAAAGAGGAAATGGCCATTTCATTATTTATTTATTTCTTTTCTATTGAATTAGAAGAATTATTGGGCCATATAATAATATAATTCATGCATTATAATTAAATTAATAATATTGTCGATAAATATTTTTCCATTATAATAGTTAATTGGTTTTGTATAAAGCCATTCTTGACTAGAGGAAATATGTTTAATGTCATATTATAATTTATTAGATTATATAATTACCATTATTAAAAGATATATCCAATTAAGGGCAACTTTTTATATGCCGCCAACTATCATTCTTAAGATATTCTATTACAAATAATTTTCAGTAAAAGAATTAGTTTTGTTATCAAAATTTATTACCATTTAGTATTCACTAATGGCCTATAATTTACTTTTAATAAAATCAAAAAAAGAGGTGACCTAAGTTAATGTGAGCAAATTTATAGTCTTAAACTAGAGCCCTCCTGTCAGACAAAACTTGATAGGCTGTCTTGCAAAATCATATATTCAAGATGGGTGCTTAAACAATGGTTTTCTTGGGTTATAATGGACTCTTATATGTACACACAGGGTTCTAAAATTGAAATTCTAACATTTTTTTTGATAACTTACTTAAGCATCATTTTAAGTTGGAACAAAACTATTTCTGAAAATAATACTTCAGGCTATATATAACTTGAAAGTATAAAATAAGTCTGATCCTAGGTAAAGTTTATAACGAGACTGTATTTTAACATTTTTTCTTACGGTCACTGTCATATATGATTATAATATTTACAAATAAATTTTGTGCTTTACAATTAGCCTGAGCGGCTCGCTGATTAAGCAATCATGAGCTTCGACCTGAGTTTGATCCAAGATGCTACCAATTTTTTCTGAACATGGGTATGATATTTGGATAAAACGATTGGTATTTTGCATTTTTAATAAAAAAATTTAAAACAGAACAAAACAAATAATAAAATTTATATGTAGCCAAATCCCTCATCACCAAAATAAAACTTAAGTATAGGGTAAATGTGCCATAAATGATTATGTTTAAAAACTGGCCACCACCCTTTAACTTTTTATCTATTGGACCGATTTTCTCAAAATAAGTCAAAATGTGTATATTTATGATATGTATCTTACCTAAGTTCATTTATTGAATAGAGCAATCCAATAAAAAAATATTTTAAATAAACTGTTTTTAGTACCTCTTTCTGGAAAAATCACATTACACATTTTTTTTGTTTGGTGAAAAAATTACTAATTTAGATTACTGATATTTTTTATAAATATTATCCTTAGGCATTTAGCATTATTCACACAAAAAATTAGACTTTAAAAGTTTTATTTAATAGACATATAAAGGCGCTTAATAATAATAGAGAGGTGAGTATTGTATGGCCATATATTGAGTGGCCACAATTAGCACATTTACATATTCATATTGAAATGGAAAGCTCGTGCAAAATAACATTTGGTGAAATTTCAAATGATGAACAAGCTTAAGAGTGTTTAACAAAAAGATAATTTAGATATTAATTTATAATATTATCATAAAATAGATAATGATAAATTGAGATAGTATATAATTAATTTTTTATATAATTAAAAAATGTAGAAATATATTAACATAGGTCTTTTACAAGTATTACATAATGCATATTTATAATAAAATTCTTAAATAATATATTATGGCCAGTTAACACATAGTATGTTTTGACTGGCCAGAAAAACAATATTCACATAACCTCATCTAGCTCATAAACTATTATAGATAGAGTTTTGATTCAAATTTTATTTTAAAGATTAACAATTAAGCCATTAATATAAAATTTGTTTGGTTAAACCCAAATCTTAATACCTTTTTTTCAAAAAAGCAAAAACATGGCCATTCATGGCACTCCCCTACTCTAACTTATAACTTAAGTGTGCCATTTTATCACAAGCTTAAGGTAAAATGGCTAAGCATCAGGGTAAAGTGGTTAGAGAATTGAACATAATTTTATTGTTTTATTGAACAAAATATTTCAATCATGACATTTATTCAACAAATTTATCAATAGAATATTTAAATATAAAAATTTTATAAAATTAGCACATACTGAGTGTGTAAATTGTAGGCACATCATAAATTGTTATTCTTTTCCTTTGCAATGAAACTATTTTTAAAATTTAAATCCAAATAACATACAAACTATTTATAAATGTTCTTTTTGCTCAAAAATATCTTCTTATATGGTGTAAACGTTAATATTTAAAATTATATTTTTACAACTTTAATCAGATGGAACATTTTAATTGTTTTACCCATAAATAATTTACCTCAAGGTGTTATATATTATACAAATCGTTTTTGCGTGACTTCCAGTATAAATTTTATTTAATAGCTATGACTTTATGGATCATGTATAAAAAAATTTAAATTCTGAGCTCTAATATATTTTGCGAAAAGCATAAAAAACTAGTTGGTTCAAAACGCTTTTTGGCCAGATATGTCAAATCAAGAATATTTAAAAAATAAACATAAGTAAGAAATTAAATATAAAAATATATCTTCACACCAACTTTAAGGTTTTTATGCTCAAGGAGTTAAAAAGTTATTCGCGTTAACATACCCCGGTCTCCTTCATAGCAGATAGGAAGCTAGACAATGATTTGAAGATCTGCTATATATTAAAAATGGGTCTCATTGCATTTTAATAAAATTGTTGACATGACTGTATAACATCAACCACCTGATGCCCACCCGCCCCTCCTCCCCAAGAAATTACATAACAAATGTGACCTCTTAATTTATTCACATAGAAATAATAAAGCTTCCTTATTTAATTAAGGAGGAAAAGCAAAATTACATAACAAAATTTTAGATTATATCATCGGTCTCATTGCAAAATCTTCTAACTAACAAAATTTGAAAATACGTCATTTTGCATTTATGGGTTTATTAATATGTCTTACATCATATCTTAAAGGTTTAAGCTAATACTCGAGAGAAATGCATTTTATCATAATTATTTATAGCGCCAATTTGGAAAATTTATGTTTATATATTCCACAATCACTTTTATAATTTTTGTATCTAATATACTATATATTTAAGTTATAGAGAATTATTTATCATTTAAATAGGTTATTATTTTACTTTACCTTTTTTCTTTCTTACTATGTCTGATCGCCTTTCAACGATTATTTTTTAAAATTGACCTGAAAAAAATCCTTGTCCACATTCTGCTTGACCAGGTTAAAATTATTCAAAGCCAGTCACACTAAGTCCAAGAGAATTTCTGTCCATATTTGACTGACCAGAGTCAAGTTTTATGATTTCTATATTATAAAAAAAACTAGATTTTTAATGAACTATAATTTTTCGATCAATCAAATATTTTAAATCTTTGACAACTTAGCACTCATTTTGCTATTTAAGCTTTAAAGAATAAAAAAATTATGACAAAAATGTAAGATGTAAAAAAAATCGTTTAATCCAATATATCTTTTTTACAATCTACTTGACTAAATATATTAAATTAATTTTTGCAATAAAAACTATTTTTTAACTCATAATTGTAAATTCAAATTTATTCAGAATTTCTATTAAATCTTTGTTTTAGCGATATATTGAATTTATTTAGAATTTTGCAAGATTAAATTTTCTTCCCAGTAATTTAAGAATATTAGCTATATTATAATAAGTGGAGCATTGCATTGGAATATGGATGAGGATACTTATTTTAACAAAAACGAATTGAAAATTTAAAGTATGGGATTTGGATTGAAAAATAAAAAGAAATAAATTATGAGAATTCAACATGGTTATTATAAGCTATAAATTAATATAATTATTAGATTATATAAGTGTATATAATTATGTTATTAAAAATAGAATTAATAAGTAAAATATTATAATAGTATTAATATTTTATTTTAAGAATAATAGATATGGTACCAGATCAATAAGTAATAATAATGTTGTATGGGGAAGATAATTCATACGGAACCCATATAACAATTATTTTTTTAAAAGGTGTCGTATATTATATTATTACTCTACCTTTAATTATTTATTCAGTTGTTAAATTGCATATTATATTATATTATATATTATTTTAATTTATTTTTATAATAAATTTTCCTTCTTAAGTAGTAACATAATGTAGAATGATTTATTTATAACATTTACATTTTACTGTTTATATTTTTAATTTTCAAAAATGTTAAATTAATTAAAAAATTAAAATTATTTGACAAAATATACGAATATTTATATAAGATTCGTTCGATAATAGAAAAAATAAATGTTCAATAAATTTTAGATGCCATATAGCGAATATTTTAAATATATATTATTACGGCTGATGATTCTAATTCTTCTTAATTTACCGCTTTCTAGTAAGTTCTTATGATTTTATGTAATATGTAGTGGGGAATTTAGCAAATTCAGGGTTGTGCTTAATAAATCCGAATTTTTAGAAAATTTAAATAGTTTATAGCGTATGTCTGTTAATTTTGAAAAGCGTAATTTTGCCTAAATCGTGTTCCAATATGTATATAGTACTATCTTTTGAGTTTTAGGAAAACCATAATCATGAGTTCTCTCCAATAGGATCTTTTATATAAATAACATAAAATTAATACTTTTTCCGGTTTTTTTTACAGGTGTTATGCCAATATATCGTTAAAAATTAAGTTTCCTTTATAATTTTTTGAATTGAATTATTGATAAATGATTTTTAATGAATCCCGCCATCATCTTAAATTTAGGGTTGGCTTACAATGGCAATACAATTATTGACGCATTTAAAGGAGAAGGGTCAACTGAGAATTTGACTCCCCCCCACCCTCTACGAAATATATTATAAATGGAAAACTCATTGAGAAAAAACAAAATAAATGTATTAAACAACGGTATTATTTTGTAATACATTTTTTCCCTATATGATTATATTTTCTAGAATCATTTTAATTAGAAAAATTTGTTGTCTTAAAATTTGTTTGTAATATTAAAAATAATAATCTAGTTCCGAATTTTTTCAAAAAATTTAATCCCCCCCCCCCCTATCCGAACTAAAATTCGATATAGATCACTGAATACAATAGATATTAATATTGGTTTCAAACTATTATATTGGTCTAAATTTTATTATACCTATATTGTATTGGTATTGTATTGGCTTATGTTGGAATCAGTGGCTTCACTCCACTTTGGATGCTTATATTTTTTTAAATTACCTTTTTTTAGCCAATATGCTAACATTTTTTTTGGTATATTTATATAATAAAATATTTTTTATTATCAATCATTAATGTAAAATTTAAAAAAAAACTTTTAAATTTAGAAAATGAGTGATATGATATTGAATATGAAATGAATAGCATAATAAATGTGATTTTTATAAAATTATATAAGATGCTTTTAGATGCTTGGATAGATGTTGATATGAGTCTGCAGATAAACTTATAAATTTGTGACATTCTTTACACAATACAATAATATAATTATTGTTATGTTCATGTTGGGTGACTTCAGAAAATTTTCCATTTAATGCTTAATTTATATTTATAATTGTATTCTCCTTGTGTACTTCATTATTTTTCATTTTTCCGATTCAATAATTACATTTTCGATAACTTAGTTAATAATTTGGTAGTCATGAATGCGATTTTAAATGAAATATGATATTTGTTTTAACAAATTGCTACAATATAATCTTAAACTTTAATAGGAGACAGGATATCATGCGAGCCCTAAAAGATAAACGCTAATAAAATTAAAATAACTTGATAATATTGAATAAATAATATCTTTTTTTATTCCACTTATTTACTTTGATGCTATACATAAGAATGTTTTAAAAAATTATACTTTTTTAAAATTAATTTTTCCGAAAAAAAAATTGGGCAAGGATGAATTATTCCATGAGGCCCTATTGAGCTGATAATATTGATTTTTTTTAAATACAAAAAGGATATATATATTATTGTAACCACTTTATTGATAAAAATATACCATAATGGTAAATAATTATTAAAATTTAGTGAAATTTATTGACAATTTAAACATATAACGAATGGATTAAAATTGCAATAGGATCCATATGCCTAAAAAGAGTATAGGCCCATAAAATTTTAGATGTTTAGATAATTATATAGTTTCTTTATCTTTCTTGAATATTTGTCTTGATGTAGACTAATGTTGTTTTATTAATCTTGATTTATATCTTCTTACTGTTGCGTAACCTAAGTTTGTTTTCTCCATAACAGCTAGCAAGGACTGATTTTCATGAAATATATTAATGATTTCATCAATTGTTGTTTCTTCTTTCTATTATGATTTTTTAACATATTCAAATTTTCAGAAATAAACTTTAAAAATTTCTCAGAAAGCTCATCTATACCTCTGAAAAGTAACCCCAAACCCTCAATATCTTTAAAATTTAATTTTATGGTAATTTAAATATATTTTTTGTTAAAATAAAGAATAATTTTATATAGAATAAGGGTTAATCTTTTGTATAAGATAGGTATTGGATAATTAAAATTATTATTATTTTTTATCATTGATAAATTGCAACATTTAAAAGTTACTTTTGAGGGTATAAATCATATATTTTGTTATGAAAATTTAATATTTATTCCAATAATAAAATAAATTATAGCCGCATATGCATGTACTTATACATATTTGATTAAAAAAATTAACCATTAGAGTTGATACTCTGGAAAAAAAACCTTAAGGTTCAAAATAACCTCGTTTTCTGAATATAATTATTTCTGAGACTTCTTGTGCTTCAGTTTTGGATCTAGGAGATATTTTTATGCCCTTAATATCAGAATTCCCAGAAATAGATATTTTACTTGAAACAGACATTTTACCTTAAGCTGATCCATATTAGATTTAATATGACTGCCGAATTTTTTCTTTGAAACGCGATATATTACAACTTAAAAAACCAAATAATATCGACCAAGAATTTATCGAAATTTATGTGATTGTTGAGGTAAAGCAAAATTATATGATTTTGAGATTTGCAAGCCTTGATTTTCACCTATAAACAAATCGTTTCAATATTAACGTGGACTCAATTGAGGATTACTATAAAATAACCGTTTATATTCCACTTTTGGATTTAATTTTGACTTTGATTTATCAAATGGCACTATCCATTTAAAAATACATTATCTTATAACTCCCTCTGATCTGAGGATATATCAAATCTTGATATGAAAAAATTAAATATTTAGCTAATTTTTATTCATAAAATAATAATGTTACTGAAGACCAAATAATTTTAGAATTTAAATTGTATGAAAGATTCATTTTTGTAGATAATCCTCCAAGAAATAGAGTGGAAGCATTGCATACTTTAAAATATTTTTTGTAAGTTTTCCAAATATATTAAATACACTATATTTTGGCCAGAGACCTGCAGGCCCGGGCCGTGCCGTATTTTAAATTTTTTAAATATACCCGGGCCGGGTCTAAGAAAAATTTTTTTAAACATATCCGGGCCGGGCCTAAAGATTTTTTTTAAAATATATCCGGGCCGGGCCTAAGATTGTTAAACCCGGGCCGGGCCGGGCCTTAATATTTTTTATAAAAACTTTTACATTATGAGTTAATGGTTATAAGATTATATTATAGTTATGATTAATATAATATTGGGTGATGGTTAACACTACCTAACACCCACAGATCGATCTAATTATTAATTTCCTGCAAATTTATTCAAAGTATTAATATATTTTTTTATAATTCATATCTAAATTTTTACAACATATTTTACCAAAACAATCAAATAAAGGAATATCTTAAATAAGCCCCAATATTCAAGTATTAATAATATATTTTTTTATAATTCATATCTAAATTTTTAGAATATTTAGCAAAACAATCAAATAAAGGAATATCATGGCACAAAATACTAATGATATAATTAATAAAATTAAAAATAATATTTATTCTTTTAGAAATACAAATAATAATTTAAAATCTGAAATATGGGCTAAATTTAACATCATCATAGATGAAAATAAAAAAAACATTGGCTACGTACAATATAAGAATTGTTCAAGTATATTATCTTATATTATAAACATGGTACATCACATTTAAAAAGACATAAATGTGATGGTAAATCCATGAAAATTAATAAAAAATTTTTACACCTGAAAAACCAACCTATAAATGTAATATAAAATATTTAAAAGAAAAATTTATAGATCATTCCTTAACACTTTGCGCAAAAGATATTGGACCTTTCGAAATGATAGCTGGGGGTTTCTTGAATTCAGCCAGGCTCTACTCGATGTTGGGGCAAAGTATGGTAAAATAGATATCAACTCATTGATTTCACATCCCACCACTCTATCACCCCACCTTAAAGAAAAATGTAATAAAATAAGAAACATTTTGGTTGATACCATTGCCCCAGTAATCAAGAATCGATTTATGGCTGCTTCCACTGATATATGGTGCGATGACCATAAAAAGAACTCGTTTATAACAGTTAACATTCACTATATATCAGATGACTGGAAGTTAGTGAAGAGAAACCTATTTACCGCTAAATTTAAAGAAGTGTCAAAGACTAGCAAAGTAGTTAAGGATGAACTATTAAAAAAATTTCATAATTTTAATTTTAACACTAACGATTTTATTAATATAATATTTGTTACAGACCAAGGTAAAAATATTATAAAAGCATTGGAGTTAAATGAACGATTAAATTGTTCTTGTCATATATTAAATACAATTTTAAGAAATTCATTTAACTTCAAATATTTGGAAAGTAATGCCCCATTAATAAAATTAACAATAGATAATACTAAAATATTAGTGGGGCATTTAAAACAAAGTAATAAATGCCAGCATTTGAAAGCCCTTTATCAAGATATAGAAGTCCGCTGGAACTCTTAATACAATATGCTCAAATCTGTTTATTCTCAAAATGAAGAAATTATAAAAGTTCTTCAAGAACATGGGGGATCGGAAAAGTATTATATTATAGACTTTCCGATCCTTCAGGATCTAGTCAAAATTCTTGAGAATTTTAACAGAGCTATTGTTGAGTTACAGTCGGACTCTTGTACTCTTTTTAAAGTGGTAATTTGGTATTATGAACTTCATGAAGTTTGTAATACCTTTCAAAGCGAAAAAGGAGAAATAAAATTGATTTTACTCATTATAAAGCATTTTTTAATTGAAAAATTTGTTTTACATAAGTATCATTTTATTTTTCTTTTTCTCTGTCCCAAATTCAAGCAATTACGTATGTTCTCAGGGAAAGATCGCAAGATGACGGAAAACTATATAAAAGATTATAAATTACAAGAGGCTCAGAAAGTAAATGAAATACCATCGACCAGTCAAATTACGACTGTTGTTAAACAAACTGAATCGTTTTATGACAAATGGGGCGATGGTAATTCTGGTAATATGTCAATACCCGATGATGAATATTATAATTACATAAATAAAAAAATAGATGAAACATTTAAGGTGGATAATTCGTTAGAGTGGTGGGCGGCTCATCAAAGCGAATTTCCAATTTTAGCAAAATTGGCAAAACGGGTATTGGCAATTCCTGCTTCAAGTGCAAGCTATGAGGGGAATTTTTCCACTACTGGGAGAATTCTTGAAGAAAGAAGAAGTAATCTTCAACCTGAAAAGGTAGATATGCTTCTCTTTCTTCATGATAATTTGTGAATTTTTAATATCTTTCTTGAGTATAGGGTTTCGTCAATCATGCTGGTTTTTTACTTTGCAAAATGTCAAATATTTATTGCATTTATTATATTTTACCTTGAGTCATGTAAGTTTTTAATCCAACATTTTTCATTATTTTTTTTACAATATTATATATAATACAATTATCTTCTTTTGTTAAAAATTTATATTAGAAAATAAATTATATTAATATTGTGCAATAAGATTATATTTTCAAAATACTATTTATTATACATGCATTTTTTTAAATAGAGATTTATTTTTATTTTATAAATTAAATAGTAAATTAAATACAATATATTATATTCTCAAAATATTTTCCATTTTTATAAATTAAATATTAGTTTTATTTTTTTTAAATGCAATTATAGTATATGCTCAAAATATTATTACCGTTCTTATGAATATTAGTTTTATTTTTATAAATGCAATATAAAATATAATATATGCTCAAAATATCCATTTTTATAAATAACAGTTTTATAATTTTTATAAATTCTATATAATATTCTCAAAATATTAGCTTTTTTCATATATTTTTTAAATAATAAGCGATAATACTCGCTGAAAAATATGGTAAAATACCTCATAGGTGAATTTTTGTATATACCAGGTCGAATATAATTTTAAAAAATTCCGACGGGCCTTAAATTTTTAAATCCGGGCCGGGCCGTAAAAAATTTTTATAAAAAATATCCGGGCCGGGCCTAAAAAAATTTAAAACCGGGCCGGGCCGTGCAAATGGTGCCTCTGCAGGTCTCTGATTTTGGCAATGATATCAATTTGTAGCACAAATGAGAGAACATTCTCTTCATTTTAGAGGAAAACCTATATCAAAGGTATGACATATTAAAATTGATTGAATAGACTAGCTTTACTCATCGAGATCTAATCTCCAACACAGAACAATTTATTAAAAAATTGGCGCAATCGCAATGAACATTAATTTATTTTATTGTGTTTAAATACCTGTTTATATAGCTATTATATTTAACCGTATTATATTCGCTCTTAATATTTTGAATTTTCCAATATTTTATTATTTGTGTTCGAAATTATCATATTTTCAAATATTATTGGTTCTAATAAATTTTATTTGATGCTTAATTCTAATAAATTTTATTATATTATGATTTCTAATAAATTTTTAATGCTCCAAAAAAAATTATTTCGATATAAAAAAAATTATTCCCCCCTCATAGAAAATTTCTGGCTACGCACCTGACCATTTAGATTAACTAATAAAATTTTTGTAAAAATATCTATATCTTATTGAATGCAAAATTGATGGAGATATAGATATTTTTAAATAATTTGTAACCGTTACAAGATCCTTTCTAAAAGTTTAAATAAAACTTAGATACAAATATCCACGATACTGCCCAACCATGATAATATTATATATCATATTCACTTAATTAAACATTGTGCATTATAATAAGGAAATAAAAATATTTTATCCAATAGGATACTTAATAAATCACTGATCAGACACACACCGGGTTAGAGGCTTGTAGGTTAAAAACATAATTTTCAAAATCGATTATTTTGAAAAGTATTATATTAATTTTATTAAGATTAAAAGTAAGGTTTTCATTCTATTTGTACATTATAAAGTGAGATTTATCAATTAGGATCTATAATGATTCTGATCAAAATTTACCAACTAGCCGTAGTCTTCCCTAAATAAATATTAATTATTATTAAAAATTTGTGTAAAAAAAATACTCATGGGTTAATTTTGTTTGAAGGATATTATGGTATATTTAAAAAAATCATGCTTTATAACAATTTTTGTGATAATTAAGTATATACCACTTTAATTCTTAAATTTAAAATTTTGATCACATCTGTTATAATTACATAATTATCTATATACTTAATGTTATTTATATTAAATATAGCTTAATTGGGGTATAAATGTATTATATATCTATTATTACTTTAAGTTTTTATAAATGATTATCCAATTCAATATATACTTTATAATTATACTTATATATTAATTATAAAAGTAAATATAAATTAAATTTTTGAAATATAAAATAATTTATAGAATCTAATTGAGATGAAGATAGATTTATAGCATACGGTGTAAAAATATTAAATTTTTATAACATAAATCTTGAATATATATGTAATTTTAGTTAATTGACTTTTATGGTCTTTTCTTTATATCACAGTAAATATTATAACTAAAGCTATTAAGCTAAAAACAAAAATAATATAAAATACGTGTGGGACATCTTTTAAAGAAATTGTGATTAATCAATCATCTATCCATATTTTTTTAAAAAAATAATTAGTAGAAAATAGTGGAATATCTTAAATTTTATGCATAGCAAGTTTTCAATTTATGATAATATTACAAGCTTTGAAAATAAAAATGGGAAAATTATATTATAACATGCCTAAAATATATTTTTATTATACTTCACTACTTATTTACGACTATGACCAGTTAATTATGTAATTTATTATAATATCTAAGTATAATGATTATCAACTTTACTATGTATATTGTAAATATTATTTATAATATTTAATATATAATAGGTATTAATATAAATCTTATTTTATATTGTTTAAACCTCAGATAGTGAAAATATATATTGTAAAATGATCATTTTTTAAAAAAATTGGGATCTTATGATATAATAAATTATCATTAATTTCCGACAAAGTTATATAAAAAAATAAACGATTTTTAATGGATGAATAAAGAAATAAATACCATAATTTTTGGTTCATTTCCATTCAAAATAATAATTTTTTAAAAATTATTGAATATCAATTTAAAAAAATAATACAAATATTAGGTTTACTAGTGTCACGGATGTCTCACAATTAGAGTCCGAAAAATCAGGAAATGCGAAATATTTACTATTTATTTTCTTATAATATTTTGTAATAAATAGAATAAAATAGTTTAACATTATTAATTATCAAAGTAATGCTGAATATTTAAATTCAAAATAAAATTAAAATAGAGAATAAAATAAATTTTTTGAGTTTGAGCTTTTCCTTATAAGTTTTTAAAATTTGGATTGTAGGCCAGGCCGGACCTCGATCTAAAATAAATTTGCCACCTGGCTGCGGACTGGCTTGGGCTAAAATTTTGATCCTATAATAGTAAAAGAGGGTTCTGGATTCAGATTGGGTTTAAAAATTTGAAATTGTTTTGTTGTGAAAATTTTGTCTAATTTAATATTGACCATAGATGTCTAAAATGAATTATTAGATTCGTATCCAAATGTTCCGTATAATTAGTCATTAAACTAAAATACCTAAATTTTAAGAGAATATTTAAAATAAGATAAAAGAGGAGGGATAAATTCTTGGGCTAATTAGAACCGACTTACCCGACTGTAGGTTGGATTGTATTGAGTTATTTTAATTAATTGTTAATTTAGTGCATATCAGGTCGGAAAATATTTATTTTTGGTGGATCGGAATAGCTGGTTTGGGAATATTTTTTTTTATCATTTTAAACTTAATCAGTGATATCAATAAATCATGGTTTGATTGTATATTGTTTTACAATTCCATTTTTAGATTATTTCAAGAAAATTAATAGAAATTTTTTTAATATTTTGATTTTCGAGTTGGGTCGGGAATATGGAATTAATTTTATGTTCGAGTTGAGAAAAATGTTTTCTTCCTATAAGTATTATTGGATTGGATCAAAAAAATTTGAAATAAATAGATTTGGGTATCTTTGTCAAATTTTCATGTCCGGGGTATTTTTGTCTAAATCATTTAGTCCGGCCTTTGATATTTCAACATTAAACAACAATAATATATTTTCACGAATTTATTTCTCCACAATTATTTTATATTGCAGCTTTTAAATTTTTATTGCCTATTTTTTTCATTTAATTTTTATGTTCTAATGGTTTTTTAGATTATAATATGTAATAAAGAAAAGAAAGCATTGTTTTACTTGTAAAAAAAACCATTTAAGAAATATGCATACTTACCGACAAAAATAAATAATGCTATATAAAATTTTCTGATATGGTAAACTTAAACACAGTTCATCAACTGTGTCTCTTGTCTTATCTTTGATTCGAATAGAATGAATAAATTTTCTTTAATTATAATTTATTGTTTTTCCTACTTACCAAAAAATTTGGTATATCCAGGGTTGGGTAAAAATTTTAAAAAATATTTGTTGCTAAAAATTTTTGGAAAAATTATTTATATACAAATACTTAGACGAATACTTTTTTAGAAATAAATATTTATACTAATAGAGCTTTGCTAGTCTCATTCTAAAAAAAGTTTAAATATGAAATTAAAGTAAAAGCCTCATTTATAATGTATGTAAAATTTAAATTAACATTAAGTAAATAAAAACGTCATTAGTGAGAATTATCCATATATTGAAATAAAATAAGGACTCTAACATGTAGATAATTAGGATTCTAATTTACTATTAAATAATGAGTCTAATCAGGCGCGTAACCAGGAATTTTTACAGGGTGATAATTTTTTTTATATTAAAATGAATTTTTTTGGAACTTACATTTATTAGAACAAAAAATCAAGTTAAATTTATTAGAACGAATCATACTTTCAGAAATGAATATTTCGAACACAAAAATTTAAATATTGGAAAACATTTAAAGCGATGTTAAAATATATAGCTATTAAACCGTTATATAAATCACAAAAGAATCAAAATATTGTTCATAAACGAAAATTTAATCTTTTTAGCCATTGTGCCAATTTTTCAATAATTTGTTCTGTGTTGGGAATTAGATGTCGATGTATATTAAGTAAAACTATTTCATTTAAATTTTAGAAATACCTTTGATATGGGTTTTAATTCTCTATAATGGAGAAAAAGTTCTCTCATTTGTGCTTGTACTAATTGGTATATTTGGCAAAATACACAATAATTTTAATATATTTGGAAAAACTCCAAAATATATTTTAAAGTGGAGGAATTAATCTTTATTTCATACCAAGATTTAAATTCTTAAATAAATTAATTAAAAAGAATTGTGTTATTTTGTGTCAATATTTCCTTATGTTCTCTAACTGGACCCAGATTCTTTTTTTGTTGAAGGGTTCACATCTCTGGAATAAAATGAGATATTATTTATTCAAGTAGGTTTATTTATTAACCTCCACAACTTGAAATGTGAGGATCGTCAAAATACGTGAATCATTTTCAAATAATTAATATAATTTTTGAATTGATTTATTTATAAATTAAAACGAAATATTTACAAATCCACCCAAAAATATATTTGCCCCACCTAACTTATCACCATAATAAAAAGTAATGGCTATTTCCCTATTCCTACCCATTTTACAAATTTTTTCTTCTATTTTCTTTACCACCAACGTTTCGTAAGGCTATGCCATATTTAAACTATCTACTTACATGAAGCATTTTTAAATTATTAATATATTTTTATAATTGATTAATTTTTAAGTTAAAAAAATTATTCATAAACCCATCCAAGAAATTATTTCCTGATGTATTTAAAAAGTGAGAATCGTCAAAATAACTAAACTATTTTAAAATAATTATTGTTTTTAATAATGAGTTTTATTTTTTTTATAAATACACCTATCCATGTACCAAGTTTTTAGTCCTGTATTCACAATCAGCTTTTTTAGACCTTTTGGAAACGGGTTTTATAGAAATGACATGCTATTTGGAAAACTATCTTTTCGCAAAAGATATTCTATATTTAAAAAAATGTTTAAGGTTAAATGAGGCATAAATTTTAAGCCTAATAAATATGTCCAAAGGTTTATATTGGACATATATTTATGGAGATTTATCGCGTAAATTGAAAGAAATCGATCCGTTTATGCTAGATAGGGGTGAATCAGCTGCTGCAGAAAATCGTTTTGTATTTGAATGTTCCTGGGAAGCCGCGAACAAGGTTGGAGGCATTTATACTGTTATCAGATCGAAAGTTGCTATAACATCTGATGAATTAGGTGAACAATATTGTCTATCTGATGAATTAGGTGAACAATATTGTCTATCTGATGAATTAGGTGAACAATATTGTCTATTTGGGCCTTATAATGAACAACAAGTTAATCAAGAAGTAGAAAGAATGGAGTCTTCTCACCCAGTTTTTAGAGACACTTTAAAATCAATGAGGGATCAAAGTGTTAAGGTTGTTTTTGGAAGATGGTTGATTGAGGGATATCCCAATATCAATCTATTTGACATAGGTTGAAAATGCACATCTGACGATAAAAAAATAGTTAATTTGAACTCATGGAAAATATAATTGAAGTTGACACTCCATTTATAATCGATATCAAAATGGACGGGCACAAATCTTCAAAAAGAATACCTCAAACATGATAACCAGTAATGTTGTTTTGAAACAGGCCAAAATTGTTTGAAACCTTTCCCCCATCTGATTTCAATACCTATTTCAATTAGCGGTTGATTTTTTTTAGTCTTCTCAAAACAGGTATATTTTGATTTTATTTTTCCATTAGCTGTTTCATCAAAATCCTGTATTAACCTCTATCTGAGAAGTACTAATACTATATATTACAAATTAAGAAATATGTAGTCAGTAATTTGTCTACCTTGTTATATTCTAGTAACTTAAAATGGTTTTGCCTTTATGTATTTTATTGTTACCATAACTTAAAATATAATTAACATATTACAAATATACTTTTATCTGTAATTTGTCTAAACTGCGATAGTCTATTTATTTTAAAATGGTTTAATCTCAATATACTTTATTGTTTTGTCCTTAGATCTTAAATTGGTTTTAGTAGATTTTTCTGTTTATATTAGATTTAACCAACATATGACAAATATATTTAGCTACTTAATACTTTTAATGGTTTTAAAGTGGGCTTAAATTTCATATATAGTAAATAATTTGTTAAAAGTATGTTTTAAACTTCATTAAATAAGTACATTGGATTAGTATATATTATAACATTTATATGTTTTAGCTTTAAATTTGTTAAATTTAGTAGATTTTAGAGATTTTATTAGTTCTTAAATTAAATAATTGATGTTTGACTTCTCAATATATATATAAATTACATTTTATAAATATTAGTCTAAATTAGTCTAAGTTTTTGACTTCTCAACATTAATATATTACATTATATACATATTAGAAAAATTAGACATTTTATTTTATGTTAAAGGTTTTAGTTTCACATGGGTTAAATACTAGTTACTTTAGATATCTTATTTAGCTAAAATTAAATAGTTAAGTAGTTTTTTTAAAAAAAAAATTCTTTTAATACGTTAGCTTCACAAAAAAAAAGTATTTAGTTGACTGAATATTTCTCTTTAGGCCTAAATGTCTTTCATTTCCTATCCTCATAATACTTTTGTTATTAAAAGTGGCGCCACTTTTATTATTTTAAATATACATTATTACATTAATTATGTTGTAGCTCTTTGCTTTCATAATCTTATTTAGTTCTTATTTTCACAAAAGTAGTTCATCTTGTTGACATTTATGATAACATTATTTATGATTCGACTTTTCTAAATTAAAGATCTTTTTCATTCTATGAGTATACTAATTAAAATTGGATTAGTTTAAATTTGATATTTTATAAGTTTTTGTAAGTTTTGAAAGTTTTTTTTTCTCTAGTTTTGTAAGTTTTTAGCTCACTTAGTTAAAATTAACTCAATTTTTGGATTCTATAGTTTTAAATATTTCTTACTTCATATAACATATTAATTTAATTCATTTTTAGAATTTTATTGCTTAAAACTTTTTGAGCTTGACATAACAAACATATTAATGTTAGCACATTGTAACATTATTTCACATTTTATTTAGATTTATTAGATTAACGAAATATATATTACATTATACTTTATTATTTATATATATATTCATAGTACATATTATGTATATATTCCTTAGTATGCATATTTTAGGTTGGTTTCTAAATTAGTTTTATATATATAGATCTCAAACACAACGCTAACATTATATTATGTATATATTATTTTATATTACATATATTAGACTATATATATATATATATTTGTTTGGACTTTGAATATCGTATATATTTTATATTATATATATTAGTTTAACGCTTAATTTTTATTTCCCTTTTCTCTCACTCGCTAATATTTTTATGACTCCCTCCCAAATATGTTTCTATTTTACTTATTCTGTCTATTTATTAATTTTATTTATGTTTTTCTTTTAATTCAAACGACTTTTTCAAGAAAATATCATTTTTTCTTATATATTTTTGTCTTGGCTAAAAATATAACTAATAAATAAAATTTTATTTTTAATATTTCATATTTTTAACTTTCTAGGCGCCACAGTTATATTAATTCTTTTGTTTCTCTTAAAATAAAAGTTTTTTCTAATATTGGACGCCATCGATCTCTCTTTTCTTAATATTTAAATTTTTCTCGTTCTTGCTTTTTGGGAATGTCTTATACAACTTGTTATTAATATTTGTATTTATTTATTTAGAGCTTAGTATAATTTATAATTTTGGTTATTGTAAAGTGTTTCGGTTATCCCACCCTGAATTTTTCCCCCTTATTATTGTTTTACTTATTTATTTTTATTAATCATTTCCTTTTTCATAGTCTTCTATTAAACAAAAATTTTGTAAAGTTTTACTTTTATTTTTTATTCGCTAAGCTGTATTTTATTTCCCTTCAAATTTTAAATTTTTTTCTATTATAATGTCTATGTCAACTTCCAAATGTGCACAGAGATATGGAGGTAAATTTTCTCTATACAGTTTTAAATTTTATTTTATTTTTCTGTATTAAATTATCTTTATCCTTTTTCGTTTTTATCTTTTTAAGTTTCTTAGGTGGCCTCATCTTTTCTTCCAATATATTGGTTTCTTTTATATTAAATTAGTCCTAGGAAACTCTTTCATAATTTTATTTATTCACTTTTTATTTTTTCGATTGGCTCTCCCTTAGGTAACATATGTTTTCCTTTTATCGGAATTCCCAAGAAATTTCCTTTACACTATTCCTTTCCTTTTTAGGTAATTAAGAGAATATCCTTGCTTTATAACTGATAAACCCACAATCACTTGCTTCCCCCTTGTCTTGGCATTGCTTTTGAATTACCTCACTTTGTTTCTACTCTTTCTCTTCCAAGATGGGTTAAAGCCTATAGACATTCTTGTCAATTTTTTCTTCCTTTCTCTTTTTAAACAGAACAGTAAGTAATAATATCTATATTATGACCACTTGCAATAAATCATGTTATATAATATTTATACATATATATGTATACATATCTTTTATCTGATAGCGCAGTGGTTTGAAAGGAAATTTTATCATGTCCTCGCTTAATATTAATGGTTTAATGAGTAAATTAACGATTTTTCTAAGACTCATGGTGGACGAAAAAATGGATGTGATCGCGATACAGGAGACCCACTCAAAAGATAATAATATGGCTACCTTTAATAACTTTGAAATGTATAGTTCTGGCACCACTTCCAATAATTGGTCGGGAGTTGCTTTCTTTATCAGCAAAAGATTATGCAAATACGTGGATAAATTTGTGCCCATCTCGGAGAGATGCTGTTTACTATACCTGAATACCTACTTCAGACAAACAATCTTAATTAATGTCTATGTCCCGCCTAGAAAAAACGAAAGGCTCGCATTCCTTGATGACCTCGAAAACATTGTTAACTCTCTTCCTAGGAGTGTAATTTGACAATCCTTGGGGACTTAAATACTAGGATCGGAAAAAATGACTACTTTATTAGAGATGGGGTAATTGGGAATGCAGTTCTCTCTCAATTAAACAGTGATGACAGTAGGAAGTTATTGGAGATGTGCAGAAGTATAAACCTCAAGGTTGAAAATACTTTCTTTTCCCACAGCGAATCTAACACCCTAACCTTCAGAAGAAATAATACCAAATCTCAGATCGATTTTATCATCTCGAACATTCATAGCTGGTTCATCCATGTAAAAGCAATGCCTAATATTAATATTTCTGATCATAACTTAATCAGAGCCAGTATTACTGTGAAAAATTTATGGGGAAACTCTCGGCGTCCTTCTCTTCAACCCCAGCCTAGATACCTTTCCTGGAAAAGGAATGCAACACACCTGCAACGTCCTGCACAAGCTACAGTTCGATCTAATCTTAAATGATAGGGAGGAAACTTTCTTATCCTCATCGGAGTTTCAGTCTGTTGAAGAATGTTGGGCGTCTTTCAAAAACAACTTGTTTGATGCCTGCAATCATCTCCCTAACATCAACAATTCTCCACAAAGACAGGAATGGCTATCCGATGACACCATTCGCATGATAGCTCAACTCAAGCTACAAGGAGAGCGCGATAGTCATTTATGGACCTCAATTCATAGACTCCTAAGGAGAGATAGAAGGATTTTTATTGCTAAAAAACTTTTGAGATAGACAGGGATATGAGGGAGAATAGAACTTTCGACGCCTACAAGAAACTAAATTACTTTTGATAGGTAAAAGTGTTCAAGACACTTCCAACTATAAGGCTGGATAAAAATAAGTTAATTACTGACCCCGACGAACAGATGGCGTTATGGCTCGATCACTATATGTGAGTCTTTGATTCTAGGAGGCCTACCTTAATCCCAACCACTAGTCAAAGTGTTGGACAATTGGACGCAAACTTTTCATTGGCTGAAATTGTGGCTGCTATTAAGAAGCTTAGGAATAATAAATATCCGGGTACGGATAACATTACAGGAGAACATCTGAAAGCAGCTCCCTTAGCGATCTTTCGGTTCTTACTGTCTTTGTTTAACAAGATATGGTTTACTGGGATGATGCCGGCGGATTGGAATAGGACTATCTTTTGCAACTTCCCGAAAATTCCAAATCCATCTAAATTCAAGGATTATAGAGCCATCGCTCTCACGTCTATTGCATCAAAAGTTTTTATGGTTCTTTTAAAAAACCGCATTCTTTCCTCTACACCAAACCATTTGTCTAAATACATTTGTGCTTACCGTCCAAGTAGAAATATAAACGAACGAATATTAGCTTTAAAGATTATAATGCAGAAATGTGAGAAGTATAAATTACCTTTTTACTTTATTTTTATCGACTTTAAACGTGCTTTTGATAATGTTAACCATGATGCGCTTTGGAAGATTTTAACCGAATGTGGTATTGACTCTAATATTATAAGGATCCTTAAAACACATTATAGTAGTCTTTTTGCCTCCTTAAAAATCAATAATAAGGTTTCTCCATCTTTTAGGACAAAGAAAGGGGTAAAACAAGAGTGTGTTCTTTCCCCGCTATTGTTTAATATACTCATGAATAAAATCATAGTAGATACTCTGGCTACTGCGAATCTCTTAGAATTCAGGTCCAGTCAGTCGTTCTTCTTGGAAAATAGGGTGATATGTTATGCTGATGACAGAGTATTGATAACAAAAAGTTTGGAAGAAACCCAAAATTTGATCTCTATATTGAACTCCTTTAGTCTTAAGGTTGGCTTGGATATAAACTTTGATAAAACAGTGATAATGCCCTCGTCTCAGGCGCCTCTTCTGAATAGTTTGGTGGTTGGGGGAAAGTTGGTTAAGGTGGTGAAATCTTTTAAATATCTAGGTGTAACCATTAACAATAAAGGTAGTTGCAAAGAGGAACTAAAAATTCGTATACAAAATGCTAGGGCGGCTTTTTATAAATTTTTTAAACTGTGGAAAGCTAGAGAGATATCCGTTTTCACAAGACTCCGTATTTTCAACTCAACCATCATCCCGATTCTCTTTTTTTTTGCCCATATTTTAAGAAACCATAGTAGCAATAGCCTCGTTATTGATGCCATTAATTGGTTATACTCCTTTAATGGGAAAACATATTGCAAATATAAGACATTATTTCTACAGAGCCTTGAAGGACATAATGGATCTAAACTTAAATTTGAAACAGTTCCTAAGGCTAAATACAAACAAAAAATCTATAAAGAAATTACTAAAAATTAAATCAAACTACCTAAACCTCTCGTAATTTTTATTTTTTTTTTAATTTTTTTATTTCTGTATTTCAGGTTATTTAATCTCTTCATTTCTCAATTTACCTCTTGACTTTGTCTTTCACCTTTTCTGTAAATTACTTACTTCACTGACATTAGCTTTTATTTATCTTATTGACTTAATGTACTAATTTAAATCAGTCCGTCCCATATTTCTAATTACATACATTACATATACAATGTCTTAGGTGTTGTTGTACTTCTATACATTTCCCATTATATGAGTTAAGATATATTAATGGCATTTGAGAAATAGTTTGTGATTTGCGTTTCTTATGTGGGCTAGAATTAATCTTTGGCTCTTTTTAACTTAGTTTTTGGGTATGTTTTGTATTTTTCCATAGTTTTTGAGTTCGAAATGTTTCTGCGGTAGAAGGTATTCTCTTTTGTTTATGAGGCATTTATTTGTTTATAGTCATCTATTTTTTTATTTTATTTTTTTAATTTATTTTTTATTTATTTTTTTCTTCCCCAGTTTCTTTGGTCTCTCTAACATGTCCGCTCCCTCCATAGACTAATATAGGAATAGTGGATGTGCCCTCAGTCTAGAAAATACAGATTTCTCTCTTATCTTCCATACTTTTTATATACGTTTAAAAGTTTCCACTCGCCTTTGTATTCTTATTTTTCTTCTTCTTTGCAACTACTTTTATTATTAAGTATGTTTCCTAAGTACATTGTGACTACATTTACCCTGTTCTAACTATAAGTTTTTGAAGTGGTTACATGTTTTTCTTGGGAAAAATAAGGAGGAAAACTGTTTTTTTATTCATTTCATTATTTGTCTTTATTATTGCTAGTTAACTAGATTTAACGTCTTGAACTTTTTTCTTTTCCAAAACATTACATCTTAATTGGAGTCTACATATAATACATTGGTCGTTCCCAGTGTTTCTCTTTTGTTTTAATTTTTATGTTTTTATTTAGGAGTGGCAAGAGTTTAGCCTTGTTTTACTCCCTTTTACCTTGGATGTAGGGGATGTTCTTCGTCATTGATTTCGAAGCATCCAAACATGTATTAGTGGTTTTCTGAATCTGAAAGATGTTGGGGTCTTCCCTTTTCTGACAACGAAGCTGCATGGTTAACATTATCAATAGCTCTGCTGTAATTTACAAATGTAAAGTAGAATGGGGTTTGTACTTACTTTTTCTGCATGATTATTTTTCTGAATTAATTTTTGGCTCCAGTATATTCTTTTCTTGGCCTGTATATACTTATGTATTTTTTAAGGGGGGGGGGGAGGGGGGGATTCGGTGTAGGTGACATGCTTGTGGTTTTTTGAGTGAACCAGAAAAAAATTTTTTTCCATGCTACAGGATGTGATGGCTAAGCTCAGTAACCCTTTAATTTCTGTGGTCTTAGTTTTTTGGGTAGTTACTTAAATAGGATTTGTTCCATCCCACTGCAGTAGTTCCGCTCTCCCATATTTTATTGAAAGAGGGCTAAAAGGTAGCGAGATATTGTTATAGGTGCTATTTTTGGTTTTTCTGCTGTGATATTATCTAGCCCCGGAGCTTTGTTTTTCCCATTGTCTTTTACCACTTGTTATTTCATTTATTGAGAAACCAGTCGACAGGGGGGTGGCAAGGTTTGTAATTATGTTTGTTGGTAGAGTCTTTCCGTGAGTGATAGACTATCATATAACAATCAAGCCAGAATGCCTTTTGTTAATCCTGGCCAACAATTACTTTTCTATTTCCTATAACTTACGTAGCTGGTTCCTATTTTTGCGTCGTAGCTCCTTTCTCACATATCTTTATCAATATCAAAGACCTTTTTCTCTATATAATCTATCTATCACTCCATAGAGTATTTTGTTTCTCTGGAAAAAGAAAAAAAAACCTTTGTTGTGTGGTGTTCGTTGCTGGATAGTCATAAACCTCTTACTGACTAGTTTTGCCTATTCACTGGAATTTTCACCTATTTAAACAATTTGCGGTAAACCCATTAGCTTTTTCTTATTTTTATGAATAAATTCTAATTTCAATTGTTATGAACACATTCTCAATTATTGATAGTAATTATCAAGGCTTACATTAGATGTTAAACTTAAAATTAGCCACCACCCACCCTTAAAGTAATTAAATTATTTTTGCAGTTCTTGGGTATAGGCTTTTGTTTTTCCCATTTCTTTTTGTTTATTAGCCTATAGACGTTTAAGCAACAATTCTCGGATTGTTGCGCGTACAAATACGTGCGGTTTCCCCACAAACGTGTGAAGGGCTCCTCATTTTTCTCCCCTTAATTAACTATCCAGTTTGATGGATTTTCGAGGAAAACCTAGCGTAGCTCTGTTGTATCCACAACCAGAGGGCGAAAACGCTTTTATCACGTAATCAGCTTTTTATAAGATTATAAGTAATATAGTATCTAAACAACCATCACTTGATCATATTCATACCAAGCTGCAATAATAAAATTAGCTCTTGGATCATTCTCTCCCAAACCTGCAATAACCAAGCTTTTAGCCCTTTATTCACAATTAGCTGTTTATAAGATTATAATCTAGAATTATTAGGATCCTTCCTATAGCTATTTATGAAATTTAAACAATTATATCAACAACATGAATCATTCATTTATTATCATACCTACATAATTTTAAAATATAACCAATTATCAAGATGTTTATTCATCAATTTTTCCAATTTTAATTTCTTCTTTCAAGAAATTAGTATTTGATTTTTCTTATTTAAAAATGTATATTGTTTTCAATGTATCTTGATGTTCTCTTAAATTAACTGATATAATTTTTACTATCCCAAAATGTTCTCCTGAATTCTTATTATTATTAATGAATTTATTCAAAATAATCAAATATAACCTCATTATCCAAAATTGTTGCTGGGTTCCCATAGTTATTGTTTGAGTCAAATTAATTTTTTCTACAACATGAATTCTTAATTTACCATCCTCTGTATGTTTTCATCATAAATCTGTCCCTCTTGTCAAAAATCAGTACATATAAGTAATAATGAATGCTTACAAGTCCATGGTCCTCCTTCACTCAGCTGTTCACACTCTGGCTACGTTCTTTTTTCACTTACCAATACTTTGATTATCCCCCCAGAAAATTCCGTTCCACTTCACCACAATATAATTCCAGCTTCTCAGATATTTTTCTTGACCATCCCAAACCAAATATTATTTCAAGGATCCCTAAAGGTGCTAGATTGTATGTTGCTAAATCTTTTGCTGAATGCCTATCCTCTCTTTTGCAAAACTTTAGTAATGAACAAGAATGGTTAAAATTCCTATATTTTGGATATAATACTTTCAGAGTGCCTGACAAAAATTCACCTAAATCCCTCACTCAGCAAATCAAGGATGCTGCCTCAATGAAGACCCCCCCCCCATCTTCATGAAAACAAAATTTCACAGCCAGTCTTAAACAAAAAAAGACTCTCACCAATAGAGTTGAAGGCCAATTTGATCTGCAAGAAAATTGACAACTTCAATATTAAAGGAGCACTCAGATTTGTGTCCACACATGACTCTTTAGCTGAGCCATCCACGTCCACCTATTTAAAGTTATGTCAAAAACACCCCTCAGCTAACATCATCCCTATTTCCCCTCAACCTCATTCTACTTGCGCCTCTCTTTTTACTTCTGAAGAAGTGAGGAAAACCATTCTTTCCTTTTATCGCGATTCCGCTCATGGGCTCGATGGCATACGCCCCATTTTTCTCCAGGAAATCACTTCCCCCTCTACATGCTCACACATCCGTTCTCTCCAAATTAACAAACTTCTGCAACAAAATTTTAAACGGTGATGTTCCAAAGTTCGTTTCACCTATCCTCTTTGGTGCTAGGCTAATCGCACTTCAAAAGCCTAATAATGATATCAGACCCATTGCCATTGGTTCTACCTTTCGTCGTTTAGTAGCCAAGATGATATCATCTCGAATTAAGCATGATGCTTCACGTCTCCTAAGCCCCTTCCAACTTGGTGTTGGAATCCCCGGTGGCTGTGAAGCGGTTGTACATATGTCCAGATTATATCTTGAAAATTAACCTTCTAATGAATCCTTGATTAAATTCGACTCACTCTCCCGGAACTCCTTTCTGAGTTCCTCAAGTAATCTTTTTCCCAGTTACACTAAGTTTTTTTTATTCGTGTTATCAACAGCCCTCCACTCTTCAGTTTGATACCTTTAAAATTCCTTCCGTCGAGGGCATTCAGCAGGGAGACCCCCTAGGTTCCCTATTCTTTTGTTTAGGTATTAATGACATCATTAAATCCATTAATTCGGTCTGCTCATTATCCTTGCATTCCTGGTACATTGATGATGGTATCCTTGGAGGATCCAATGTTGAGGTCAATAAAGCCGTGAACAACATCAAGGAGACCGGTTCTGCTATTGGACTCTCCATTAATCCAGAGAAATCAGAATTTATCTCTATCAATACAATCGAACCTAATACAAACAAATTCAAACTAACGACTCTTGATGGTCTCTATCATCTGGGAGCCTCCGTTGGTGGTAACTCTGCTAATTCTTCCTTTCTTCAGTCCACTTTGGATACTTTATTTGAGTTGGCATATTTATTTTCCCTACTTCCCTCTCATAAAGCTTTTTTTCTTGTGAAAAATTTTTTCAATATTCCCCGTATTCTTTACTCACTTCGTTCAACAGCTATATTTAAATTCCCCATTCCACTTGGAGTTTATGAAAATGGGATCAAAATCCTTATCGAAAATATCCTAAATCTTAAATTTGATGAAATTGCATGGACACAAGCCTCTTTACCCACTAAGATGGGAGGTCTAGGTTTCAGATCTCTTTCCGATCTCGCCTTAACAGCCTTCATATCCAGTTACCTTTAACTAAAAACATAGTAAATCCTAATTCTTTAAAACTCAACTCGTCTTATAATGAAGCAATCATCGAATGGAAGACTCGAATTACTGCGGATCACCCTCTTCCCGAATCGAATAAGCAGAAGGACTGGGATAGGCCTATTATTGTACTCTGCGTTGAATCACTCCTTTCCAGAATGCAATTATCTGACCGTCCCTTATTCTCTTCTCTGCTTAATGGTTCAGGCCATGAGTTTCTCGAAGCTATTCCGTCTGTTAATCTGCAATAACAACTGAATAAAAACGAGCTTACTCACGCAATTGGTATTCGAATTGTCTTATTACCCACCCCACATATGTTCAGGTTGCGGTTCTGCCGTTTTGGGCAATGGTAGACATAGTCTTCATTGTCGCTATGTAAAGGTCGAATTGTAAGACATAATCTATGCAATTCTATCATCCTTAGAGCTCTTAGATCCGCTCATATCCCCTCCACTCTTGAACCTTCTGGTTTTTTCAGATCTGATGGGAAACGGCCTGACGGAATTTCACAAATTCCTTGGAAGTGCGGTCAATTCCTGGTCTGGGACTACTCTTGCATTGATCCACTCGCTCCATCAAATCAAACAGTTAATATACTTAAGAAAAAGGAGTCACTCAAAATAGCGAAATATTTTGAAATCTCTCAAGAATATATTTTCATCCCCATCATTTCCACTACCCTTACTACTTTTGGGAAATATGCTATCCTTTTTCAAGGAACTCGGCTCCCACATCCGTCAACTAACCGGTGAACCCCGCGAGGGCTTCTTCTTAAGGCAAAGGCTCGCCATCGCAATACACAAGGCTAATTATATTAGCTTCATAGGCAGTCTCATTCCACAAGATGATCCTTCCTAACCTCAATACTTTTCATAACACCGTCACAAACATATTCTCCAATATTTTATTATATATTTCCTTTTTTTTATTATACTACTAGATGTATAATCTTTTTAATGTTTTATTCTCTAGAATTAAAAAATTTAATATATTTTTAATATTAATTTAAATAGTATATATTTTTTTTTCTTCATATAATTTTTAATATATTCTTATTTGTTTTGTTTTAAAATATATTTCATTTTGATATCATTTATATTATATTGTATTTTTTAATTGAAACCGTTTTAAATACGAAATAAAAATAAATATTAATATTAATATATATTTTAAAAAAAATATCTAATAAAATTTACGATTAAATTAAAAAAAATGGCTTGCATAATCTTATTTCTTATTTTATAAGCAGTTAATAAAAATGGGATAAAAGTTTTAAATTTTAATTATTATTTTTTTTAACTTGCCATAAATAGCCACTTGTTTCTTAAAAAAAATTTAGAAATATATATAAAACCATTTTAAAGAATATTTAATTTTTTCTAAAAATAATGATTATAATATAAATGTTTTTATCGACTCTTGTAAGTATATTAAATATACTATATGAATTACAAGGTAAAATTTAGAAATCCAAAAAGGTAATATTACATTACCGCTCGTTTTAATGTTTTTTTTAAAAATCATATTTTAATTTTTTTTTCATTAGTTTTAATTTTTTTATGAGATTTCATATTATATATCTATCTAAATAGAATAAAAAGAACAAATAGTGTATTCTTTTAATATACGAATAGAATGATGTATTTTAAGGAGAATATTAAAAATCGTGATTTTATATACCTCTTGTTCGAGACTTAGAAATAATGTTCAATAAACCTAATATATATATAAAATTTATATTACCCCTGCTGTTTTGTCTTCTTAAAGAGACTAATTAAAAGGATGAGTCTTTGGCAATAAAATTAGGTTGTCTTTGTGTTTTATTGGAGAAGATAAAAAAACAAAATATTTTTAGATGCTAATAACTATATCCGTTATATTTAATGTATATATTTTTTTTACATTGACAATTCGACACATTTAATTTTATCCCATATCTCATTTCATACATATTTTTTAATTCAATATCATTAGATTTTTATATATTTTTAATTATAATTCGTAAATGAAAAATTTGTGAAAATTTGTTACTTAAATAAAACTTTTCGAATTGATAATTTCTAAATTAAAAAAAATATTTACAAACCCTCCCAAAAATAAATTTGCCCTAGCTAACACATCCCCAATAATAAAAAAATAATCGCAATTTCCCTATTCCTACCCATCTTACATATTTTTCTTAGTATTTTTATGCCACCAACGATTAGAAAACATTTTATACACTTAATCGTTTAAACTATAATTCTCTAGAACAATTTATGAAGATAAAACTACCAAACTATAACATAACGGCATTGAGGATGTCAACAACTTATTTAGATTGTCATCTGCATAACATATCGAAGGAAGAAACGGTATATTATCATTTGATAGATATTAAGCCCACTCAAAAACGAATAAGAATCAAATAGGGCCTTATTTGTAAACAAATCGAATAATTTAATATTCTTATTTTACGAATAATAAAATTTACTATTTGTATTCGATTTATTCGTTTTTTTAATATTATAAATTAACTAAAAATGCATATTAATTTAATTTATAATACCAAGCTAATTTTTAAGGCAGAGTTTTTCTTATTGTTTCTTCTTTTTAAGATATTCGAAGCCTTCCACAAATTGTTGATGTATCCTTGTTAATTACTTCTCCTGTCAGATTGATAGATCATCAATAGAAATGACTAATGATTAAATTTTATTATAAAACATATTATTTGTTCTGAATAATTTGATTCAAATTAAACGAATAATTTGGTTTAAATAAAACAAATTATTCCAATAATTAATATTTGAATTATTTGTTTTATTTGAATCGGATAATTCTTTATTCTTGTTCAGCAAAACTAACAATTTGCTATTCATATTCGTTACTATTCGATTCGAATCTATTTAATAAATTTAGACAATTTGGTCATACACTTGAGTCCTTTACCTTTATAATTTAGATAGAATACCTGCAATAATACCCAAATTGAATACACTTCAATACACATACTGTATCACTATTATTTACCATATTGTTAAAAATAAAATCCATTTTTAATAAAAGTGGAAAAAATGGGGTTTTAAAGATCAGTCCACTCGAGCTTTTCTTCAAAAAGTCAATATTATCTCACCTATCTACCGATATTATCGGTGCAGCCCTAGCTAAATTTTCAATTAGTTTTGATTTTAAATTTACAGTTACTTTAAGAAAAATATAGAATCATTATTTAATGTGCATTGAAGTCTTACATGCAATGCATGTTTTATATAGTAAGCCTGATTACCACTCCATTGAAATATTAAAACAAGTTATTTAAAATATTAATTAGGATTTCAAAATTATATAGCAGATAATAAAATTTTATAATTTAAGATATCATGGATGAGGTTGGGCGATAATCAAATCCTTTCAATAGGAGATTTCAAGTTTATTGAAGACCCCAGAATAACAATAATAAATCAACCAAAGTATCAAAATTCAAAATTAAAGATTCGTTATATAAATAAAGATGATGAAGGATTTTATGAGTGTCAATTTACTACTGAAATCGATAAGATTGGACTAATATTCAATTTGACTGTTGTCTCAGGTTAACTCATACATAAGATCAGCCAACTTAATACACAGAATCTATCAGGGCGATGGGGGGGGGGGGCTATGTACCTATATTGTAAATCAAGAAACCACTATTCGTTAATTGGTACTGTTCTCGATTTGAACCGATTTTAAAAAAAGGCTAACTCAATATTTTAGCCGGAAAAATATTTCCCAAGCTTCAGGATTTCGTTAATAGATGCCCAAACCTTTGGGCCGTTTATGAGCAAAATCTTTAAGCTTGCGTAATATTTTTCTGATTGAGTTAGCCGTTTTAGAAAATTGGCTCAAAGTGTTTAACAACATTATCTTTAATGCTATTTTTATATATAGATTCATTTATCACAATATTCGATGTATATTTATTATGATTGTTTATAATAGGTATTGTCAATAAAAACTATTCAAATTTTTTGATTAAATCCAAACATTTAGAAACCAAATTTACAAGTAAATGTATTTATTTTTAAATGTTTATTTTTAATTCATACGTGTATTTATAATAAATTGAACCAGATAACGTAAAAAGATCTTCTCTTACATCAAAATCAGAAAATTATCAAAAGCCCTTAAAACATGTCAAATTTTTTATATTAATACTATATATTTATGTGTACTAGGTGTAAATAATAATGTTAGCAAATAATTTTGTAAGTATATCAGCTAGTTGATTCACAAATATATATTTTATGTATATACTTTTTTTATTTATTTCTAAGAATCAGGGATGGGTATAATACAAAATATATATATATATATCTTATGAAATTATATTATCAATAAGATATATTATTGTAAATTAATTCAATATAATGTTCTTTTTTAAAAAAATTATACATGTCAGAAATCAAATATTTTAACACTAAATAAAAATAATACATGTCTATTTATATATTAAATCAAAATTGTCAACAAATTGGCTTATTATTAACATTAATTAATATTAGTAGTCAGAAATTAAATTATAATTATCTTAAATTTTGTATTAAAATCAATAGTGAAAAAATAGAGTTCATTTCTCAGGCCTTACTGAGTTTCAAGCATAGACGCACCTATATCATCTTTTTGCAAAACAGATACTGCAAGATATTAGGCCTATATCTGGAAGCGATACTCATATTAAAAATTAATAAAAAAACTAAGGCTGTTATAGTTATATTTTTACAAAAAATAACTGCATTTGGTTACATTACTTTATTTTTTGGATGCACTACTTTCCAAGTAAAAAAATATGTTAAATATTTATTTTATGTTAGCGTCAATGTGATTTTTCGGCAATGTTTTATTTTTACAACTTTAAATCATTTTTTGGGCGCGTTTTTTAAATTTAAAATCGGATTTTAGCGGAAATATATTCTAACACGTTTGAAATACACTTATGAACTGTAGAGAATTTTTCCGTTACCACTGAGTCATTTATAATTTATATTAAAAAATCTGGAAAATTTGATATAAATGGAAAAATTGTCTGAAATTTATAGGGTAGGTTTCCAAATATGACGGTATACATTTTCGGTAAAATCAGATTTTTAATTAAAAAAGTGCACTCAAAAAATGATTTAATGTTGAAAAAATAATACATTGCCGGAAAAAATATATATCTCCTTTATCATCTTTATATTAAAATTTCCCCAAATATGTCTCAATTACATCTAGCACATCTATACAACTCTTATTTAGTATAAGAAAGTATGGTGTTTAAGATATAAAAGGTTTTGTAAAAATAAAATATAATTTTATTTTAACAATGAAAAGATCAAAATATAATTTTAATTTAACAATAATATGTTTATATCTTCATCGAAAGTACGATAATAATCAATACCATAAATTGTATCCTTAAACGGTTTCATGTTAATCCAGCAAAACTTTTATAGGAAATGAATTTTATAGCAAAACCCTTATTGCGATGAAACATTTAAAGTGAATACATTACAGCAAAACTTTTATCGCGAAAGTTTTATAGCTAAGTCATGAAATCGCGAATACGATATAGCGAAAACTATTTCGAGGAATATATCACGAATATATTATAGCGAATTTAATATCACAAGGTCTGTAAAGTGCGCACAAATTGAACGTTGCAACGCAGCGTTTCAAAACGCATATATAAAAACGTAAATGCAGTTAAATTTAAAACAGATAAAATTCCTTGCCTTATATTTCCTTAAAAAAAATAAAGAAAGGAAAAGGAGCAAGACATCTCAAATATATGTTAAAAGAAATCTTTTTTCTGAATATATTAATAATAAAGGCGATTTAACACATTCTCAATTTTATAATTATACAAGATGAGGTAAAATAAATTTAATTCATTATTAATTATTTATATAATAGGTATTTATGGTGTATAATTTGCACAACTTGCTTATAGCTCAAGGATTTCAAAATCCTGTATAGCTAATATTGTGAAATCAGTGTGCACAGCATTTGGAATGCTACTGTACTTATTCACATGCCTAGGCCTAATAAAAATGATTGGGAAAGAGTAAATTTATTATAATAAATCAAGATTAATATTTACTTTTATCTTTAGTTTTTTAAGGAATTCCTGCTTCAATCAGGATTTCCAAATTGTTTTAAGGCTATAGATGGAAAACATATCTATATCGAGAGCCCTCTTAATAGTGGCTCAAATTTTTTAACTGCAAGCATAGATTTTCAATTAACTTGTTAGCCCTAAAAGACATTAACAGGAAATTTATTTATATAGATGTGGGAGCATATTGAAAGCAGAGTGATGGTAGAGTATTTAGAAATAGCTCTTTATATAGAGGTTACATTATATTAATTTTATTATATCTTAAAAATATATTAAAAGTTGGTGAACCATACACTTGATCTCCCTGCTTTATGTAATCATCCAAATTAGATACAACAATGATAAACCTCACTACTAGACCTTTCTTACCTAGCAGAGAAAATAATTCTACTTCAATGGAATCAAAAATTATTTGAGACAAATATAAAAATTTTATAAATTATTAAATTTTTATTGTATTAAATTTATTTATGAAAATATTTTATATTAAATTGTGTTACATAATTAATTTTTATAGACAATTATAATATTAAATGATATAAATAAAAAGATTGAAAATTAAGGAAAATTTATTTAATATATTAAATCTTAATATGGACACTATTCTAGGTGTAGCCTCTTGAGCTATTTAAAATCTTGAGGAATGAACCTCAAACTTAAAATAATATGATCTTATATCTTACAACATCATTTATTTAAAAATATACAAAATACATACAATACATTTTTATAAAAAATAAATAATTTATATAATGCTATTAAAAATATCTAATGGAGAATCATTGTCAGGTTGTGATGATATAGGTTCTGACGATATATCATTTGCCTTGAGATAATATAAATATTTCATAACCTCTGTTTTAAACAGAAATTGCTTCTCATAGATTAAGGATTCAGCCTCCTCTACAAGGCTATTCAAAAAATGCCTAAATAAAATATAAAAAAATTTAAAATATAAATTAGCTTTACAGCATCCCAGATGCTCTTTCTTCCAAAACATTTATTAACCTATTAAATTCATTAAGTACTTTAGGTATTTTTGTTGTTGAGAGTTCCACATGAAAATTAACATTTCTAATATTTTATACAAGGTAATTAACTTTTTGAGAATAAATAATTTTTTATGAATAGTAAATTATTTTATGGGATTTATTCAAATATAGATGGTAAGTAAAATCAATATAAATTTTGAATCAATATTGGATAGGCTTTGTAGTAACATCAGAACAGAATTTGAGGATTGGCACAGCCCTACTCTTTATTTTCCAAGTAGTTATTATCAACTTACCAATAAAATAAACAACATGAATATTTAATTAAGTAAGTTTTCCTATTTCCTCCTTATTCAGCTGATACTTTAAGTTTCTCATGAAAAAGGGTTCAGCATTTCTGCAAAGCTTTCGGTAATTTCATCGTTCCATGTCATAAAAATATTGTTATATCATTTATTAATAATTATTCTTACAATTTAGAAGAATTTTATCACTTTAAAATTTAAAAAGTTTCAAAAAACACAAGCAAGTTTGTCTTTTAAAAAATAATTTAAAATGAAAAACGGAAAACGGAAATGTGCTCAATTTGAACGAATGCATTTAAAATGCATTGCTTGCGTTTTAAAACGCTGCGTTGCAACGTTCAATTTGTGCGCACTAAAAACTTACTAAAACTCGGGGTAAAATATTTTTTTATATTTATTTTTTTAAATATTTTTAAAAAATAAATATGCGATCGTCTGGATATTGGTAGTAATTTTTTTATGTAATAATAATTCAAAGTTTCATTACTCAAAAATGTTTTAAAAATTGCATATACATTCAATTGGCGTAATTTTAGATTTTGATGCAATAAGAATTTCTTTTTAATATTTTTTTAATTCCTCAGAACTGGAAGAAATTCTTCCTCTCATTTATATATATGTGAATATTCTTATTTACGTAATATTAAAAATATGTCAAATTTAAGTAAATTAATTAAATTTTTAAATGATATAAATTTATATAACTATTTATGTTTTTCCTTAAAATTATATATATCTATATATTATCAGTTTATATATTATGTTTATTCAAATAAATTGCTTAATTATCTAGTATTTGATTTAATAGTCCTAACTAGTGTTGTTAAACGGCTCGTTTTGAGCCGATTTTTAAAAACGGCTAACTCATTATTCCATCCAGAAAAATATTATGCAAACCTGAAGATTTTGCTCATAGAAGCAACAAAGGTCTATACATATATGAACGAAATCTCGAGGCTTAGGCATAATTTTTCTGGCTAATATATTGAGTTAGCCGTTTTAAAAAATCGGCTCAAAACGTTTGTGTAATGAAACTTTGAATCATTATTGTGATAAGTTGGGGTATTAGAACCTAGAATAAAATAGAAAGAAAATTAAACCATAATATAAATTCTAATTCCTTTATTAAACTCTATTAATTATAAATTAATCAATTATAAATTAACATAAGAGGAAAAAGTAACAAAAAAAAAATTAAAAAATGTATAAGCGAAAAATAAAAAGTCAATAACTCCAAGTTAAACTCTTATATGAAATATCTCCAATTATTACGCGTTTTCATCTCATTTGCATAGTCTAAGACTTAAATAATAAAGTAATAATTTTAATAATTTGTTTGAATATTATCACAATTTGAATAATAAATTTTTTTGTAACTGAATATTACAATAATCATTACATCAAAAAATTTCCACCCTTATCCGCACGATCGCATTTTTATTTTTTAATTAAAAAAATTATTAAAAAAAAATAATATTAAAAATTCCCCGAGTTTCAGTGAGTTACCCACGAGGTCAATATCGCGATAATTGTTTGTTGTTAATTAGTCTAGTTCTTCCGACTACTAAAAACATTAGATACTAAAATCGACTAAAGTTGACCCATTTATCGGTTTAGTCAAACCATTTTGTCTGCTTAATTAATCCATAGTCGACTAAATTGTATTTTAGAACCGAAACTGAATCAATGTATAGTCGGGGTAATATTAAATAATATACATGGTAAATTGAGATTTCATTGAAGATGAACCATAGAAAAGTAACAATTGCCATATAATCCTTATATATTAAATTTTTTGACGCAAATGAGTACTAAAAATATATATATTATAAATATGTCAATATTATTTCAGCGTAAATGTACCATAGAAAAGTGACAATTGTCATAATCGTTATTTAAACTTTTTTTAATTATATGGGTAAAAAAATCAATTGTAAACATGTTAAAGTGAGATTTTAGGGAAAATGAACCATAGAAAAGTGACAATTGTCATAATCCTTATTTTTTAACTTCTTAGAATTTCTTTAAAAAGCAAATGGGTAAAAAATTGCAAACATGTTAAATTAAAATTTAAATAAGAATGTACCATAAAAAATGACAATTGTCATAATAGGTATTTTTAAACTTGTATTAATTTTTTTGAAACTATTTATATAAATATCCTAAATTATCATTGTAATTTATGTCAATTATAATATCATATTTTATTTATTACATTTTATTCTTAAAATATCAATCAGAATAACATGTCATTTCCAATTATTATTTTATAATTTACATAACAACCATATACCAAACTATTTTATGTTATTATATTTTAGTACATTGCATTGCATAGTTAGCGATATTATTATATACTTTACTTTCATCAATTTCTATCAAGTTAAATAAAATATATTTTACTATTATCTATTTAATTAAATAGCCTCATATTTTCATATAAAAAAATTATTTCAATGGATGCCAAATTTAAAAAAATTGGTGAAAAGTTTAAGAGCAATGAATATGAAGTAGGGGAGATTGGGGTTAGGTAAACCCCGGGGCTTGACAAACCACTTAATCTCATTTTAAAATTAGATACACCAGAAGGTTAAAATTTTATCCTAATATAGTTTTTATTAGTTTACATTTATAGACAAAAAATATTTTGAAATAATTAATTATTAAAAAATTTATTTAAGAAATAAAATTTTGATGAAATTTTCAAAAGATTTTTACGTGACAGATTTTTAATTTTTATTAAAATAATTTTATTGTCAAGTTTAAACACTCTTCTATAATTTGGGTAAGTTTTATGAGTATTTATTTATCATATCTAGATATTATTGCAATCATGATTTGTCAATTTAGAGCTATCAGGGTTTGCTTAACTATACATGTCAATTATGGCATTTAATAATGAAAAAAATTTCAAAATCTTGAAAAGGCAATTTCAAGGCTGTTTATGATTGGTATTTAGGATTTATGCTAAGAAATCTTAATCTCTCCTTAAAATTCATATTTTTTATGTCCAAAATGTTTATTAAATACACTAAAATGTTTATTAAATTAACCAAAATAAGTTTCAATTTATATATATATTTAGCTTCAATTTATAAGTATTATGATATTTTGAACAATAAAATTATTCTATACGTATCATTATTAATAAATAAAAATGCATTTCAATTTATTATGGCCTAAAAAAACCAATGGTTTATGAAGCCCTTAAAATGGTTTGCCTAACCCCGCTATTCGGGCTTGTTGAACAAAATTTCCACTTTTACAAAAAATAAAATTTAAAAAAAATGTTTATATTCTTTTTTTATAAGGCATCTTTGTAGAGTATAGTTTTAGGTATCTAACCATATATTATTTTTTATATTATCTATAAAAAACCAGGAGCTATACCCAATTTTGTAAAAATCGGTTCGACTAACCCCAGTCTCCCCTAAGGGAGAATGCCAATAGCAAATCTACGATCTGGAAAACATTTTTATTTATATATGATGAAAACAAAGAAATACTTAATTATGTAAGTTGCAATTTTGCAAATATATGCTTATAATTCTATAACAACATACATAAAATATATGATATTATGAAATTATTTTAGGCATAAATCAACTAAGGCATAAATGCGTATTTACGAGAGTAAAAAGTCTCAATTAATAATTGATAGCCTTTTTGGTACTGATCCCAAAAAGCTCAAAAGTTGTGCCAAATTAAAAAAGTGTACAAAGGTGCTCACCATGTTTTGTGGACGTGATTTGAGATCATTTGATGCAATTCATGGGGAAAGTTTTGTTGATTGTTGCCAATATTTTGCCAAAATTGGCTCAATACATGGAAATATTGATGTTAAAAGCATCAGTCCAAATCCCACGACAATTTCTAGAAATTTATTAGAAACTGCTGATGGTATACGCAATAAATTATTTCCGAAATTAAACGCAAAAAAGGGTCAATGTGCTGATAACAAATATATGAAAATATGGTTAAGTTAAATTACTTATAATTTTTATATTCAATTGCATTTTAACTTTAATATTTTTTACAAATTAAATAAAATGCAACTTAAATATCTTGATTAGATTATGGCCGTCAAATAAACTTTTATTTAAGGTGGCGATGAATATATACACATAATTTTTTTTTGGTTATTATAATATTCAAACTCAAATTGTAAAATTTTATTCGGGCTCAGGTCGGGTTAGACTAAAAAATGTGTGCTCGGGGTCTGATCGTGCTCGGACAAAAAAGTTTTTTAAATTCGTGCTCGGGTCGGGCTCTGGCTGCGAAACACCCATCGCGAAGTTCGAACGTAATTTGGCCTCCATGTAAAAATTGAATAAGATCCTGGTTACCTCTAGGATGTATAATAGAAAAGGGACAATTGTCATAATCGTTAATTTAAAACTTTTTGAAGCAAATGGGTAAAAATATAAATTGTAAATATGTTAAATTACATATTTAAATGAGGATGTACCATAGAAAAGTGACAATTGTCATAATCGTTAATTTTAAATTTTTGAAGTAAATGGGTAAAAATATAAACTGTAAACATGTTAAATTTAAATTAGGATGTACCATAGAAAAGTGACATCAATTATTTTGAAGCAGATAAAAATATAAATTGTAAGCATGTTAAATTAAAATTTCAGTGAAGATGAACTATAGAAAAGGACAATTTTTATTCACTATTTTTTGACTTTTTATACCATGCAGATGTTATATATATATTATTAAAAACTCCCACTCAGACTACAATTTATCATTGTTATAAGAAAAATTCGCAATTTTTAGCTATTTATGACCTATCTCATTTTGTTTTGGATATTGTGTTTATATAATTTAAAATACCATTGAAATTATCAAAGTCGATTATTTATCAATTGCAACAAAATAAAATCAGAATTATCCGTAGCAAATATGATCTTTACCTAATGATATTAATACACACAGTGACGTAGCCTCCTAATAACCTCCAAAAAAATTTTAAAATTTTTTTTTATTTAATTTAAAAAAAATTTTTTTATTTATAAAACGGATAAAATAATATGTACGATATCAAAATGAAATATATTTTCAAAAACAAATAAGAATACAAATAAGAATTTCAATTTTAAATCATCACATGGTTTGAATTAAAAATTAAATGAACTAAGATATTAAAGGGTGGGGGGAGGCTATAAAGATATATTGAAAATATTTTATGGTATAGTAGAGCCGAGGATGGTGAAAAATATAATCTGCATATCTCGAAAGATATTTTTTGAAAAACAATTATAAATTTAATAATATATTTTAAATTGTTAAACAATTTATAGTTTTAAAATTTTAATTAATTTTTTTAATGTTAATATATAAATTTTTCATATTTTAATAACCTTTGAAATTCATATTTTCTTAATTACTTTTAAGTTTATTTAATGATCTTTTTTTCTTTTTGTGAAATATATTTTGTGCGACCTTTAAAAAATGATATCGTATTTGTATATGTAAAACGTTAAAATAACTTTTTTTAAAGTAACCTTAAAACAAATTGTAAATTGTAACTTTTCTTAAATTAACCTTAAAACAAATTGTAAATTGTATATATGTATATAGTATTAAAATAATAATATATATAGAGTTGTAAAATTTTCAATATCTTCAGTAGTAGTAATAGTAATAAAAATAAAGATAAATTAAATAAAAGAAATAAAATAAAATAAAATAATTTTTTTCACTTTTTCTTTACCTGCCTTCCCTGAAAATAACATTTATAATTTTTAATTAAAAGAAAAACAGTTTAATTTGGTAAAGATAAAGGGCAAGCTTTTATTTTCTTTTGCCAGTTGAATCTGAATTGTTGATTACAATTGAAACGCAAAATCTGATTTATCAGGATCGTAAGATAAGTTACTTTGAGATGTCGAATTTTGTTATAAAAATCTTGACAGAATAGAGTACTCTTTGAAACCAAAAAATGCTTTGCAGGCCTTTTCCATGTATAATTGCATTTTAGATTCCCTGCATTCAAAAAATTATTTTTTTATTTAGTTATCTTACAGATTAGTATCTAAACTAATGAAAGGTCTTTTTCAACTTTGACAAGGTTAAAAACCTATTTAAGAAATAGCACCGGTAAAAAATGTTTAAATCGATTAGCCCTATTAAATATTTATAAGGAGATTATTCTAGATAAAAATTTGATTCTAGATAATTAGCACAAATACCAGAGAAAAGTAGGTCCCTTTATATAAATTCAAATCATAAAATTGCAATATGATTATAATATGATCTTAGTCACAAAATATTTATATGCAAAACGTAATTACAGTGATACGAGTGTTAATAATCAATTTACAATAAAAGGGGGCTAACATAATAACGATATTTATATATTTCAATACTACAAAAAAAAAATTCAAAGGGATTTAGCTAAGGTGAATATGGTGGTAGGTATTCAATCCTATCTTTATAAGCATCTATAAGATGGCTTCTATGGATAGATGCATTATCTATTACAATAATTGCATCTGGTGGTAAGACACTGATAAGCTCTGTCATAAAATCACGGAATAATAACCCATTATTAGCTCCTTCGATTATTTTATAATGGATCACCCCTCCAATTCCAATTGTTTAAAGTATGCTTACATTTTCCTTTAGAGGATGGGATTTTTATTATTTGAAGGTCATTGTATGGTGCCCAGGCGTAGATTGGTACAACATGCAAGTTTATTCCAGTTTCAGCTAAGAAATATAATTTTTCTTTGATCTTTACACAATAGATTTGAGGAATATTAATTGTCCCAGGAGTATTTCTTCTATCAGGCTCCTTGCCAGCTCTTTTTTTCGACCAACCTATGTTTTTAATATATTTACTAATTGTTGTTTTTGGAATACCCGGGGGAAATTTTCTATTATCTCCAGGATAGTAAGAGTATTATTTTCCATTTTTTTCTTACTTCCTCTTTTTTGAATAATGTATTCGTTTGAAGAATCTCCATTTATATCTGGGAATGTGTCCCGTCTAAATTTATGGGCCGTTGCTGTAAACATTTCGACGTATTTTACTATGTTTTTAATTTTCATCTGTTGTTTTTCAGGCATTGATAACATTTTAGTAGCAAATTCTGTCTATTTGGATATCTAAACATTTCATCCACACTGTAAATTTACCTAATCTTAGTTATTAATGCTAATATTTAAAATAGAATATAATCTGTTTAAAATAGAATATAATCTATTTAAAATAGATTACTTATCAATTAACATATTATGAAGATCTTTTATATTTTTTGAAAGATTTTTGCTATGGTGGGGGAAGGTGGATTTTCCCCCTTGCTGACTACAAGCATGTTATAAGTAAAGTATGATCTTTACCTAATAATATTTATAAAACGATATACCGGTTTTAAAAATGTAGAGAAAACAAACGCTATTTGACTTTTTAATTTAAAGTCCATATAATTTGTCTTGATTTTAAAATCAATAAATTATATTTTTATTAAAATTTATTTACTATTTATAACTTATTTAATACGCGACGAGTTTAAAATTATTTAACCAGCCCACTTGTCAGTTTTATTAATATATTATACTCTTCCGCCCCTTAGATGGTTATGCGTGGGCTAAAATCCCCCTCGTTTCAGCAAAATAATTCAAAAAAGCTTAAACATAACGATTCTAGCAATTGTCACTTTACTATGGTATATCTTTTCATTAAAGTTTTTATCTAACAAGTTTACATTTTATATTTTTACCCTGCTTCAAAAAATTTCAAATAAGTTTAAAAATAACAATTTTGGCAATTGCCACTTTTCTATCGTCCATTTTCACTGAAATATTATTAACATTTATAATATACATTTGCTTCAAAAAAGTTTAAAGATAACGATTATGACAATTGTCACTTTTCTATACTTCATCTTCATTAAAATCTTAATTTAACATGTTTACAATTAACTTTTATATTCATTTGCGTCAAAAAATTTTAAAAAATAATAATCAAATGACAATTGTCACTTTTCTATAGTTCATCTTCATTGAAATCCCAATTTAACATGTTTACAATTTATATTTTACCCCGACTATACAGTGATGCAAGTTAGGCACAAAAGTTAGATTTAATTGACTAAATAGAAGCCGACTAAATGAATTGATTAAGCCGACTAAATGGATTGATTAAGCCGACTAAATGAATCAACTTAGTAGACTACTCGATTAATTTTGTCGCTCGAGTTTTTAGTCGAGAATAATATTTTTAAAAATTAGGTACATGATTGATCAATGATAGAGTTTTCTATTAATTTATAAAATTTATTGGAATAAAATATTTATTGCTATCCTGCCTTATGCTTTTCTTTGAAGTCTTTTATTATAAAATGCGAAGGAATTCAGGCTTTATTAATATAATAATCATTGAGTTCATTAGCTAAACCTATTATTGGCTAAATTGATATCTGGGTTGCGACAATATTTATTGCTTGGGTCCTTATCAGTTTGGCCAATTACTAACCAAGAGTTATAAGCTATTAGACTGCCTTTATCGAATTTTGAATGTTGATTCAAAAATATATTACATCTAAGTGGATAAGGGATTTCTCTAATTCAGAATAGTTTGCCAAACTTTTCATACAAATTCTGTAGGTTAAGCCAATATGTAATGCTTAACTACAATACATGTAGGTTAGTGCTACAGCCAGAGACCTGCAGAGCCGGGCCTATTTTAAATTTTTAAAATATATCCGGGCCGGGCCTGAAATTTTTTTTTTTAAAATACCCAGGCCGGGCCGGGCTGTATTTTTAAAAAAAATATAAACAACATTGTCGTAAATGTGACATTTTCTAACATAATGTCAATCAATTTTTATGTATATATATATATATTTGTTTTATCAATTGTATAATTAATGAAATGTCAGTCATTTCTGACAAATATATTTGTTTTAAATTTTTTGAACAAAGAATCACTTTTTAATTTTTGACTTTGGAATTTTTCATGATTTTTTTCTAATGATAATAAAACTTTTAATTTTTCATGATTTGTTTTAATGATAATAAAACTTTGTAATTTTTTATGATTTAAATTTTAAATAAACGGTTTGAATTTTACTCCAGTTTCAGTTCCGTGTTTCTTTAGTTATTCTTTCTGAGTTAATTCTTACTTTAGAATTTCGTTAGTTTTAGTAATTTTTTTGATATAGTTAACATTTGAATCGTCTTTGTTTCATTTTTATCAGTTGTTGACCGAGACTACCAGGATAGTTTCGATTCCAGGGTTATTCGGTATTTCAAGGTAAAAGAAAATATTTTATTTTATATTTTGTATCTCGCCTCAGAACACAACGCAATCACCTTTTTGTGTAAATTTTTAGAAATTTAACACGGCCGTTTTAAAGTAATATAAATTTTTCATATAATGAGATGGGCTTTATATTTAATTTTGATATTGAGCCTAGCGTATTTGATAAAATTTTGGAGTATCCGAGTATTACTTATCAAAGTTTGTATCAAATGGTTGATAAATTTGATGTAAATAATGCCGTAGTGACAATTTTATTTTTGGTCCTACTGTATGTGTTACATATTATGATAAAATTTTTGTTTGAAAAATGTACGCTGGTTGCGACCAAAGTATATGGTAATTGGAAAATAGACACTCCGGTGTCGGCTGATTGTTGGAAAAAGATTTCGGTCTTGGAAAGTAGTTTAAATGGAATTTTAAATGAAATCAAGAACGGCAGACCTGAAAAGGTGGAAACGATGAAAGATAATAACGATGATCGTTTGGATAGTGTGGAGAGATCTATAGTTATCCTCCAGGAATTGAAAGAATTTAAAGAAGTGATTAAGATTATATATCAAGATATAAATACGTTGGTTATTGCGAATAGTAATATTAATAAAGGCCAAATACGTGGTCCGACATGGACAAATGGAAAAAATATTTCCATTGAAAAAAATTACTTTTCAGTTCATAAGAAAATTTTAGAAGATTTGAAATGTACCCGCTGTGGGTATGTGGGTCACAAGGTAGAGACCTGCGTAGTCAAAGAACAAAATTTTCGTGAAGGTTTTCCGTTAAAGAAACTGACATTTGAAAATTCTAATGTTAGAAAAATTTCTGGTACTAACACGAATAAATTTGATGTTTTACGATCGAATTATGGCAGATCCCGTTTGTGTTTTAAATGTAACAAACCGGGACATGTAGCCATAAACTGTATCAAAAATTGACTATATGATTGCAAATGTAATCATATAGTAGGTAGGAGATCGGGATGGAAAAATGATAATAAAGTAAATAACCATGCTGAAATGAGATATAATTCTCGTAAAAGCAGGGTTTATAACCGAAATTTTTTTATTCATGATGATAAAAATAATAAAGATTCTAATGATTTTAAATGGGAGAAATATCCTAGGGGTATTGTTAAATATTCCGATGAAAGGAATATTAATACTTTCAGATGGGAAAAATATCCCAGTTATATTGCAAAAAAAAATATGAATATGGTTAGGAACCACTAAATTCCGAGTGGAATTTATGTTCAGATGAGAATTCTCATGAAACTGATGTTTCAAATGAGATTAATATTGATCAGTCAATTAAAACATATGATATTTTAATGACTGAGAGATTAGTCGAACCTTGTCCTTGTCCAAGAGTTATCGTAAGAGTTGACTCGAGGGATGTTGACATGTTGTTCGACACAGGGGCTAGCATTTCTATAATGTCTCGAAGAAATTATTTTAAGTATTGGCCTAAGGGTAAGCTCGAGAAAGAATCTATGTGTGTCAGACAATTTGATGGGTCTGAGATAATAGTTTTGGGAAAAACTAAATTGGGCGTAATTCTTCATGATACCACATTTTTCCTAGATTTATGGGTAGTAAAGAAAGATGTGGAAACCATCATGGGGTGGGATTGGATTGTTCAGTTAGGTCCTTTCAGTAATTATTGGAATATTTTTGCCCTACATAATGGTTCGGCCATAATTAATCCGAAAGACCAAAATATTGCTTATAACGTTCGAAAAAATATCCGTGAAATAGAAGGGAAGGATTTAACCATAAAACAAAATGATTCAACCCGTAATTCTGATAGGTATGTAAAGTCCACGGAATTAATGGTTGAAAACAACATTAGCATTGATAAAACCCCAGTGGTTGCTATTGGTATTCCTGAATTACATAAAACGAGTGAAAATATATCTCGTTTAATGAAGAAGTATGAAATAATTTTCGAAGACAAATTAGGTTGTCTTAATGATTATCAAGTAGATATAAAATTAAGGGAAGAATTTGCACCTATTTTCCTAGCGTGTCGTCGAGTCCCTTTTGAATGGAAAAAGGAAATTGACAAAGAATTGGATCAATGGGTTAAAGATGGTATCATTGTTCCAGTGGAATATAGTGTATGGGCAACCCCGTTGGTACCGGTTAAGAAATCAAATGGTAAATTGAGACTCTGTGCTGATTTCAGAGTAACCGTTAATCGATGGGTAGTAGAGGTTAAATATCCTTTACCCCGAATTGAGGAAATTTTGGCCCAGTTGAAGGGAGCGAAATATTTTTCAAAGGTTGATTTTTCGTCAGCCTATTTACAATTACCTTTGAGGGAGGAGATTCGTAAATTATTGACGATCACGACTCCCAAAGGGTTGTTCGCTTTTTGTAGATTACCATTTGGGTTGAGTGTGTCAGCGCCTATTTTTCAGCGCACCATGGCGTCCGTTTTCCAAGGACTAGAGGGTGTATTTTATTACATGGATGATGTGCTAATTACAGGGATAACGCCTGAGCAGCATAACCATCGTTTGGAGGAAGTTTTTAAAAGAATTCATGGTAAAGGCTTGAGAGCCAGCAAAGAAAAAAGTTTTGGGTGTAATGGAGGTCGAATATTTAGGCCATCAAATAAATGGGATTGAGGTGAAGCCATTGCAAAAAAATTTGAAAAATATATTAAATTTGAAGCAGCCCAATAATAAGGCTGAAGTGCAGTCCTTTTTGGGTATGGTAAATTACTATCATCATTTTATAGAGGATTTTGCGAAGGTAGCTGCCCCGTTATATGAGTTATTAAAAAAGGGTGTTCATTTCGATTGGAAAGTAGAGCAACAAGAAGCATTTGAAATTTTAAAGGGAAAAATTGGGGAAGAGCCAATTTTAGTCTGTTTCAACAATGATTTAGAAATTATTTTAGCGGTTGATGCCTCCAACAAAGGTGTTGGAGGAGCCTTATTACATGTAATTGATGGTGTGGAAAGACCCATCCTTTTTTTCCCCCGAGTTTTTAGGGATGTCGAAACGAGATATTCGGTGATTGAACAGGAGGCCTTGGCCGTGATTTTCGGTTTGACGAAATGCCGTGAATATTTGATTGGCAAAAATTTTGAAATTTTTACTGACCACAAGCCATTAATCCACCTATTCCGAAAGGATAATAGGGAGTTAATGCTATCTCCCCGGTTACAACGTTGGTTGTTATTAGTGGGCAGTTTTAACGTGGAAGTTAGATATCATCAGGGCAAAGAGAATCATTTGCCAGATATTTTGTCCAGGTTGGGTTCTGGCTGTGCAGACTCGGAAGTAAATGATAGTAGAAGCATTGATAGAGAGAAGGCCTTAGTGCGTTCTCTGTCTTATATTTTAAAAGGGGGTCCTACCAATTGGGAGGATTTGAAAGCCAATACTGTGAATGACAAAGTGCTAGGTCAGATAAAATTAAGTCTAACAGGAGATAAACCTTGGAAAAACAAATATGATGCATATAAAAAAATACAAAAAGAATTGTCTATTGTTGATGATTGTATTATGAGGGGAAACAGGGCCGTAATTCCTTATAAATTACGGAGTAAAATTATGAAATTATTGCATGCTGCCATCAAGGTCGAGACAAGATGAAATCTTGCGCCCGAGAATATGTATGGTGGCCTGGTATGGGCAAGGATATTGAACGGATTACCAGGAAATGCGTTCCTTGTAATGCCTGTGCTCCTATGCCCCGTAAAGAGGTAGGGCAGTTTTGGCCTAAATCAAAGAAACCTTGGGAACGTATCCACATCGATTTCTTTGATCTGGATAAAAAAACATATTTTTTAGTGGTAGACTCGTATTCTAAATGGATAGAATATGCAGAAGTACATGGATATACCACAAAAATTGTTGTTAAAAAATTAAGAGAATTATATGCTCGGTTCGGTTTTCCGGACAAAATAGTGTCTGACGGGGGTCCCGCCTTTGTCAGTGAAGATTTTAAACAGTTTTGTGTTGAGTCACAGACAAAACACATTCTAGCTCCACCATATCATCCCAGCTCGAATGGACAAGCTGAGAGGATGGTAGCCATTGTTAAAAATTGGATCAAAAAGGCTGGAGCCCATAAAGAGTAGGCTTACATGTCTCAATTATATTACCTCAATTCTCGTAATCGAGAGGGAGTTACGCCTGTCGAGTTATTTTTAGGTAGGCGAACACGGGGTCCTTTGGATTTCTTAAAACCAAAGAAGAAAACTATTACCTCAATGGAAGTAAAATTAGGGGTACGGTTTGCCGCGGGACAAAAGGTTTGGGCCCGATTGTTTGACAATCGGGCAACCAAATGGGAAAAGGGTCGGGTCATATTGAACCGGGGTTCGAAATTAAGTGAAATTTTGTTAATAACAGGGGTGACCATGATTCGGCATCACGATCATATAAGATTGGGATAAATAAGAAGCGTCTTATTTTTTGGGAGGTTCATATGGGTTCGGTTTCCGAATATATTTAGTCATATTAAAAATAGGTCAATATAGACGGGTTTAATAAATTTGTCAACATGGTAAGGATATATATTTGGTCATATTAAAAATAGGTCAATATAGACGGGTTTAATAAATTTGTCAACATGGTAAGGATATATATTTGGTCATATTAAAAATAGGTCAATATAGACGGGTTGTTGGTCATTTTCGATTAAAATCATAGTTCAATGTAGACGGGTTTTATAAAAAGTTTGTCAACATGGTAATGATATGGAAAGTTTTCTTCGGTTTGGTTCGTTAAGGAATGTTCTTTGTCTGTTTTGTTAAATGAAGATTTGTGTTAATGTTATCTTGTATTAAATAAAGTTTTGTTTTCAATGTAATGAAAAGATGTTTGTATATTGTCTGTTATTAAATGAATAGAAAGTTTTTTTTTAATGTAATGAAAAGATGTTTTTATCTTTTATTAGATTAATAGAAAGTTTTTTTTTTAGTGTAATGAAAAGATGTTTTTATCTTTTATTAGATTAATAGAAAGTTTTGTTTTAAAGGGTATTCAAATAGTTAGTGATTTTAATGTTGATCAACTTCAACATTTGGTAAGATGATGGTTGATGTATTCAATATTTGTTTCTCCCAGTTCTATGGTTGAAAATTTTTTCCTTACTTATTTTTATTGGGGGATTCGCGTGAATGAGTTAGAAAGTATGTTATTTGTTTCATTTGACGCTCACACCAAGGGATATTGTAATAATATTATTGAGAGAAATAGTTTTTGTTTGTTATAATGTGCTTTGTGCTGTAAAAAGTATACATTCATATAAGTTTTTTTTTTAAATATATTATAAGTTTTTTTTAAAAAATATTATAATAGATTCCTCATATAGTTTTTTTTTTGTAAAAAGTATTATAATAATTTGTTTTCATACAAATACCCACTAGATCTCTATTCATAAAAATTTTTATTAAAATTTTTAAGTAAAGTTTTTTTTAAAAGTTGTTTCTCCTTCGTGTCCAGTTGATTATCAAGCCAATGCTCATGAATTATCGTTTACTCCACCACTCCACCTTTCGGAACAATTACAACCACCCAATTATGATAATAACGTCTTCGTTATCCCAAAATTCCACAAAGGAATACCACAGTACCACCAATGATGAATTTAGGCAATGAACATTCTTTATTACTAATGGATATCGCCGACAAAGAAAAATCGAAGCGGAAAACGAAGCAGATGATTTGACAAAGATTTTATTATCCCCGACAAAACAAAATAATGTTGATGTTTAAAATAATATTATTGACAATTCAGAAATTTGATGTAGGGAATATCTATTGTCCTTTTCGAGTTTGGTATTTCCCATAGTTATATTCACTATCACAATCATTCACATTGAAATTAGCTATTTTTTTTGAAATATTTAAGGTAATCATGATATTATTAAATTAAAAATAAAATCGAAGGACTTTATAAAATTTTACAAATTCGCTATAGCAATTTGATTGATCATGCAACACCGATATATATCGATCATTTTTTTGTCCCAGAATATATATACCGTGACAAATTTTTTAAAAATAACTATTTTTCTTGTTTATTTGTTTGTTTATAGGCGTGCCACAGCCCATAAAGGGGTGGCATGTCGTAAATGTGACATTTTCTAACATAATGTCAATCAATTTTTATGTATATATATATATTAGTTTTATCAATTGTATAATTAATGAAATGTCAGTCATTTCTGACAAATATATTTGTTTTATATTTTTTGAACAAAGAATCACTTTTTAATTTTTGACTTTGGAATTTTTCATGATTTTTTTCTAATGATAATAAAACTTTTAATTTTTCATGATTTGTTTTAATGATCTTTTTATTCTTTTTAATAGTTCCTACTATTGTTAGGGAATGTGAAGATAATAAATAATTAGCTAATTCATAGCTAGTAAACCAATTGTCCATTGTAATATTTCTATTACTTTTTGAAATTGGTTGAATTAGTCTTTCAACTACATCAAATGGCTTGTTTGACAATTTATATGGCCCTTCTGGCTGATTGCCAGTATATAATTCTGTTTTTAATGTATAAAAAGTTCTAGAATCAACTAAAGCATATATTTTCAGACCATATTTTGATGGTTTATTTGGCATATATTGCCTAAATGAACATTATCCTTTGAATGCAGGAAGCATTTCATCAATAGTGACATATTGTTTAATAGAATAAGTATTATTGCAATTATCATTAAAAATATCAAAATTTTCTCTAATATGTGTGGCTTTATCAAGTGCTTTCCTTGTATTTCTTGTATTCATATCATCAAATCTAAGCACTTTCAATAGAAATTGGAATCTATTTATATTCATAGTATATCTAAATATATCAACACCAAATCCATCTTTATTCCATAAATCTCTTATATTTTGATGACTGGATTTATAAACTCCAGCTATCATTAGCAAACCAACTAAGGCATTCAATTCATTTTCATCCATTTTGGCATGATAAATAGAGTCATCTTTTTCAATGGACTCAATCTATAGCTATCTTCACACACATCACTATCTATATTGTCATTCTCTGTCTCAGAATTATGATTGCTATTATACAAATAATCATCATCTGACTCAAAATCTACTTCACCTATATAAATTTTATAAATATCAAATATTAAATAGAAAATACTTCCAGAACTTGATGATATTAAATTTTCCATATGCTAATTTTATAGTATTTTGCTCCACAAGAAAAAAAATAGTAAAAAAATTTTGAGTTACAATATAACAATGAAAAATTTACAAATAAAATTTTTTTTTTCAATTTTATATATTAGTTTGTAATATACAATAATATTTATCAATAAAAAAAAATTGTGAAAAAAAAAATTACTTAAGTACAAAGGTGGGACTTATACTACCCCAAGCTCAACAAATTGCAAATATTTTAAAAAATATCAAATGATATATTCTTTATAAGAAAATATTAAACTACTATAAAAATTGGGTCAAGATATCTTCAGGTTTATTTATTACCAAGATTAAAAAGCCGTGGGGTATTATTTACCCCACCTTTGTAGTGAAGGGTTAAAGCAAATAGATAAAAATATGTTTTGTAAATATGTTAAATTAATATTTCAGTGAAAGTGTACTATAGAAAAGTGACAATTGTCATAATCGTTATTTTTGAACTTTTTTGAGTTTTTTTAAAGTAAATGGGTAAAAATATGTTTTGTAAACATGTTAAATTAATATTTTGTGAAAGTGCACTATGGAAAAGTGACAATTGTCATAATCGTTATTTTTGAACTTTTTTAAGTTTTTTTAAAGTAAATTGGTAATAATATGTTTTGTAAACATGTTAAATTAATATTTCAGTGAAAGTGTATTATAGAAAAGTGACAATTGTCTTAATCGTTATTTTTGAACTTTTTTGAGTTTTTTTAAAGTAAATGGGTAAAAATATGTTTTGTAAACATGTTAAATTAATATTTCAGTGAAAGTATACTATAGAAAAGTGACAATTGTCATAATCGTTATTTTTGTACTTTTTTAAGTTTTTTTAAAATAAATGAGTAATATGTTTTGTAAACATGTTAAATTAATATTTCAGTGAAAGTGTACTATGGAAAAGTGACATTTGTCATAATCGTTATTTTTGAACTTTTTTGAGTTTTTTTAAAGTAAATGGGTAAAAATATGTTTTGTAAACATGTTAAATTAATATTTCAGTGAAAGTATACTATAGAAAAGTGACAATTGTCATAATCGTTATTTTTGAACTTTTTTAAGTTTTTTTAAAGTAAATTGGTAATAATATGTTTTGTAAACATGTTAAATTAATATTTCAGTGAAAGTGTATTATAGAAAAGTGACAATTGTCTTAATCGTTATTTTTGAACTTTTTTGAGTTTTTTTAAAGTAAATGGGTAAAAATATGTTTTGTAAACATGTTAAATTAATATTTCAATGAAAGTGTACTATAGAAAAGTGACAATTGTCATAATCGTTATTTATGAACTTTTTTGAGTTTTTTTAAAGTAAATGGGTAAAAATATGTTTTGTAAACATGTTAAATTAATATTTCAGTGAAAGTATACTATAGAAAAGTGACAATTGTCATAATCGTTATTTTTGAACTTTTTTTAGATTTTTTAAAGTAAATGGGTAAAAATATGTTTTGTATATATTTTAAATTAATATTTCAGTGAAAGTGTACTATGGAAAAGTGACAATTGTCATAATCGTTATTTTTAAACTTTTTATAGATTTTTTAAAGTAAATGGGTAAAAATATGTTTTGTAAACATGTTAAATTAATATTTCCGTGAAAGTGTACTATGGAAAAGTGACAATTGTCATAATCGTTATTTATGAACTTTTTTGAGTTTTTTTAAAGTAAATGGGTAAAAAATGTTTTGTAAACATGTTAAATTAGTATTTCAGTGAAAGTGCATTATGGAAAAGTGACAATTATCATAATCGTTATTTTCAACTTTTTTAGATTTTTTAAAGTAAATGAATAAAAATATGTTTTGTAAACATATTAAATTAATATTTCAGTGAAAGTGTACTATGAAAAAGTGACAATTGTCATAATCGTTATTTTTAAGCTTTTTTAAGTTTTTTTAAAGTAAATGGGTAAAAATATGTTTTGTAAACATGTTAGATTTGGTAAATTTTATTTAAAATAATATAGAATTTCCCCCTATCAAATAACTAAAAGTGCGTATATGATGTAACAAATATATAAAAAAATCAATAAAAATAATAAAAAAAATTATCTAAAGGTCTTCATTTTTCGAAAAATTTTTAGATAAACTTAGAATGTTTAGTGTATAATCTTAGTAATTGTTTAAATTAAATATAAATATGAGGGCTAACTTTGAAAATGCAAAAATTAATTTCGTAATTATATTCATTTTGAAAAGCTATTTAATACTTTGATAGATTTAAATAATTTCGTTCACTAAAGTGAATAAATATTTAAAATGTATTTACTTACAGAATTGAAATAAATAAGTCCTAGATATTATAGTTAGTTGATATACAAATAACCGATGCAGGATTCTATATCTAAATATATTTCGTAAACATTTTAGGAAAAAATAAATTAATCTTACAATTATTTTAATCTTATATTGGCCTACTATTATAAATTATATTAAAAAAAACATTTCCGGATGTTATGAAGATTAAAGTTTAATCATAATAGTGGAATTTATTATCCATTTAAAGTGATAAATGTGTTATTAATAAAATCTTGAATTTAATCAAATCAAGGAATGACGATTTGCAGGAAAATATCTCATCATTAATTTTGAATATAAAAATAAAAGCGAATTTACGAATTTTATTGTTGATATTACTGTTAGTGACTTAAAAATATAAAACATATCTAAAAAAACATATTTTTACCCAGTTACTTTAAATAAACTTAAAAAAGTTCAAAAATAACGATTATGACAAATGTCACTTTTCCATAGTACACTTTCACTGAAATATTAATTTAACATGTTTACAAAACATATTTTTACCCATTTACTTTAAAATACTCAAAAAAGTTCAAAAATAACGATTATGACAATTGTCACTTTTCCATAGTACACTTTAACTGAAATATTAATTTAATATGTTTAAAAAACATATTTTTACCCATTTACTTTAAAAAATCTAAGAAAAGTTTAAAAATAACGATTATGACAATTGTCACTTTTCCATAGTACACTTTCACTGAAATATTAATTTAACATGTTTACAAAACATATTTTTATCCATTTACTTTAAAAAAACTCAAAAAAATTCAAAAATAACGATTATGACAATTGTCACTTTTCCATAGTACACTTTCACTGAAATATTAATTTAACATGTTTACAAAACATATTTTTACCCATTTACTTTAAAAAAAGTTCAAAAATAACGATTATGACATTTGTCACTATTACCTAAAAAATTATCTATCAAAAGATATATAATAGATAAAATTACGTAAAATATAAATATATAATAATCATTTTAAAAATATATATTACAAAATATCAATCAAAAAAATATATTTAAAAAAATTTATTAAAAAAATATATTAAAAAATATCAATCAAAAAAATTTATTAAAAAAATCATATAACACAAAAATTAAAAAATTAGCGATGAAAAGATATATCAAATATAAATTTAATATAAACACAAAAAATAAAAAATTTAAAAAAAATATCAATCAAAAAAATATATTTAAAAAAATTTATTAAAAAAATCATATAATACAAAAAAAAAATATAAAAAAAATATCAATCAAAAATATATATTTAAAAAAATTTATTAAAAAAGCATATAACACAAAAAATAAAAAAATTAGCGATCAAAAGATATATCAAGAATAAGAATATATATTTTAAAAAAAATATCAATCAAAAAAATATATTTAAAAAATTTTATTAAAAAAACAAGGTCTGTGAAGTTGGCCCCGCAATTTTTGATTTTCAATGGTTTATCAGTTGGTGTAATTAGTACCCGACTTGTACCGATTTGTACCGTTTTCAGTTCGATTTGCACCATCACCGTTTTTGAGATATTCAAAGAACAAAATGGGGGGCCAACTTCACGATAGCCCACCAACTTTTGAACTTAAAAATAAAAAGTGAATAGGTCAATAGAGAATGATTTGTACCGATTTTTACCGTTTTCAGTTCGATTTGTACCATCACCGTTTTCCAGCTAATGACCGTTGAAAATATGGCGCCAAAAATAAAAAACACTCAACATTTATTTTTTAAAAAAATTTTTTAAAGTACAACGGTAGATTTTTCTCTTCCTAATGATGCCTCAAATTAAGCTTTATCTTCATTATTTATTTCGGAAATCAAATTTTAAACCTTATATTATAGAGTGAAGGCCCCCCCCAATATTCAAAATTTGAGATTTTTCAAATTTTTAAAACGGGATTGATTTGTACCCGATTTGTACCGATTTATACCGTTTCAAACTCGATTTGTACCATTACCGTTTTCCAGCTATTGACCGTTAAAGATATGGCGCCAAAAATAAAAAACACTCAACATTTATTTTTTAAAAAATTTTTTAAAGTACAACGGTAGAGAATTTTTTTCTCTTCCTAATGATGCCTCAAATTAAGCTTTATCTTCATTATTTATTTCGGAAATCAAATTTTAAACCTTATATTATAGAGTGAAGTTAGCCCCCCCCCCAATATTCAAAATTTGAGATTTTTCAAATTTTTAAAACGAGATTGATTTGTACCCGATTTGTACCGATTTATACCGTTTCAAACTCGATTTGTACCATTACCGTTTTCCAGCTATTGACCGTTAAAGATATGGCGCCAAAAATAAAAAACACTCAACATTTATTTTTTTTTTAAATTTTTTAACGCACAACGGTAGAGAATTTTTTTATCTTCCTAATGATGCCTCAAATTATGCTTTATCTTTATTATTTATTTCGGAAATCAAATTTTAAACCTTGGCGCCATATCTTTAACGGTCAATAGCTGAAAAATGGTAATGGTACAAATCGAGTTTGAAACGGTACAAATCGGTACAAATCGGGTATAAATCAATCCCGTTTTAAAAATTTGAAAAATCTCAAATTTTGAATATTGGGGGGATGGGGGGGGGGGGCAAACTTCACGCTATAATATAATATAAGGTTTAAAATTTGATTTCCGAAATAAATAATGAAGATAAAGCTTAATTTGAGGCATCATTAGGAAGAGAAAAATATTCTCTACCGTTGTACGTTATTCTTTCTTTCTTTCTTTCTTTCTTTCTTTCTTTCTTTTTCTTTCTTTCTTTCTTTCTTTCTTTCTTTCTTTCTTTCTTTCTTTCTTTCTTAATTTTTTAAAAAATAAATGTTGAGTGTTTTTTTATTTTTGGCGCCATATTTTCAACGGTCAATAGCTGGAAAACGGTGATGGTACAAATCGAACTGAAAACGGTACAAATCATTCTCTATCGACCTATTCACTTTTTATTTTTAAGTTTAAAAGTTGGGGGGTTGTCGTGAAGTTGACCCCCCCCCCCCCATTTTGTTCTTTGAATATCTCAAAAACGGTGATGGTACAAATCGAACTGAAAACGGTACAAATCGGGTACTAATCACACCAACTGATAAACCATTGAAAATCAAAAATTGCGGGGCCAACTTCACGGACCTAAAAAAACATATAACACAAAAAATAAAAAAATTAGCGATCAAAAGATATATCAAGAAAAAAATATCAATCAAAAAAATATATTTAAAAAACTGGTATCGGTCCGTCTTTCTTTTGTCATCAAACCATTTGGAGTCAAATGGCAAATTATTTTTCCTAAAATTATAAAATTATATTTTTGTAGAAAATTCTAAAATTAATATCGGCGCTTGAAAATTATTTTTCCTAAAATTATATTTTTGTAGAAGAGATCACCTTTCATCTTTCCATACACAAAATGTGTAAAAATGATAAAATATTTATGACGAGATTTCGGTTTATGCCCGCTTAGAAAATTTTGGCGATAGATATCATACTTCTGTGAATAACATGGATTCCGAGCATCGCTTGCTTAATACAGACAAGGATCTATAGGGATACTTTTTGACTTAGAATGACAAATGATTGAGGATAAAAGAAGGAATAAATCAGACGAAGACAATAAGCTCTTTAGGACAAGGGGCTTCAGGAAGTGAGATTACAATTACAGAGAAGTTGAATACCTCAATAGGACATGTTATATAGACATTGCGTTATCTTCCAAGGATATACTTACCAAACATTAAGAATTTTTCCCATCTCTTAAATCTAACCAGGCGTCAGGTACATTATTATTAATAGATTTTGTATGTTTTAGGTAGCTTTAATTTCACATTAGTTAGATTTAGTTAAATGCTATTAGTTTCACTTTTAGATAGTTTTAGTTCAATTTTGTCAAATGTTATTACTTTTAATATTTCGAGCATACAATTGGAACATTATTGTTTCAAACTTTTTATCTTGCTTATAATTTTGGCATACATTTGTAACTTTAACTTTAAACATTTCTAACTTTATAAAACAAACACAAGGTTAATATATTGTACTTCTCAAAAGTTTAGATATAACATTTTATATGTATGAATACTAGCAGTATGCTTATAAAATAATTGTGGTTATTCCTACCTCTATAGTTTAGATGTAACATTTTATATGTATGAATACCAGCATTTTATTAGTTGGAACTATATAATATAAAACAATTTTGGTTAGTTCTACTTTACAAATAAACTTTATGTCTATCCGATTATATATTAAATACAATTTGGTCGGTACCTGATTTTTTGAATATATCAGCTATTCATTTAGGTAACTTTATACTGCCATTTATACATATTTATACATACTACACATTGATTAGATTATATTTACACATAGCTTAGATCACATATAAAAAAATCTATTTGGTTAACTTAATATCATATATATATATATATATATATATAAAATTGGTTAACTAAATATCATTATATTATAGTATACTTTATAAATAACTTCATGTCTATCTGATTATATATACAAATAGGGCTTAAACACCAAGGTACCTTTTTTTTGAATATATCTGTTATTCATTATATATTACTTTATACTGTCATTCACATATTACACATTGATTAGAGTATATTTACACATAGCTTAGATTAATATAAATATATAATTGGAATTTGGTTAACTTTAATATCATTGGGCAAACTCTAATATCATGTATATATTATATTATGACAATTTTATGAGAATTGTTTTTACCCTTATGGATTTGTAATTTAGTAAATCTTAATCTTCGATTCTATGAAAATTGTTTTACCCTTATGGACTTGTAATTTAGTAAATCTTAATTTTGTTATCTGTAATTAAGTAAATCTCAATGTTAATATTTACTTTGTTCTTCTATATATATAGAATTAAACTTTTTCTTAAAATTATTTAAAAAAAAAAATTTTTTTTTTAGTTCTTCTAAATTTTGCTTTCACCTATCTCTTCATATATTTCTCTTTATTATATTTTATTTTAGTTTATTTCGGAGCCTATGCTGGATGTTTATGTAGAGATAATTATAATTTAAATCTGGCTATAATATAGATTTCCGAATTTAGATATGACTTATCACTTTATATATTTTCTCTACTATTTATAATAATTCTCTTAAATTCTTTTGGCGCCTCTCAAATTTTTAATTTTTTCAAAATCTTTTTAAGCAGCCAGATTTTTGATTTATGTTGATGGGAAATAAAAAAGGGAAAAAATAAATATTTTTCTTAATCTTTTAATTTAATCCTTGTCTCATTGTTCCTTTCTTACTTATTAATACCTATTTCTTGTCTTTACGTTCATTTCTTAGAATATATAAAAATAAAATAATAATAGAATATGTCTTAATTTGTTTCCGTTTTTATTTTTCATATTACTTCGGAAAATCCTTTTTCTTATATAATTTTTTGTCAAAAAATAGCTGTTAGTGGAATTATACAAAATAATTTCCATCCTTTTATATTAATTTCATGTTTACTTAAATGATAAAATTCTAAAAATAAATCTGCACTAAAATCGTAGGAGTCCCAAACCAATCTAACGCAGTCATATTGTAAACCACCTTTCGGTTACTTTCTTAGTATATTCTCCAGGATCTCCGTATATTTTATATTATATATATTAGTTTAACGCTCAATTTTTATTTCCCTTTTCTCTCACTCGGACTCCCTCCCAAATATGTTTCTATTTTACTATTTCTGCCTATTCATTAATTTTTATGTTTTTTCCTTTCAATGCAAACGACTTTTTCAGGAAATTTTTTTTAGTTTTAATTTTTCATATTTTTCAACTTCTAGGAGCCACGGTTATATAAATTATTTTTGTTTCTCTTAAAATAAAAGTCTTTTCTAATATTGGGCGCCATCGATCTCTCTTTTCTTAACATTTTAACTTTTCTCTTTTCGTTTGTAGGATTGTCTTATGCAACTTGTTATTAATTTTTGTATTTATTTATTGGAACTTAGTAACATTTATATTTTTGGTTATTGCAAAGTGATTAGGTCACCCCACCCTGAAGTTTTCCCCCTACCAGTCTTCTATTAAACAAAAAATTTACTTTATTTTTTTTTATACGCAAACTGTATTTTATTTCCCTACATATTTTTTAAATCTTTTTTATTATAATGTCTATGTCAACTCGGTTTCCAAATGTGCACAGAGATATAGAGGTAAAATTTTCTCTGTACAGCTTTAAATTTTATTTATTAATCGGTTTCCAAATGTGCACAGAGATATAGAGGTAAAATTTTCTCTGTACAGCTTTAAATTTTATTTATTAAATTATCTTTTTTCTTAATTGTTTTTCTCTACCGGTGGCCTCATATTTCTTCCAACATGTTGGTTCCTTTTATATAAAATTAGTCCTAGGAAACTTTCACAATTTATTTATTTACCTTTATTTTATTTTTTCGATTGGCTCTCCCTTAGATAATATGTTTTCCTTTCAGAATTCCCAAGAAATTTCCTTTACGCTATTCCTTTTTCTCTTTCTTTTAAGGTAATTAAGACATTATCCTTGCTTTTGATTTGATTGATGTTCTCTTTTCATGTAAAATATTTTTTCGCTCTTGGCTCAGTATGTCTCCCTCCCTCGTTTTGTTATTTTTTTGCCTTATCATTCTCTCATAAATATAAATATATACTATTTTCCTTTGAATAGTTTTCTAAAAGTAAGTTAATAATAATAATATAATTTATTGGGATATTTTTTCTTTTTTATTAGTCTGTCCTTAACTTATTTTCTTAAATTTATCATGAATTTTCTATATTACAGACAACATCGTATGTAATGCTATACACCTATATTCTGTTTAGGCCATAAATGATAGAAACATTGTCAGAAGATGCTAGGAAAACGCCTTACGTTAACTTCTTATTTTCTGTATTCCCTTTTAAATCCTGCAGTTTCAGAAGTTGTATTCTAAATTAAACCCATCTTGATGGTTTCAACTCTTAAACCCGGGTCCTTTGCCCCACTAAATGGGTTTCTTGTAATTGGTGACCAACTCATAAATAATTCGAAAATTGTGCTCTCTAAGTTGTACTCTAATTTAACTACTCCTGATTTCTCACCATAACAGCCATTAGTGAAATTATACAAAATAATATCCATCCTTTTATACTAATTTCTTGTTTACTTAAATGATAAAATTCTAACAGTAAATCTGCACTAAAATAATAGAAGTCCCAAACCAATCTAACGCAGTCATATTGTAAACCACCTTTTGGTTACTTTCTTATTATATTCTCCGATCTCTTTTCTTTTATCTTACAATGATATAGGTTCAACACTATCACTTGTTATATACTGTCTCCTCTAACCCTTTATATTTTTGTAAATCCTAGTGATTTCTGATTACCCTAGCTATAAGGTTAATCTAGTAAGAAGGTTTCTAGTCTTCAAAGATCCAATCTAAATAATATGTTAAAGATGTAGTTACAAAAATGTTAAGAATTAGAAATCTATCGACTACAAGGAGTGGTTTAAATGTCTTATTATGACACCTTTATCAAAACTCCCCCGATAACAATTCGGCCAATATACAAAATCCATAAGTCCTGGAACCACGGACAACTACGGTCAGGTGAAACAAAGCTGCGTACTATCACCTACTCCTTACAATATAGCCATAAACATATAAAAGAAACCATGAACACTATGAACCTAGTTGATCGATCATCAAACAATATAGTATCAATCACCTAATAATCATCGTACGTAGATGATCTGTTTTTTTTTGTCCTACTCCATAGCAACAAGTCGGTATCACCTTTAATATAATTTATTATGCCATCCCCTGAGGCGTCTATAAATAGCATACATTGAGGAAAATGAAATTATAGTTAGCAATTTTAAATATCTTGGCGTGAAAAATTATATTTAAATAAATATTAATTTCCTTTGATCTTTGAAAGTAACACTATTATATTTTCCTTCCTGATTTTTAATTTTTCTAATATCTCTCCGGAACTCCTATTTTATTCTTTTATACTTGTTCTACACTCTCCGAATAAAAAGATAAAATATTAATAAAAAAATAAATAAATTAAATAGAAAAATTAATTACAATCAATATGATAAGGTAAATAGAAAAATAAATAAAAATAAAAGAAATTTTTTTTTTTCATTTTAGGAGAAGGAAAAGTAAAACACACAAAAAAACTCTTTCGCATACAAATAAAAAAATATATCTCAATACATTACTTAAAAAAGCAGACATATTTCTCAATTAAATTATTTACCGTATAATTTTTGTTCTAATAACCCGTGCACATTCTTAATTCTTATAAGGCGAACTCTCTGTAAGATAAAGGTAACTATATCAATGATAATTAACTTATATAATTTCTTAAGTTTATGGACCTTAAATATATAGAAATTGTTAATATAAATCTAAGTATTGTGTACCACTTAGGCTAAGGATAAATTTTACACTTGTACAAATTTTCAAGCAGATTGACTTTAACAATGTTACGCTATATTTATATAACATTTATGCTATTCGAATAAGATTGAGTATCTATCCCATGGCGTGGATAAACGATGTTATACCATGTAATTGCCTTAATGGTGGCTTACAAGGAATAAGGTAGGAATTTTTTATAACTTAACTATAATTTACAATTATACTTCTATATTGATCATAATTTCTTATATTCATTTCCCTCCTTCCTGGTGTAGAATCGCACGATAATCATAAGAAATACTTCCTTTTTTTATATACAATGAAAGACCATAGTATTAGGATGATTTCCTTAAATATAAGATCGCTAAGTGACAAACTCACAATTATTAGGCAAACTATAAACGATCAACGATATGACATCCTCCTTCTACAAGAAACTCATTTGAAAGAAACGGAAGTAAGAAATCTCTTAGAATACACCTTATACTGCAGCTCGAATGCTGAACATGTTTGGGCAGGTGTAGCAATCTTAATCCATAACAAACTAATTAAATATGTAAGCTTTAATCCAATTTCCAGTCGCATTTGCTGCCTTACCTTAAATATTGGTTACAAGAAAATTCACCTGTTCAATATTTATTCGCCACATAATAATAAAGTTTTTTACATAGAGCTGGAAAATATCTTAAAAGAACTACCTCATCGAGATAGTATCATATTAGCTGGCGATTTCAATGCCTCGGTCGGGAAGCCTAACAAATCTACCTGCCTCGGGAACCAGTGACGGACTGGCGACGTTACGGCCTCGTGGGCATTTTTTATAGCGGCCTCATTTTTATGGGGGCTTCGCCCCCATACCCCCTATTTTGCGGGCCTTCGGCCCGCTTTTACCCGGCCTTTGGCTGGGTTCCCTTAAATGGCTTCTTTAAATTATATATTTTTATTACTTGTTATTTTTTATAGGTTCAAACAATTTACATTTTAAAAAAGAAAAGAATAATGACAGGATAATCATATATTTTATTTTAAAAAATTGCACATCCAAAATCAAATTCATTGAATACATAAAAAAATATTCATTGCACATATAAAAAAATATTCATTGCACATATTAAAAAATATTCATTGCACATATTAAAAAATATTCATTGCACATATTAAAAAATATTCATTGCACATATTAAAAAATATTCATTGCACATATAAAAAAATATTCATTGCACATATATATTTTATATTAGATTTACAAGGATATTGCACTATAAAATCAAATCATACATCACATGTTAAATATAATATAATACATACTCAATATATAAAATCAATTAATTACACATATAAAATTATAACAATTATACAATATTGCACAGAGAATAAAATTGTTGCACTTATAAAATTAGAGATCATATTGTAATAGATATAAATAAGATTTAAATAAATGAATTAGTAATATATAATTTTTATGTTAATAAATCTCTCTTTATCTTTGATGAGTAAATAAACAAGAATTACTTCTATTTCAATCTGCGATAATAGTTCTCGCTCAACTGACATCATTAATAATGCTTCTAATTTTTCTTGGCCTATATTAGCTCTCAGCCTATTTTTTATAATTTTCAATTTGTTAAATGTTCTCTCGCAATCCTGCGTAAATGATAAAGTTAAAATGTATTCATACGCCAAAAATAAATTAGTGTATGCACTTGCATGCATATTGTACCTCTTAAGAATTTCATACACGCATATTAAACAATTGTTACACATATCACACTTCGAGTTATTATCATATTGTAGTATTCCATCTTCTTCATTCGACTCCTCACTTGTACATAAGATATCAACGTCCGTTTCATTTAATTCTGCTATTAAATCTTTGAATACACTAGAAAATGAACACAATTGGTTATGTAATTTATCACTCGATATATTTGCCAATTGCGCCAGTTTTTTCAAGGCCATTTCTGAAACTATACTATTTATGTCATCAAAATGCCTTGGATGCAAATATCGCACATTCAAAATAAGCTCTCTATTCGCAGAAAAGCGTTCCGACAAACTGTTTATAATTTGATCAATTATAGGACGAAATACTTCCACCCTATAAAGGTCAATCGATTCTTGAGGACGTTCATCCTGGCCTTCATCACTATTTATTCTCTTTGCTCGTCCTATTCGAATTTTTGGCAGAGCAGTCTGTACACAGATACCCTCCGCAAGCTTTAAATATGAAAGTGTTTCATTTAAATCAGAAGCCATTTTTATTGCTTTATTTTGAATTAATGTAATAGTTATCGATGACACAGAAGACTTAGCATCTTCTATCATCTTCCATGCCGACAAAATATCTAAATTTTTGGTTTGAAGATACAATGACAATGGCCCCATTATTTCAAAAATTTAATATTACAGCTGTACTAAGAGTCTTAAATTTACATAAATTATCTATCAACGACTGCGCTTCTGATGAGGTTTTTGCCTCAAATGATTTATTATCTATTATAAATCGAAGTGCACTTATCGTTATTGGAAGTAAACTCTCTTTGCCATATATCCATTTAAGGGCTTTTTCACGTGCCCACCACCTTGTCTCACCTATTTTTTGCAGCCTTCTCAGTTTATTTTGGCCAGTTGAGTTATTCTGTTTCACCCAAGCGTCCATCCTTTTATATGATTCACCAAAGAAAGTTGTTAGTCTGTTCAATAATCCAAATAAAATTTTGCCTTCAATATTATCGCATGAATCACATATACAGAGATTTAATATGTGACTATAACACCAAATATACAAGCTACCTGGAGCCTCTTGTCTAATAAGAGCTTGCAACCCTACAAATTCCCCCCGCATATTTGCAGCATCATCAAATGATTCTCCAATTATATTTCTCATTTGAATTCCATGTTTTAAAAAGCATTCACTCAAGATATCAAAAAATCCTTTTCCAGAAGAGTTCGTAACTTTTGTAAGTGCAAAAAGCCTTTCTGTTATTTTACCATTATATATGTATCGTAGGCAAATGGTTGCTTGATCATAAACGCAAATGTCTTGAGTACTACTATCCATTTGCAAACTAAACCGTTTGTTATCAATCTCCTTTTTTATTAAATTCCTGATTTGATCAAGAACAGCATCAATAACTTTGTTGACAGTTGTTTTTGACAACAAGGTTATGAGAGAACCTCTTCTCTTCGATTTTGATTTGTTAGACAGTTTAAGCGTATCTATTCTACGTTTGCTTTTTAAAATAGCCTTCTCTAAATGATCTCTAAGTATTTGATCATTCTTTGATATAATACGGATCATTTCCAGGAAATTGCCATGATTTAAATTTTCATTATCAAAGAGGCTAAGTGTTTCGGTAGCATTTGATCCTCTGTATGGTAAGTTTTGTTTACCTAAAAACTTAATTATCTCAAATATTTGTTTAATTATGTAGATATTGTTATGAATTTGTCGATTTTTTTCACTTAATATTTTAACGCTAATTGAATTATTAAATGACTGGTTTTTTGAAGCTCTGAGGTAGGCATCGACAGCACTAATATGCCCTTTTGAATTTTCATGTATTTTAATAACTGAGTGCATGTGACGAAAATTTGTAGAGCCTGTTGTGAAAGTGTTTTCACATACTGCAAATGCCAGGCAGATTGAGCAGTACACAGCTTGGGCTTTATTGCATATAATTTTTATGGTAATCCATTTTCTAGGTATTTTTTCACTCATTACCATTCGATAATATAATTTATCATATTTGATGTTTATTGGTTGTATAGGATGTTGCATTAAAAATCTAAGTTTTTGAGGTATAGTGGCTGTTAATTGCAACTTAAAATTTTCATGTGTATGCATATCCAATTCTGATAATCCACTTTGAGAAATATCAGAAGGCATTATTGATGTAGTTGCTTCTGACAAGTGTGAGGATAGTGGCAATGATTGAACTGATGCCATAATACATGAAGATGTTGCAGATAAGGTAGTTGTTTCAGGTAGTGGTGAATGGGAGGCAGTTGTTGATATTTCTAAAAAAATAGTTTATTTACATGAAGTAATAGTATTTGAAATACTTGGTAGTGATTTATCAAAAAAAGATAATTTAAGTTGTTTTGGATCAGCACCAGCTGCTTTGAGACCAGTAGCATTTCTTAATTTTTCAGCTCCACCTTTAAATTTTCTTTTGGCATTTCTATGCATATATGAAAATATATCAATTCAACTAAAATAAAATTTATTATAATTTTTTTTAAAGAATTGTATTTTAACATAAAGCATAAAGTAATCTGTTATGTTACCGGCCAGTAATAATAAAAAATAACATTACTATCTTTGGGTTATGAAATATAAATAAGTTTTTTAAAAATATATCAATTCAACTAAAATAAAATTTATTATAATTTTTTTTAAAGAATTGTATTTTAATATAAAGCATAAAGTAATCTGTTATGTTACCAGCCAGTAATAATAATAAAAAAAAATTACTATCTTTGGGTTATGAAATATAAATAAGTTTTTTACTTTTGACTATTTATATACATCTCAATTTATGTGTAAAAATAGTATATAAAGTTGATTCTTTTCTTATATTATGTTTGTTTGCTAATGATCAGTAAATTGTTGTAATACAAATATTAGGCGCACAAAAGTTTCCTCTACAATAAATTAATGTATAAAAATATAATATAATAAATTAATGAAAACTTAGCTTTCACTCTACTCAGGCCCAAGATCAAAAGGATCAATGAATTAAGAACAATATAGTTTCCTATATTACAATAAATTAATGTATAAAAATATAATATAAATTAATGAAAACCTAGCTTTCACTCTACCTCTACTCAAGCCCAAGCTCAAAAGGATCAATGAATTAAGAACAAGAAATACAATCAATCACAATAGTTTCCTATATACAATAAATGGATGTATAAAAATTAATATAATAAATTAATGAAAACTTAGCTTTCACTCTACTCAAGCCCAAGCTCAAAAGGATCAATGAATTAAGAACAAGATAGTTTCCTATATACAATAAATTAATGTATAAAAATATAATATAAATTAATGAAAACTTAGCTTTAACTCTACTTAAGCCCAAGCTCAAAAGGATCAATTAAATACAATCAATCACAATAGTTTCCTAAATACAATAAATTAATGTAAAAAAATTAAATAAATAAATGAAAACTTAGCTTTCACTCTACTCAAGCCCAAGCTCAAAAGGATCTATGAATTAAGAAGAAGAAATACAATCAATCACTATCATTAAAAATAAATAAATGATAAGAGTAAATAATGTGAACAAAATAATTTTTTTTCCTACCGGCCTCTTTTTTGATATTTTCCTCTCATCGGCCTTAAAATCGACATTTTCTCGCGGCCTCGTCAAAATGCCCACTGGGTCTTATGGCCAGTCCGTCCCTGTCGGGAACGCCACTCTAGTACAAAGTACAAACACTAATGGCAAAAAACTAATAGAAATCTGTGAACACTTCAATTTGAAAATAGGAAATACCTTCTTCAATCATCCTAACCATCACACCATGACCTACAAAAGCCCATCTTTTGGCACTACCTCACAAATTGATTTCTTTGTAATTTCCAACAATATATTTAAGTGGGTGAAGGACATCAAAGTCGTCAGCAAACTGAACTTCACCTTATTTACGGACCATTACCCACTAGGATGCGAGCTAAGGATAAAAAATAGCATTTTTCCAAACCGAAATCAACATAGCCACCTTAACTCTACACACTTCATAATGAGGAAAGACTTGGCACAGCTGAATGATTTGGTTATAAAGGAAGAGTTCATCACCAATCTAACAACTTGGAGAAACACCCAAAATGGCATGATCAATCCTAATATAACTTGGAAGGATATGAAACTAAGTTTATCAAGCTGTATGAATTCATGCTTAAGACCACGAATTAAACGTAAAGAATGGCTATCCCCTTCAACAATACAGATAATTAAAAACTTAACAACAAATATCTCCTATAACCAATAAACTAAACACCACAGAAGGTACATAACTCACTGCATAAGAACAGATAAAAGATATTTTATTGCCAACTTATCTAGATCCATACAATATAGCTTTGACAACAATAATATTTACAACGCTTTCCAATCTCTTAAGTTACTCACTACCTTTAAATCCAATCCTCTACCAAGATTACACATTGAAAATAATAATATTATAACGGACCCCAGGGAACAATTAGCGATATGGACAGACCATTACATGAACATTTACAGAACAAGGTGGCCTAAACCATTATGTGACTATCCTTTCCAACCACCTAATCGGAACCTGAACAGAATAGATATAATCAATTCCATTAAAAGACTAAAAACCCATAAAGCAGCCGGAATCGATGGGATTTTTGCGGAACTTTGGAAGATAGATGCTGATTTAAGTGCTAGTCTACTGCTTCCCCTCTTTAATGAGATATGGAATACTGGCAATTTCCCAGAGGAATGGATGACCTCGATAATACTTAATTTCCCTAAAAATAAGAACCCGACTAGCCTGAAGGACTACAGAGGAATTGCACTGATCCCTTACCCTAAAAATGTTCACGTATATTATAGCCGTCAGGATTAAACCAATCATCGATAGAAACCTCTCATAGAAACCTCTCATAGAAACCTCTCAAACGCCATCACATCATATAGGAAGGGCAGGAACACGACGGAACTAACCATGGCGCTTAAGGTTATTCTGGAGAAAGCTAGAATGCATAAGTCCCCAATATTTGCCATAATGATTGATCTAAGTCAAGCCTTTGACTCCATCATACAGCATAAGATCTGGCCCTTACTGGAGGACATAGAATAGATAAACATCTGATTTCGCTTATAAAAATAATATACGATAATCATAACGTGATACCACAACATCTGAACTTAAAATCACAACCATTTAAGGCAACAGAGGACTGAAACAAGGTGCATTTTATCACCTATGCTATTTAATGTAATAATGAACGATATTCGGAATAAATCCTTCAAACAAGAACATGCTCTTAACCCTCGATATCTGAATCAACAATATGATAATAACATACACAACTCTCTAAATTTTCTATGCTATGCCGATGATGTATGCATATTAGCTAACTCTGAGTACAAATTAAGAAACTTGCTGTGATTGTTTGTCAAAAATTGCTTTGGATACGGACTGAAAGTCAACTACTCAAAGACAAAGTTAGTTGCATCCAATATCCTTCTATACAACAGCGACCCCTTTAACTTTGAGGATAATGTGGTAGAAACGGTCTCGGATTTTAAGTACCTAGGAACCAGAATAATGTCATTAGGCACCACCATTTTGGATACTAAGTCGAGGACCAACAAGGCCAGATCCCGATATCATCAGCTAACTAAATTATGGTCGTCCAACCAGTTATCTACGAACCTAAAAATAAAACTCTTTAAATCCATAATTCTACCCATCTTAACATACGGTTTGGAAACATGGCAGGACACTAAAAGCAACATCAACACATCCCAGACCTTCATAAACAAGTGCTTAAGAAGAATCACTAAAACTTACTATCCATACAACACCCCAAACACAACTCTCTGGAACAGGTGTGACATCCTACCTATCAAACGACTCATTCCTTTGAGGAGATTAGAATTACTCGGCCACTGCTTAAGACATTCACGAGAGAATATGATATTTTCGTCCATGAAGTGGACTCCGGATTATGAAAGGCGAAGAACCCCCAAATACTATTGGCTGGCAAAATGTCTGAAGGACATGGACTTGATCAATCTTACGTTTATAGATTTTCTTGCACTCAGCAAAAACAAGAAACATTTAAAGGAACATCTACAATACATGCTTAAATATGGTTTAAACTAGAGCAGGAATCGTGGAGGTATCAGACTATTTCTCGCACTGCCTTATTTCCAATCTCTTATCCCCAGTCTAATGACAACTTATGTTTTGGCGCAATTGGAATTATGGTTTAAATAAAAAGAGACGAGATAAGTATAATTATTATTTTATTTTTTTTCTAAATTTCCCCCTCCCCTTTATAACACCCTTTTTCCTTTCCCTACTGAATAAACGATTTTTGACGAAGTCAATGATAATCTTAAAACCATGAATATTAATAATGATAATAGTGAATAACATGGATTCCGAGCATCGTTTGCTTAATACAGACAAGGATCTATGGGGATACTTTTTGACTTAGAATGACAAATGGTTGAGGATAAAAGAAGGAATAAATCAGACGAAGACAATAAGCTCTTTAGGACAAGGGACTTCAGAAAGTGAGATTACAATTACAGAGAAGTTGAATACCTCAGGAATAGGACATGTTATATAGACATTGCGTTATCTTCCAAGGATATACTTACCAAACAGTAAGAATTTTTTTCCCATCTCTTAAATCTAACCAGGCGTCAGGTACATTATTATTAATATTAGCTACAATTCTTAACACTATCTTGCCGGTAACGGAACTAATAGATCCCCTCTTTCTTACTCGTCTCTTCTTTACTATGCTAGCTGACTACATAGTGGTACCGTCCACTATAATAAAACGGGTATACATCATGTATAGGATCTATATACTAGTGAATATACATGGTGCACGCTACACTCCTGGTGGGTGATGAATGAAAGAATGAATATCGGCGCTTGGAATCGGAATCTTTCTCGCATCCTTACAATAGGGTAGACATAAATAAAGCCAAGAAAATTCTAAAATTATAAATACAGTACCTCAAGGCAAAGGTAATTGGTTTTAATTAATATTTACATACACATTTTTGTTGAAAATTCTAAAATTAAGACGAAACCAAGCTAATTAAATATAAATACAGTACTTCAAGGTAAAGGTAATTGGTTTTAATTAATATTTACATACACATTTTTGTAGAAAATTATAAAATAGACTAAACCTCAAAAGTAGTGTTGTTAAACGGCTCGTTTTGAGCCAATTTTCTAAAACGGCTAACTCAATATTTTAGCTAGAAAAATATAGTTTAAGCCTTGAGATTTCGCTAATAGATGTCCAAACTAATGTTCCTTCTGCAAACAAAATCTTTAGGCTTGCTTATTAATATTCTAGAAGAAATATTGAGTTAGCCGTATTTAAAAATCGGCTCAAAACGAGCCGTTTAACAACACTACTCAAAAGCTATTTACATACCATTTTTGTAGAAAATTATAAAATAAAGACTAAACCTCAAAAGCTATTTACATACTATTTTTGTAGAAAATTATAAAATAAAGACTAAACCTCAAAAGCTATTTACATACCATTTTTGTAGAAAATTATAAAATAAAGACTAAACCTCAAAAGCTATTTATATACCATTTTTGTAGAAAATTATAAAATAAAGACTAACCTTAAAAGCTATTTACATACCATTTTTGTAGAAAATTATAAAATAAAGACTAAACCTCAAAAGCTATTTATATACCATTTTTGTAGAAAATTATAAAATAAAGACTAAACCTCAAAAGCTATTTATATACCATTTTTGTAGAAAATTATAAAATAAAGACTAAACCTTAAAAGCTATATACATACCATTTTTGTAGAAATATAAAATAAAGACTAAACCTCAAAAGCTATTTATATACCATTTTTGTAGAAAATTATAAAATAAAGACTAAACCTCAAAAGCTATTTACATACCATTTTTGTAGAAAATTATAAATAAAGACTAAACCTTAAAAGCTAATATCAAATATAAATACAGTACCTCAAGGCAAAGGTAATTGGTTTTAATTAATATTTACATATTAGTATTAGTAAGATTCTATCATAGTATTAGCAAGATTCTATATTATTAGAATATATTTTTCTGAACAAGGCCAAGGTAATTGGTTTTAATGATATATGGCAAATTTTTTTAAGAAATAGAACATTAGAAGAACAATAATTATTTTTAGTGGAAGAAGAGGAAGTATTTTACAAAATTATTTTTAAATTTTATTATAAATATTTAATCAAATTTTTCTTGGGTGGGTCTATTTATCGCTCGGCTGAAAATATCGCTCGGCTAGAAAATATCGCTCGGCTAACCACATAATAAATCATTTATTACTAAATATCGCTCGGCTAGTAAATGTCGCTCGACAAACCACATGATAAATTATTTATTACTAAATATCGCTCGACTGGGAAATATCGCTCAGCTAACCACATAATAAATCATTTATTACTAAATATCGCTCGATTGGGAAATGTGGCTCGGCTAACACATAATAAATCATTTATTATTTAAATTACGCTCGGCTAATTACATAATAAATTTTTTATTACTAAATATCGCTCGGCTTATATTTATGTATTAAATTTCCAAACATTTTCCAGTGGGTTTTCACTTTCCTAATATTAATTGAGAATTAATTAGTTTATAAATAAGATAAAGGTTTGGACAGGTGTAAAAAATTATCTATTAGATATTTTAGCTTCAATACTTTTATAAAATTAAAATTGCTCATAACATTTTTTATGTAAAAGAAATAATATTCTATCCGCTAGATGGCGTCTTTAAATTTTTTATTATAAAATTTAAAAATCATATTTTTGAATGTGTTAAATTGCGCCATATTCTATTAAATATTTTTAATTTTTTTATTATAAAATATAAAAATAATATTTTTGAATGCGTTTAATAAATTTTGCCTTATTGTATTAAGATATTATATAGGATAATCATAATTATCCAATATTTCTAGAATATCGAATATATTTCATCAATATATATCAGAGTTGTAAACCCCCCCCCTTCTAAAAAAATGGGTTCAGGTGAGAGTTCAGTGAAAAATCTCGTAGTCGTAAAAAACGGCTTTGACTAGTGCGGCTCAATAAGCCGTTTGAGCCGATTCTATATTTAAAAATATTTTATATATTATCAAATTTATAAAGAATTATACAAACTATTATTTTATATATATGATCCCCAGAGTTGTTAAAATACACTTTTTAAATGGATCTAGATGCAAATACACCCATTTTTTAAGTTTTAAATTTAATATAGGGGAAAATAAATCCTTGAAAAAAAAACCGGAAAAAAATTCCCGAATAATTTTTGTTTAAATTTTCAAAAATAACCCTGCCGCTAAAATAACGGAAATATTTCTAAAAAATTATATTCAGTATTTTCTGAAAGTTGAGTATTTATTCTCGACGTTTGAGGATTTTTTTTAGCATTATTTCTGTTTTAATTCTAAGCGATATAGGGCAATCTCAAAATATGAGAATTGATAAATCGGTTGGTAGCTTTGATACTTTATAATTTGGAAAGAAAACATGATAGATTTTTATAGAAATAGATGAAAATTATGATTTCAACTTTTGAAAAAAAAGATGGAAACAAATAATATTTTTATTATTTAATTTCTTTTGGGGAAAAAAAGGAAAGGGAGGGAAATACAATTGAAAGTTATGCTATTATGAGAAAAAAAAATATGTAAAAAACGGAAGTTATTAATATTAAAAAAAATAAAACTCAAATTTTAAGATGCCAGCCAGGCGGCAAAAGGATTCAAAAAGTATTAATAGTTAAAAATTAAAATAACATAATATCAATCACAATTCACTTCAAAATAATCATTTATTACACATCATAAATTTTTTTTTCTAATTCTTATTCACAATCACAATTCACTTCAAAATATAATCATTTATTTATTACATATCATCAATTTTTTTTCGAATTCATATTCACAATGGAGGATGCTATATTAAGGTTAATATTCATTTACTCTTCATATTTCCTTTACCTATGTAATGATTCACAAAATATAGTCAATTATTTTATTATGGTTTTTACTTTTTATTCAAATAAAGATACATAGGTTGTTACATGCTGTGACCCTATTAAAAAAGGGTTCGAGTTTATTTGCAAAAAATATCTGAACCAGGTTGGGATTCAGGTTCGGTGCCCAGAAAAAACTTAATTTAGTTAAAATAACAGATACAAATTTTTTATTAAAATTAATCTTATATTTAGTTTAAGAATTCACCGTAAAAATATTTATCATTTGGAGTTCTGGTGACCATCATTTAAAAAAATAATACGGAACTATATAATATCATTCTAGGGCCATAATTTAATAAAATTTGACAAATCGCTGTTTTTATTAGGAAATTAGACTGGTAGGGTAGTTTTTGAATTGTTTTAGAAAATATTAATATAAATATTAATTTTACCCAATGTTGTGTGCCGACTCTGAATATTCGCACAAGGGTTCAGACAGAGCACTCACATTTTCATACATCCAAATTGGAAATCAAAGATTTTGGCAATTTTATTTGATATCAAGAAATTTTATCAATTTTAATAAAACCTTGATATGGTTACATTTTATAAAAATCTTATTTGATTTAGGGTTATCTTCGTTCTTTTTATTTACTCAAGATTCATCACTTGAAAAAAAATTAATTTTTTCTTTTTTTGCAGATTAAAAAGAGATCCAGCTATGGCCTTAATAGAAAAAAATAAATTAAGAGATCCACAACCAATAACGTTAAAGAAAATATCAAAAGATTCAAGTGAAAAAATTATACAAATGGCGCAATCTCCAATCTTAGAAAATTATATTCCACAGAAAATTGAATCTGATGGTAATTGCTTTTACCGGGCGGTTTCATTGTCATTATATAAAACACAAATACATCATATTTTTTTAAGACTGATAACGGCAATAGAAATAATTATGAATCCTCAATATTATGATAAAAACCATCCTGATTTTTTCCAAAACTATAAAATTAATCCAAATATATGGGTGAATGAGTATTATGAGATACTCGATTCGGCTCTAAATATAAATGTTTGGGCTGAGCAAATTCATATATGCGCATTAAGTGCTGCTCTTGGCAAACCAATTTACGTATTTTGCCCATCAAATTCATTAAAGGCTTTTACCGATATCCTTTATGGCAGGGGTGTAAGCCAGAGTTTAAAGCCTCATATTTTAATCATGTGGACATCTATCATATGTCCAAATGATATATTTAATATTAGAATCAATCACTTTGTATCTCTCATACCAAATAATTATATTAATACATTAACAAAAAAACCCCAACTGTCCAACAATATCATAAAAGATTTATCATTTTCGATAGAAAAATATTTTAAAAAAACCATGTACCGAAGATATCCGATTAAAATCTTTACGTTTTTTTTAAACAATATTATAGCCGAAGGAGGTCATCCAAACTATGGGTTTTTTTTAAACATTGTAAAATCCATAAAAATTTTGCTTTCTCCCAATAATATATTGCACGAAATACCTTTAGGTATAAAATATAATATGTATTTTTTAATTTCTAATAATAATTTTACAAATTATAAGAATAAAAATTTATATATAGATGATTGTGGGCCATGGACAGGCTCAAAATCAAGCTCAAGAAAATTATATTATAATATATATAATGATATTGTTCAAGGTCCGTATATTTTTAAAGATGGCCTATTTAGGCAGGACACTCATCTAGGTGGTTCTAGAATTTTTAAAAAAATAGAACCTCAACCTTTAACCAAAAATATAATTGTTCTTTATAAATACTATAGTATTTTAAAGAGAAGTAAAGAGTATAAACGCCGAATTTTAAAAATTAATTTTATTGAAAAGCCTAATTACGATTTCAAAGATATATATTTAGTGGAATATATAGGACAATGGCCAGGTCCCGCTTGCCATGGGAATTCCAAAAAGATTGTAAATACTTATGTACGGACTTCAAATCAGTTATTATCAAACATTAGAAATTAAATAAAGGACAATCAAACATGTCGCAATATTTATAATAATTATATATTTCAAAAAGACCCAATTAAACCAAAAAATTTAAAACAAATTTATAACTTAAATTATAAACTTAAAAAAGATACAAAGGACCTCTAAATTTTGCGGATAATATTTTACAAATTTCTAATGATCTACATATTTCGCCATTTATCCAATCAATAATTCACATCAAAGAGAAAACACCATCGATAATTTGTTATCATTTTATTATTAAAACTATTAAGTTTTTGTCAAACCAATCTGACTTCTGTATATTAGGCGTTGATAAAACATTTAATTTGGGTGATCTATACCTAACTGCTATAGTATTTAAACATATAGCAGTTAAGAGATATAAAACAGATGAATCCCCTATATTTTTAGGACCAATATATTTGCATGGAGATTCTGATATGACCACTTATCATACTTTTTTCTCTCATTTGCATTCTGTATTTTAAAAAATAAAATAAATATTAAAAATATCATATTTGGTAGTGACCAAGAAAAGGCTATAGTAAAACCTATTCAGGAAATATTTAAATTTAATACTCATTTAATATGCACACGTCATTTAAAAGACAATATAAGAAAATATTTGTTGGAAAAACAAGGTGTAAATGCTGTTATGTCTAAAAAAATTATACAGGATATTTTTTCTTTTAATGGGATTATATTTTCTCGGAATGACCAAATATATAATGAAAAATTAAACGATTTATACAATTATTGTAATAATGAAAATTTAAATATTTTTTTGCCATATATAAAAAATAAATTTCAAAAAGTAATTTAAACATGTTTACATTCCCCTAAAAAATAAAATAATAAATTGTTTATGGACAAATAACAACTGCGAATCTATGAACCATGTTTTAAAATCATATATAAACTGGAAACAACGTCCTTTAAAAGAATTAATCGAAAAAATTAAGGATATCACAATGTTACAAGAAAAAGAATTTGAAAGATCCTTCTCAGGAAAAGGAGAATATTTTTTAAATAATGAATATCGCAATTATTTAATACCCGAATCGATAGATTGTCATGATACATTAAATAATTTACTTAATAGTCAAAGCAAAGATAAATTACATTCATTAGATAAAACTTTATCTGTTTTAAAACCAAAAGGCTCAAAAAGACCACATCAGCGACGTAGAATTAAAGCAGAAAGGACTCGATAAAATATTTTTTATAAATTTTAATTCCTTATTTTTCCCCAATTTTCCCCTGCTCATAATCTATTTCATCAATATATAATTTTATTATCCTAAATGTATATTTAAATCTTCTCTGCCGAACAAATTATATTTTATGAACGCAATAATTATATTATAATAACAGTATATATCAATTTGGTAAAAATAATTATGATTTATATATGAATGAATAAAATGAATTACCATCGTTATTAATTTATCTGATTAATAAAAATTGCAAAATTTAAAAAAGACTACTCATTTTTTACCAAAATATAGATAATGCTATAAAAAAAATCATAAATATTTTAGTCATCATGATAGAATATGGCGAAATTTATTAAACACATTCAAAAATATTATTTTTAAATTTTATAATTAAAAATTTAAAAACGCCATCTAGCGGATAGAATATTATTTCTTTTACTTTAATAAATAAAAAATGTTATGAGCAATTTTAATTTTATAAAAGTATTGAAGCTAAAATATCTAATAGATAATTTTTTACACCTGTCCAAACCTTTATCTTATTTATAAACTAATTAATTCTCAATTAATAATAGGAAAGTGAAAACCCACTGGAAAATGTTTGGAAATTTAATACATAAATATAAGCCGAGCGATATTTAGTAGTAAAAAATTTATTATGTAATTAGCCGAGCGTAATTTAAATAATAAATGATTTATTATGTGGTTAGCCGAGCCACATTTCCCAATCGAGCGATATTTAGTAAAAAATGATTTATTATGTGGTTAGCCGAGCCACATTTCCCAATCGAGCGATATTTAGTAAAAAATGATTTATTATGTGGTTAGCCGAGCGATATTTCCCAGTCGAGCGATATTTAGTAATAAATAATTTATCATGTGGTATGTCGAGCGATATTTACTAGCAGAGGGATATTTTTAGCCGAGCGATAAATAGACCCACCGGAACAATAATTATTTTGAGTGGAAGAAGAGAAAGTATTTTACAAAATTATTTTTAAATTTTATTATAAATATTTAATCAGTCACGACATTAGTGCCTCCTTTGATAAATCCTCGACAAGAAGTTGGAGACAGTAATGTGGGGATTTCTGGGAACTTGTTGGAAGAAAGTCAAATGTTCAATCCTCCACAAGAAGTTGGAGACAGTGATGTGGGGATAATTTGTACTTTTAGTTTATTCATAATTGCATATTGCTCTTCTTTAGATTTATCAGGATGGTGGTGAATATGTTTCAATGTAAATTTCATTTTATTACAAATTCAATTGTTTTTTAGATATTTTTATTATTAATTGTAAAAAATGCTAACATATAAAAATTGAATTTATTATTCTTTGTAAAAGTAAAATTAAATTGGAAGTTCTATATTTATATTGAGATTGAATGGTGTTATATCTGTGAGGAAAAGATTGGTGAAAAGGATTACATCTTTTCCATCTATGAAATTTTTTTCTCCATATTAATTAAGTTGTAGTTGTTTTAAAATGTCATATTACTATTTATTATTTATTATATTTTAATAAAGGATATTTTAAATTTTATTGTCATTTGAGAAAATCCATAATTTATAAAATTTGTAACATAAAATTTTATTATTCAAATTTTTTTTGTATCATGTCCATCTAAACAAGTATAAGGAAGGAGATAATTGATAAAAGAAATACAAAATTTAAATTTTGAATCCTTATTTTATTCAAATAATCATTTTTGAATATATATTGCTGATTTTTTTAACTAAAACAATTGATTAATTTATTATTAGACTTTTATATGTCTTGGTCAATCATAGGTTTTAATTAAATAGATTAATAAATTAATCCGGTAACAAATTATAAAATCTGCCTTCTAAAATATAAATATTTATATATTAATTTGTGCTGTAAAGTAATGTAAAAAAAAGTAACGTAGTTACTAACGTTGTAACCTTGAATTTTATTCATAAAAATATATATTTCAGAGGTGATTATAAGCAGTGAATATTATATATTTCAAATCTTACAATTATTATTTTGCTTATCAAATTTTTTTAAAATTTACAGATAAGAAATTATTATAATATATATAAATGGTATATAAAAAAATAAGTTATATTATTCAAATGAAACAATATGTTCTCCAAGAAAAAATTAAGTAAGTCTCTTCTCTCTTTTAAAAAATCACATAAATTTTTCAAAATATTTTGTTTTGTTTGGTATCTACGATTTTTTTTGGGAGTGTATGTCTGAATCCTCCATTGGCCGATTTGTCCAGGTCGACTGTTATTTCCATCATCATCTTTTCAAAATATTTTGTTTTGTATGTTATCTACGATTTTTTAGGAGGTATGCCTGATTCCTCCATTGGCCGATTTGTCCATGTCGACTCCATCATCATCTTTTCAATTAGTTCCTATATCTTAGGTTTTTTTGTGGAAAATTTATTATGTTTTCTTTCTTTTCCTGGAAATTATTTTCCTCTTACGATTATTTTTATTCATAATAAAATAGTGGCGCCACTATGGGTAGGATAAAGAGTATGTTTACAGAATAATTTTTTTTTTAAAGTTAAAGAATAAAAAAAACATTTTTTTTCTATATACAAACAGGCAACGCTGTCATTCCCTTAGTTGTGATGATTTAATGAAACATGTTATCTTATCCATATAAAATTATTTTCTTTGCAAAAATAATTAAAATAAAACACTTGGAGACAATTATTTTTTTTTATGTACGATATCATATTTTAAGAAAAGAAAAATAAAGAAATAAAATTTTCGTGTTTCAAGAGAAAAAAATAATTGAAGTAAAAAAAAATAGATACATTAAAACGTAGTTGTTTGTTGTTGTAATACCTGAGTGTTGTTTTGATAGTTAAGTAACTATATATAAACTAATAATTATATAAGATGATTTAACATAGTCTGGAAGAGAAAAAATAGTTAAATCAAACAAACAGCCAAAATCATCGCAATTTGAACAAATATTTGAATGCTTAGTTAGAAAATGGAATTAATGTAGAAAAAAATAATAAACCTACTAATTTATAATTAAATTTAAATGTATAATAAAATTTGAAAGATTAGTAAATGAGATTTATTTTTTCTTAGTTTACCCAAGAGTAGAACTAAGCAAATTCAATTTAATTAAATCATAACTAAACCTGAGTAAAAGATTTTTTATCCCGTAGCTGACTTGGGCTATGCTATTTAAAAATTATAAACAACTCCGGGTCTGGACCCCATATGGCTCGAATTTTCTACAAGAGCTTGGAGGGAGAAGTTACTTCAAAATATATTTTTTTATCTACCTGATTGATTAAATTTGAGGAGGCATCTTATAATATTCGTTTTTCTCTCCCTTTTCTCATTATATACTATGTGTCCGCTTTAGACTCAAAATATTCTTTAAAATATTTAAAAAATAAAAACATTTAATTGTACTATAAAATTATTTATTTTTTATTACTGTTGACATTGAAATAACGATGTACACTCTAAAATTATTTTAAAAATTACATTTTCTAAGTGTAAGCTATTATGGAATAAAATGGGGGCAATCTTCAAACTCTGCAGCCATTTTTAAGGGAAGCATGGGAAAGAAGGAAATTAATAGATAGTCATATTAAGGATAATTGCATATGACGACTCTTATGACATATCTGAATTACAAAGATTTTTAGATAAAGACAAGTCGTTCAATGCGCGTTTCTTTTTAAGGTAACCGTAACGGGTTCCCTTTTTCAGATGTAACGGGTAACTGTAACGCGTTTCTTTTTTGTAGTAACGTTTACAGCACTAGAAGTAATTAAAAAATTTTAATATGATATACTGGATTTTGTTAACTTTTCAATTTTTAACTATCCACTTAAAGATCTTCATAAATATAAACACATTCCACTAACTATGTAAAATTTATTTTTGGGTTCAGAAATTTCAGATTAATCTTTTATACCTAACAATTAACATAAGCCAGATAGTCTACATTCTGTTATTAACAATAATCATTTATATTAATTAATTATTATTGTTAATATGACCGATTAATACTAACCTTTAAATTGTTTTTTTTATGTTGATATAAGTTGATTTTTTTATTAATTGTGTAGATTGATTTTAATTATACAAATTTTTATATATTAATATGAAAATTATTATATAAACCTGATTTTTTTAGTTTGATAAAAAAAATGTAAAATTTTAAAATATATTATATAAAATTAAATTAATAATTTAAAATAAAATAAACAATCTTTATATTAAAAAACTTTATGGTTACATTTTTTTATTTAGAAAACTCGTATCATTACATCATTTATCCTAAAAAACTTTATGGTGGCAGAACTTTATTAATTATAAATTAACCAATTATTTTAGCGAATTTAAATACATTCTTCCTATATTTTATTTTATATTAGTTTATATATATTTAAGGTTTTTAATAATACTTTATTTATATATTTAAATATTACTTTTTAAATATTTTATAATATATTGCATAAATTATCATATAACGATTTTAATTATTTATATTTAAATATTTCTTTATATATAATTTAATATTACCTTATATATATATTTAAATATTACTTTATATATATATTTAAATATTACTTTATATATAATTTAATATTACCTTATATTTATATTTAAATAACTTTATATATATATTTAAATATTACTTTAGATATATTTAAATATTTTATAATATATTGCACAAATTATCATATAAATATTTTAATTATTTATATTTAAATATTTCTTTATATATAATTTAATATTACCTTATATATAAATTTAAATATTACTTTATATATATATATTTAAATATTACTTTAGATATATATAATTATTTATTAAATATTACTTTATATATAATTTAATATTTTAATTATTTATTAAATATTACTTTATATATAATTTAATATTACCTTATATATATATTTAAATATTACTTTAGATATATTTGAATATTTTATATTTAATTAAATATTCATAAATATATATTGCATAAATTATAATATAAATATTTTAAAATTTATTAAATTGAAATGTTAAATGTGTCTTGTTTGTATTCACCATCTTTCTTTCATTTGACTCCAAACAGCTGTGGGAATATTTCGGCCCCGAACCAAAAAAATTTATTAAAAAAATATATAACACAAAAAATAAAAAAAATTAGCTATCAAAATATATAAAATATATTTTAAAAAAAATATAAAATAAATTTATAATAATAAATTAATATTAAATAATAATAAATAAATCTAAAATAAATAATAAATTTATTAATTTGTAAAATAGAATACATCGCCTATTTAACCCGGCAATGTGCACATTGCCGAAATAACAAAATTACCCTGCCTACCACTACCTCACATTGCCGAATATTTCACATTGCCGCTACCATATATATGAGATAGTAATAAATATTAACAAATATAAATTAATATTAACAATAATATTTTTGAAAAATATAATCCGGCATCTGCATTTTTTGGCTTTGGGGGGGGGGGGGGGGGGATTCGTTTTCCTGCCCCCCTTCCCGCTGCGTACGCCAATGTTGCATTGAACGACATATATATAGAGAGAAAAATAGAAATAAAAATTATTATTACGTTTTATATTTTTTTAGAAAAAAAAAAGAAATAAAAATTATTCTTATTCTTACCACGATTAAAAAAGGAAAAAAGTGTTTTAAACGGAAAAAAAAAATATATATATAACAAAAAGGAAAAAGGCGTGATTTTACGTGATACGTGATAAAAGCGTTTTCGCCCTCTGGTTGTGGATACAACAGAGCTACGCTAGGTTTTCCTCAAAAATCCATCAAACTGGATAGTTAATTAAGGGGAGAAAAAATGAGGAGCCCTTCAAACGTTTGTGGGCAAGCCGCACGTACTTGTACGCACAACAGTCCGAGAACTGTTGCTTAAACGTCTATAGGCTAATAGACAAAAGAAATGGGCAAAACAAAAGCCTATACCCAAGAACTGCAAAAATAATTTAATTACTTTAAAGGTGGGTGGTGGCTAAGTTTAAATTTAACATCTTTAATGTAAGCCTTGATAATTACTATCAATAATTGAGAATGTGTTTATATCAATTGAAATTAGAATTTATTCATGAAAATAAGAAAAAGCTAATAGGTTTACCGCTAATTGTTTAAATAGATGAAAATTCCAGTGAATGGCAAAAACAAGTCAGTAATAGGTTTATGACTAAAGAAGAAGTAAGATTGAGAAGAAAAAGAAAAGTAGACAAGGAGAAGAGGAGATAAAAAGATATAGTAAAATAATCTGATTTTGGAGAAGTTTATGGGAGATTTAAATAATTTGATTTGATTTTAAGCAGTTTCTTTATTGATCTCTTATTCTTATTTAGCCTTAGAAACTGTTTAGTGTTTAAGTTCATATCCATGATGTCTTTCATTGCCCTATAGTACCATAATCTTTTAAACCTTCCATAGGATTTGCCGTTAAAGGAGTATAGCCAATTTATGGCATCAAGGACTAGGCTTTTATTGGTATGATTCCTCAGAATATGCGCGAAGAAGGTTATACGCTTTTTCTTTAGAGTTACTTGTACCGGAGTATGTTTAGACCTTCTCCAAAGGTTGTCGTTCGAAATGATGTTGGGGTTAAAGACGCCATTGATTATTCTTAAGCATTTATTAACAAACGTTTGCAATCTCTTTGTCTCCGTCTTAGTTATCTCCCATGTATCACCCCCGTAAAGGAGGATTGGAATGATAGAAGAGTTGAAAATTCTTAGCCTAGTGAACACCGATATCTCCCTAGTTCTCCATAGCTTAAAATATTTGTAGAAAGCAGCTCTAGAATTCTGAATTCGGAATCTCAGTTCATCTTTATAACTGCCTTTATTGTCGATGTTCACTCCAAGATATTTATAGGAAGACACTACTTTGATAACTTTTCCTCCAACTAACCAATCTCCCAGAGGGGGAGCATGTGGCATGATCACAGCCTTATCGAAGTTAATATCTAATCCAACCTTAAGACTAAAAGTGTTTAGTATCAAGACCAAATTGTTAGCCTCCTCCAAGTTTTTTGCAATCAAGACCAAGTCATCAGCATAACTAATCGCCCTGTTTTCCAAAAACCACGGCTGATTGGATCCAAGTTCTAGAAGATTGGCTGCCCCTAATATATCAGTAATTACTCTATTCATTACTATATAGAACAGTAGAGGAGAGGCGACACGGCCTTGCTTAACTCCTTTTTTTGTCCTGAAAGGAGGTGAAACATTATTTAAGATTTTAAATGAAGCCATGAGTTACTATAATGCACCCCTAAAATCTTGATAATATTGGCTTATATATCGCATCTCGCTAGGATAGCCCACAAGGTATCATGAGTGATGCTGTCGAAAGCGCGTTTGAAATCAATGAATATAAAATAAAAAGATAATTTATATTTTTCACACTTTTGTACAATTATCTTCAGCGCCAAGATTGGTTCGTTTATATTTCTGTTTGGGCGATATGCACAAATGTATTTGGATAATAGGATAAGGGAGGATGCTAGGATTCGGTTTTTTAAAAGGATCATAGTGAAAGAAAAATATAAGTTAAAGAAAAATTAAAAATACCAGACTAAGTGGAAACTTGTTAGTATATTATCTTCATATTTATAATTTTGTATATTTTTATAATAAAAATTATTATGTTTAATGAATTTTTATAAAATGTGATTTAAGTCATTTAAGCAGTTTAAATACAAATCAAAACAACACTTTTTAGTGCATTTTTTATTGAATATTTATAAATAAATGCTATAACTTTGATAAATTTAAACATTCATAAGATAAGTTAATGGTAATTAAAAAATAAATGTATATGAAAATTTTGGAATAAGGGTTTCATAATTAATTTGTGTAGCAGTCAGCCTTATCAATTTGTATAGTATTAGTAATATTAGTTTCTGAGGATTTATCTAAGTGTTTAAATTTGGAACTCATGAAACTTATCTTCAAATAATATAAAAAGAATTAGTAAATCATTCACATCAAATATTTTATATATTATAAATTGAAAATAAATGTATGATTCGGGACATGTTTCGTATCTCTCAAAACTCACGAAAGTTTTGCGATTCGCAAAACTTTTGAGGAATTTTTTTTTTAATTTTAGGACACAGCCTTATGTATATTTATTTTACATTATTATAATATTTTCTAAATAATTTTTTTTTAAACAATGCAAATGCACAACACATTTTATTCTTTTTTAAAATAGATTTATTGTATTTTAAAAGATTTTTTGTAAAAATAAAGGAACACCCAAAGTTTTAATTATTTTAAATCTTTTTAAATAATAAAGCCAATTTTATTATTTTTACTTTAAATAAAAGAATTTTTTAAAATATGGTATCTTAATTATGGAAATATTTTACAAAAGACAAAGATAATTTAAAAAATGCGTTATCTGCGAAATCATCTGAGTTTACCTTCTGTACGGCAGGGGATATAGATACTCCATATCGTAAAAGCTTATTGCCAGAAAATCTAGAGGCTCTCGTATTTATCAAAAAAAATCTAATATTATAATTTTATATATTAAATACAATTTTATAATTCATATCAACATAAAATAGATATATTATCAAATATATGTTTTTTTAATTATAGTCTTAATTGTAGAAATAAAAAAAATTAAATTAAATGCTAATTTGATTTTTTGCATAAAAAATATTGATTTCTTAATTACGGTTCAAAGGGGGGTGGTGAAAAATCAATATAAATATCGAATCAGTATCGGATCGGTTTTGAAGCAATATCGGATGGGATCGGTGAAAAAATGTGGAACGGCACAGTCCTAAATATAAGCAACTAAACTATACTACAGTATTGGGCTGGGAACCAACATTAAAAACCCAAGATTAACAAAATATTGGTATTGGTTCTTGAGTTTTTTATATCTTCTAATTCTTGTTTTAGTTTTGCTATTGGTTTGACTATAATTGTTAATAAATTTAAAGAATAGAAAATAGTGATTTTAAAAAACTTTGTTTAAATAATATATATATATATATGAATAGTGGCGTAGCCAGGATTTATCCAATAACAAAATTTTACAGAGAATTTCATTATAGATTTAATTTATTATTAAAATACTATATATAACATCCCATTATTTAACCAGCTGTGTTGAGCACTAAGCGCTCTTGTTTGTCTGATCAAAATTTTGAAATTAATTGTTGCTAAAAATAAATAAAAAATTGTTACATAAAGATGTTATCTTATAATATATTATTTTTATATAATTTTATTTATATTATAATTAAATATATTAATAATTTTTTAAAACGATCTTATATCTTTTTGTATTGTTTTATTTTATTATATATTGTCGGAAAAGAATAAATATTATTTTTATATATATTTAATTTTTTTAAGTAACGAGTAGCCCGTTTTTTGAAAAGTCGGTAAAGCGCGTTCCCTTTTTGAAAAGGTAACGAGTAACGGTAACGCGCTTCTTTTTTGTAGTAACGTTTACAGCACTACTTTTTATTTTTACGCTACTCTTTTTTAAAAATTGTAATTTGTTTTATTTTGGCTGAAAATTGCAATTAAAATATGTCCTGCTTTACTGTTGATAATCATAGTGTCAACATTTTATATAGAATCATTAAGTGCTCCAAGTAAATTCAACAGATTAACTAATGAAGTAAAAAAGCTCAAAATAATTTGAGATATATAATATGATACCGAATCATTTGTTCCTGAGTTTAAAAAAAAATTTCAAGTTCTGAAAATTTATTTTCATTAATTAAGACATTCATAAATTTCGAACATGAATTTAAACGAAGTATATCTTTGTGACATTTAGATGAAATGATAAAAAGAAGCAATTATCATCAACCGACATTATATGGGCGGGTTAAATGATCTGAACTGATATTAATAAAGTAGATGCTATAAAAATAGCAAAATAATTATATATTGAAAATATAATGTCAGTAATCATGAATGCCTCAAACTCGATACATCAAAAATAACTATTAATCCCATCAAAAAAAGAACGATTTTTTTAAAATCAAATAAAAATCATTGATAACCCTAGAATTCCATCATAAATAATTTAGATTAATTTAGAATAATACGAATAATTACGAATAATTTTAATCTAATAATAAAAATTCTTATTATTCATATTCGATTCGAATACTTCTGCTATTCGTATAAAATACGAATCGGATATCGAATAACAAAGAATTCGTTTTAGTCCTAGGAATGATTGATTTAGAAAGTCTTTCTGTTGAAAGCAGAGTTGTACATTTGCTCAAAATAAAAAGATCTTCAAAGATCTAAGATCGTAAAATTTGAAGATCTTTTACTTTTAAAAATTTTGAGCAACGATCTTCAAAGATCGAGATCTTTTGAAGATCTTTTATTTTTAAAATTTTTTTAACAGCGATCTTCAAAGATCTAGATCTTTGAAGATCTTTTATTTAAAAATATTTTTGATCAACGATCTTCAAAGATCTTCATATTTTATAATGTTTTATTTTTTTGATATTATTTTTTGAAGTAAATGGATTAATAAGCATAAGCATGTTAAATTAAAATAAAAATTTAATAAAGATGTACCGACAATTTTCATAATCGTTATTTTAAACTTTTTTCGACATATATGGGTAAAAAAAAATTTATATAAAAAAAAATTTATATTATAATTTCAATGAAGATGTAATGTATTAAAAAGTGGAAATTGTAATAATCGTTATTTTTAACTTATTTGATTTATTATATCCTAAATTAAATAGGTTATAATTTTTAATATTAAGATGTAAAAATAAAATTTCAATGAAGATGTACCATAGAAAAGTGACAATTGTTATAATCGTTATTTTTGAAATTTTTTTTAAAGCATAGCATAAATATTATATTGTTAACATGTTAAATTAAAATTTCTGTGAAGATGAACCACAGGAAAGTGACAATTATCATAATCGTTATTATTGAACTTTTTAAAATTTTTTTAAAGCAAATGGGTAAAAATAGATATTGTTAATATGTTTTAAATTAAAATTTCAGTGAAGATGTACCACAGGAAAATGACAATTGTCATAATCGTTATTTTTGAACTTTTTTGAATTTTTTTAAAGCAAATGGATAAAAGAAGATATTGTTAACATGTTAAATTAAAATTTCAGTGAAGATGTACTACAGGAAAGTGACAATTGTCATAATCCTTATTTTTGAACTTTTTTAATTTTTTTTAAAGCAAATGGGTAAAATAGATATTGTTAACATGTTAAATTAAAATTTCAGTGAAGATGTACTACAGGAAAGTGACAATTGTCATAATCGTTATTTTTGAACTTTTTTGAATTTTTTTAAAGCAAATGGATAAAAGAAGATATTGTTAACATGTTAAATTAAAATTTCAGTGAAGATGTACTACAGGAAAGTGACAATTGTCATAATCCTTATTTTTGAACTTTTTTAATTTTTTTTAAAGCAAATGGGTAAAATAGATATTGTTAACATGTTAAATTAAAATTTCAGTGAAGATGTACTACAGGAAAGTGACAATTGTCATAATCGTTATTTTTGAACTTTTTTGAATTTTTTTAAAGCAAATGGGTAAAAATAGATATTGTTAACATGTTAAATTAAAATTTCAGTGAAGATGTACTACAGGAAAGTGACAATTATCATAATCGTTATTATTGAAATTTTTTAAATTTTTTTAAAGCAAATGAGTAAAAATAGATATTATTAATATGTTAAATTAAAATTTCAGTGAAGATATACCATAAATAATCTTTATTTTTGATTTTTTTATATATAAAATTTAAAACTGATAATTGTCATATGTAATATTTTTAAACTCTTTTTATTAAACAAGGTTAGAATAAAGATATTTTGAAAATTATTTATTATTTCAAAATTATTAAAAAAATATATTGTTAACCAGGTTTGTTGTTAATAAGGTCCTATCCCATTTAATTTAAAAAAATAACCGATCTAATTTTTTTTAATAAAAAATATTGGCTCATTATGTTTCTTAAATTTTTGATGGCTTTTAGATTGTAAAATATTAAAAAGTGGTGCCTTCTAACTTCTATAATTTGAGCGTTATTTAAGTAAAGTCGTGCTTTTACAATGTACAACGACATTAAACAGCAAGAACTCAAATTTATATTACGAGCCAAATATATTTATGGATTGTCAAATTCTTGGTTTTTTAGTTTTGACAAAATAATAAACCTGACCTAACTTATTCAATTGGATAGATTTAGTTTTTTTTATACTGAAAATATTTTATATTTTTTTTATTTTAGTCTATCAATTCGAGTCGCGAAAGGCAGTTTTAAATATGAATATTTATTGTAAACCTAGCATATAAATATTTCTCCTTTTAAAATTCAACCCATACTTTTTGATCCTTCACTACAAAGGTGGAAAAAAATCCCTTAACTACAAAGGTGGGGTCTATTTTATCCCAAATTTTGATTAATATCTCAGAACATATTAAAACTTGAGATCTACAAATACAATTTTGAATATATATTCAAATATTATTGGAAATAATAAATACAAAATCTTAGATTAATAGTTACTTCTAAAAACAGTTATGCAAATTTTACTAAAGTTACTAAAATAAAAATTTTTTTCTGAGACCTTTCTTTAATTATATTTTGATCACCATAAAGTATTTAAAAAAATGCAAATTTTATTATATATTTTATTAAATGAATGTCGAATATAGATAATTATATAAATTTTATAAAAAGATATCAAATATTAAATAAAATACTAATCATCAAATATCATGTAAATTTTTGTACTAACATTCACGACAAAATGTATGCATATGATCTAATGAATTTTTAACAATTTAAACAAATAAATGTTGTTTTTACCTCCTTCACTCTTGGACAATCTTTACATACTCCCTTTTTATTAGTTGGAATATGTTTTTCATCAGTTATATTGAGAATATCCCCAATGTTGTTACGTATTAATCTACATATACTACTCTCTAATTGTCCCATACATAATATTTCTCTATAAAATCAAGATCTACAAAATAATTCTCTACAAAATAATTCTCTACATTCATTTTAAAATCATTCTCTATAAACGACATTCTCTATAAAACCATTTGTTATAAATGCATTCTCTATAATTGTTTTCTTCTCTATAAATGTTTCTCTATAAAATACATTCTCTATAATGGTTTCTCTATAAAGACGTAAAACCACATTATTATTATTAAAAAAAATTTTATATATAATTCTTTTTATAATAAAAATAAAAACTTCACCCTTCGCCTTCTATTTTATTTGAAAAAAAATTAGTTTTAAAATTTTGGGTTATATTGATGGGGGATTTCTTAACATGTGATGTGTTAGTGAAATGGGGGATTTATTAAAAAAAATTTTAAGATTATATAAAAATCTCTCTAAAATTCTTTCTTTTTTATTAGTTATTCAGAGTCAGATAAAATATAACATTATATATTTTTTTTTAAATATATAATTCTTTATATTAATAAAAAAGAAAAACTTCTAACGTTTCCTCGCCTTCTATTTTTTTTCCTTAAAAAAATTTTAAATACCCCTTTATTATAAATCATAATCATAATTTTCTTTTTCATTTTATTTTTTCTTTCAGATTCAGATATATTTGAAAAAAAATTAGTTTTAAAATTTTGGGTTATATTGATGGGGGATTTCTTAACATGTGTTAGTGAAATGGGGGATTTATTAAAAAAAAAATTTAAGATTATATAAAAATCTCTCTAAATATCTTTCTTTTTTATTCGTTATTCAGAGTCAGATAAAATATAACATTATAATATATATTTTTTTTAAATATTTTTTTTATTAATAAAAACTTCAAACGTTACCTCGTCATGTAAGCCTTAAGATTGTGGTCATAGATGGCACAAAAGTTTGGACATTTATCAGCGAAATGTCAAGGTTTAGGTAAGTTAAAAATATTTAATTCCCCTCAAATATATTTAGTATTTTTCTTTATTAAATTTAGCCCTTTTTGAAAATCTAGCAGTTTAGCACTTATATTTATATAAAATTCCCAAAAACATGATTTAATAAAACAAATTTATCTTTCATCAAAAGAAAGGTGGGACTATAAAGACCTCAATTTTAAAAATTTCAGCACTTAAAACAAGTATTTGTGAATTTAGATTTTTTTCAGTACTTCAAGAGTTTGGGTAACAATTTTATTTTGTATTTCAATTATTCGTATTTTAATTAGTAAAATGATTATATATAATTAAATAATACATGATATAATATATACAAATAAAAATTTTATATAAATATAATAAAAATCAAAATATAACGTTATTTAATACACTTTTATTAAGTTTAATTAATAAAATATCATTTAATATAGATTTCTCTAATCTTGTTCGTAGCGGTGTAAGGACCAATCCCAGAGCACTGAATGATCTCTCAACAGATACTTGAGAGCAAGGAGCGGCTAGAACTACTCGCGATAGGGCATATAATTCCGGATCCTGAAATTTTTTGGATTGCCAATATTGCAAAATATTTTGATCAGATGGCAATTTTTGACCATATATTAAAGCATTAATTTTGGTCTTCATATCAAGGATTTCAATATTTTGGTATATTGGAGCATTAGCGCTTTCTCGCTCCAAATATACATCTAATCTGGTTTTTTTACAACTTACAGGGATAAAAGGAGAGCCACTCAGAGCTGGATTATCTTTTGGCTTATTAAAAATTTGTATTTGTCTCCACGTAGACATCAGATGTTCCTAAAATAAAATAAATTTATTTAATTTAAAGTTATATATTATAAATTTACCCTGGCCAGCAATTTATCACTTTCGGATGGATAGATTCCATTCTGATAATTAAATCTGGGATCCATGTAGATCCCACTTCTAAAAACATTATTATCAAAAAGATATTTTTGACGATAATCCAGACAATTAATCAAATTATTCGAGGATTCATTATTTATTTCCTCTAAATCTAATTTGCATTCAAGCCATGATTTAAAAAAATCTCCGATTGTACAAGATTTTTCTTGCAATTTAATGGTACATAAATTAACAGGAGATAAGACGGTGAGATATGCGTCAATTCTATCCCAGAGTCTTGAATTTATAAAAGTTTCTAAATATATATGGCCCATTTTTAAGTAAAATATTTTATTATCCTTTAGGTTTTTTAGCATTCTATAGGTGCTATTCCACCTAGTAACAGTGTCCAGCACTGGTTTGTTAATTTTTTCTAATGAATATAAACTTTTATATTTTTGTGATTTGCATATTTTTAGAATAGATCTTATATCTTCTAAATCCTCCTTTAGAAATTTTTTTATATAATCATTAACTCCTAATTGAATAGTATGGGCACAACATCGCACACAAATCAGCCCAAATGATTTTCTTAGATCATTTAATAAATTTTCCATATCATCATTTATTTGTTCTTGATTATCATGTTGAAAATGTATGTTATCATCTTGATTTAGATTATTTATTATATACTCCCCTGAGGAATCATTATCATGTATATTTGAAATATCACTGTTATTTTCCTGGGTGATCTCTATATTATTATAATCGTTATTTGGTTGAGAAGAGTCGTTATATTCCTGCGAGGACTCATTATCGCTATTTTGTAACAAATATTCTGAGAATGCATCTTCAGAAAGATCGATATGAGTAATTAGCTGTTCTTCAGCTATCATTTCCACGGTTTTTATCATATTGGCACCATTGTCAACAGTGATACTGTATATTTGGCTCAAACATATATTATACTTTTTTAATAAATTTTCTATTTCTTCCTTTAAATTAGACGCCGTGTGCGCCTTTACAATTTCTAACATGCCTAAAGTTCGTATTTCAATCTTATCATCTATAATAAATTGGGCATTAACCCCCAACACTGATTTTTGAAATCTTGTGGCTGTATCTATCTTCAAAGAAATGAGCTTATTTTTTACTTGTTGCATTATTAGGCATCTTATTTCTGATGCCGCATATTTTATTTTATCATTTACGATGTGTTTGTTTAAAGTCATATTCAATGATTGGACTATTGGATCTAATAATAGCTTGAATGATTCATATGTAACTAAATTGATTGGCAAGTTGTTAATAGCAATTAATCCCACAACCGATTCGTAAACCTAAATTTTTTTTAAAAATTATTTAGATTTAAGATAAGATTAATAATTAAAGTCCTGCAAAATTCAACTTTCATATCAAATCAGATTAAAAAATACCTTTTAATTTTATTTTGTTATCAATCAGATAATTTTTTATCTGAACGTAAATCTGAGTCAAATAGCATTTAAAAAATTAAAATATACGATACCAGAGTTGTTAAAATATCTAGATATAAAAATGAGATATCTGTATTTATATATTATTTAAGAAGTAACTGTATCTGATTTGAAATTCATTCTAAGATACATTTTGATACAGAGTAGTATATGTAGATTAATACGTAACAACATTGGGGATATTCTCAATTTAACTGATGAAAAACATATTCCAACTAATAAAAAGGGAGTATGTAAAGATTGTCCAAGAGTGAAGGAGGTAAAAACAACATTTATTTGTTTAAATTGTTAAAAATTCATTAGATCATATGCATACATTTTGTCGTGAATGTTAGTACAAAAATTTACATGATATTTGATGATTAGTATTTTATTTAATATTTGATATCTTTTTATAAAATTTATATAATTATCTATATTCGACATTCATTTAATAAAATATATAATAAAATTTGCATTTTTTTAAATACTTTATGGTGATCAAAATATAATTAAAGAAAGGTCTCAGAAAAAAATTTTTATTTTAGTAACTTTAGTAAAATTTGCATAACTGTTTTTAGAAGTAACTATTAATCTAAGATTTTGTATTTATTATTTCCAATAATATTTGAATATATATTCAAAATTGTATTTGTAGATCTCAAGTTTTAATATGTTCTGAGATATTAATCAAAATTTGGGATAAAATAGACCCCACCTTTGTAGTTAAGGGATTTTTTTCCACCTTTGTAGTGAAGGATCAAAAAGTATGGGTTGAATTTTAAAAGGAGAAATATTTATATGCTAGGTTTACAATAAATATTCATATTTAAAACTGCCTTTCGCGACTCGAATTGATAGACTAAAATAAAAAAAATATAAAATATTTTCAGTATAAAAAAAACTAAATCTATCCAATTGAATAAGTTAGGTCAGGTTTATTATTTTGTCAAAACTAAAAAACCAAGAATTTGACAATCCATAAATATATTTGGCTCGTAATATAAATTTGAGTTCTTGCTGTTTAATGTCGTTGTACATTGTAAAAGCACGACTTTACTTAAATAACGCTCAAATTATAGAAGTTAGAAGGCACCACTTTTTAATATTTTACAATCTAAAAGCCATCAAAAATTTAAGAAACATAATGAGCCAATATTTTTTATTAAAAAAAATTAGATCGGTTATTTTTTTAAATTAAATGGGATAGGACCTTATTAACAACAAACCTGGTTAACAATATATTTTTTTAATAATTTTGAAATAATAAATAATTTTCAAAATATCTTTATTCTAACCTTGTTTAATAAAAAGAGTTTAAAAATATTACATATGACAATTATCAGTTTTAAATTTTATATATAAAAAAATCAAAAATAAAGATTATTTATGGTATATCTTCACTGAAATTTTAATTTAACATATTAATAATATCTATTTTTACTCATTTGCTTTAAAAAAATTTAAAAAATTTCAATAATAACGATTATGATAATTGTCACTTTCCTGTAGTACATCTTCACTGAAATTTTAATTTAACATGTTAACAATATCTATTTTTACCCATTTGCTTTAAAAAAATTCAAAAAAGTTCAAAAATAACGATTATGACAATTGTCACTTTCCTGTAGTACATCTTCACTGAAATTTTAATTTAACATGTTAACAATATCTATTTTACCCATTTGCTTTAAAAAAAATTAAAAAAGTTCAAAAATAAGGATTATGACAATTGTCACTTTCCTGTAGTACATCTTCACTGAAATTTTAATTTAACATGTTAACAATATCTTCTTTTATCCATTTGCTTTAAAAAAATTCAAAAAAGTTCAAAAATAACGATTATGACAATTGTCACTTCCCTGTAGTATATCTTCACTGAAATTTTAATTTAACTTGTTAACAATATCTATTTTTATCCAAATGCTTTAAAAAAATTCAAAAAAGTTCAAAAATAACGATTATGACAATTGTCACTTTCCTGTAGTACATCTTCACTGAAATTTTAATTTAACATGTTAACAATATCTATTTTTACCTATTTGCTTTAAAAAATTTCAAAAAAGTTCAAAAATAACGATTATGACAATTGTCACTTTCCTGTAGTACATCTTCACTGAAATTTTAATTTAAAACATATTAACAATATCTATTTTTACCCATTTGCTTTAAAAAAATTTAAAAAAGTTCAATAATAACGATTATGATAATTGTCACTTTCCTGTGGTTCATCTTCACTGAAATTTTAATTTAACATATTAATAATATCTATTTTTACTCATTTGCTTTAAAAAAATTTCAATAATAACGATTATGATAATTGTCACTTTCCTGTAGTACATCTTCACTGAAATTTTAATTTAACATGTTAACAATATCTTCATTTACCCATTTGCTTTAAAAAAATTTAAAAAGGTTCAAAAATAACGATTATGACAATTGTCACTTTCCTGTAGTACATCTTCACTGAAATTTTAATTTAACATGTTAACAATATCTATTTTTACCTATTTGCTTTAAAAAAATTTAAAAAAGTTCAAAAATAACGATTATGACAATTGTCACTTTCCTGTAGTACATCTTCACTGAAATTTTAATTTAACATGTTAACAATATCTTCTTTTATCCATTTGCTTTAAAAAAATTCAAAAAAGTTCAAAAATAACGATTATGACAATTGTCACTTCCCTGTAGTATATCTTCACTGAAATTTTAATTTAACATGTTAACAATATCTATTTTTATCCAAATGCTTTAAAAAAATTCAAAAAAGTTCAAAAATAACGATTATGACAATTGTCACTTTCCTGTAGTACATCTTCACTGAAATTTTAATTTAACATGTTAACAATATCTATTTTTACCTATTTGCTTTAAAAAATTTCAAAAAAGTTCAAAAATAACGATTATGACAATTGTCACTTTCCTGTAGTACATCTTCACTGAAATTTTAATTTAAAACATATTAACAATATCTATTTTTACCCATTTGCTTTAAAAAAATTTAAAAAAGTTCAATAATAACGATTATGATAATTGTCACTTTCCTGTGGTTCATCTTCACAGAAATTTTAATTTAACATGTTAACAATATAATATTTATGCTATGCTTTAAAAAAAATTTCAAAAATAACGATTATAACAATTGTCACTTTTCTATGGTACATCTTCATTCAAATTTTATTTTTACATCTTAATATTAATAATTATAACCTATTTAATTTAGGATATAATAAATCAAATAAGTTAAAAATAACGATTATTACAATTTCCACTTTTTAATACATTACATCTTCATTGAAATTATAATATAAATTTTTTTTTATATAAATTTTTTTTTACCCATATATGTCGAAAAAAGTTAAAAAATAACGATTATGAAAATTGTCGGTACATCTTTATTAAATTTTTATTTTAATTTAACATGCAGTTCAAAAAATAATATCAAAAAAATAAAACATTATAAAATATGAAGATCTTTGAAGATCGTTTGATCTAAAATATTTTTAAATAATAGATCTTCAAAGATCTAGATCTTTGAAGATCGCTGCTCAAAAATTTTTTAAAATAAAAGATCTTCAAAAGATCTCGGAAGATCGTTGCTCAAAATTTTTTAAAAGTAAAAGATCTTCAAATTTTACGATCTTCAAAGATCTTGCTCAAATTTTTGAGCGAGATCTCGCTCAAAAATCTTCAAAGAATATCTTTTGTACAACTCTGGTTGAAAGCATTATGAATTGCATTTTAAAACAACTTAATGATTTATAGATTAATTAATCAAATATAAACCAGGGATATTATAGTGCACATGTTGTCCGGTCAAAATAGAAGAGTAAACATTTCTCCAAAAAAAATAATAAAAAGGTGACTTATATATATTGTTTCAATCACAAGTTGTATCTTGTTGCTAATAAATGATATAACAATATTTCTGTAATTTTAATATTTTAAATTTAGCAAACAAATTGTACAATTACTTTAGGCGTTTTATGGTATCCTAAAAATATACAGACCCTACTATTAAGAGATTTTTAGATAAGGACTGGTCATTTGTCAACATCTCATATGATTTATCAAAATTTTGAGGCTATTAGTGAAGTGTTATTATACTTTTCTAATACGACTCTTAACTCGGAACTTTCCAATCATTATTCAGTCCAAACCCCTTGTCTTTTTCCCAGTGCACATATAAATGACCGTTGTGATTTATGAAACATGACAACAATCGATCCATTAAATAAGCATTTTAATCAATAGATACGAATATAGTAATAAAATTGTGTTGACTCCACAATTAATATATTAAAAAATAAAGAGGTGAAAATTCATTCGACTTGATAAAAATAAGGTTAAAAATCTTATATATTTGACCCGCGACAAAATCCTCAAGTGTTCGTAAAATGCTTAAAAATCGTCATGATTTTTTATTGATATCAAATTAAAATTGAATGTGAAAAGAAAAGAAAATGTAATTGGAGTTCTTTAAAAGGAAATTATTATTAAAATATGGAGTATTTTATTGAACGTTTTTTAAGATTTGCTGACGATGATTATACAATAAATCTTATTTTAATACACCCCAACCCCTCTTGACCCAGATTATCTTATTACTAGTAAAATAACTCCAATGCGTCCTTATTAAACCTTAATTTTGAAATATTACATCATGAAATGAAAATCGTAAAGAGATTATTTGACGGCTGAAGATGGACATGATTTTGAAACAATTATCATATTGTATTTAAAAAAATATCATATTGCATTTAAAGAAAAAATTTATATGTATTTTCTGTATTAAGAAAAAATCTTTGACATCCAATGTGTAGATTTGGGATTTATAGGCCAAAGTTTTTCAAAAAATAAAAGTTTTAAGAACAAAATGTGCACTGGTGGATGTGACAATTGCAGATTGTGCAGTACCGCGAATACCTATATGTATTAAAATACTTTATATTCAGTATCTTCTAGACATTTATAATAAGATACTTGTTTCTTGACAAAAGAATATTAATGTTTGAAAAATTTACATTTCACATATTTATGGAATATTGTATTTGTATTCAGCGTCTACATTAACGAAAATGGGGGGGGGGGGGGGGTAGGAACAGTATGCATCTAATTTTTATTGAAGGAAGTAGGTGCCTTATCTGTTAATTTTTAGATAAATTATGACAAAATATATGGCTATAAAAATTAATACTTTCATTAGACCTATTATAATACAATGATAATGCTGATCATCGACCAAATCCATATATTGTAAACAATCATAGACATTATTTTCTAAATAAAACTTTTGCTATCCTTTTAAATGATATTTAAAAGGGTCAGATATTCTCAGCAAACTCATATTCATGCCAAACAATATGCAATAATAATGCATTCACTATAAATGAGGTAGTTTTTAATTGAATTCAAGATATAAAAGATAACTCTTTTATATTAACAATATTTTTATAGTTGGTATTAGAGCTAAAATAATTTAAGTTATTCTTTTTAAAATTTATGAAAGGAGAGTACCACTAATTAAAAATGTAATTAATAGTGACAAATTTTTTTTAGGAGGGTAGCATAGGTTTTTGAAGGGGGTTTTTATCCAGTGAAAATTTTGTCATGTACACGCTGATTGTATTGATTTCTGCCATATTTTAAATATAATAACAACCAAAATCAGCTGGGAAATTTACAAATCACGTTAAAATAGATAAAAATAACACCAAAACGAAATAAGTAAATAATATATTTTATATATAAATATAACTTGATAAAATATCATTAACAATTTTATATAATATTTTTTTAATTTGTAGGAAGATTAACATTTATGATGGTGAAGAAGAAGGTAGTAAAAGTGAAATTATGGATATAAGTTCCCTTGAATCTAATTTCAATCTTAAAATTTTTGATGGAAATAAAATGATAAAGGGTACAACAAACTCCTCTATAATTTTATAAAACATAATTAGAGATGATATTTAGGCTTTTATAATCTATATAAATTATATATAAAATAGCAAAGAAGAAAACCAATAAACTCCACCACCATAAAAAAATGATTGAACCAATATCAGCTTTATTTAATGCTATAATAAAATAAAAACAATAATTGCACAATTTTAGTTAACCTAATTTTTTTTTTAGCTAACTAACCTTTTTTAGAGGTATAAAAAAATTCAAAACTTTGAGGGGCTTTTCAAATTTTTCAAGGGGCTTGAGACCCCTCCCCCTATTTGCGCTACTGATAGAAAGTAATATAATTTATACATAGATCGAGAAGACCTTGAAAGACAATCAAGAACCTTGGTATATAGATGAACATTGATAAAATTGCAGAGTTGGAAGAAATCTTTGAGTATGGGATTTCTGATAAACTAATTGCTACTGTTAGGATACTCACTCCAATTTTGTCAATCATTTACTAAATATGGTGTAAAATTAAATGATATTGATAATGATTTTGAAGATTGACCTTTTAGAATTTAATAAAATCAATTGAAGTACCGAAATTTTCATTGTTTATCTTTAGATGAAATAAGCAAAAATTACTAAGACACATCAGGTGCGCCAGCACTTTATACTATTGCAAATAGAGTCACTTGGGGGCACGGGGGCGCAGGGGATAGAGCCTCCTTTAAAATTTGAAAAGTCCTCCTAATTTTTTTTTATACCACGAAAAAAAAGGTAAGTTTTCTAAAAAAAAATAATTCAAAAAATTTATAAAGCTGACATTAATAAACACATGATCGGCCACGGTGTCAGATATAACGATCACCTGGCTTTAGACAGATGCCAGTCATCTCATTTTTGGGCAGTATATTCAAATATAACAGCTGATAGTCATATGGACAATCACCACCAGCGAGTTTTGAAAAATATTGATCAATATGATTTAAAATTTAAGGAAGATGACACTTTAACTCGTAAAGAACAAGTGATTTTAATATTTTTTCCAAATCCATTTTTAAATTCAGGAAAAAATTGAAAATAACATTCTTAAAATATTTAAACATTTTGAGTTATTAAACCATGATGAAATTTTGTAAATATATATAGTTATCCAATTTAATACTTATTTTAGTGAGCCGGAATTGTTAATTGATTCCCATGTATCATTTTTAAGGAAAGGATTACATGTTTTAAGTGATTCTTATGAAGTATTTCATTATTGATATAACTAAAAAAATATTATATATAATTATATTATTAAATTTTCTTTATATTAAAGAAGTTGATAATTTATTAATATCTAAACACTGTATATAGTGTCTGGATGCAAGTCAAACATGGCTTATTTACTGGATTGTTCATAGCCTGATTCTTCTTAAATTCAATATTCCAGAAGAGACTAAAGATAAGTTATTATTTTCTATAAAAATAAAATTTTGATGCCTTCTATATATATTTTTCAATAGTTAAATTTTTTTTATTTCTAAATTAGTTTCTATCATTTATAATATTATAAAAATATTTAACTATTAAAAGGTATAGGCATGAATTTGCTATTGGGAGTTGGGGGGATTAATTATAATTTTTTAAATGTTATTCAAGAATATCTTGAGTTTGAGAAGTTTATTAGAACAAACATTAGTGACAATAAAATAAATGTCTCAAAGAACTTTATAAAAAAATAAATATTTAAGTTTATAAAATTTAATATATATTTAAAAAAAATTAAATGTTGGAAAATAAATTAATGCACAAAAAATTCTTAAGAATTATTGCATGTATATAAACATACAAAGTATTCATAAAACAAATATGAATTATGCTAAGTATCTATAACATTTTTTTGAACATTTTCAAATATATTTAACCTTTTATACCATAATTTGCATTTAGTTGGTGATGTATTAGGGGATATTTTAAGATCCTCACATGAAAATCTGTGAGCCATTTCATGTCAGATTGATCATGATTTGGCTGACTCCTTTTAAAATTGTAAAAATTTCTGGAATTATTTAGATAAATAATAAAAATAAGAAAGCAATTTAGTTTGGCTCTCTATCATGCTTTCTCAAGATATAGGGGCTCATAGGTGCATAAAAGAGCCACCTTGGAATCTCTAAAATTTTTAAAATGCTTATATTTCAAAAACTATTTATAGTAATATAATATAATATATCATATTTTAGGTAAAAAATCTTTAAAGGTCTATCAAAAAAAAAATTGGCAATAATTTAAATCCTTAACTTGCCATTTAACTACATTGCTTCCCCGTGTTTTTAAGCAATAAAGGGAGTTTGTTTATATTTTTATTAAAAATTGAAGGAATATAGATGGCGCTTTATAAAACTACAGATTATGGGTAAAATTTTGTTTCTTATTTACCAATGACAAGATATTTTAACATTTTATACTCAAATATTTAGAATTTTTATAAAATATACCAATTAAACTGAGGGGCAGTGGGGGCAAATAATCCTTAGACACTTAATAATAAATCAAATTTCCAATAATAAATATCCTATAATTTTTTTATTATTCATTTTTATTAATAATTATAGATAGATACTCAAATTCATTCAATAATTTAAAATATATTTGAAACAAAATTTAGATAAACAATTATATATTTTAAGCTAATAAATTAAAAAGATGAATAGTTTTAATTGTCTCATCCTTATGTAAAGTAAATGATTGTCTGGTAACAGTTGAAGCACTGAACACATCTAAAATTTGTGATTTATGTATCCACAATTTGTCATTCAAGGAGGGATATGTAAAAGAATTTGATTGAGAATGCAAAAAATGAACTAACACCTCTTTTTTTTGTAAAACATAGACCATCCATTATTGATTGTCATAGATACATGTTATATCCATTTTTGTTCATTTAATATTCGAGTAAAATGTTATATTTAATATTTGCGATTCTGTTGAGTTTGAATAAAATTTGGCTTCAATTTTACCAGAGAAATTGGATGAAAAGTATGAAATTTAACGTCCCAGTATTGTACATGCTTTATTGAATCGTTTTACTGAATCTCTCTTTTAAAATTATTTGCTCTTTCTCATATTCGCCTTAAGAGAAATCTTTTCCCTAATAAAAAAAATATATGATGTATATTAAATTAGAAATCTTATACCTTTAATATTTTCCTTAGAATAGGCAAAACCTTAGGACAAGTTATAGAAACAGGTCTTTGTAAATTAGACCAGGCCACTAAACGTTTGACTACTTCCGACCTCAACACAAGCCGATTTGCCATGAAATGTGGCTCAGAGATGCCACTCAGCTTCATGATGGCAAAGATTGATTAAATTTTTGCAATTCTTATATTGAGATGCTGCTCCATCTGAAAATTAGAAGAATTTTTTGGTTGGCATAGAAATTTCAGTTAAGTAGCTGACTAAATAATTTTGGAATAAATGAACGGCAATTTTATTATGAATGTGAGTATCAGATATTATTTCTTTTAACAATTTTCAATCTGTGATATAGAATAAAATTTTAATTGATCTGCACCTATAATAAATTTTTTCAACTCTCCAAATCTCGTTATTGGTAGACAGACGAGTTAAAATAATAAGCTTGCAGACGGGTTGAATTATTTTAAATTAATCTGAACGGGCATGTTAAAAAATATAATGCATGGAGAGATCGCACGATTCGAACTGTTTATTTTGTAAAATAATATGCATAATAAAATATTCTTATGCAGCAGTTATACAATTTTATTGAGATAATAAGTAGAGATCTAAAAAAATGCAAAACTTTTTATGGATGGCGGGGGGGGGGAATAGAACTGGTACATATCACATCTTATAAACTTATCAATATTTTCATTTACCTTAAGAATAATATTTTTCCAACTATAATCCGTAGTTCCATATTTTCATATAGTGCCATCTATTTTTTTCAATTTTTGGTAAAATGTATATTTCGGAAGAGTCGTTTCGTTACCGTCGCCTACATCATATATATATTTATAAAAGGTGTCTAAATAAAAAGCAAAAAAATAATTTCGAAACAAACTCTCTTTTTGCTTAAAAGCTCAGGTAAAGCAATATAGGCAAATCGGAAGTAAAAGGTCAAATTGGCGCCAATTTTTATTGTTTATTGATAGCCGCTTAGAGATTTCTTTTACCTACAATATGAGATATTATATACTTTTATCTATAAATAGTTTTTGAGATATAAGCATTTTAAAAATTTTACATATTCCAGAGTGGCCCCTTTTTGCACCTATATCCTAGGGAACCAGGTATGCTAGTGAGCTAAAATAAAAGACTTTCTCATTTTTATAGTTATCTAAATAATTCCAGAAAATTTTAACAATTTTAAGTACGGTCGGCCGAAAATGCGCCTTTTTTATCGATTTGACTTATGGAATGGCCCATATGCCAAATATTTAATAATTTATCCATCAAGATTTGAAATAGTTTTGGAAGGATTATGCAGTAGTAATATTTGCAGATTTGTAAGTGCTACCTAGTGGCGAAGCCACAATTTTTCAATAGGAGGGGGAGTTTAAATTTTCTTCGATCGGGTCCTTACTATAATTTTTTTTTATATATTGTTAATTTTTCGGTGGTCTTTATATAATCTCCAATAAGGTTGGTTGAACAAGCCTAATTTTAAAATATAGCAGTTTTGTGCTTTGTGAGTGCTTGACTAGCCAGTATAAAAGAAAAATATCAGTAACAAGATTTTGGCCAACCTTAAGATTAAAAAGTGAGCCGATTTTTAGAAACGGCTAACTCAACATTTTAGCCAGAAAAATATTATGCAAGACTTATTTTGCTCATAAGCGGCACAAAGGTTTGAACATCTATTAATGAAATCTCGAGGCTTAGACAATATTTTTCTAGCTAAAATATAGCCGTTTTTAAAAATCGGCTTAAATCGAGCCGTTTAACAACATTATTAAAAAGTGACAAGCATTTATTCAGTAAATTTTATCAATTATAAATCATAATTGTACATTATCCGTTTGGTAGATATAAAGAAAAAAGTAAATGTCAAAATAGATATCATGCTAAAGGTATATAAAAAACGATATATCTGGCGCTCGCTAATATTTAATGCCTTTACTAGTACTTTCAATTCCTCACTCTAATAGGAGAACCACGAGAAGAAACTAAGTTACAAACAAAATGAAAATTATAACATCACGCTGTAAGCGTGAAGTGAACTAACCTTTTGGAAGCATTAATTTTGAAACTTATACTTAAACAATTAAAAGAATTATTGATAAAAAATTGTCAAAATCAGCATCATACCAGAATGGAGAATATAGAAGTTTTAACTATCTCGTTGTTAATATTTAGTGCCTTATGAATTCTTTAATCAATTTCGCCAGCCATTAAAAAAGTAACCGAATTATGAACCAAAAACTAACTATGATATCACATAAGGGTAAAGTTCGCCAAATATCTGGAAGCATTATTTCGGAAAATTATCTCAATAATTTGTGCATATTTCATACTTCATTACTGCTTCAATCCCTTTGATATATAGTTTAAAGAAAAACATTTTTGGCAAAATTAAAAAAATCGCCAAAATTGGCATCATGCTAGGAGGAAAATTATAGAAGCAATGAACAATATGTAATGCATGATTAGTACTAGTGTTGTTAAAGTTAGTTACATTTTTGCTAAAAAATAACTGTAACTAGTTATATTTTAAAAATTGTAACTAGTAACTGTAACTAGTTATATTTTTTGAAATGTAACTGCCAAAAGTAACTAGTTACTTTTAAAAATATATATGTATAAATCTAAATAATTTATTCCAGTAATTAATTATATTTTTAATATGTTTTTTTAAAAATAATATAACTATTCATATTAAAATTATTATATTATATCTATATTCTATGTAAAAATTTATAATTAAAAGAAGAGAAATAAAATAAAATAATGTATTTAGGTTTGGTCGGCGAGGCTTAATGACCCATTTATAGATATACATTTGGATCGACAAATTTTGATTGATATTCTTTGTCGTATATAGAAGTTTTTTTTGGATCATCTGTGATTAAACTTAACCTTTGCCCTATTGTTTTGAATAATTTTAGGGCTTGGGGTCCAACTGATCCACAGGTGTCTAAGACTATCTGAACGAACAAAAGATTATTAAGGTGGTTATATTTATTTATTTTTGTATTTTTAGCTTTGTGATAGAGTTGGAATAAAAAGATCTGGTAAAACGATATACACATGTATAATCCCAAGCGAGGGGACTACATTGGTTCCACATGACTAGCGTCATTCCATCAGGGCTGACGCCAGAGGGTTCTAGTGTAGAAAGAATAGAATATTTGCGGATTTCAAGATTCTATTGATATCGAATTGATGGCATAGTGTCTGGATAATTTGCCTTCTGAAAAACGACAGTATGGGGGGGGGGTGTCTAAGGCTATCGATATGAGTTTCACAAGGGACACATGATATCGGCGTTACGATTTCACAAAACGAAGACCTATAGCTATTCTAAGTTCTTCGTTGGTTAGTAAACAAGCCTAAATTAAAACTAGGTATAGTTTCTAACCATTCGTAGCCAGGGTGGCATATGGCTGAGGCTGGAATTATTTGATCTAGCAAAAGGTCGTATTGTTTTCATTCTGTATACTCTGTGCGTTTTAGAGGAGAAAGAGCGATGGAGATTTTCTGTGAACAGTTTTGAAGTGTAAGTATTCAACGCAATGTTGTATAATGGTAAATTCCAGTCTCTTTGTCTTAAATTTGGATATGAGCGGCTTGGAGAATCTTTGCTCCAGAGGTTTAATGTTACTATATGATGTGGTATAATATCCAAGTCTCCAAGTATGTATGAAAATTTAGCAACTGAGAATAAAAAGGCTGAAATGCTTAAAGATTTGGGGGAATGGATACCTATACCACCTAGCTGGTGGAAGGGCAGCTTGCATACTGGAGAGTGAAGAGAATTTGATATTTTAAATAGATTCGAAAGTATTTTTTATATTGAACCTCAAAATAATATTTCAAGGACATGAAAATTGTTGACGAACGAAAGGCATGTAAAATTTTAGGAAGGAATAAAAAATATTTGAATAAATAAAAAGCCTGATGAGCAGGTAAATGTTTTAAGACAAGTAATTCATCTATGAAATGAAATATCGTACTTTCACCTCCAATGGGTAAACCTAGATGGGTAAAGCTAGTAATGTCCACTACAATAAAATTTTAAGGTGGGCAGTTCGATTCAAGGAAAATAATTTTTTTTTAAATTTATTAATTTAAAATTTTGTTTAAATGTCTGATTGTGTTCACAAAGGGTATGCAACAATAATATGATTTCCCGTCTAAATAAATTTTCTTTTCTTAAATTGTTACATTGCTTTAATAAACCTATTTTTTAATATTATATTTCTTTACCTATTTATCACTATTCCATATTTTTTGCCCTCAAGTTGCCGGTAATATTTATAGAATTACATATAAATGTATTTTTTTAAAAATTTTACTAAATTAGATCATAGAACTTAGTATAAGGAATGATAAAGACTTAGATTATTTAAAAATTAAATATTTTTTGAATAAACTACTAAATTAGTAATCATTACTTATTAATAAGAAAAATTTTTAGACCCGGCCCGGATTTTTTATAAATATATTATATTTATTTTTGATTTTTATAGCTAATAATAGCGATTTCAAATATTTGGTTTTAAAATATACGGCCTGACCTAGATTTTTTTTAAATTTCAGGCCCGACTTGAGTATATTTAAAAAATTAAAATACGTCCCAGCCTGTGTACCCGGACCGGTAGAGCCGGGTCTGCAGGTCTAATAAATATATTCTATTTTCTGATATTTTTTTTCGGTTTAATTATTTTTTTATATAAATAAATTATATATTTTTTCAAATAATTAATTATAATTATTGTATCCTAATTTTTTTATATGAAATTGCGTTCAGTAAATAAATAATGTGTTATGAATGATGTTTAAAGTAACTTATTATGTAACTAGTTACATTTGAAATATAACTGTAACTAATAACTAGTTACATTTGTAAAAATGTAACTAAATGTAACTAGTAACTGTAACTAGTTATATTTCAAAGTAACTTTTAACAACTTAGTTCTTACTGTTCATCGATTAGATTTTTTTAGCCAAAAAACCAGTTATAAGCAAAGTAAAAATTACGGCAAGTCTTAGGCCGATTATTAAATATCGAATTTTAAATTATAAAAAATTAATTTGGTCTGAATACATTTAAGGTTTCTCTTTCCCCAATTTCAGATATTTTTGAATCTTATGATTCTATGATCTTCATAGATGTTAATTTTTTTCAGTTTGTTTAATAAATATTGTAGTAATTTATATCTCATTAAACAAGAGCACAAAAGCTGTTAAAAATATAATAAATGAAATATCTAAAATAAGTTTTACTCATATTATCATTATAAAAAATTCTATCATCTTTTAAAATATTGATATATTTATATTTAATAACGGCATAAAAAGGTAGTCAAATAGATCTGCGGCATATCTGTGCTTAACATTTGTTGAAATGGAATAAATGAATGATTGTTTCTTCACAATGAAATTGACAAAATAGATTTTTTTCAAAAAGGAATATTCCAAACTAGACACGTTTTTTGCAAGATAATTTAAAATTATTTAAAAAATATATAAGTCGAATGCTATAGATCAAAATTATTATTTATAAATTAAAAACATAAAAATTGGTGTTTTTTAAATTTTAGGCATTTATATTATCAATTTAGTAAATTAAAATTTAAAATTTTTTGTTTATTTTTCTGATGCTATCTGATATATCAAGAATCTTTCATTCATTTGAGTAATAAAAGTATTCAAGAAGGGGATAAAGTTGTTTATTTTATATTTGTTTTGACTGATCATATTAATATTGGAATGATGAGTAGGTCAGTACCTCGAATACTTGTATCTAAGATACAAGATCCTTTTGAATACTCGGTGTTCCCATTCTAAATCGCTAAAAATTGGGATTATATCCCCTAGAAAATTTTTAAAGTAAATTTGAAATTAATATTAATATGCTAGGGCAATAAACACTTGTATTTAAATTGAGAATTTTAAAAAAGTCGCTAAAAATGGAGGAAATATCATCCAAATTCCCAATTTGATTTGGAGATATAATGGAGATTCCCAATTTTTAGCGATTTAGAATGGGAACACCGAGTATGCAAAAGCTTGTTTCTTGTATCTTAGATAAAAGTATTGGCAATACTGCCCAACTCATCATTCCAATATTAATATGGTCAGTGAAAAATACTATAAAATAACCCCTTCTTGAATACTTTTATTACTCAAATGAATGAAAGATTCTTGATATATCAGGTAGCATCAGAAAAATAAAATTAAAATTTTTAATTTTAATTTACTAAATTGATAATATAAATGCCTAAAATTTAAAAAACACCAATTTTTATGTTTTTAATTTATAAATAATAATTTTAGTCTATAGCATTTGATATAAAGATAGGATCGGGATCGAATATTAAAAAAAATGATCTCGAATCTTTTTTTTTCGGGAATCTTATATTAATTTCCTTATTTTTTTTCCGCCATATATTAAATGTATTGACAACCAAAATTAGCTGGAAAATTTACAACTCATATCAAGATAAATTGATATTAAATAACAACACCAAATCGAAATAAGTAAAGATTATATTTTTATATATAAATGTAACTCTATAGAATATCATCACCAATTTTATGTAATTTTTTTTTAATTTATAGGATGATTAACACTCATGGTTGTGAAGAAGAAAATAGTGAAATTTCAATTATTGAAATAAGTTCCCCTGAATCAAATCCCAATCTTAAAATTTTAGATGGAAATTATTTTTAAATAAAATTTAAAAAAGACACTGTACAGGCTGAATTTAAAACCTGTATAAACAAAGAAATGATAAAGGATTCAACACAAATTTTGTTAAACATATAAAAGTATATTATTTATATGTGGCTAAAGGGGACATGGTTATCTTAAAAATTTAAGTTTACAATATTGTCTACCTTTATTAAAAGCTTCCCAAGATGGTATAGGCAAAAGATTTTAAGAAATTATTTTCCTATGATATGAATATAATAAGGCTTTTTTAGCACCAATATCACTTAAGAACTTATGGATTGAGTCGGACGATAAAGAAAAAAAAATACTTTCAAAATACATTATTAAAAGAAGCCCTTAGTGTAGTACCAGAGTATATAATCAAGCTCAAATTATAACATCAATAGATTAAACATAAAATAAAGAAAATGATAATTATTTTTTCTTTTGGTGAAACAAATGTTGCTGAGTTTACAAATAACATTGAACTGGAGGTTTTAAATTATATTAAAGAAAGTCGCAATACATTATAAATGCTTAATTATTATCCTTCCATTAAGAAAATCTTTTTAATAATGCTGCAATATCTTCATCGGCTCCAATTGAAATATTATTTAGTTTTGGCACTATGTTAAGTACGCCGAAACGGCAAAGGTCTAATGATAATTTGGTTATATTATAAAATAATAAATCTATAAATTATCTTTAGAAAATTAGTATTTCAACTCCCATTAAAAATATTAATCGCCCTTCTCTATCTATGCTAAAAATTGGCTAATACTAATATTAAAATGCCTGATTATTATAATTAACTCATCATGAAATATTTTATTAATTATTGTAATATGTTACGTTCTTCACAAATAAATAATAAAAACTGTATTTTATAGTGTTGTGATGATTTAATGAAACATATTGACGATTAAATTAAAACCCAAATAATTAAAATATAGACAAAGCATTATTAAAAATTCTTTTATTATTCCTTTTGTTATTTTAATTATTTTTGCAAACAAAATAATTTTATATGAATGAGTTTTAATTTAATCGTCAATATGTTTCATTAAATCATCACAACAATGTATAAACTATTCTTATTTAATTGCTAATGATAATTTAAAAGTATCTATTTAAGATACTCTAATTAAGCAAAAGATACAAGTATCTTTTATCTTGTATCTTTTTGATATTTTGAAAAAGATACTATTATCTGAGATTCATTTTTTCACAAAGAATCTATATGTATCTAGATTCTTTTTCCGGATGAGACCTGCCCAACTCTGAGGTATATAAAATTAAATTCAAGAGCTCTGCTTTTGACTCAACAATGATAAACGGTAAAATTTGAAACCTATATATATGCAATAAGAGGTTAGAAACATTGTAAAATATTAATAATATAAAACAGTATATTTTTGGAAAATATTTTAGCCGGTATTTTGATTTTTGCCCCCCCCCCCACTGCATGCGCGCCTAACTTAAATATAATTTTAAAATAATCTTCACAAATTTTAAGTTTTTTAAAAAAATTATATATCCTGCAGAATTATATCATTCCTTGATAGATGTCAAGCTGAAAAAGGTGGATTTGGAGGTATCCATATTAAATAAGTTAATTGTATAATATTAATTTCCTACTTTTTAATAGCTCTATTTACAACAGAGATCTGTAAAGCCTGCCCCACCCAAAAGCCCGGCTTACAGGTGAGGCTGGGCTAGCTAAAGAATTATAACAGGCCAGGCAAAAATTTAATGGGCCGGGCCAGGTAATTTGTACGTAATAATTTTTTGGGCCAGGTAGGAGAGTTATATATAAAAAATTAGCAGATCCTCGAAAATCATTGATTTTTCATAAAATTATTTTTGTTATATTTTTTTGAATTTCAGGCTAATATTTTGATTAATCCTATTTAAAAATAAATTACAAGATGCCTTTTTCTTTGCATTCTAAGAGCTGTCTATCTAATTAAAATGCAAAATCATAAATAATATAATAAATTCACAAAAAATTAGTTATTTATCATATGATACAATTACAAATACATGATACAGATATCAAGCACAATTGATTTATAAAACGTTTGTTGTAGAAATCGATAGCCATAGAGGAGAGATATAAGAGTCTTAATTAACATTGGGTAAAAATTTGATGTAATATATTAAAAATGTGATGGCCGAAAAATTCGTACAAATAAATTTAATGGGACAGGTACTCATCGTGAAATTATAACGAGCCTGAACGTGCCTGACATTTTGTAAAATTAATGTGTCGGACTGGACAAATTAAAAAGATTATACTGGGTCAGGCTAGGCTGAGCAATTTGTGCAAAAAATCTTGATGGGCCAAAACGGGCCAGGCTTTGTAGATTTCTTAGTTGAGATTTCTTAGTTGAATTACGGAAAAAAAATCTCCGAAAAAAATTTATGCAAAAAATAATTCTTACAGAAAATAATTCACCGAAAAAAAGTTCCCATTTTTTAGATCCTAAAAAGTTTATTTAATTTAGTTTTAAAAAATTATCAAAATTGGAAAGAAAATCCTCAGGAAAAACTTCCCTGTTATATATTTTATTTTTCCCATTGTTAAATATTATATTATTTTGCGGAATTGTTTATATTAATTTATATTATTCAATTTCATTATCACTTTAACATCATAATTTTAAATAATATTTTCCTTTTATTTCATAACAAATATTCATAATGCTAATAATGAATCTTTATAATATTTTTCTTTTTATAATAATTATTAGCTTTTTCTTTGAAAAAAAACATCAATTCCTCAAAATCGATAGTTTTAAAATATTTCTCAGAAAGTTAATAATGTTCCGAAAAAAAATATATTAATAATTTCTCTAAAATCGATAATTTTATAATATTATATAAAAAGAAAATGAATTCTCCGAAATAATATTCTTAAACATAAATAATCAATTCGTCATATTATATTTCGAAAAAAGAAAATGAATACTCCGCGATAATAATATTCTTCAAAAAAAAATCGATATTTATCATCTCTCTTTTTAGATATAGACCCATCTATTCCGGATTAGGTCCTTAGCCTTTTCCAACGACCTTTGGCTGTGTCCATGTTATATATGAATTTTTCTTATCGAGACATTAACATTGCCTTGATCCAATATATATTTTAGTCCATTCTGGTTGTCCAATTGTACAAGATTGACTCCTCTGTTGTATGGTTTTTTCGGTACCATCTTTTCTGCTTCCCTGTGTCTCCCTAATCATTTCCAGATTTTTAATCTATCATACTTGTTTATAGCGGTATTTTTCTCCATGGCTGTTTTCACCGTTCCTACCATTCTAATGGAGAAGTTAATATGTGATTTTTCGATATTCCCATCTAGAAAATATTTCGCCCAATACCTCTGGGTTCTCTCTGATATGGTGGTGGTCATTCCTTTTACCTCCATTAATCGCATATAAGTGTCTACCAAACAAGTCACATGGTGTTTTTGAATGGTCCCGCGAAATTTATGCGAACTCTTTGCCATTGTATTTTTGGAGTATTGTCCGCCCATGTGTTACATAATTCGCATTGATGGCATAATTCTTCTATTCCGCTGTCGATTCCGGGCTACCATACATATTGTCTGGCTAAACTCTTCAATCTGACAATTCCTTGATAACCACTATGTAATTCGTTTATTTTTTTTTTCACAATTCTGTTGCAATTATTATTATTTCCTCTTTGTATAAACATCCGTCTTCCACCCATAAATTACTTTTGCACATTCCATATTTTCTTAATGTACTTTCATCTTTTGACTTGAATTGAGTTTTTATACTCTCCTTTACTTTTATAACTTGTCGTCGTTTTCGACTTATTTCCGAATTTCGTGTACTGATATAAGATGTTTGTTTATAAAATATACTTCATTATTATGGTCTTTGTTCTTATCTTTCATTGGACATCTTGAGAGTCCGTCTGCCACTTTGTTCTCTTTACTCGCTTTGTTTTTTATTTCACAATTTTACCCTCCTAACATTAGAAACCATTTGAGCAATCGTGGTAAGATTATATTTGCCGAACTTTTGTTACCGAATATGTATATAAGGGGTTTGTGGTTAGTCCATATTATAAAATTTGTCCTAAATATTCATAAAATTTCTTTACCCGAATACAAGTGCTAATACTTCCCTTTCAATAGTTAGGTATTTTTTTCTACCATCGATAGTATCCATGAAGCAAAGCCTATGTGATTCTTGGATCCGTCTTTCTCTGTATGAGACAATACGGCTCCTACGCCCTACATAAACACATCCGTAGTGAGTTGGATATCCTTCTTTGGATCAAAATGGACACTGGGGGATTAGTCAAACATCTCTTTAAAGTTTCAACACTTGATCCGCATTCTTTGGTCCATCAGAAATTGTTACCTTCCTTTATGGAGTCATAAAGGGGCCCCGCGATTTTTGAAATTTTTTTTTTATATCGCCCTAATAGTGACTGCAATTCGTTGACTGATTCAGGAATTGGACCATATATCGCTTCCAGTTTCTCGCCTGAGGGCACTGGAAATAACATGTCCTAATTTTACTTTTTCTTTAAGAAATTTGCTTTGTACATTTTAGCGCTAACGCCTTTGGTGAATTTAAAAATTATAGGTTGGTATCTCCGTCTCTTTTAGTATGTTTCAGAAAATTTATAACGGTGCTATTTTTTTATCGTTAGCTATAAGAATCTAGCATATCGTCATATTTTATTTTATTAGTGGACTTAGGAGCGAATTTTATAAATAACTTATTTAAGTCATAAGTTGACAATGCGAAGATAAGTGCTGCCCGTTTTTTCATTATCTGATATATCATTTAAAATGAAGTAGGCATACAATTTTATCCGAAATGTCGTGAATGAATCTGTTTTCCTTAATAGGAATCGATGTTGGTATTTTAGATAATTTTATAACGTAGTTTTCCCGGATTTTTTTCACCGCTATTGTTATATATGTTATTTTTCCCATTGTTAAATATTATATTATTTTGCGGAATTATCTTAATTTATATTATTTAATTTCATTATCACTTTAAATTCAGCATAATTTCAAAAAATATTTTTCCTTTTATTTCATGCCTTTTAATATTTTTCTTTTAATAATTATTAGTTTTTCTTGGAAAAAAGAAACACAATTCTCCAAATTCGATAGTTTTAAAATATATTCAGAAAGTTAATAATGTTCCGGAAAAAAATATAATAATAATTACAATAATTTCTCGAAAATCGATAATCTTATATATAAAAAAGAAAAAAAAATTCTCCGAAATAATATTCTTAAACAAAATAAATATTAAAAAAATGAATTCTCCAAATCGATAATAATATTCTTCAAAAAAAATAAATGAAAAAAATCGATATTAATCATTCCCCAAATAAAATATTTAAAAATTGAGAAAATTTAAAAAATATAAAAAAATCCTGATAAATCTTAACCAAACTTATAAACAATAAAAAGGGGTTATTGTTAAACTTAACTCAATTGTCCCTAAACTAGTGTTTTTATGGTTGTGTAAACCCCAAACCCGGGGTTTGGGTCTAAAAATCGACTAAACCAACTCTGACCTCGAACACCAACACAGACCTGGAGCAAAAACCAATTTATAATTGTTTTTTGTTGAACTTAAGAAGGTATATATGTTCAATATATTATTGAGAGCTAATAATCTATTCATTAGGAGGACACACGTTTCTTCTCGATAGGCTAATCGAAGATTTGGGGGCCAGGAATATTTTTATCAACACAAAATAATAATATGGGTATCAAATAAAAGGTATTTTAATTATACCTTAACTGTAATCATAATTATTATTCAAGGTAGGCGGTTCTAGGTCATGAAGGGTCAGGAATATTTTTAACAATGCAAAAAAGTTAATTTAATTATATTTCGATTGTAATCATAATTATTATTCTAAATGGACGGGTCTAGGTCTTTGGGGCTAGAATATTTTTATCATCACAATTTATCAATATGGATAGTGATGTTAATCAACTAAATAGTTATTGAAAAATATTTTAATTTTGATTTCGTGGTTATTCACGACATGAATAACTAAAAGTTTTATAGTGAAAAAAAAATAAGGGATTGGTTTTGTTTTTTTGTTTTATATTTTTATTTATATAGTTATAATAATACAAAAAGAAAAATATTTTATTGCTTTATTTATTAAATAAAAATTTAATTATTAAAATGGAATATACAAAATAAAAAATAATATGAAACAAAATAATAAGGAAGAAAAGGTAAAAAGAAAAGTATATAATATTTTTTTCTTTCATCAAGGCTGGGCAGGTGATGTAGAAAAGAAATCTATAATATTAAAAGCCGTGTCGCACTCAAAGTGTCACAATTTACATATATTTTAAAAATCGTGAATTTAGAAAAGCGTCTGTGGCTTAATCGGCAAGAGCGTCGCTTACAAATCTGAAGGCATTGGGTTCTAATCCCAGCAAACATGTTTTTTTTCTAATCCAACTTGATAATTTTTTTTTTCCCTATTCCAACTTCATATACTTTTTATAAATTATATTAATTTCCTTATTCTTTTTAATTTTTATTATTTGGTACTCAATAAAAAATTTAATTTTACTAGATGAGGGTTTGTATATTGTTATCATGGAAACAGATTTCGGATTTGGAATTATTAAGAATGAGTCTTAAAATTGGCTTCAAGAAATTGAAAACCAAATTATCAAGATACCTAATATTTATATCCAAATCAAATTTAAATTTAACATAATAGGTGAGATAATAAATACCAAGGTAAAATAAACGAGAACGTCCCCTGCTGCATCCTTTCGTCAGAATCTATGACATGTGGGCTGAATAAAGGAGTTTTAATGTTACAGTATGTCTCTAAGAATTTTGAATAAACAGGAAATTTGGGATAAAAATAATTTATGAAATAAATGTTCACGAAATTTGCTTTTGAAAGCATTTTTAAAGTCAACTTTGATAATAGCCATGTTAGGAGGAGGATTTGGAATACAAATGGCACGTGAAGCTATTTTGCCTTCTCCTTAAACATTAAATCCTGATTGATAAGTATACTTAATAAGTTAAGACCCTGGAGTTTTTACCCATAACAATTATTTTTGCTAATAATCTTCTAAATAGCCCATTGCAATTAGGTGGATACAACCACTGTGTTTGTGAGATAATCTGGTTGCCCCCATAATTGATTCGAATCTTTGATGGGAGGTCTTTTTTTTGAAAGAGTATTTAGGAAGGTTTTTAAAGCATTTAAATGATTCTTTGAGAAGAATGTAGATTTTATACGAAGTGAGAGAGCAAAAACCATTGCGTCTGGATGTGGAAAATTTCTTAAAAGAATTGATAAATATCATAACTTCACAATTTTTTTATTCCATATTTTCCATAATATATTTGGCCTTTTCTCTAAAAATTTATAGAAATCTTGCAAAGATGAACACGGTTAATCTATTCCTATCATTTGATTCATTTGACTATTCTGATTCATCCATCATCAAATGAAGGTAAAATTTATCATTTATCCATACGGAGAAAATTCTGATTACCCGTCATTCTTGACGGGCTATCAGCTAGTAATATATAAATATAAAATTTAAAAAATCGTCTGGGCATATAAAAAATAAATTATAATTATTTTCACTCTTTATAATACTTATTTTTTTTCTCACTTTAAAATATATTAAAAATACCGTTAGATATTGATATCTTGTTTGAGATGATTATTATTCTCTCTATTTTTTATTCTCCAAAATATAAGGTATAAGGAAAAATGGGTATAATTTTTTCGTAATATTAATCCCCACACTTAAAAATATGCGAAATGTTATCTTTAAAAATATTACAAAACATTACTGACTTTGTTATTATATATATATATATAAAGTATTTAAGAATTAGTGGGGGAGGGGTAACTAAGCCATTTTTCACAAACTCAATTTTCACAAATCTGCCGCAAAATAAAAATTTTAACCAAATTTCTCCCGCAATTGATCATACATACCCCGTTTTCTATAAAAGTTAAAACAAATTTTTCTAATTCGTGAGTATAAGAGTCAGAAATTAAATCTTGCAGAGTAATGAACCGATAAAGTTATATTAATTATACAATTTTTAAAGTTAAAAAACTATGAATCAATATAAACAAAATTTGTTTCTTTATATACACTGAACGTAAAATAATTTATTCAAATTTTACAAATTTTTTTTTTTAATTTAACAATCATCTGTCTGGATTAACATTATTTCGTCTGTTAATTTTACAAAAATATGAATCGTCGGTCTAGAATTAAGACTAAGAGTGATATGATAATGTAGGTGAACTTGGTAAAGACTGATAGTATAATGGGTGTGGCGAGAGTTCTTCTTATTTGATATCTCTAAGGTGTCTTATAAAAAAAAAATTTGTAAATGACTAAAATTGTCAATTTATTGGATTATCATGCGCAAATGTTTAAAATGAGAAAATCAATATTAAAGTTTAAAATCAAATATAGGAAAAACTTGTTGTTCAATATATTTAAAAATTTCAGAGTTAATTTATCATATTGTTAATTAATTATTGGCTAAAAAATTTTAATATAAAATTTATTTGATAAAATTAAAATACAAGTGAAGCAAATATAACATTTTATGATTTATTTTTGGTGTTCTAAATGCTTTATTTACATTTTTTTATTAGAATTTAATAAATTTAAATATATTCAAAACAACAACTTGAAATCATTGAAATTAACACTATATCTTAATTTTTTCTAATTTATTCATGTAATATTGATCTTTAACAGGAATTCTTGATAATTGATTACATTTTTTAGTATATAAATCATAAAGTATTTTATAATTGAGACTTCCTTTAAATTATTGAAAGTAAATATAATAAAATTATTTAAAATGTAATATCATTTTTCATATATTTGAGCTGAATATGAAAAAATAACTTTATTATCATATCAAAGAAAAAAAAGGATGTCATAATGCTATCAACTTTTCACCATGATAAAAATGTTAATAAAAATGATTCAAGCAAGCCTGAAATGATAACATTTTATAATATAACTAAAGGTAGGTTAGATATGGTGTATTGACAAAAAATGATACAATTATAAGAAGGTCTTACACACTTCTAACATAATATTAATTAATTCACATAATATAACACACAAAAATATCCACTACAAGGAGTAATTTTATATATAAAATTATTAATGAAACTTATAAAGTCATAGTACAAAATAATGAATTATAATAAATTTTAAAATCAATTATTAAAAATTTACCTTGACAGTAAAATAATTTAGGATAGATATGGAATAAAAATATTTTACGATTTAATATGGAAAAGCAAAAAATTAAAAAAGAAGGAAATATAACACGTGATTAAATAAGATAATAGGATAGGTCATGTTTATGAAGCAAAAATTACATCATTATATGCAAATAGCGCAAAATTGACAGTACTATAACTTTGGCAAAAATCAATATTTTTTAATCTAGTTTTTATTTATATATATATATATATATATTGGAAGTAAATAAGTTATTATCCACTTCTAACTCAAAAATTTTGAAAATGTCGAGGCACTCCAATTCTTGATCGAGGAAAGAAAAATTCACTAATTTCCATAAACATTATTACATATCTCATAATTTATAAAAAAAGACTAATTCAACAGAATATATTATGAATAATATAAAATTATCCTAGCCAAGTACCAAATTATAACATTTAGAATAATAAAAACTAATTATTACAACACCTCTTTGCTAAGATTGATCTTTACCCCTATGTTCATTTACGTGGGATTCACCTTTACTGACACTTCATCTTCCTGCACTGCTTGTTGGACAACGCCTCATTACATGATCACCGCCACAGGACCAGCACGACATTCTTTGTCTTGTATCCCAGTCGCTCCCTCTGTGGTCATAGAAAGAAGGTGTTGGCCTGTCCTGCATAGTGCCTCCATCTGGCGCATTCATCCTTCGCCCGTATTTCTATCTTTATTATTTTATTCTTTTAAATTATCACAATTTTTTCTCTTGTGATTTATTACAAGTTGTTTTATTTATCCCATTCAATTAAGTTTTTCTGAAATTCACACTTATTTTATTTTCCAAATTTTAACAACTTATTTCTAAATAATAAATCATATTGTTATTATAATTATATAGCAGACATGTCAAATCCAAATAATCATAAACTTTTTTTATGTTTAGCAAGAAAATAAATAAATTCTATTCCCCGGGTTTGTGCCTGAGCACAAAATTGGGCCGTAAATTTTACGACCAAGCAAATTAACAACACTATCCTAAACCAGAGTTGTTAACGCTCCTTTTTAAAAGTAGCTAGCTCCTGCTCCTACCTTCTCAAAAGGAGCTAGCTCCTTCTTCATAGCCGCTCCTTTGATTTTCATTTTTTTTAGTAAGTAAAATCATATTTTTTTTATCATAAAAGTTTTATTTATATTAAGTGGTATATCAAAATATTTATAATCTTTTATTAGCTTTTAAAAGTAATAAATTTTCTAAATTTGAATCTAACAATCCAACCTGTTTAGCAATACTAAACAGGCGCTCAGCAGGAGCACTAGAGGGAAGCGGGGTATTATATTTTATAAAAATATTTTTTAATTCAGGAAATTTATAAAAAATAGTTATTTTGATATCATTATTTAAAAAATATTTGTCCAATATATAATCTTCCTAATACTCAATTTCATGGAATCCAAATAAATCTTTCAAATCATTGCAGGGTTCACATGAACTAATAGCTATTTTTGCATCATGAATTTGTTTTCTTAAAAAATTAATTAATTTGTATTTTAGTTTCATATTTTGTGCATTTTTTATCCATTCCCAATTTAATTTGAATGCAGGATGGATAATAGCCGCAATGATATTATCACAATTATAAACATTTGAAAATCTGCAATAAAGTTATTTAAATAGATAATTTATTTTTCATGTCGATTTCTTCTTCTATGATGTCTGGATCCATAACAAAAACTTTTTATCATATGTCTATAATATGAATATAAATATGATTACAAGATTTTCCAAGAAATTTTCAATATAATAAAAGAAGAAAATATTGATTTTTAATATTTTAACTGATTAGATGAAAAATCATTATAAAACTCCACTCAATATTTAATATTGCATAAATTTAAATAAAATAAAATAAAATTTCATTTTTATTAAATTTTAATTAACAAATAAATAGATTTATTAATATTTAAAAAATGATTTAATTTAAATCAGGAGTGGGAGCTAGTCCCTTTTAGGGCTGGAGTGGAGGGGCGCCGCTCCACCGCTCTTTTAAATTTAATGTATAAATTAAATTATTTTTTAAATATTAATAAATCTATTTATTTTTTAATTAAAATTCAATAAAAATGAAATTTTATTTAATTTAAATTTATGCAATATTAAATGTTGAGCCCGAGTTTTATATTGGTTTTACATCTAATCAGTTAAAATATTAAAATCAATTTTTTCTTTCTTTTTATATTGAAAATTTCTTGGAAAATCTTGTAAGTCATATTAATATTCATTTTATAGAATTATGATAAAAAATAGTTTTTGTTATGTTAGACATCATAGAAGAAGAAGTCGAAATAAAAAATAAATTATTCTATTTAAATAACTTTATTGCAGATTTTCAAATGTTTATAATGATGAAAATATTATTGGAGCTATTATCCATCCTGCCTTCAAATTAAATTGGGAATGGATAAAAAATGCACAAAATTTGTAACTAAAATACAAATTAATTTATTTTTTAAGAAAACAAATTCCTGATGCAAAAATAGCTACTAGTTCACGGGAACCCTGTAATGATTTAGAAGATTTTTTGGATTATGAAATTGATCATCAGGAAGATAATATATTGGACAACTATTTTTATAAATACAATACCCCGCTTCCTTAGTGCTCCTGTTGAGCGCCTATTTATTATTGCTAAACAGGTTTTAGGGGAGAGGCATGGATGTTTGTTAGATTCAAATTTAGAAAATTTATTACTTTTAAAAGCTAATAAAAGATTATAAATATTTTGATATATCATTTAATATAAATAAAAAATTTTTGATAAAAAAATATGATTTTGTTTCGTGTACTTTAAAAAAAAAGGTTATGGAGTGGCACTCCATTACTTGGAGCGGGACCCAGCTCCTTTTAAAACTTTAGTAGCGGGAGCGGTAGCTAGCTACTTTTAAAAAAAGGAGTGTTAACAACTCTGCTTAACTCTTCATATCCCTAACCTAATTAGCTGCTGGATACCTAGTTTGTGATATTAAGCAAAATATTACCGTAAGCTAGCATTTAATTTTAATAAGCCGGTCCGAATTTCTAATTTTTAAGATCGGCCCAGATTTTTAATATCATACTATTTTTGGCCCGGGCCGGCAAGTCTCTGCTTTAAATAAATCTAAATTTGAAATTTGTTTTAAATTCAACCCTCGAAATGTTGAGGCTTCAAATAATTCTAAAAAATAAAATATATTTTGATTTGCATTTTAAACATTTTCCCCAGCTTTTTGATATTTATGAGAAGATATTTTAAAAGCTTATTATGACTGGAAAAATGTTTATAAGAAATTGTCTAAAAAATATTTATTTTTACCTAAAATTTTACACATTTATTATAAAATATTTTAAATACCAAATTGGGAGATTTTAATTGAGGTTTTTCACATTGCCTTCAAATATGGTTGTATATATAAACTTTTTTCAATAAACTAGAAAATAATAATGATTATTTCAACATGAATTTAATCCTCATATTCTCAATCCCTGTTAAAAAAAATAGTTATCCAAATAATTTTTTATCTGAGCATTGTAAAATAATCTATTGTAATCGTTTCGTTTTCATCTCACTTCATGATATTATGGTGTCACATTTTCTTTCCAAAATGGACAAGTCCAGTCCGACCGAAGATCGACTAAAAACAGATAAAATTCACTAACACTAATCGTATAATACAAACAAAAACGTTTAATATATTATTTTAACTCATTTTCTTCAAAATAAAGTTAAAATATATTTCATCTTTACTGAAATCATAACATATTTATATTTGTAATATATATTTTTACAAATTTGCTTAAAAAAATTCGAAAAAAAGAATTACAACTTAATGCTGCATCTTTACTGAGATAATAATGTTTAAGAAATATTTTAGTTTTTTGGCTGCTGGGTTTTATTTTAAATTTAAAAAAATTGTTAGTGGTATTTTTTTCAGGGGAATTACTTTCAGCAATATATTTTAAAATTTAAAAAATGGGGTTCCTGGGATATTTTTTCAGGTGAATTATCTTCCAGAAGAATTTTTTTCGGGTTATTTCTCTTTAAAATTATTTTCCGCTTACCCTTTAATTAACATAAAATATATTAAGTACAATTGTTATATTACAATTTATTCTATTTAATAATGTCTTAAGGTGGGCCAGGTCAAATACCACATTTGGCAGCAACTTATGCAGCAATTAGTGCCCTTTGTACATTAGATAATTTTAAAGCCTACGAAATTATCGATCGGTAAATGGCAACAAAACTACACTATTTTATAACAAATTATACCACTTTTATCAAAATAAATGGTAAAGTAAATAAAGTTAGCAGGTTTTGAATGTGATATTTGGAAAAATGGAACAAGTATTTTTAATGGAAACTAATATTTCAAAGAAAGCCGTAAACATTTTTAATAATCTAAAATGTTTATAAATCCTTAAGCAACTGAAACAAGTTACAACCATCTTTCAGGAACATCATTTATTAAATCTGCCCAATCTATTATCATTTCATTACATACAAGAATGTCTCACATTTAAATCTTTAATTTTTTTATTTTATTTATGTTAAACAAATGTTTTCGTATCATTGATTTTGCGTTTCTATTCCAATTTTTCAGCAGTAAGTGCGATGATAATGATAAATTGAAAAAAAAATGTAAAAATAAGTCATTTCCTATATATAATCATGAAATTATTGTAAAGCATAAATTTTAATTAGGGTATCGAACCAATATAGGTATAACGGTTCAGTTCTATCTTTGTTTTTATTTTAAAGTTTAAAACGGTCTAGTTATATTATATACTTAAACAAGTTTATATCGGTTCATTTTAATTTAGAAATCTATATCCGGTCTTTTCATTTCGTTATAGTTTTCATAAGTTTTGAATATTCTTAAATGCATTATATGTTTTATTAATTGACCAAATAACGAGAAAAAAAGTTTTTTAAACCTAAAAATTAAAAGAAAACAAAAATATTTTAACAATTTAAAAATAAAAACCAAACAAAAAATTTTAAAGAATTAAATATAATAATCAAATATTTGAAAAACTTAAAAATAAAAATTAAGGAAAATGAGTTGAAATTTTTTATTTCATTATAAACAGAAATAATAACGAAAGAAGTAAAAATTAAAATCAAACAAAAATATTTTAACAATTTAAAAATAAAAACCAAACAAAAATATTTTAAAGAATTAAATATAATAATCAAATATTTGAAAATTTTTAAATAAAAATTAAGGAAAATGAGTTGAAATTTTTTATTTCATTATAAACAGGAATAATAACGAAAGAAGTAATATTAAACACAATTTTTTTTATGCAATTCTTTTTTTTAACTAGATGAATATATCTTATAGTATAATAAAGGAAAAACATGTATTATTTTTTAACAGGTTTAAATCGGTTCGAATTTATTCTACGTTTCGGTGTTAGCTCAAAAAAATTCTTATACCGGTTTGGTTACTGTTCGAAAATTTATAACGGTTTATTTCGGTTTCGCGGTTTATTTAGGTTTGGTTCGACACCCTTATTTTAATCATAAAAAATTTAATGAAACATTAAACAATGATATAATTTGAGTATTTTGATACTACTGCCGTTATCCTTTTAACCATTCTTTGAAAATGAAACCTGTGTATTTATCTCATCCAAAAAAAGGCAATTGATTTCCTAAACCAACATCCAAGCTCCAAATTTAGAAGGAAAAAAAATCGTTTTTTCGACCCCTCATTTTAATCACAAAATTAATCTTTAGCTTGAATATATATCCACTCCACAGGCATGAAAAACCATCTGTCTTTATGTCTATTTATCAGAAACTTAGTTAATAGTGGAACAGAATTTTGATGTGAGCTGTAAAAAAATGAAAGGATTTATTTCCAAGTGTAGTTAATTATTTTTATTTTGAGTTTGTTATTATTTTTATTATTAATTTGTCTAAAGTTGAGCTTTAAAAAAACTAATTTAAATATTCTCCAAATCGCGCATGCCTTCCTTAACTACGGTTGCGTTTGTCCTACAATGTTCAACATTTTCTTTGAAGTTCTATCCTTCGAATGCTCCGCTATACCACCGAGAATCTAATCTTTAGTTATAAAAAGTTAAAACAAGACTTCATGTAAAATCAAATTATGTATTTTTTAAATCTTTTATAAAAGATTTTTTAAATATATATTGTCCATTCTTTCTTTAACAATTATCAGTTTATCCTTATCTCCTTAACTTATTCCCTAATTATTAACTTTAAATTTATAAAAAGAAATTTTTTATCATATCAAAAAGAGAAAATCTGCTCAAATTTTTGTACAATATGAAACGTGAAGACGGTAGTTTTAGTTTAAACGATTCCGGGGAAATTGATATAAGAGGAACTTATTGCGCCATAACGGTTAGTAAGTTACTCAATATTTATCGCGAGGATTTATTTTACAAAACCGATGAATGGATAGTTAGGTATTATTTAAAAAATTGATTACCTTTGTTTTTTTTTATAAAAAATATATGAAGGCAACAAGGGTTAATCTTAGGGCGGCCTCTCCAAAATAATGGTCCTCAAATTTGTTACACCAAATTTAAAATATCTTATCATATGGTCAATATTAGTTAATTCATATTCTTTTATATGATAATTAAATTTAACTAATGGTTCATCAAGAGTTTTGCATACAAAGTAATTTTAACCTAATTTAATATAATTATCCTAACATCCTTGGTTACAGGGCCGAGAGAAATCTTTGCATTTTCTAATGAATTACAAGAAGATTTTTTAAATGTTAAGATCATGAAGTCATTTTATATATAAAATATATATATTGTAACATATCTAATATAAATTGGTACAAAAAGTTGTCAAACATATGAAGGCGGATTTTCTTGCACACCCGGAAGTGAAGCTCATGGTGGATATACTTTTTGTGGTTTTGCCACTCTCTTGTTAATGGATAAACAACATTTATGTGATATGCCAAGTTTAATGGTTTTTTTACCCACTCTTATATTTATTATTTAAAAACTTGAAAACTGTTTTTAGTAGTTGATCTCGATTTTATAAATAGGATATTTATTTAGCCATGAAACTTAAAATTCCTGTTTTTAAATCAAGGTTACTAGGCTGTTATAAATTTATTATTTTAAAAATATGGATATGCTGATTTCGCCACGTTGTTACGATAATTTTAAAAATAACAAGATGATAATAACTTCTCTTTTTTTTTATCGGAATAGAGATGGTTGGTAAATAGGCAGATGCCAATCGAGGGAGGATTTAATGGCAGGACGAATAAGTTAGTGGATTCATGCTATTCATTTTGGGTTGGAGCAATTTTCCCTCTCATCTTCGAAGCCCAATATCTTAAATCGTGCAACAATACACAAAAATCCGGTTCATATTATAATTAATTATATAATATAAAATAAATTAGAAATTTTAAAAATCCTTTTTTTAATTAATAATTTACTTGTTTCTTCGTTGATATTTTAAAATTAGGTTGTGGATATTATAAATTAATGATCTGCATCGACCCTAATTTTTCAAGCCCGGCCCGAATTTTTTTTAAAAATTTGTCCTGCCCGGCCATTCCCTAACAAATTTTTTATTTGTCCCGAAAAGCCGAAACAAAAATAAAAATTTGTCCGCCCGGCCCAGTCCGAAAATATTTAAATATATAAAAATTTATTTATTTTTTTTGTAAAAAAAATATTCTATAAATAAATATTAACGCCTTGTTTCTTGCAAGAATTTTAAAATATATCAATATATTTGAAAAACTGTAATGATATAATATTTAAAAATTTAAGCCCAACCTGGTCCGGCCCGAAAGTTTTTAAAAAATATAGGCCCCACTCAGCCCGACCAGAAATTATTTTTTACAGGGCCGAGCCGTGATTTGCAGATCTCTATTATAAATCTAGATATGGATCAGTACAGTGATAGTCGCTAACTTTTTTAACTTGAAGAGGCACACCTTTTTAAAAAAAAATATCCAAAATGAGCAAGAAAGATAATTTCTAAAATTAGTCAGATTCTATCTAAAATTTGCAAAAACTGAAATGAATATACATTTTTTAATAGTGGGCCATCCAAGTTTTCAAGGGAATTTGAGCTCTCTGGTCCCCTAACGTAAAACATTTATGTTCCTTTCTAGATATTTGGATGATATTTTTATAACGTTCTTTTACGTCCCCCAGTTTCCATAAATTTAGAGATACGCTGCTGTTGACTCTTACCTTTTTAGTTACCAAAAGTATTATTAAATAAGATACGATGACAAAGCATAAAGATTACTACTATAGGGAAATAATTGATTTTTTTTATTTGCCATAATATACAAAATATTAAGGTGATAAATCCCCCCCCCCCACCCATCTCAGGCCCAAACAATCAATTTTTTGATAACATGCTTAACGACTAAATTTTTGTTAAATAAACCAAATTTTACTAAATTGCAATAAATAAAGCACGGAAACATCAATTTTTTCATATATAATCATAAATAAACGACGGGATTAAATATTTTAAAAAAATATAAAACAAACGCTTTGTTTTTGTGTAAAAGAAAATGATAAGGAATCAATGCCTCCCTTGTCGTCACTGTATTATATTATTTTGGATATTATAGTTATAAGGTCTAAATAATAGTCTTTAAAATGTAGTAAATTATATTTACTTCTTAGCAGATTCTCCTCACATTCCCTGTCTCGATAACTGGATTTTTGATTCAGGTAATAGTTAATGAAACTTTTTTAAAAAAAATCTTATTATTATTATATTTTTATCATGAAACCCCAAGAAGCTTTACAAGAGTATATACTAATTTGTTGTCAAAGTTTGACCGGTAGCTTGATAGACAAACCAGGAAAGTAAAAACCTTTATTTTTGCATGATAGGCTTTTTATATTTACATGATTAATTTAAGGGTTCTATATATAAATGCCAAATAATATAGTTGTTATTCAAATCAAATCCTTTAATTAATATATTGATCATTGTATTTATTCAAAACTGAAGAATTGCTAAAAAAAATAATAAGATTGAATGATTATTTTTTTGTATTTCAGTTAAGGGTTAGGGTGGGGTGAGGGGGGGGGGGTATGTAACATCCTTTAAAAATGTTTTTTTCATCCTAAATTTAAAAAATATACATATAAAGCGTATCACGTCAATACCGCGAAATGTATTATCGCGAATGTCGATTCCGCGAAAAGATATTATAGCGAATGCATTACCGCGAATGCATTATAGCGAATGTATCATAGCGAATATATTAGCGCGAATGCATTATAGCGAATGCATTATAGCGAATGCATTACCGCGAAAATATTATAGCGAATGCATTACCGCGAAAATATTATAGCGAATGCATTACAGCGAATGTAATACCGCGAATGCATTATCGCGAATGCATCATAGCGAATGTATTATAGCGAATATATTAGCGCGAATGCAATACCGCGAAAACATTATAGCGAATGCATTACAGCGAATGTAATACATTATCGCGAATGCATCATAGCGAATGTATTATAGCGAATATATTAGCGCGAATCCATTATAGCGAATGCATTACCGCGAAAACATTATAGCGAATGCATTACAGCGAATGTATCATAGCGAATGTATCATAGCGAATGTATTAGAGCGAATGCATTATCGCGAATGCATCATAGCGAATGCAATATCGCGAATGCATTACAACTAACATTATCACAATGCAATAGTGATTTATATTTGACAAAATTATATTTAACCCATTTATTAAGTTCCAAAAAACCAGAGAACCAGCCTAATTGTCTATATTTATTTAAAGTAGCGTTTTAAAATTATTTACCTCTAAAACACGTCACTTGTTATTTATGAAATTCGTATTTTATTAAAAAATATGTGTAATTTGGTATACTCAATTTTTTTAACGATTAGATTAAGTCGTTTTTTACAAAAGACCCTATTAATAAATATTTTAATATTTTATATTTTAAGATCTAATAAAAGTTAATTTTTGCCCCAACAAGCCCCAAACCCCAGGCTTGTAGATTATATTGGTTTATTAAGTCTCCTATAGGATAATTGTTATTATCAATAATACACCATTTGTATATAAATAATTCATAAAAAATTTCAAAATGTGATATTTTATTATAAAAAATGTTTAAGTTTTAATGAATTTTTTAATTTTTTTCTAATTCTTTTGATTATCAACCACCAGAAAAGGTGAAAGTTAAAGGGAAAAAAATAGAATTTAAAGCTATAATAGCCAATGAATACTTATTATATCATATTTTTAAGCATAATATAATTAATTCGACCTAATTCTACTAGCCCCTAGTTACAGATATGACTAACCCTTTCCAGCGCTAAAAAAATATTTTGATATTAGTTGAAGGGGAACATTGGATTGAGACCTCTATCTTATTAAATCTTTTGTAATCGTCAAAATTATTAATTTTATAGCTTTAAAACATAAAATCTTATCTTTTTTAAATTTAAACATTGTTAAATTTAAAAATAATAAATGCCAACTCCTGTTTCAAATATAAATCTTAAAATGATAAAAAATATATTTAATTATATATTTTGGTGGTTTCAATAGAGATGATATGTGAATTTAGTTCAAATTTAATATTTTGTAAGTTATTTTCAAATCATATTATTCTGCCTGAAAGGGAATGCCTACAATAAATATTTTTAAACATAATGATTATGAGACTTTCTGAAATGGGAAAAGAAGATTTTTTAATTTCATATTCTGTCTATTTAATTATTTCTAAATCTCACTGTGCAAATTGGTTTATTATTCATGATACTGTTTAAAACAATTTCAACTTTAAGAGAGACAGAAGGCCACAAATCCATATTTTTATGCCGTTTAATATTATAGTGAAAAACATTTTAATTATGCTTTAATATTATTTACTTATCTTAAATTTCGTATAAAACAATTTATAAAATACAGAGAAAATAACGAAATTTGAAAATTTAGGGCAGGGCTTTAAATAATCAGAGCTAAAAAATGCAGACCGAAGAACACAGGTATATTAATTTACGACATTTATATTATTTATTTTATTACTAATTATGACATTGAAATATGTTAAATTCAATTTTGTCTGTACTGTAAAAAATAGATAAATATTAATAAAAGTATAATTTTTTTTGGCGTTGATAAAGCTATCCTTTCAAAAATAACCCAACGGCTGAAATAATATTTTTCTATCATTTTTGGAAGTGGATAAAAATAAAGTTATTACCAAACTATAATTTACTTCTGGCACCTTACTTTAAAAAGATGAAAGGTGCAATAATTTTTTTTCAATTTTTTTAAAGATGATACTACGAAATAAGATTTATAAATAGATTACATGACTTGTTTATTAACTCATATTTTGTTATATTATATTACTCTAAAATAATAATTTAATTTTTTTTAAATTCTGGAATCCTAACTGAACTTGGGATCAAGACTAGTGCCTGAAATCTAACTCGTTATATTAAAATTTATTAATGTTTACAACCCTTAATATTTTTGATTAGTAATTTTTTTAAATATCACTTTCGCGTTTCAATTTATATATAGAATTTAATTTTATTTATAAAACTCTTCATATATTATTAAAGATCAATTCACTATATTGCCACAAAAATGAATTTTTCTAACCAAAAATCTAATAAAAATAATATGAGAATACAATTACAATCTGCTAGCTGCTTATAGAGTTTATATTTTTACTAAAAAATATAAAATAATATAAAAATATATATTTGCTATTTTATTTTTTTATTATAATTGAATACATTATTGTAAAATTATATATTTAAATTAATAAAAGTACTTATAATTTTCTTAAGGTTTGCCTTTAACGTTCGCCATAACCCCGTTCTCCCCTACAAGTTTTCAATAAATTAAAAGGAAAAAACTTGACGTTTAATATTTAAAATGAGTAGATGAAAAAGAGAAATCTATTTTATTACTTAGAATCTTTTTTATATATTTTGAGTCAAAAAAAAGAAAAGCCTTAGCCTTAATTTCAATAAAAAAATGTTTTTAGAGCCAATCCCCATTTTAACTTAATTTTCAGATTCAACTAAGTCAGTCGAAAAGTCAATAAATATAAAATTGTAACTTTCATGTTTAATATTTAAAATGATTAGATGAAAAGGAGAAATCTATTTTATTACTTAGAATCTTTTTTATATATTTTGAGTCAAAAAAAGAAAAGCCTTAGCCTTAATTTCAATAAAAAAATGTTTTTAGAGCCAATCCCCATTTTAACTTAATTTTCATATTCAACTAAGTCAGTCGAAAAGTCGATAAATATAAAATTGTAACTTTCATGAAACTCCATTCGCGATATGATAATGCATTTGCTATGCGATAATTCATTCGCTATAATGGATTCGCTATAATGTATTCGCGATAATTCATTCGCTATAATGCATTCGCGGTAATGCATTCGCGATAATTCATTCGCTGTAATGTATTCGCTATAATACATTCGCGATAACATTTTCGCGGTATTACATTCGCTATAATATTTTCGCTGTATTATATTCGCGGTAATGCATTCGCTATATTATATTCGCGATAATGCATTCGCTATAATATCTTTTCGCGGTAATCGACATTCGCGATAATACATTTCGCGCTAAAATTTTCGCGGTATTGACATGTAACCCATATAAAGATCTTCTATATTCCTTCAAATTTAAATAAGTTCTTCACACAATTTAAGGAATAAATTTAGAATGCGATTTTGACTTGAATTTTTTCATGACATTTTTATATATTTAAAACATACCCTGGATATACTTTCTAATCTAAGTATATGTTATATGTAAACGAATTTTTTTTAACCTTTTTGTGCATTACTTGTTTTAAGGTAAACTGCAAATACTTAGGTAAAAATTTTCATATATTATCTATTATTTGTAGTGAGATTCATTTTCCTATGATATAAATAACTTATAAAAAATTAAATTATTAGATATATTCAATAATAAAGAAATATACATTAATAGTTGAATTTTCTTTTATCTCATAATAAATCGTTTAAATCCTTTAATATAATTATATTAAAAATATTTAGAATTAAATTTTAAATTACAATAATATTAAATCCGTAAGATGGCGTATTATTATTTTATAAAAAAATTTAAAAATATTTTTTGTTATATTATATTCTAAAATCATATTGTATTATTACTTAAAAAGTAAGCTAAATTCTATATATTATCTATCAAAAATTGATTTGAAAAATTCCAAGAACAAATATAGGTTTTTATTAATTATATATGATCACATTTTAATGGTTAATGTAAGATAAATTAATTTTTTAAAATAATTTTTGCATACTTTCTATTGATATTTTCCCTAAATAGCCAATTTGTTTTTATTGCCATTATTACAATAAATAAATAAGATATAACAGAAAAATGTTATCAAACATATAATGTTTGTAGATAATTTACACCTACCATAAAAATGTATAAAGATTTACCATTTTTAAGGGAAAATATATTAGATAAGGGATTCTGGATATTTTAAATGACATTATATTTTATTTGTAAAATGATATATTGATTTTAAGTAATGAATGTAGAGGTGGGGGGGGGGGGGGGGGGGTAGGTGTATTTGTTTGAATTTTCAGTTGATTTCTAAAGACTTTGATTTGCTATTCTGAGATATAATTATTTGGGGTTTTAACGTGGGCTAATATCTAATGAGAATTGTTGGTGGGTTAAGCGTCCATGTATTTCTTTTTCTATAAATTTTGTTTTGTAAACTTAATCATTAAAGTAATATAATTTGATTGTTTAAATGATCATAAAAAGGGTCTTTAAGTGTAGAGGTTATAAATTATATTATGAAAGTTGAAATACATTATAAATGTTTAATTATTATCTTTCCATTAATTAAATTTTTTTATAAATATAATACTGTAATATCTTCATCAGCTTCAATTGAAAGGTTATTTAGTCTTGGTAAAATGCTATGTATGCCAAAATGGCTAAGGTCGAATACTAAAGTATTTTAAAATTTTGATTATCTTATAAAATAATAAATCTATTTTAAATACTCTTTTACAAATAAATATTTCAACTCCCATTAAAAATACTAGTCTAGGTATATCTACGCTAAGAATGGGCCATTAATTACTAATATTAAAATGCTTAATATATTAACTCATCATTAAATATTTTATTAATTATTGTAAATATTCATTCTTACTAAATAATTATGTTATGTTCTTCACAAATAAATAATAAATAAATAAACTATTCTAATTTAATTGGTAATGATAATTAGATGCAAGTATCTTTTTGATATTTTGAAAAAAATACTAGTATCTGCATCTAAGATTAATTTTTTCACATCTGTATCTAGATTCTTAAGGACCCACCCATGTAATATAAATATTATCTTACGTGATTATCCATTTCTGATTGAATATATTAAGTGTGACGACTAGAAAAAAATCTATTGTGAATGTAATCTTTTAATCTAATAAAATGAGGTAAAAAAAGGTAAATGAATGAATGCCATCATGTGAAATATTTATATAAATATGATTCTAATTATATAAATATAAATTAATCATTTACTATAATACTTAGATAAATCAAGATAAATAATATTTAAATTATTTTATTTAAATAGTAACTTGGTATTATTGAATATCATTTGACCCAAAATAATATTTTATATCGTAATATTAACAATATACTTTACCGGCATGACTTTGTTTTAAATATTATATATAGCACTCCACCATGCGTATGATAATTCAGCATATTAAAATGAACCTTTAATGTTTTAGGAGTAAATTCTTGATATATAACATTTTTAAATGATTATTTTTTTTTATAATAGTATTTTATAATAATACACGCCAACTTACGGATTTAATATTAGTGAAATTTAAAATTTAATTATAAATATTTTTAATATAATTATATTAAAGGATTTAAGCGATTTATTATGAGATAAAAGAAAATTCAACTATTAATGTATATTTCTTTATTATTCAATATATCTAATATAGAAATTTTTTATAAATTATTTATATCATAGGAAAATCAATCTCACTACAAATAATAGATAATATATGAAAAAGGTAAACTGCAAATTTTTATTACCTTAACATTTGTAGTTAGTCAAACCGCTTGTTTTTCGAAAATTTATATGTGCAATTTATTTTTTAGTAGAAACGACTCTACCCTTTATAGAAATCTCTGGATCCACGTCACATTTTATTTTAATGTTTATGAAGTTTAATAAATATCCCTCTTTAATTTGCCATATTATAATTAGTGATATCTTTACTATTTATTCTTTCTTTATTTATTAGTTCATTTTTAAATTTCATGTGTATAAAAGTTTTAATTTTTTTTAGCAAAGTTTCAATTACACTCGATTAATTTTTATATTTTTAAGACCTAAAGATTATTATCACACATGTTACGCTTTATCTGGCCTTTCTGTTGCTCAACATTCATTTAATAACAAACCATTCATAATTGGAAACCCAAACAATGATTTGGTAATAAATAATTTTGTAAAATATATATATTATTTGTTTTTCCTTAAAAACCTTCATGAATTATATTAGAGTTACATTCATCCTCTTTACAATTTGGAGATCAACGCCGAAAGAAAGGCCAAATCCTATTTCAGTAAATTACCATTGCCTCAAAAACCAAACATTATTCCACAAAAAAACTAATTAATCATTTGATAATATCTATCTATAAATTATAAAGTTATTTACAATTAAGAATTTTATGCATGCCCTTAACTCATATGTAAATTTGGCAAAAATAAATAAACACTTTTTTGAATTCTATTATTTTTTGATATTTACACTGAAATATATCCACAGGCAAATCGGGCTAAAAATGAAAATGTTAGAATTTAATAACCCATATTTAATAAAATACAATTCCAAATAAATGATCACTAAAAAATCTTATTCTGCTGAAATGATTTTTTGCTGAAGCATTAAAAATTTATTAGAAATATCATATAAATATTAGAACTAATCATATTTAAAAAATGATAATTTCGGACACAAATATACAAAATATTTAAGCGTGTATATAATACTGTTAAAAGATATAATATTAATATCTATTAAATCGGTTTGTATATCACAGTAAAATATAGAAAAATATATTATAAGATAATTTAAATCAAAATATTGTTCATAAATAAAATTTAATCTTCTTTGCGATTGCATCAATTTTTCCATGATTTGTTTTATGCTGGGATTAAATCTCGATGTATCTTAAGTAATGATAGTCCATTCAATCAATTTTAAGATATCGTACTTTTGAGATAGGTTTTTTTTTAATGAAGAAAAGGCCCTCTCATTTGTGCTTGTACTAATTGGTATTGTTTCCACAATACAATCAATTTAATATAATTGAAAAAAAAAAAAATTTATCAAATGAAAGGATTGAAATAAGTATTTAGCATGCTTTGATAAAATATATAAATAGATGAGTGATTAATTTTAAGCATGTTTAACATCCAGAAAATAAAGATAATAATTTATAAAATATTGTCATTAAATAGATGAGTCGATAAAATGAGATGTTAATATTAATTATTTACCTAATTTTTAATTTATAATATAATTCTTGAATAATATCTTATGACCAGTTGAAGTATACCATCTTTTGACTGTACCAGAAAATCAACTTTCACATAACTCATCTAGCTCAAAAACTGTTATAGATACTGATTCAATTTTTTTTAAAGATTAAGGATTGGGCTACACTTTTACAATTGGTTTGATGTATTATAAATGTATATTCAAGTTGAAGCTACTAGTCTTGTTTGGTGATAAACATAAACACATCTTATAACGAAATTTATACCCTGTGTTAATTTTTCTATCGAGATTAAATATTTTGCGAATGTGGGAAAAGGAAATTCAATATTATTATCATTTTCTATGAACAACTTTGTAGATATGATCTGTACCAAAATTATCTTCAATATGAATCTCTATCGTTTAAATTTTAAATTATTTTGAAAACAGATTTATAATACCGATTTTTAATATTAAGTTAAATAAAAGATCATAAATTTAATATTATTTTTAAAATTATAAATATATTTTTAATAATTTTTATTATATATTTCGCTACTTTCTAAATTCACTATTGCTATTAAGTAGCGCGCTAAAGCTACCGCTACTGGAAAAAAGTAGCGATTAAATAATAATTAGAATATCCATTGGAGGATTTGACGAGTAGTTTTAAGATAATTTAAAATGTCGACAATAGAGATTTATATATAAGAAAATTTTGGTATAGATCATATCGAAAAAACAATTTCTTTGTAAAATGATTATTATATGTATTTTTCCTAAATTTGCAAAATATTTTAATCTCAATAAAAAAAATAAACACCGGGTATAAATTTTGTTGTAAGATCTGCGCAGGCTTTTTCATTAAACAAAGCTAGTAGATTCAACTTGAGAGGGCATCTAAAGGCACAATCCTTAATCTATAAAATAAAGTTTTAATCTAAACAAAACTATATTTATAATAGTTTATGAGCTATGAGTTTATGTGAAAGTTGATTTAATAGATATTATTATAAATTAAAAATTACAATAAATTATTAATATTAACATCTCATTTTATCATCAGATTCATGTATTTAATGATAATATTTAATAAATCATTATCTTTATTATTTGGATGTTAAGCATAGCTGCTATTGTTCACCCTAGTATCAAGTTGAATTGCACATATATTAATTTTACTAAATCCAAAAAACAACTTGAGCTAATGGTAGCATCAAATAAAACTATACCAAACCATACCCTAGCCAGTTAAAAAAACTTGAAATAAATAATATCACTGAAAATCCTCCAGATACAATTTTTAAATCTAAAAATACTCAAATAAATATTTTTGATGATTTCATATATAAAAAAATAAGTATATTAAATTAATACTGCATTTCCCAGAAGTACAATTGTTGAACAATTATTTAGCATGATAAAGTTTATACTTTCTGATCGTCGTCCCAGACTTGGGGATGACAATATATAAATGTTATTGAAATACAATAAAAGATAAATAAATTACACATATATTTATAGTCATATTTTTATAGATAATAGCGCGCTACTTTTTTAAAAAGATAACGGCATCTATAGCGCGCTGCTTTTTGAAAAATTAACGGTAGCTATAGCGCGATACTTTTTGAAAAAAATAACGGTAGCTATAGCACGCTACTTTTCTGTAAGATAGCGATAGCGCGGTAATTATAAGAGTTTTCAGGGTAAAATAGTATATTTGCAATGAAACATTAAAAAAATAAAACAATTATATTTTTGCACATTACAAAATAAATGGCGATCCATTAATATATAACAAAAATACTAAAAAAAATACTTATAGTAAATTTTACTGTAATTTTTTTGCATTTACAATTTTTTGTTTTTTATAAAATACAATTTAATATTTTCAAATGTTTAATACGACAAATTTTATGTAACACAAATAATACAAATCCATTTTCAATGATTCTTTTTTATCTAATTCCCTAAATATCATCCACAAATAATTTCCATATTATCGATTCCCCCTCTTTGAGTGTTCATTCTATTATCGATCCAACAAATTTAATTATTAATATCATACCGTTGTGGTGATACATCCATCCATAAAAGTCATCTCATTAATAGCTTTAAAGTGCAAATAGAACGACTCTATTCGCCTTGATTTTCTAATGACCTTGAAAAAAAATTTTAAAAAAATATCCGGGTCCTATACTTCCCTACTTCCGGACCTCAACGGCCCTGGTCTTATCCCCCTTCTCAGCTGGTCAGCATGCCTGACCCCCATTCTCCCATCCGGGAACCTTATACGGCAAAGCATTCTACCCATTTTTTCGATCACCACTCCCGATTCCCATTTCTTTTCACTTCCATACAATGCCCACACTAAGTTACCTACCTCAAACTTATCACCATTTTCCTGTTTACTGACCTCATTGTATCCAACTTAATACGAGTTCTACGACCCAAAAACTTTTCTGACGGCGACAACTCCTTCTCTTTTCGGCTATTATTATAATATCCTACCAATGCCCATATCTCATCTCCAACTTTGGCGTTTCTCAACCAACTTTTTACGACTCCCACCATCCTCTCAGCCTGCCAGCTCGGGTGATAAGATGGCGCCAGCACATCGCTTCACCCTCCACACAAAATTCCGAACCCTTCACTAATAAAGGCTGGACCTCCATTGGACACTATTACCTTGGCCACTTCTAACTTCAGCCATAAATTTTTCAATTATCTGGCCACAATTTTTGTTGTCAATCCATCCACAATCTCGAACTCTACCCACTTGGAGTATGCATCTACCACAAGAAAATATTCTTTCCTTTCAAACTCAACAAAGTCCACATGTATTCTATCAGGGCCCCGACGCTTTCGGCCATGTACTCTTTTTATCCCTCGATGGCATACTGGCTCAGGTATTGCACACTACACATTGCTTAGCCAGCCTCTTCCCGGCCACCTTCCAACTGTTTTATCCGTTCCACTCCCTGATGCTCAGCATGCAACATCACTATCACAGCTTCTCCTAGCCTATTAGGTACCACCGCTCTATTTCCATGCACTACACAATCATCCAATACTGTTAATTCTCCACACTCTTGTGCCCTTTACCTCTATCTTGCCATGGCCTACGCCCCATTATGCAATCCTTTACTCGACTTAAATATCTGTCTTTCATCGTAGACGCGCGAATTTCTTTCCAGCTCACCGGGCCCCTTTTAAAATCGTAGACATAGCTCACACCATCTCTATCCCACATCTCAACATAATGTCCGGCAAATAGTTCCATCGTCTCCTAAAATATTTCAACGTCAAATCAAAACTTCCTACCAATAACAACGACCTCTGTTACCTCGGAGACATCATCAACTCTTTGTTATCCCTTTTAAACAAATGTATCAACGACTTGTAATCCGTATACACCACAAACCTCGCCCAATCAAATATTCTCTTCATTTAGTCAATCCAAACCGCCAAGGCCTTCTGTTCGATTACCGAATACCTCGTTTCTGCATCCTGGAATTCTTGAGAAATCAACACCGGTCTCTCTATTCCATCCATCTCATGCAACAATGTCCCTCCTACTCCTTTATTCGATGCATCCACCGCCAAGACCACTTCCAACTCATTGTTAAGACATACCAAAATTAGTTCTTCTCCAATTTTCCTCTTCAGACCCTCAAACGCAGCATCTTGCTCATTTCCCCACTCAAATCTTACTCCCTTTTTTAACAACTTGTACAACGACGCTGCCACTTCAGGCAAAATTCTCAACAGGCCGATGTATGTTAGTAATTTATATCCCTACAAAGGATTTTACCTCCGTCTTACACCGCGGCTTCACCATACTTTTGATTTTAACCATATTCTTATCTAGTGACCGTATTTCCTTTCAATTAAACCGATGTTCCAAATACATCTCCATTACTCCCAGTACACTTTTCTCTCTACTTGCTCGTAATCCCTTCTCGTATTCTCTGAAATACCTCCTCCAACTTTCAATTATGCTGCTACGGTGTGCCCCCATCGCCAACAAATTATTCATATAATAAAATACTCCTAATCCATGAAACACTGCCGCTATCGTCCGCTGAAATATTAGCGCAGAAAGGCTCAACCCAAACGGCAACCTCCGAAAGGCGAACAACCCCTTTGACATGGTTATCGTCAACAATTTCTGCATCTCGTTCCTCACCCGTAATTGCAAATATGCATTCGAAAAATCCATTTAAAAAATATCTGCCCTCTTTCAAATTAGCTAAAATTTCCTCGATCCTAGTAACGGTTGTTTCACTTCAACCACCCATGGATTCAACGTTACCCGGAAATCCACACACAACCGCAACCTCTCATTGTCCATCTTCGCGGGTACCAAAGGCGTCGCCCACTCGCTGTACTCAACCGGGCACATTATGCCCTCCTTCACCCAGCGATCTAACTCCCGCTTCACCTCCTGTCTCCACTCAAAATGCATTTGACGCACAGCACAATACTTCGGTACGCATCTATCCTTCATTCGTATTTCCATTTCATAATATTCAAACAACCCAACTCCCAACTAAAAAATTTATCATACTCCTTTGCCAATCGCTCTACTCCCTTATGCACACATTTCTATTCCACCTAGACCCTTCCGGTCTCCTCACTTCCTTTCCTTGTTCTTGCACCTTCTCGGACTGTAACTCTCCATTTCCCATGTCTCGAACTTATGGTCTCACTACCTCCTTTCTCACAGTCGATATTCCCCTTTCCATTTTATCCATTATTTGGCTTTCTCTCACCGTATCTACACGATCTTTCATTGTAATTCCCTCACTTTCTCCCTTATAAAGATACTCGCCTTTATTCCACTCTATACTTTCCCTTCCTTCCATCCACTCCGCCGTACTTCTATGCTCTATTTCCTCCCATTCCATCACTGTTTTCATGATCCCATCTCTACTCTCGCTATCTGTGGCGACAAACACACCCCATCTTCCAAATACCCCCCAAAATTGATAAACCAGACCCACTCTCTTGATCCAATCCCATCCCAACACTGTTTCTACCTTCCAATTTATTATACACAATTCAAGTACCTGTAGCTCACCGTAAACAAATCCCCTATCTCTACTCGGGCCCATGACCGTTTCCTATCTATCAAACTGCCTCACAAAAATATCCTCTCAGCTTATACCTCCTCTGCCATAATTTACTATATTCCTCATATCCCATCACCGATATCGCCGCTCCCATATTAAACCATTGACCTTTCCATTCAGATTAAACCATACCCGTCAGGGATAGGTCCGTGAAGTTGGCGGAACGATGTGAGGATCAATTAACAAAATCTATGCCAATATTTAGAATCTTAATTGATCCTCATTGATCTTCAAACCAAACATCAGCGGAATCAATGATTAATGAGTTATAAGCAAAATAAGGAAAGTGTGAAATTTTGAAGCTGGCGGAACGATTCGAGGATCAATTACCGAAACCTATACCATTGTGTAGCCCGTTAATTGATCCTAATTGATTTTCTATCCGGAAAGCAGCGGAATGAACCGTTATTGAGTTATGGGCAAAATAAGAAAGTGTTGGCACTTTGTCAAAACCGAAAATATTAAAGATCATAATCTGAAACTTGGCAATTATGTAGTATTCAATGTGTACATAATAATCTGCAAACCGCATATCCATATCACCAACCGTAATTATAACGGTTTTAAAAACGTGAAGTTAGCGGAATTTTTTTTAAAAATTGAGGATCAATTACCGAAAATTATGCCAAAGTGTAGAGCGTTAATTGATCTTCCAGAATCTTTAAGCCGCATACCAGCGGAATAAACCGTTCGTGAGATATAGGCAAAATAGAAAGGTTTTGGCATCTTGCCAAAATTTAAAATTCGAGCAATCATTTTTTAGTTAAAGCCAATATTTAGTGTCTTAATTGATCCTCTGAATTCTTCAAACGGAATGTCAAAAAAATTAAAGGAAAGAAAGATATCATCAAAATAAAGAAAGTGTAAATTTTGACTGGCGGAACGACTTGAGGATTAATTACGAAACCTATACCGTTGTGTAGTCCATTAATTGATCCTAATTGATCTTCTATCCGGAAAGCAGCGGAATGAACCGTTCATGAGTTATGGGCAAAATAAGAAAGTGTTGGCACTTTGCCAAATCCGAAAATAAATATAATATAATATCTATAACATTAAATAATATTGTTTATAATTATAAGAAAAACTTTTTAGATAATATAGATTTTATTGCAATATTTAGCAAGGAAGATGCTTCTAATGATTTGTGCTTTATTCTTTTATAGAAATATTTTGAGTGACCAAGTAAGCTTGTATCATTTTCACTCAAATAAAACTTTTGAAGTTGCTGAAAAAGCTCAATATAGGTAAATATTTTATCTTATATTGTTTTACATTAAAAAAATATATAAAATAATTTACTTGATTGTTTTGAATGAACAAATTTGTTAGATTTTGAAGTCTTCCTAGATTACAAGCCAAACTTAGAATTCTATTGTTGTTCAAATAAAGATGTAAGAGTGTGTTAGAAAGATATATACATAAAGAATTAGGTAGAGATGTTAAACAGTTATGGCTAAGATTCAAATATCTGATGTTATATTCTATACAGAAAAAAAATCACTTTAATAATTACTTTAATTTGGGTACATGTCTCATATTAAAAATCATTGATGGTAGAGTTAATAATAAATTATTTGACAGATCTAAATAAATTAAATTTGGAACCGGGGTTATTGTTTTAACATGACAATGGGACAGAGTCAAATGTGTCAAATATGATAATTTATTAATTTGGTTTAACAATTTTATAATTTGCAAATGTGTTATTCCTTGTGCCTGTCAAAAATTTATAATCTACATTAAAATTTTATAAACATTTATTTTTTCAAGAAAGAGTGTTATTGACACAATTTGTTTTTTAAAATTAAAACTTGATATACTAATTTCCTTTTGATATTCCTATAATTTATTATATTTTAATACAATAACATTATATTACTTTAAATTGAGAGGTCTTATCATCCTGATGATCAATTTCAACATGTATTTTGTTATATATTTTAGAAATAAGATCACAAAGTAATTTTGATTGTTTCAAATCTCTACTTTTACTATGTATTGATATGTGAGGGATATTAAGCGTTAATGAAAATTTTCCATGATTTATATATCTTCGATTTATATTGTCTGTAAGCTTAAAATTGTTTTATTTTTTTTTATAAAATATTTAATAACCTTGTATTTGTGAATCACATTCTCATTTCCCTTCAAGATTATTGAAATATTAATTTTAATCAAGTTTTTCTCGTTATCTGAGGTTAAAATTAATAGGCCTGATTTATATGCAAAGCCACAAATAAGAGGGTTCACATAATTACGTGATATTAAGCGCACTAGCCCTAAAATGTCATATATAACGCTTGGTTCTCTCATAAGAGCCCATCTAACTGGGATAAAAGAATGGGAAATAAATAAGAGGACCATCCACGTTTTTTGGGCAGGCCGCAGTTACCTATGCGCGCAAGAGGCAAAGCCCCTTAAACGCCCAAGGGAAAATAAAAGAGAGGTAAAAAAGCCAATGCCCGATTAAAATAAAATTTGATTATGGAAGGATAATATTGGCTATATTAATTTTATTTGAAATAATATTGAGAAGTAAATAATATAACTCGGCTTAAATAAATATAATAACATAATGTTAGGATAATATATTAAAAATAAGGTTTAAAAATTACATTGAGCAACAATAAATCGAATAACCATCCAATGAGTGTACAGTATTAGGTTTAGGAATATAAAGGTTACGTATAAATTTTGGAATGGGCTTGAAAGTGGTAAAAGAGGAAAAGGAAATTATTGAAACCTCCCAAAGGGATGGAAGGATTACATAGGAAAACTATCGATCTATAAGGTAGTTGGTTTTCATTTTAAGAAGTTTATTAATTGAACTTTTATTATTATTCAAATGTGTAAATTGAGTTAGACATATATTCAAATTTAGAATGTCGAATACAGTTTTATTTAGCCAGTACGTTTTATAATTACAATACCTTTTGTTTTTATAAATTGGTAGCCAGTTAAGGGCTTCATAGGCCAAATTATTTCCGGCGTTTCTCAGAATATGCGCAAATAACTGAATTCTTCTTTTCTTCAGTTGTACTGCGACTGGAGTATGTTTGGATAGTTTCCATAGGCTAACATTTGTGATGACTCTAGGATACATATATCCATTGATAAGTCTTAGACATCTATTGATAAAAACTTGAAGTTTTTTAGTCTGAGTTTTATTAACATCCCAGATTTCGCTTCCGTATAAAAGAATGGGGATAATCAACGAATTGAACAACTGTAGTCTACTTTTGACTGATATTTCTCTTGTTATCCATAATTTAAAATATTTGTAGAATATCGATTTTGCATGTTTGAGTCTTAATTCTATTTCGTTTTTTATATGTCCTTTGTTGTCCAAATTAACTCCAAGGTATTTGAATTCCTCGATCAAATTAATCCCTAATCTTTCAGAGGTATGGTTTGGATTTATCTCTACCCATGGAGAGGGCATAATAAATGTTTTTTTAAAGTTAATCATAAGTCCGATTTCGCTGCTATATGATTTAAGAATATCAAGGAATATAACTTCCTCCATAGATTTCGAAATGATTACGATATCATCAGCATAGGATATGATACGGTGTTTTAAGTAAAGGTTATCTTGGTAAGATAGATTTAGTAAATTAAACGCTCCTAATGTATCTGCGATAATTTTATTCATAACAATATTGAATAGGATAGGGGACAGAACACATTCTTGTTTAACTCCTTTTCGTACCATAAAGGAAGGAGATTGGACATTCTCTACTTTAAAGGTAGACATTAGTGAGCCATAATGATTTCTGAGAATTCTTATTATGTTTAAGTCCACACCACTATCTGTTAAAATATTCCAGAGAACTTCATGCTTGATGCAATCAAATGCTTTTTTAAAATCTACAAAGATGAAGAAAAAAGGTAGTTTATATCTAAAACAATTTTGTAAGGTAATTTTTAGCGCTAAAATGGGTTGAAGGATGTGTCTACCTGGTCTATAAGCGCAAATGTTGTTTGATAATAAATGGCTAGTAGAGTTTAATATTCTATCTTTTAGAAGTACCATGAAGACCTTAGAGGCTATAGACGTCACAATCGCTCTATAGTCATCAAAAGTGGATGGATTGGAAACTTTTGGGAAGTTGCAAATAAAAGATATATTCATTCTTTTGGAGTAACACCGGAAACCCAAATTTTATTAAAAATCATCAGTAAAAAGGAGCGGCTTTTAAATGTTCCGCTCTAATGCGATCAGGTCCGGCCGCCTTGTTATTTTTCAGTTTTAGTATAGCCTTCTTAATCTCCAAAGTAGTAAAATTTGAGTTGGTGGGGAGTAGGTCATTCTCTGTAGGAACTGTCACATGATTGGAGCTGAATCCAGAATTTTGGGTAGATGTCAAAATAAGCAACAGCGATATCAGAATGGAATTAGATACTGGAGCTGGGATAAGCATAATTAACGAAATAGATTGGAAAAATAAAGTTAATTGTCCTGGATTAATAAATTGCATGCTAAAATTTAAAAGCTATACAGGAACCAATATACCACTATTAGGTCAAACTGTAGTAAAAGTACAATAATATAAAGGACGAACATTAGAACTACCTCTCATAATTACAAAAGGATATACCAAAAATTTCATTGGAAGAAATTGGATAACTATTTCGTAATAGAGAAAATTAATCATTCACTTTATGCATAACCCATAGTAATTGTTCAAAAGAAAGATAAAACATTAAGAATTTGCGGGGATTTTAAAAAGTATAAATCAAAATACTAATATTGATTCATATCCAATACCAAGAATCTAAGATTTATTAGCCAATTTGAGAAAAGGAGAGGAATTTTCAATATTGGATCTCTCAGATGCCTATTTTCTAATTAAAGTGGGGGAAGAGTTTCAAAAATATCTTGTAATCAATACGCATAGAGGATTATTTAAATATACAAGACTACCTTTTTATCGTCTTCTCTAGCAATATTTCAACGAGCCATTGAGAATTTATTAAAAGGTTTTGAAGGAGTAGCTTGTTTATTTAGATGATATTATAATAACCGGGAAAAATAGAGAGAAACACGAAACAAATTTAAAAAAGGTACTAAAATGTCTAGATGAAAATGGAATCAAGCTAAAAATAGAAAAATGTAAATTTTTCAAACAAAATGTCGAATACTTAGAACACAATATTTCAAAAAACGGAATTACAACTGCCGAAAAAATACTGAGGCAGTAAAAAAAGCACCAGAACCAACAAATTTGAAACAATTACAGTCATTTCTAGGGTCAGCAACATACTATTCAAAATTTATTTCAAATTTTGCATCCAAAGCCAAACCATTATACAAATTATTAGAAAAAACAGTTGTTTGGAGATGGACTAATGAATGCAAAGACGCGTAAAAAAAATAAAGCAAGAAATAAGTAGTACTCCTATTACAACATTATGATCCAAAATTACCCATTATATTAGCAACAGATGCGTCAGCCATAGGAATTGGGGGGAGTAATATAAAATATAGAAGGAGGTAAGGAGAGACCAATTGCATTCGCCTCAAGAACGCTAAATGCAGCTGAAATTTTTTTATAGCCAAATAGAAATAGAAGCACTTGCCACATATTTGGGGTTACAAAATTCAAAGATTTATATATGGAAAAAAGTTCACATTACAAACAGACCACAAACCATTAATGAGTTTATTTCATCCAAGAAAAGATATACCAACAACATCTACTGCCAGAATACAAAGATGGGCTTTATTATTAGCAGATTACCAATATGAAATAGAAGTCAAAAGTAGTTGACAAATAGCAAATGCTGACATGCTATCTAGATTATCTATAAAGGGAACTCCAATATCAAAAGAAGAAACGCTAGATCAAATACAGGTGGGAGAAACACCTTTAAATGCAAGCGAAATTGAAAGAGAAACAATGCGAGATGATATACTTTCTAAAGTATACAGATATACAATAGATGGATGGCCAATAAACTATGACGCAAAGGAGAGAGGGAATTACAACAGAGAGGGGTTGTTTATTATGGAGAACTAAAATGATAATACCACAACAATACCTAAACAACGTGTTGGACATGATACATCAAGGACATATCGGAATGTTAAAAATGAAGATGAGAGCACTACAATACGCGTGGTCGCCTAATATAAACCAAGATATACAGGAGCAACACAATATGCCTCAAAAAATAGCAATTCAAAATTGGCAAAACCACCAAAAGCATGGCACCGAGTACATATTAATTATGCTGGACCATTTCAAAATCATGATTGATTGGTAGTGATAGATGCTAGCAATCGCTGACTAGTTCCCGTGACTAGCACTACAACAAGCACAATAAAAATATTAAGAAATATTTTTGCAAGATCCGGATTTCCCAGGATAATCGTTTCTGATAACGGACCCCAATTCAGCAACAAAAATTTTAATGATTTTTGTGAAAAAAACGGGATTCAATTAGTGCACGGAAGTCCTTACCATCCTCAGACAAACGGCATGGCCGAACGTTTAGTTCGAACTTTTAAATAGAGTATGAATAAAAGAAACGAGAGGGATTTAGAAACCAGTCTAGCTATTTTTCTCTACAATTACAGAAATGCACCAGGGACAGAAACTGAACAATGTCGTGCTGAAATACTACTAAAATTTAAACCTAAAGGATTGTTAGATCAAATATTATTCGAACGGGGGAACAAAAAGGAGAAGTTAGAATACCACAATCAAAAATTCCAGATAAATGAAAAAGTTTGGTCGCGCCTTTACAATAATAAAGAAAAAAATGGGAAGACGCCCTTATTAAAGGCATACTCGGATCACAACGTTATGAAGTATAGCGGGTAATACGATTATACGTCATACGGACCAATTAATGAAAAGAACTTAAAATATATTAATTGAAAAATACGAATTAGAAGAGAGAACTGAAGTAGAAGAGAAAACCGAAGAGTTAAATAAACAAAGATTGTAATAAAAAATAACAATGAAATGAATCTAAAGAGGGAAGGAGAAGATACAAGTCAAGATCGATATCCCAAAAGGATACGATCGAAACCAGATAGATTGGGGATAAATGATATGTATTAAATTGTTGTTTTTTGTAAAATGTTTATTTTTATTATTATATAATTTGATATGAATTTGAATATAAATGATGATCATTATTTTGGATACTAAATAAAAAAAATGAAAGAATTCTATGACTACTAAATATACATAACAAAAGATTTCGATATTTTATTACTACTAAAAATACATTAAAATATTTATGTTAAATTTGATCAATTTTAGCTATATAAAGGGGCATAAACCTAAGGACCAAGCTCATCCCAATCTAGGATATTGTACAAATATAAAGCAGTCTGATATCTATCTACAGAAGAAGAAAAATTGAAAAAAAAAACATTTTCCTAAGGCTATTTATTGTTTTATACATTCGGTCTTAGATATTAATCAGATTTCCATCATTTAATTATGTTATATTAAAGAACATAATAAAATTTCAATGATTGCTCTAACATAATAAATTCTCGATAAAATTTGAAAATAAATAGGTTCATTTTATCCCCGCTTTAACACATTTTAGAGGGTAAGCATTGTTGGGGATTTTTTATTTCCTAGTTTTAGTGTATACTATCATTATGCAAAATTTTAAAAAAATTAGATGCGTTCGGGTTGAAAATCAACCTTTTTATGTTTGATTTGGAATTCACTATCTATAATATACAGGTATCAATTTTAATTAGATATAAACGATACTTGAGTTTGAATATGCATATATTTTATATCTTATTTAATTAAACTCTAATTTTTTAAGGCAAAAACATTTAGGCAGTCAGAATATTATAAGCACAAAAAAAATAAGATAGAAATAAATAATTTTGATAGGTCCATATTGAAAAAAAGCGACCTATTTTATTTAAATTTTATTCTGACTTCTTGCAGGTCTATGTAGGGCTCTAATTCTATTAACTGGATAATAATTTTTTGTTGGTGAATATTCAAAAAATTGAAAGTCTTAATTTTAAAATTCTTTTATATGGTTAATATTTAGGGATGCGAATGGAATCCCAAACTACTAGAATGATAATTCAAATGTCCGAAATCTATATATAGATTAATTAGCCAAATTCGTTTTAATTAATAAATTATATTTCAACACTTATACATGATGTGAATTTCTATTTATATAAATATAGTTATGATATTTTCGAAATTTAAATAAAAATAGCGGTATGACTAAATACTGCATTGCTAAAATGAATTGCTAAAGAGGAAATAATTATAATCAATCAAAATTTTATTATAAAATCTTATTTATGAATAATTTTCAGAAACAGTTTATTTAATGTACATATATCAATATTTCATTAAATAAAAAATTGAGATTAAATATCAAATAATTTTTAATTCTATTTTTACGTAATATTATTGGAAAAAAATTATATTTACTAGCTTATTACAACTCAAATTCTATTTTTCAATTTTAAAATTTAACAAATATATATCCATAAGAGGGCGTTAAATGAATAAATATGAAAATATATTCTTAAGAAACCAAAATAATTATTGGATAACGCTTTTCATAAAAATTAAAAAAAAAAGAAAGTTTGATATTAATGAGTAGTAGGTTTAGAATCTAAAAATAATATAAAATTTGTAAGGCACATATTGTTGGCGTTATTGATCAAAATCTCTTCATTTTTGGTTTATCCGTGTACATTTAGGTGTTAAGCATTATCCTAAAAAATATTTTGAAAATGTTATTATTTGAGCGAATGCCGAGCTCAAAACCGACCACTTATTAAATATTCGATAGACCAAATTTGGTATTAATATTAATTCAAAAATGTTCATTTTTGGTTTATTTATCTATAAATACGTGTAAAACATTATCGCAAAAAATATTTTTAAAATATCGCGATTAGGCCGATAACCGATTTGAAACCGGCCCAATGACTAAATGCTGCATTGCTTGCTTTATCCATGGAAAATTCTTTATTCATGGTTTACACGTGTACATTAAAGTGTTAAGCATTATCCCAAAAAATGTTTTGGAAATATTATGATTTGACCAAATGCCGAGCTCAAAACCGACCACTTAATAAATCGACCAAATTAGGTAGTAATATTAATTGAAAAATGTTCATTTTTGGTTTATTTATCTATAAATACGTGTAAAACATTATCTCAAAAAATATTTTTTAAATATCGTGATTTGACCGATAACCGATTAGAAACCGAAATACTACATTGCTGGCGTTATCCATGGAAAATTCTTCATTTTTGGTTTATACGTGTACATTAACGTGTTAATCATTATCCCAAAAAATATTATGATTTGACCGAATGCCGGGCCCAAAACCGACTACTTATTAAATATTCGATCGACCAAATTTGGTAGTAATATTATTTAAATAATGTTCATTTTTGGTTTATTTATCTATAAATACGTGTAAAACATTATCTCTGTTTTTAAGATATCGTGATTAAAGTATTGCGGGCAAGTGCCGAGAAGAGTTTTTGGGAGTATCGGAGGTGGTGTATCTAGAACACAAGATTATTGGGAGAGGTGAGACCGCTGGATAAAAATATGGCAGGAATAACCAGTATGTTGAGACCGAATAATAAAGTGGAAGTGCAGGCCTTTCTAGGGATGGTAAATTATTATCATCGGTTTGTGAAAGGTTTTGCACAGATAGCGGCGCCATTTTGCGTTTGAGGAACTAAAATGTCGAATTGAGAGAGAACATATTCTAGTATTAATAACGATTTGGAGGTGGTTTTAATGGTGGATGCGTCTAGTAAATGTGTAGAGGAGGAGCGTTATTACATTGTGTAGACGAGGAGAGACTTGTTTTGTTTTTCTCAAGAATATTTAGGGCGGCGGAAACTATATATTCGGTTATTGAGCAAGAAGCTTAGGCCGTTATTTTCGAATTGACAAAATGTCGAGAGTACTTAATAGGGCGTAGATTCATGGTATATACGGACCACAAACCGCTGGTGCATCTATTTAAGAAGGATAATAGAGAGCTAATGTTGTCGCGTAGACTACAGTTAACTCGTAAAGCATGCATAAAAGGGCGGAAGACATGGCGAGATGGAGACAAAACTTTCAAATATATAGTAAAAAATTTAGCCATAGTAGATGAATGTGTGGTACGAGAAAATAGAGTGTAGTTGCAGCTCAAATTAAGGGATGCTGTGTTGACAATGATTCATGCGGGGCATCAAGGTGTGGAGGATGTAGCAATGGGGCCGAGAATATGTGTGGTGGGTAGGGATGAATAGGGATATCGAAAATATCAGTAAGAGTTGTTTGATGTGCAATAAGTGGGCCAAGATACCCCATAAAGACAAGAAAAGTTTTTGGCCAAGGGCTACTCAGCCGTGGGAGCGGATACACGTTGACTTCTTTAACTTTCAAAATAGTATGAAGAAGTAAGGGGGCTAACGACGCAAGTGATAGCGATAACGTTAAAAAATCTATGGGCCAGGTTTGTAGTAGCGCGAACGATAGTATCTAACGGAGGTCCAGCTTTCATCAGTGAACAGTTTAAGATGTTTTGCGTAGAAACTGGGATAAAGAATATTTTAGTGCCGCCATATCATCTCAGTTCAAATGGTCAGGTGGAGAGGATGGTGTCGATTGTCAAAATCTGGTTAAGAAAATAAAAGTATGGAGGTGGGAAAATTTGGATAGCTGTGGCATATTACAACAATAGTCGAAAGGGAGAAGAACAGTGTCCGGCAGAGAAGTTTTTGGGGCGACGAACCAGGATATTATTGGATATATTAAAGCCGAAACCACATCAAGAGGTGGAAAGGGAGATAATGGAGACGCCTGAGTTTGTAGTGGTGGGCAAGAATATATGGAGGTACAAGAAGGTGAGAATCTGGGGTGATCATGGAAAACATGCAACACAAATTAAATCGAGTGAAATTCATCGATGGAAGATGGAGTACGGCATCGAGATCAATCAAAAAGGGGCGTGGAACCTGGGAGGTTACGATCGGGATTATAAATAGGATATAATTGATCAAAAATTAATAGTGGAAAAATATTCATCTTAGTATGGTGTTCAACATATCCGAGGAAAATTTGAAGGGGACAGTTACAGAGGTATGCTAACTCAATGCCGGGTGATTGATAATAATAATAAAGGAGAATCAACCATATAAGGGTTAGTGGAATGTGCAAAATAGAACCAGGTTGAGCTAAGACGTGATTTATATAATCGACAATAGCGGCACACAAAGGGAGGAGACTCAAGGAGCTAACCACCGTTTAAATTCGTGAAAACATCATAAAGGGACGATAATTATGCCGGGTGAGAGGTGAAATGCGAAGTTTGGTTTTCAATTAGTGGAGGCGTGTTATGTGTATCGTTTTTTAGGTATAGTGGAGTTATTTTGTAAAGCATTTTATTTGTGATTAATATTTTTTTGTGCATTCACTTTTAATATATTATAAAAATTGGATATTTTGTAAAGCATTTTATTATTAATATTTTTTTGCGCATTCACTTTTAATATATAATAAAAATTTAAGAAAAATTGACATTATATTTTAAAATTTTTACTATTTTCCTTTTTTGATTGACACTTTTCCCTTTTGATTAGACCTTTTCCTTTTTTGTTTAGCCCTTTTCCTTTTTTGATTGACCCTTTTTTATCAGACCTTTTATGATTAAAGCTTTTCCTTTCTTGATTGGGACTTTTCCTTTTTTGAATGGGAAACCCTGTAAATAAAAATAGGTTTAATAATACAAAAAGTAGGCAAAAATCAAAAAAAATTTAAAAAGTGGCAAAAATATAATTATGGGCACAGCCCACTTGTTTTTAATATGATGAATTGAGTTTCTTTGTGTACATGAAAAATATTATTGAAAATTTGTATAATGCTAAGACTTTAACAGTTTTTTTACATTTCTAGCATTTTTATCATATATTATTAATGATTTCACAAAAAAAATAGATGTATATTTAAACTTTGAAATCAAGGAAAATTTTTATTAATACTATTATGTTAATCTTCTTGTGCCTTTTTATCTCCTTTTTTATATTACAAATAATTATTAATACAATAATAATGAAAATAACAATTTATTAAAATAATGCATGACAGCAATTTGAAGTTAAAATTTTGATCTCAGAATTGTTTGAAATGTCTAATGTTTGCACCATTAACCGTGATATAGGTGTAAAAGTAAAATTTTCTTCTGAATTTGATATATCAGGCATAAAGGGTTGATCACAAACACATAATTGGCATTCATAATCTATGTAATGCTGTAATGAAATTGGAATTTCATTATTAATATAATATCTATAACATTAAATACTATTGTGTTTATAATTATAAGAAAAACTTTTTGGATAATATAGATTTTATTGCAATATTTATCAAGGAAGGTGCTTCTAATGATTTGTGCTTTACTCTTTTATAGAAATATTTTGAGTGACCAAGTAAGCTTGTATCATTTTCACTCAAGTAAAACTTTTGAAGTTGCTGAAAAAGCTCAATAGAACTAGGTAAATATTTTATCTTATATTGTTTTACATTAAAAAAATATATAAAATAATTTACTTGATTGTTTTGAATGAACAAATTTGTTAGATTTTGAAGTCTTCCTATATTACAAGGCAAACTTAGAATTCTATTGTTGTTCAAATAAAGATGTAAGAGTGTGTCAGAAAGATATATACATAAAGAATTAGGTAGAGATGTTAAACAGTTATGGCTAAGATTCAAATATCTGATGTTATATTCAATACAGAAAAAAAAATCACTTTAATAATTACTTTAATTTGGGTACATGTCTCATATTAAACATCATTGATGGTAGAGTTAATAATAAATTATTTGAAAGATCTAAATAAATTAAATTTGGAACCATTAACTGCATATAACATAGATAAGGGGTTATTGTTTTAAGATGACAATGGGACAGAGTCAAATGTGTCAAATATGATAATTTATTAATTTGGTTTAACAATTTTATAATTTGCAAATGTGTTATTCCTTGTGCCTGTCAAAAATTTATAATCTACATTAAAATTTTATAAACATTTATTTTTTCAAGAAAGAGTGTTATTGACATAATTTGTTTTTTAAAATTAAAACTTGATATACTAATTTCCTTTTGATATTCCTATAAATTATTATATTTTAATACAATAACATGATATTACTTTAAATTGAGAGGATATATTAGTCTTATCATCCTGATGATCAATTTCAACATGTATTTTGTTATATATTTTAGAAATAAGATCACAAAGTAATTTTGATTGTTTCAAATCTCTACTTTTACTATGTATTGATATGTGAGGGATATTAAGCGTTAATGAAAATTTTCCATGATTTATATATCTTTGATTTATATATTTTATATTGTCTGTAAGCTTAAAATTATTTTATTTTTTTTATAAAATATTTTATAACCTTGTATTTGTGAATCACATTCTCATTTCCTTTCAAGATTATTGAAATATTAATTATAATCAAGTTTTTCTTGTTATCTGAGGTTAAAATTAATAGGCCTGATTTAGATGCAAAGCCACAAATAAGAGGGTTCACATAATTTGTAATCGATATATTACTATTAAGTTTAGTCATAAATTGATAATTTAAAATATGAGCCTACAAAAGTATCGCGCCTTTTTCATTTAAAATTTTCTTTTAATATTGCTTCATCACAACCAATCTAAAAATAGGCCTTTTAGAAAAATATTAATTTTCAATAAAAATGATGTTATGTAACTTATTTTTAAATAAAACTGGAAATAAATTGACCATTATTCATGAGACAATTTATATTTCAATTCGAATCATAAGCGTAGCCAAATTAGACCTCACAAAATTTTATGTTTTCATATATATATCATTTTAAACTAATAAATATTATCCCTAACCCCTTAAAAAAATATAATATGTCACTATATACTATCATTTAAAATAATGGAGTATCAGTTAATATTTTTTTTAAATAATTAGTAAATTAAAATTTTTCAAACAAAAGTGATCTTAGTTTTTGAAAAAGTAAAAGCCAAAATAATTATTTTTTTAAAAGTAACACAACCAAAATCCGGTAATTGCGTCCAAAACTCTCCAATAAATTTAAGGAAGTATAAGTCCAAAAATTGTGCCATACAAGCTATGCCAGTAAATACAGTCAGTTTGAGTATGCTATTTGTAAGAAAAAAAATACATAGGGGGGAAGGTTGGGGGAGGAGGCTGGGTGTTGAGTTACTTCTTCAAAATACACTTTACCTTACATTTATATTATAAGTAAAAAATTTGTAATCTTATTATTTTATTATAACCTTTATAAGTTTTTATATTATTTGATATTCAAATTACACATATATATCTATTGAAGTTATTGTGAGAAGATGATATACCTTTTTAATATTATATTACGTTTTTTGTATATATTTTGCGCATATTTTTTTGAAGAAATATATGCGTAAAACTAAATAAAATACAATTTATTATATAGCATTTGAGAAGCTTTATAAGGGGTTATGAGTTTAATTAGAAATAATAAATATATGATCAACCTGACATAAGTAAATCACAAATATTAGAATAAAATATTTAGTGAAAATCGGAAAATTACAATCAAATCATAATAGATATCAATATGTGAAAGTTGTTAATTTAATTATTCTACTACAAATGATAAATTATCAAACATATTATAACTTTAGGTTTACATACTAACATTGAAAGAATATGATTCTAGGCATATACGTAGCCAAGGTGGGAGGGGGGGGGGGTGGCTAGGGGAAATTCTCCTCCTCTTCGAATTTGTTTGTCCTTGTAAATATAATTTTAATCTAATAAAAATTTTCCCCATACACATTGAACTCCACAAAAATTTATACAATATATATTTAATAATTTGAAAAAAATATAAGTAATTGTAATGATTGGCGTTTTTTTAATATTTTGTTGTATGTTGATCTTTATAATATTTTTTTACACGCAATAATATTTGTAATATCAGCACGTTTTTTTGACTTTGGATTGTAAGACTCAGAATAAGTCATATTATTTTTATTATATAAAATTATTTTTTATTTCTTTAATTACAAAATATAAAAAGGGCTGTTTTTTAGACTAAATATGTACTTTTACTTATATGTATTTCAAAATAAATATATGGATATATCACTTAAAGCATAGCTTTGAACCAGCTAAGAATTTTTAGCCAAAATGTTAATAAATAAGATTTAACTCTTTTAAATAAATTATTATAGGTTTTGAAGACTACGGTTTAAACTTTAACCCAAAATCCTTTAACCTAAAATTAAATAATAAACTTACTAATATAATACTAATATAAAATATGATAAAATTTAATAAAAATTCTTATTTACTGTATAAGAGTCATTCTTGCGACTAATATTTTATGCTGTGATCAAAAAGGTAAAATTTTATAGTGAAATAGCTGTGGTCAGTGGCGTAGCTAAGAATTTTCCTTAGAGGGGGTCCACATATAAAAGCCTGGGGGCTTCGCCCCCCAGACCCCTTTTACGGGCCTTCGGCCCTTTGCCCGGCCTTCGGCCGGGTTTATCTTAAAAATCATATTGGTTTTTTATAATATAAAAGTCCTAGAATTATTAATTATTTTAATTAGTGTTGTTAAACGGCTCGACTTGAGCTGATTTTTATAAACAGCTAACTCAATATTTTTGCCAAAAAATATTGTTCAAGCCTAGAGATTTCTCGAATAATATAAAACTTGTATCTCCATGAGCAAAATTTTCTGGCTAATATATTGAGTTAGCCATATCGGCTAAAATTGAGCCATTAACCACTAATTTTAATTAAAATAACACATTGACATAATTTTAATTAAAATAACACATTGACACAATTTTATTGATATACGTTTCATTTTATTATACTTTTAGAAGTTATTTACAAATAAAAAGCGATTATTTAAAATATAAATATTATATTGATTTAATTATAAATATCATATTGCTATAATTATAAATATTATATTGCTATAATTATAAATATTATATTGCTTTAATTATAAATATTATATTGTCTTAATTATAAATATTAGTATTACACATATAAATTGCTTTAATTATAAATATTATATTGCCTTAATTATAAATGATATATTTTATAATTAGTAAACACATTAAAAATATAGATTAAAAAATAAATGTTTTTTTTAAACTGTAAATTTAAGTCGATATCCTTCAAAGTGAAAAAATCAAAATTGTGTTGGCAATATTTTTTTACCAATATATGATAGATGTTTAAAATTAATATTGAGAAACCTAGGCTAATAATCATAGATGACATGTTAGCTTTGGAACCAACTTTTGATTAAAGTATAAAGTAATAGACTATATCACTTGTAGTAGGTGATGGTTCTAAATGATCTAGTATAATTGGTTGTCTATTAACCCTTAGGTTTCTTTAGTATGTGGGAATTGCTAAGATTTTAAATAAATATAATTTAAATAAGACTAATACCTGACATGAGTGGAACTTCATTTCCATTTAAATTCTCCCTAGATTTTTTAGATATATCTAAAATTTTAATGTAAATATTAATAAGTAATTGATTACATTACATATATTAGATAGTGATTTGTTGTGACTTAGTGTATTTTTTTGTTTGTTATCACTATTTTTTTTACCCCTTGGTGTGAATATTAATTGAGATATTCCTATAAAAATAAATTAAAATAAAACAACATATTAGATAACCTTTAAATTCTAAATTGATACAGCCTATAATATTTTGTTGACTACTATCATTCTTCTTCAATATGATACTTGATATACCTAAAATTATGATATAAATATTTAAAGGTAATAGTTAACATTACTTTTACTAGGTAGAGATTTGAAGTGATCAAGTGTATTTAGCTTATTTTTATCATAAATTTTTATAGAGTATCTAGGTATTTCTAAAATTTAAATGAATACATTTAAATAAGGTCATATAAGTTCATAAAATACCTGAGGTGAGTGGTAAATTGTTGCTTATGGTATCAAGTTCATCATTAAAATTCTGATTTTCTATATTAATTGGTGATTCATTTAAATAAGGTCATTATAAAATACCTGATGTGGGTGGTAAATTGTTGCTTATGGTATCAAGTTCATCATTAAAATTTTGATTTTCTATATTAATTAGTGATTCATTTAAATAAGGTCATTATAAAATACCTGATGTGGGTGGTAAATTGTTGCTTATGGTATCAAGTTCATCATTAAAATTTTGATTTTCTATATTAATTAGTGATTTGGTGTGTTCATTTTGTTGACTATCATCATTTTTATTAAATGTAATACTTGATATATCTAAATCTATAATAAAAAATATTTAAATCTTAATAGATTATATTACTTGTACTAGGTAGTGATTTTATATGGTCTTTGGATATATAAATGAGTGTATCAAAATCATTTTCTTCCCTCCTACGTTTGGGTATATCTTATAAATGTCAAAATATTTTGGTTAGCCAAAATTATTTAAAATAATAAATTACCCAAAGTGGTTTGTACTTTTTAATTTACTATGACTAGGTGTTCAATTTTAAATTCTAAAATAAAAATAGTTAGCTATTAATTTTAAATATTTTTTATATTAAATGTTATTTTGACCTGGTGTATTTACATCATCCTTATTATTTTCAATAGAGCCTATAATGCATAAGATATTAATTAGTACACTGGATTAAATATTTTTTAACCTCAAAAGAATGAGAAAGTAGATTATGCACTATTTTATTTCATATTATTATTTTTGAACCATATCTTCGATAAATTATAATAAATATTTTTTTAAATATGCATAAATAATATATTATTATAATTTATTAGATTATTATCAATGACTATAAAATAATATACAGAATAATTTTTATATATATAAAAGTAATAATATCCTTCCACAAACATCAAAACCAGAAAAATATAAATATTCATGGTATTTATTTGATATAAAGTCACTTTTGAATCTTTTGAACGAATAATCTAAAAAAAATTTCTCTGAGGGAGGGGGGGGGGGTAGATTATGCACTTTTTTATTTCATATTATTATTTTCGAACCATATCTTGGATAATTTATAATAAATATTTTTTTAAAAATGCATCAATAATATATTATTAAAATTAATAGATTATTATCAATGACTTTAAAATAATATACAGAATAATTTATATATATATATTTAAAATTAAAAGTAATAATATCCTTCCACAAACATCAAAACCAGAAAAATATAAATATTCATGGTATTTATTTGATATAAAGTCACTTTTGAGTCTTTTAAACGAATATTCTAAAAAAAAAATTAATTGCTCTGGGGGGGTCCAAACCCGAAACCCCCCCCCCCGTAGCTACGCCACTGGCTGTGGTATTGAAATGAATAATTATTAAAGCACATGGATTCTGTGGTTGAATATTTTTGGGAGGTGGGGAATACGGTGATGTACCGAGTGATAGTGAAAAATTGAAAAGTAGGTTATAGTGGTGTTTGGGTAATAAGGTTTGCATTATTTCTGTATTGATTTTATTTATTACATCATATTATTTATCTTTGCAAATAGTTAAAATATTTTTAGTTAAGTCAATAATTAAATTTTTATAGATAACATTTTGAGTTAGATTATTTTTTATTGTTTGAATATTTGGCATAGATTGATTAATTTAGAGATAAGCTAATGAGAAATTTTTTTTTCTCATTCATTTTATTATTTTGTTATTGTGAGACTATGATAAACTGGAGGTGTTTATTGGTGATTTGGTTGGGAAGTTTGTATTTCGGCAAGAGAGAGCGATGAAATAGGAGTATTAAAATACTGGGGCAGACCTCGTTGAATGAATGACTCAACGGTGAGGATATAGATATGGAAAGGTAACGTGGTTACCTGTGCAGGAAATGTTGCATGGATGGACAAGTAATGAGGATTTGAAAATGTGGGAGGATTGGAAAGGAGGTGGAGATGGAAGAATGGGATATATATAGAGGTCTTTGAGAATTGACACGATCGTTTAGAACGGAAGGTTGGAGGAATAGAGGTATTGTGTGTTTTAAATGTGTTGTAAAAGGGCACACCGCTATTAACTATCAGGACATTAAATGTTTTAAGTGTGTCCACAGTGGTTTTATTTCGACATTTTGTATCATAATCTGAAACTTAGCAATTATGTAGTATTCAATGTGTACATTAATAATCTGCAAACCGCATATCCATATCACCAACCGTAATTATAACGGTTTTAAAAACGTGAAGTTAGCGGAATTTTTTTTAAAAATTGAGGATCAATTACCGAAAATTATGCCAAAGTGTAGAGCGTTAATTGATCTTCCAGAATCTTTAAGCCGCATACCAGCGGAATAAACCGTTCGTGAGATATAGGCAAAATAGAAAGGTTTTGGCATTTTGCCAAAATTTAAAATTCGAGGAATCATTTTTTAATTAAAGCCAATATTTATTGTCTTAATTGATCCTCCGAATTCTTTAAACGGAATGTCAAAAAAATTAAAAGAAAGTGAGTTATCAACAATAAATATTTCAAGGTCAAATTTCGACCTGACAAATTATGGATATGAAACTTATATCATTTTTTAGTTCTCCGTTGATAACAAGTGCTTAAGAATAATAGCCGAAATTAAAATGTAAAAGTTAATAACAAAATTAATAAAAACAAATTACGGTACATTTAACAGACATTCTATTATTTTTGCCATTAATGATTATAAATTTTTTTATGAGCTTACTAAATGTTCAAGGTCATATTTATACCATTGAAATTATATATGCACTGTCCTATTAAATTTTATCGATTTAAAAGGTCAATGATAAAGCTCGAAAGCCTATTATATTACTCTTATAAAAGTATATTCCTTTTTTATTGATAGATCTTAACTATTTTAAAAAATATCAGTAGAATGTATTAGTAATCTCGGATTACAAGTAGCTATCTAGAAAAATTATGTATTATTTAATTTAGCCAAATTTATCGGCCTTTATGGCTTTTGTACTTGTCGTTATATTATAATCTAAGTCGAAGATTTTTTATGTAATATAATAGTGAAATGGTGAATAATATTATGTACGAATAGTAATATATTAATCAGAAAACGCAACAACAGTATAATTTGTTTTAATCACGATATATATTAATTATAAGCATGGGGGCGTTGTGTTCTAATTAATTAATGTTGTTGAAATTTTTCGGCTAAAATACCCTTGGATATTTCATATGAGATATGAGGAATTGATTGAGATTTCACCCAATCGTCAGGTTGTTATTATTTGGACAGGCTTTGAATCCGAAGAGGGATATCTCTTAGTTGGCTTGATCACTAATTTATATGCGCAATAGAGTGCATGAATTATAAAGTGCAGCGCTGCTTCTGTAAAGACACCGATATATTATCATAACCCCAGTAGTACTATAAAGTCATTGGAAGCGTTAACGTAGACAGGGTTTACGGAGTGCGATCTTAGCTTGATGGGATGCTGAAGGGCACCAATAATAACGCTTTCTTGTAGGCGAGGTATGTCTATCATAAGGGTAGAGCGATATAAGTCGAGACATCCCAGTAATGGTATAGGAGAAGTTGTTGACTACGCTGAGGACGGGCGGCGAGAAGGCGTCCAATATCTGAATGCTTATAATAAATTACGAAAGACTTCCATTAATCTGGGCACCACCTAGTGTTGTTGTCAGCGGTAATGGTCTTGATCTTTAAGTCTATAGGATTAGGTATATTGATGTGTGACGTGGGGTCAAGGACCCCTCCAGCGTAGATCTAAAAGACCTAGTTGACCATTGCCACTATAGATTAGGGTAAAGTGTAAGTTGACGTTATACGAGGCTCTCCTGTGGTTTTTGCGTAAGCATCTAAAATTATGTCTTGTAAACAATATCGGCTAAACGAAGCTCTCATAAGGAGTACTTTATACCGGTATTTGATGCATTGGAACCGGACACCTAAGAAATGGCGAACCTGGACTGAGAGGGGTATCGAAAAGAAGGCCAAATTATATCGATTTTACATGCAAATTTTGCCTTTTCCGGGTTAGATGACATCATAGGTGTAGACTTTAGCTGGAACGGGTAGGGTAGGATATTCTTAGAGACTTGAGAATTCGCTGATAAGTCTGGGAGAGCCGTCTGACTTCAGAATTACATACATTGGGGAGCAGATTTGATCGTTGTCCCCAATTTCGATTACTTCAGCATCAAGAGTTGCTAAATAATAGGTAGGTAGCTTTCGTCAGATGTATTTACATTGTGATGATAGGGACCTTGATCAGGGTGTCGCAGAAGCGCATGTCTGCCTCAGGGTCATAAACTTGACAAGTTTTTTGAAATGTCTAATTTCATGAAGATCCTTGTCATTAGCTTTATATTTAGGTCTTTTGAGTAAGACGAAAAGCCTTTCCATGGGCGCCTTAGTTTGGCGACTTTATGCTCCTAATTGAGGTTAGTGCGTGGAGTCAGGGTTGCTGGGGCCCTAGATCTGAAGGTGATATTCCTTTGATCTTCCTCGTCCTCGTTAGTAGAATAGACCATCCGCATCAATCATAGTTGAACGAGCCAGGGAGGACGTCCTAGAACCGTATGACCTGGTGTGAACGAGTTAAAAAATTTAAAATCTGGAAATAACTTTTATAATTTATTACCTAATCCTTTTACTCAAAAACAAAAACAAATTTCGATTTTTAAATTTGGTCTGCGTGGTAATAGCATAGGCCATAGCATCTAAGCTGAAGGCTATTGCCGTCGAGTTTGTTTGAGCAGCCGCGCCCGTCGTAACGGGGTTCTTGGAAGCTAGCTCCTGCTCCTGAATCTGGCGTGAGCAGAATATTTTTTGGCGGTTTCTTTGAAGATGGTCTTACCATTAAAATTTTGGATAATCAAAATCGGAATATAATTTTGGATAATCAAAATCGGAATATATGTAAATGGTAAGCGAATACAAATAATAATTACAGAAAAGAAAATACTTGTGTCGTAAATATTTCATTCAAATTATAATATCATCCAGGAATCTATCTATAAATATTATATATTATTTTAAATTTAAAATACTTGGCTTATTCCATCTATAATATCACCCAGGTAGCTATGGTTATCATTTTAAGTTTTTCCCATTTATAATATTATTCTTTTTCCATTTTTTTTATTTTTTTTCAATTTATTTTATTTTTTTTTCATTTTTTTCGTTTTTTTTTTTTCTTATTTGTAAACAATGTTCAGCTAAGAGGTGTTAAGGATTAAAAGAATATATACTATATATACATAATTTATGTGTGAATTGTTAATTTTAAAATGTTGCATAATTATGGTTATATAAGACCGCTTACTGTGATAAAAATGGAAAAAGTTCCAGGTCAGATTTAGTTAGAAACTGATGTGTTGAAAACATATGAAACCATGAAATATTGAATTTGAAACTAGTATTCTATATTCCTTAAAGGTCATATGAATGTGCAGGCAATCTGTATCAAATAAAGCTATCATTAAATATGTAACAGTTACATCAATTATTATATCGTAAATAACACAACTTTATTTATCCATTAAAATCAAATTTTCCTATAATAAATAGGTTACAAGAACAGACGATAACTTTATATAAATATTGCCGATATTAAAATAACTATACTACATGCAAATAGATTTTGTATGAACATTGGTAAAAATAAATTGACCATATATCTAGGCATATTATCCTATACAGAGGAGTATTCGATTTAAAATTAAAATTTGGACATGTCCCTTAGGTGTTATCATAAGCCATTATATTAACCATTCTGGCTGCACGAAAGGGTACATAGAAGTAGTAAATTACACAGAATTGTCCTAACTAATCATTCCTTAACTTTATTGATGACTGTCGCTAGATCTCCGCCAAATTTTATCAATCTAAAGTCATACATTGAATATTTATAAAATATTATATTAGATTGTAGACTCCTAGGATTTTTATTAGATAAAAATCTCAATGTATCAAATTGATAAATATATGCCCGCGTTTATATAAAAAGCCATATTTTTTAGAGAATTTTTCATTGCTATACTTAAAATATACGCTATCTTTAAAGAGGAAGAAATGTTAATAGAATCTATCCTTACTCTATGTAAAAATGAATTTTGTTGGACTAAGATTTATCGTGACAATATACTGAATGCTAAAAAATATCTCAAAAATGTAATATCTGGAATGGAAGAATTAGACGTTAATAAGATGAACTTGAAGATGAATGAATAATTGATTTAAAAATATATCTAGCAATCTTAATTGCTGGATAGAAAGTATTAAAAATATGACCATATCTAAATGTATCATATCATTGAAAGAAGAAATTTATTTCTATAACCCAAAAGAAGTATATTTTTGTAATTTTTTAAAGATCTATCCTTTAAGGTTCAGTATTTAACCACATTATTATTATGAATAAGTTATAGTATATACATCAAATATAATAATTTGAAAATAAATTTTTCTGCAAACATTTTGATTAGATAAGAGGGTTTCTTACTATTCCGAAATATCCCGTATCTCTTATATGATTAAGGAAAAAGACACTGCATTATACCACAAGAAATAGAGAATCTACAATTTATATCGCTATCAAATTTGTTTGTGATAAAAGTGTTGATGAAGATGTATTAATTGAAAGGAAAGGGCTAGATAAACCATCCGTAAAAAAACTTACTTTTGTATTATGGAGCTCATTGCCCTCCAATATTAAATTAACTTGTTGAAAGAAATCTTATCACAAATCAACCTAGGATTTAATAGATATCTAATCAATAATACATGCCCTATTAATTTTATCACAAGCAGTAGCAGTTGTCTACTACGATAGCAAATTATATAAAAATTTTTTTGGTAATTTAGATAATTTAATTATATATTTAAAGTGTTTATAAGAATATTTTATTTGGCATGGAGCTAGTAATAATCTTTAATTTAAGTAATTTATTATTAAAATTGTTTGATAAAACTAAGATTAGTAATGATTTATATAGAGCAAATCGACAATATAATATATTATGGAAAAATATTATAAATACTATAACCGTTATAAATGTAATAATAAAAAATATTTACTATTGGAGAATTTCTTAGTAAATTTAGATATAATAAATAATAAAGAGTTTGAAGGCTTAAATATTACACTTCAAGATGCATTCTCAGATAACATTCTGTAAATCAGGTAAAATGCTGGACCCAATATCCTTACTCCATAAATACCTTATTCATGAATTAGTTATAAATAAAACTACTAGGTGTGGGAGTTCAAAATTAAATAAATCTACTAAATTTTTAAATTTAAGAGATATCGAGGAGTTATAACATTTATATTTTCCTACTACAGCGAAGATTGGCCATTTAATATGTTTTTCCAGACGGTTATATTGATCATGGTAAATATAATATGTGTATTGAAAGCCAAAAAAGGTATATGACCTGTTATTTCATATAAACCATAATTCATATGGTATATAAAATCGCATGGCATATACCTTCATCTTGGTTATCATTATTCTTACATATAATTGATTTTGAGAGATCTTTATATATTTCCCATGTTCCATCTTACCGTTTGGAATAACATATATAATGACCAATCCCTGAAGAAGTGGCAGGAGGTATAGTATAAATACTATAAGAGCTCTTAAAGTATATAAAGTATCTCCTAAATTTATAAATCTAGGGAAATTAATTAATTTAGAACTTTCACATCCAGTAGTGTCAATTATAATGTGTTCATGAAATTGGTATTTATGAATTAAAGATAAAGGGTCCGGCATTTTACACGATTTACAGTATATTAAAAGAGGTAAAGCATCTAGAATTGCAATATCTAAACTTTTAAAACCTGTATTATTTATTATATTTAAATTTATTAGTAAACATATCAATTCTAAGAAATTCTCCGGTCGTAAACATTCTTTATTATTACATTTAAAAATATCCGTTACACTATATGTATCTTTATAACATTTTTCTATAATATAATATATTGTTGATTCGCAAGACAATCATACAACCCATTACTAACCTTAGTTTTATCGAATAATTTTAATAATAAATCACACCTTATCTTGTATGCATTATTATTAGCCCCATGAGAAACAAAATATTCTATAAACTCTTTAAATATATTATTTTCAAATCAAAAAACGCTTTATATAATTTGCTATCGCAGTAGGCTACTGCTACTGCTTGTGATAAACTATTAATATGACATGTATTACTGATTATATATCTATTAGATCCAAGTTTTAAAGGTCTATTTATCGTGGTAAGATTCCCATTTTTCAACATGCCTAATTTAATTTTGGTTCCCTCAATTACATCTAATATTACAGGGCAATGTGCTAAATAATATGAAGTATGTTTCTTTTTTATGGATGGTTGATCTATTAAACCTTTCCAATTTTCAATTAATTGATACCCATCATCGGACACATCATTTTCATTTAAAAATTGTCTGTTACTTGTGGTATGATACTTTCTACAGTATCCTTTTCCTTAATTTTATTTGAGATTCGGGAAGCTTCAGCGATAGTAATCATACCTCTTATCTCATCAAAATGTTTGCAGAAAAATTTATCAATAGGCATAGGTAACATTACGAATTTAAATGTTCTATTTTTCAAATTATTAAAATAACTTTCAACATTTGATGTAGAAGATGTAACTTGTTCATAATTATAATGAGGTTGCATAATACTAGACTATTAAGGATAGGTCTTTAAAAAATTACATAAATTTATAGTTATTTCAGGGTTATATAAATAATTTTCTTCTTTAAATGTTAGGATACATTTAGATAAGGCTTTATTTTTTAAACTTTCTATCCAGCAAATTATTTTACTTGATACATTTAAGTCAATGGATATTTTATCCTCAAGTTCACCCAATATACTAATGTCTAATTCTTCTATTCCAGAGATTACATTTTTTAGATATTTTTTAGCATTTAGCGCAATGTCAAGACAAATTTCGGTCCCACAAAATTCACTATTAAATACAATAAGGATGGATTCTATTAACATTTCCGCCTCTTTAAAGGAAACGGATTTTATTAGCATAGCAACGGAACGAATATAAAATTCTCTAAATAAACGAGGTTTTTTATATAAACTAGGCCATCTACTTATCAGTTTGATACAAGGAGCATAATCTACTTTAATAGATATTCTAGGGGTTTGCAATTTTTGGCCTAATATTATATTAAATGAATATGACTTAAGATCAATAAAATTTGCTAGTGATCTGGCAACAGCCCCCAATAAAGCTAATGAATGATCAGTTACAACTATTTTTGGTATTTTAGCACCTCGATGCACTCATACATTCAGCCAATGTGAAATGTGGTTAATATCATGGGCTTTTGATAACATCGGAACTACAGGTATTTGCCCAGATTTTACTTTTAAATCGATTACTCCTATGTATAAGAAAATATGCACAGATGTTTGATCATATGGTCGACTTAATTTTTTTACTAAGGTCTCTGTGGCATCTATTTGTAGTATGGATACGTTAGTATCTTGGCAATATTTAGTAAAAGTTATCATTTGTTCTGGTAACCAGCAGTGCATAAAAAAATATTAACAGGATATATTGATTATACTGGGTAAATATGGTTGAATATATTTTAGACATAATAATTGATTGATTACGCTATCCGATTTAATGTTAGATTTATTTGAGAAAGATTGTTTGCGCTTCCGTAGGACATCCAAGGAATATAAAGTACTAGGTTCTAATTCACCATATTTCATAGTTTCATTTGCTTTTTTAATATGCCAGTTTAAGGCTAAATCTGATTGTAATTTCTTGGCCACTTCTTCCCTTTTTATCCCACTTAGCGGTCTTTTATAAATACAATTATGCAAATCAATTTTAAAATTTAATATTTCACATATAAATTTTATATATATATTATTTAAAGTATTTAATTTTTTAATTATTAACACGGCTGAACACTGTTTACATATGGCTTTTATCTTTATTAGATATATAGAATTTAACGATACATAGTTGCCATAAACCCATAAACAGGGTATTTTCAATTGGTTAATCATATTCTTCTCAAGAATATGAGTCCACCCTCTTTTTAATCTATTTGGTTTATCAGCATTTGGATATGTTTGATTCCAATCTTTATCTGTCATGGAAATTTCAAATATTTCATTTTTTATTTTCCCACTTTCTTCAGCAAAATCACTTGACTCGGATGACATATCAGAGAATCTTTCCTAGGGATAAGGTAAAAATATATTTAAAATCATATTAGTAAATATTTCATATATTAATCTTTGTGTTCCTATATTTAAAAAGTCGTGGTATATTACATAAAAAATAAATATTGTAAAATATGTATAAAAACTACACTTATATATCGGGCCGAGCCCCAGCCTTAAATTTTTTAACAGACTTAGGTGCAAATACAAATATTTCTGTGGTTACAAAAGCAAGAAACGTCGTACCTCTTATTGTCAAAATATAATATAAATATATTTTTTGTTAGTGAAGACTATTTTACTATATTTTTAGAAGGTATTAATTATATTAATAACTAGAGATTAGAATTAGGGATAGTCGGATCAATTATATTATCCTTACAAATATGATTTATTTTATTATATTTATATAATAATATAAAAAAGTATTTATTACCATATATTTATATCAATTATATGATAATGCAATATAATTACATCAATGATTGAAAAAAATTGCGCTCTATATCCCTTACTTCTATGTCAAAATATCGTTGTGGCAAAATTTATTAGTCCCGACCATATTTATTTTTAAAAAATGAGCCCGTCATTGGTTCAGGCTAGTTACCCGGTCTACTTTAGCAATTATCTATTTTATCTTTGTTACTAAGATTTACATTATCTGTATGGAGAGGGGGAAAGGGTGTTATTCTTTACGTAACAAGAAATTACTCTATTTTTTTAAATTTACATAAGACAAGAAATTATTTAATATATTTTGATTTATAAGCCAAAATGAATTTCATTAATTTAATGTTTAAAATTAGGGCATATTCATTAAATACAGTGTGAGCAGTTAAAATAATTACCTTTGTTTTAAAATAAGTGACACAAACTTCATCTTATTTAACTTTCACCAGAAATTATATTAAATATAAATAATGATATATTTACTTCTTTATGTATTTCCAAAATATCCAAACAATTATTTCTGTTTTGACACGCATAATTGTAGAATAGTTTTGGGCTCATCATAGCTTATGTTATTTTCACTACTTGTGAGAGTCATATGACTCTCACTCCATATTTGGGCGGATGATCTATTGATATTTTTTACTATTTCTAATTTATACTTAGAAAAAAGAGATTTCAAAATTGGTAGGGGCATTGATGGCTGTCTCCCTGGCGTCCCCATAACCTTGATTATATTGTTAAATATAAATATGGAATAATATATCGTTATTAAAAATATATTATGCGCTAAAATGGCATGCCATAATTTATATATGATATAATTAAATTAGTGCAGATCCGGATCAAAAAATGGTATGAATTTATGAATCCGGACAAAATAAAATAAATCTAGGCTGGCCAATATCATTACTTATCTTAAATAATTGGGTATATATTACTATTCTTATACAATAATAATTTAATTTAGAAATATATATCAATCGGAGACCTGCAGGCCCGGCCCTAAGCCCAGGCCGGGCTATATTTAAAATTTTTAAAGTATACCCGGGGCGGGCCTGAATTTTTTTTTTAAATACACGTGCCGGGCCGGGCCTGATAAATATTTTTTTTAAAAAACCCAAGTCGGGCCTGGGCCGTAAAATTTTTTAATTTTTTTTTTACTAGATGAATTATTATATTCGTCAATTAGATATGGTTATAATGATTATATATAGTTATGATAAATATAATGTTCTCAAAACAAGCCGTTAAACAAGATTTGCTAATAAATTAAATAATACATAATTTTTCTAGATAGCTACTTGTAATTCAAGATTACCAATACATTCTTCTAATATTTTTTAAAATAGTTAATGTTGTGAATGTTAGAATTAATTTGCATAAAGATTTCTTTTGGATTTTGTTGTACTTTATATGTAATTTGCATAAAGAATTCTTGTGAATTTATTGTTATAACGCGTGATAAAAAGATTATATTTGAATAGTTATGATTAGTTATAAGAAGATTGAAAAGAGTATAAAAAGGCAAATTTTTACGATACAAAGAATCTTTGTTTTTTTTAAATTATTAATTTTTTTAATTTAATTTTATTTTATTTTTTTATGATTTTTACTATTATAATTCTGAATAAAGAATTAAAGTTGATTTTATGATTTCGTAATTCCTAATTATTATTAATTTCCTTTTATATATATATATTTGTTTTCTATTTTTATATTTAGGTTTTGATGCACAATGACAAACTTGTCGTTGTGACAATGGTGTTGGAGAGCGGAGGAGACCGGCCCTTTACAACCTTCAGTCTGTGACCGGTGGGACAACAAGGAGATGTGTCAAACTGTATTCTAATACAAAAAAAAAAATTCCAGAAGAACGTAAGAAAAATATGTAAATAAAGATGAAAAGGAAAAATTATGTTGTTAAGATTATGTTTATGTAGGAATATAAAATCTAAAATTAAAGACAAAGGTAACATTCATAGTAGATAGAAATAATTGTGTTTAGTTATTTAAAGGTGATAATTAGGAATTTTATATTTAGAAGTTACTGGTAAACTAAAAACCATTGGAATTTTGAAACTAATAAAGACTATGATATTTTAGATTTTAGAATTATTATCAAGTGATCACTAGAAATAACTTTGACAAAGAAATAGAAACATAAATTGCGAAAGTTAATATTTAACTAATAGGTTGCTGAGATATAATAATTAAAAAATTCGGTGAATAAGATTAGAATATAACTTTATTGTTAGGAAATAGTTGATTAAATTCTTATTGAAGATTTACGTTTAACTTTTAGTTAAAACAGCCTCAAGGATTAATGTGAATTAGTATATTAGGTTGTAGATTAACCAAAAAATCTTCATAGAGAGAATCGGCTTTTCGTCATTAGAAAATTTATGCCGCAATCGAGCTCAATTTGAGATCGGATTTTTATTTTGAATCATGATTTAAGAAGAATCATACAAATTCTAATAATAAAAAAGGAAAAACATGCTTTAGAAATATACATATCAGTTTTCAACAACGGTTGTGCGAAAAATTATAATGATTAGATTTCATAAGTTCTTCAAAGACGTGGGGTGAAAACCATAGTGATTAGAATTAAGAGGTTGTTCATAAACGTAAGTATGAAAACTTTTATGATTAGGTCATTGATTTCTCAACAACGTATGTGAAAAGAGATTTATATATTTCAGCAGTTTTTTTTAAAGAGAGTGTCAAAGAGTACATGAGGAAATAAATACACAAATAATTTTTTTAAAAAGATAGGTTTTTATAGACATGGCTGAAAAGAAGATATAGCTAAAGGATGAGTACAAGTAAATTTTTCAATGAAAATATGGGTCTAGGCTTCATTAAGGGGAGAGGGGTGATAGAATTTGATATATTTATATAATTTATTATATTTTGCTACGTATTATAAATTTAAGATTTAGTATAATTTACGCCATTTATTAAAGGCAGAATTAGTTTAGAGGAGATATTAGTATATTTGAATTAGATAGTTTATTTTGGAGAATAAATATAAAAAGTGATAAAATATTTCAGAAGTTATAATAGATTATTTTAGGTAGAAGTAGATTAGATGTGATTACCTGAAACCTTAAGATAAAGTCGATATCTCAGCAAAGGCAGACTGTCGTAGAAGACCCGGAAGTCTGAAAGATAGATACGATTACAAGAATTAGAGGCAACAACCAATCAATTACAAGAGAAAGGGGGAAAACAAGCAAATTGATAGAAAAGAGGGTCAAGACGTTATGCTACAATAGTTAATCGCGGATCAATAATAGCCAATTATCGAGACTTGAGTCTAAGATACGGAAATCGACAATCATAGGAACAAGAATTCGTGAAAACCATCGTTTATCGCAGACCAATCGTTTATCGAGATAAAAAGCTAATCGTGGATTACAAGAGAATGATAGAAAACAAGCTACGATGAAACTGGATGGCATCGATAATCGTTCATCAAGAGTGGATCGTGGAAAACAAGCGTTTATCAAGTTCGTCAGTGGCCTACAGAGATAAAAAGCTGATCATTTCCCAGGGTAGAATTCAAAAATTTCAAGCGACAAAGCCTTCGTTAGAACTTAGAAGACAGCAAAAATTAAGAAGAATAAGTCGAGATCGAAAGAAGATTGATCATTCGCAGAATGTTGGGTCTAATTTAAGTAGGGAGGTGTTGTGAATGTTAGAATTAATTTGCATAAAGATTTCTTTTGGATTTTGTTGTACTTTATATGTAATTTGCATAAAGAATTCTTGTGAATTTATTGTTATAACGCGTGATAAAAAGATTATATTTGAATAGTTATGATTAGTTATAAGAAGATTGAAAAGAGTATAAAAAGGCAAATTTTTACGATACAAAGAATCTTTGTTTTTTTTAAATTATTAATTTTTTTAATTTAATTTTATTTTATTTTTTTATCTATTATAATTCTGAATAAAGAATTAAAGTTGATTTTATGATTTCTTAATTCCTAATTATTATTAATTTCCTTTTATATATATATATTTGTTTTCTATTTTTATATTTAGGTTTTGATGCACAATGACAAACTTGTCGTTGTGACAGTTAAGATCTATCAATAAAAAAGGAATATACTTTTATAAGAGTAATATAATAGGCTTTCTAGCTTTATCATTGGGCTTTTAAATCGATAAAATTTAATAGACAGTGCATATATAATTTCAGTGGTATAAATTTGACCTTGAAACATTTAATAAGCTCATAAAAAAATTTACAATCATTAAATAATGGCAAAAATAATAGAATGTCTTTCGCTGCACTAGATTTTGTTTTAGTGTACCGTAATTTGTTTTTATTAATTTGTTATTAACTTTTACATTTTAATTTCGGCTATTATTCTTAAGCACTTGTTATCAACGGAGAACTAAAAAATGATATAAGTTTCATATCCATGATTTGTCAGGTCGAAATTTGACCTTGAAATATTTATTGTTTAATAACTCACTTTCTTTTAATTTTTTTGACATTCCGTTTGAAGAATTCGGAGGATCAATTAAGACAATAAATATTGGATTTAACAAAAAAATGATTGCTCGAATTTTAAATTTTGGCAAAATGCCAAAACCTTTCTATTTTGTCTATATCTCACGAACGGTTTATTCCGCTGGTATACGGCTTAAAGATTCCGGAGGATCAATTAACGCTCTACACTTTGGCATAATTTTCGGTAATTCATCCTCAATTTTAAAAAAAAATTTCGCTAACTTCACGTTTTTAAAGCCGTTATAACTCTGTTACGGTTAGTGATATAGATATGCGGTTTGCAGTATTAATGTACACATTGAATACTACATAATTGCCAAGTTTCAGATTATGATACAAAATGTCGAAATGTGACCACTGTGGCCACTCTTAAAACATTTAATATCCTGATAGTTAATCGCGGTGTGCCCTTTTACACCACATTTAAAACACACAATACTTCTATTCCTCCAACCTTCTGTTCTAAACGATCGTGTCAATTCTCAAAGACCTCTATATATATCCCATTCTTCCATCTCCAGCTCCTTTCCAATCCTAGCACATTTTCAAATCCTCATTACTTGCCCATCCATGCAAAATTTCCTGCACAGGTAACCACTTTACCCTTCCATATCTATCTCCTCACCGTTGAGCCATTCAATCAACAAGGTCTGCCCTAGTATTTTAATACTTCTATTTCGGCACTCTCTCTTGCCGAAATACAAACTTCCCAACCAAATCACCAATCAACACCCCCAGTATATTATAGTCTCACATATTTAGTTAATTTAAAACTCTTCATTTAAATAACAAAATAATTAAATGAATGAGAAAAAAAAATTTCTCATTAGCTTATCTCTAAATTAATCAATCTATGCCAAATATTCAAAAATAAAAAATAATCTAACTCAAAATATTATCTATAAAAAATTTAATTATTGACTTAACTAAAAATATTTTAACTATTTGCAAAGATAAATAATATGATATAATTAATAAAATCAACACAGATATAATGCAACAGTACATAACACCTTATTACCCAAAAACCACTATAACCCACTTTTCAATTTTTCACTATCACTTTCAATAACCACGGTACATCACCGTATCCCCCCCCCCCCAAAAAAAAATATTCAACCACAGAATCCATGTGCTTTAACAATTATTTACTTCAATACCACAGCTAATTCACTGTGCCCTTAACAAACGTGAACTTTTTTTTAAACCTAAATAATTATAAATATAAGAATAAAATTTTACCTTTTTGTTACGGCATAAAATATTGGTGTCGCAAGAATGACTCCTATAGAGTAATTAAGAATTTTTATTAAATTTTATCATATTTTATATTAGTATTATATTAGTAAATTTATTATATAAATTTAGGTTAAAGGATTTTAGGTTAAAGTTTAAACCGTAGATCTTCAAAACCTATAATAATTTATTTAAAAGAGTTAAATCTTATTTAATAACATTTTGGCTAAAAATTCTTAACTGTTTCAAAGCTATGCCTTAAGTGATATAAGCTATATCCAAATATTTATTTTGAAATATAAATAAGAAAAAGTACATATTTAGTCTAAAAAACAGCCCTTTTTATATTTTGTAATTAAATAAATAAAAATAATATGACTTATCCTGAGTTTTTCTATCCAAAGTCAAACAAAGTCAAAAAAACGTGCTGATATTACAAATATTTTTGCGTGTAATAAAAATATAATAAAAATCAAACTAACATACAACAAAATATTAAAAAAACGCCAATCATTACAATTACTTATATTTTTTTCAAATTATTAAATATATATTGTATAAATTTTTGTGGAGTTCAATGTGTATAGGGGAAAATTTTTATTAGCTTAAAATTATATTTACAACAGACAAATTCGAAGAGGAGGAGAATTTCCCCTAGCCCCCCCCCCCTCCCACCTTGGCTACGTATATGCCTAGAATCATATTCTTTCAATGTTAGTATGTTAACCTAAAGTTATAATATGTTTGATAATTAAATATTGTAGATTAACATGTATCCTTTGTAGTAGAATAATTAAATTAACAACTTTCACATATTGATATCTTTTATGATTCGATTGTAATTTTCCGATTTTCACTAAATATTTTATTCTAATATTTGTGATTTACTTATGTCAGATTAGGCCTACAAAAAAACGAATCGAATAATTGTGCTATTCGTATTCGTACGAATAATAAAATCATTATTCGTTTCGATTCGTAGATTATTCGATTCGATTCGAAAATTTTTCTAAAGCTTATAAAATATTTTGCAAAAAAATTTTTACAGATGTTTAAAGATGACACTTTTAAGGATTCTCTAAACTAATTGTCATTACAATATAAAAATTTATAGAAAATAAACGAAATAAAACCCAATGATTTCATATAACGTTAACCAAACAAATTGACCAAAATATCCGATTTTTAGAATTAGAATTGCTTATAAAAAAATATTTAGTGAAGGTGATTATGACAAAATAAAATTTTAAATTATAATCTATTTAAAATATCTACATTTTAAATATTTGCATATAATATAACAAAATTTTAGAAAGTATTTCATTATAGATTTTATTTAATATATAAAAATACTTTAGTAGCATAAATTTCCTTTATTTAATTATTAATATAATTTTTAGAGGTGATTATGACAATGTAATAGAGGATGAAGATATTATAATGCGTTATCTGAATTAGATTGTCTTTAAATTTGCCAAAAATAAGGTCACTAAATGGGAAAAGATTCCTAATCAAATAATAAGAACTAGTCAAAAAAATTTAGTTATTTATTTGTCAGGAGCTCGAGAATATGGGAAAGAGGCACACTCTATAAAAATGTTTTGACTTGTTCAATAACATCAAAAATGATTAAAGAGAAACAATCAAAATAAAATAATTATATTTTACTTTGAAGCTTTCCCTTTTCTTTTATTAAACTTTTTCAGCAAATATAACTTGTTATGATTTGATATTTGATAATAGGAAATAAAATAAAACGAAATGATATCCACTAGGAAAATTTAATTACTTCTTTTTATTTTACTTGCAATAAAATATTTGCGAATAATTACGAATATTTATATATAAATAATTTCGAATAATACGAATAATTTTCCTCATTATTTATATTCGATTCGAAATTTCGAATCGAATAATTGTGTTATTCGTATTCGTAAAATACGAATCGAATCGAATATCAAATAACAAATAATTCGTTTTAGGCCTATGTCAGATTGATCAAATATTTATTATTTCTAAGTAAACTCATAACCCCTTATAAAGCTTCTCTGCTATATGATAAATTGTATTTTATTAAGTTTTACGCATATATTTCTTCCAAAAAATATGCGCAAAATATATACAAAAAACGTAATATAATATTAAAAAGGTATATCATCTTCTCACAATAACTTCAATAGATATATATGTGTAATTTGAATATCAAATAATATAAAAACTTATAAAGGTTATAATAAAATAATAAGATTACAAATTTTTTACTTATAATATAAATGTAAGGTAAAGTGTATTTTGAAGAAGTAACTCAACACCCAGCCTCCTCCCCCAACCTTCCCCCCTATGTATTTTTTTTCTTACAAATTGCATACTCAAAGTGACTGTATTTACTGGCATAGCCTGTATGGCACAATTTTTGGACTTTTACTTCCTTAAATTTATTGGAGAGTTTTGGACGCAATTACCGGATTTTGGTTGTGTTACATTTAAAAAAATAATTATTTTGGTTTTTACTTTTTCAAAAACTAAGATCCCTTTTGTTTGAAAAATTTTAATTTACTCATTATTTAAAAAAAATATTAACTGATACTCTATTATTTTAAATGATAGTATATAGTGTCATATTATATTTTTTTTGGGGGTGAGGGATAATATTTATTAGCTTAAAATGATATATATGAAAACATAAAATTTTGTGAGGTCTACTTTGGCTACGCTTATGAATTATTCAAATTGAAATATAAATTGTCTCATGAATACTGGTCAATTTATTTCCAGTTTTATTTAAAAATAAGTTACATACCATCATTTTTATTGAAAATTATTATTTTTCTAAAAGGCCTATTTTTCGATTGGTTGTGATGAAGCAATATTAAAAGAAAATTTTAAAATGAAAAAGGCGCGATACTTTTGTAGGTTCATATTTTAAATTATCAATTTATAACTAAACTTAATAGTAGAATATGAAATTCAAATAGGCAATTTTTAAGTGTTCATTACCTTCTTTTGTTTATTATATTATTATTTGTTTCTGTTCTTTTAATTTCCTAATTGCGTCAATACACTTTTTGGATTCAAGCCAGTACACCGTTATGGAGTATAAGTTCACAGGCAAGCTACAAATAGCGTCTCTCAACATAAATGGAATGAAAAACAAACTGGTGGTTCTCCTAAGGATGTTAGCAGCTGAGAAAATCGACATTATTGGCATTCAGGAAACCCACTTTCCAGGGGTAAACACGGCTATTTTTAATAACTATAAAATTTTCTGTTCGGGCACCACCTTGTAGTTTGTCCGGGATAGCGTTCCTTATAAATAAACGTATGCAGAAACACACAATCAAATTCGTACTAGTATCAGAAAGAGGCGGACTGTTATATTTGAACACAAATTTCAGGCCCACGATAATCATAAATTTCTATGTCCCTCCCAATAGGAATGAGAGATCAAGTTTCGTTGATTCTAAACACGATACACTCCCTACCGAGAAGATATAATATAATTATCTTAGGAGATTTTAACATGAAAATCGACAAAGAAGCTGAATATGTAAATAGTAATGTTATTGGGCATGCTACAAATACTACAACGAAATTGTGAACATAGTAAGAAACTCCTAGATTTCTGTAGAAACAATAATTTCAAGATCGAGTATACTTTCTTTAGCCACCGTGAAAGTAACACTTACACCTTTGTAAGGGCTCGGCAAAAATCTCAAATTGACTTTTTCATTTCGAACGTTCACCGGTGATTTGATGATGTAAAAGCATTAACAAATATTAACATGTCAGATCATAGAATGCTCAGAGCAAACATTACAGTTAAAAACCTATGGAGTTATCACAGTGGAAGTAGACAAACTTCAATCAGTCCTAATACTTATCTTTCGCTCACAAATATAACACGCAAACCCAATAAAGTACAAACACCATGCGAGACTCTTCGATCAAATGCTAATTAGGAAAGTAGCCAACTTTGTAAATATAACCAGACAGGAAAATGTAGAAGCATGTTGGAAACTTTTTAAAAGCGATCTTACAGAATCATACAACGTTTTGCCAAACGCGACTCCTTTCACTAAGAAAGAAAGGATGGCTAATGACACTCTAGAGAAAATAAATTTGTTAAGAAGTGAGAACGGCTCGAATAGCGACCTATGGAAGGATATACAGAAACTACTAAGCAGAGATAGACGAAAATATATCGCGAGGAAAGCATTTGAGAGATATGAAGGAAAACAGGATATATGACGCATATAAAAAATTAAAATATTTTTGTAAACCTGGTAGCTTTAAGAAACTCCCCTCCATTGCCTTAAGGAATGGGAAAGTGATCATATATCAAGATGAACAAATAGCTGTATGACTTGACTATTACATGGCAGTCTTCGATTCATGGAAAGCAACCCCACCAGCTAGCTTAAATATAATCCCTGTCTCACCCCCATCTGGTTTTTCTATAGATGAGATCGCTAATATAATAAAAAAATTACGTAGAAACAAAGCTCCGGGGCCTAATGACATAACAGCGGAGTATCTGAAAATTGCACCTAGGACTGTCTTTTCCTTCCTTTTGACCCTTTTTAATAAAAGGGAATGTGAGAAAACTCCGGAGGAATGGAATAAATCGTTTTTATGCAATTTCCCCAAAATTGAAAACCCACGGAAATTCACAGATTACCGCGCCGTCGCTCTGACATCATGTGTATCTAAAATATTTATGAGGTTATTAAAAAACAAAATTGTGCAATCGACGCCCCATCTTTTCCCCAAATACATTTGTGTTTATAGGCCGAACAAAAATATATTAGAACCAATATTAGCCTTGAAAATAATAATGCAGAAATGTTATAAATACAAAATATCCTCCTATTACACTTTCATTGATTTTAGCAGAGCTTTTGATAATGTTAATCACGGAGCTCTAGATACGCTGGCTGAATGCGGAATAGAATCCCAAATAATCCTCATCTTAAAAAATCACTACTCAAAATTAGTGGCGTGTTTTAGAATAAACGATAAAATATCTCCTTGCTTTAGAATTAAAAAAGGAGTAAAATAGGGGTGTACTCTATCACCACTATTATTCAACATGATAATTAATAAAGTTATAAGAGAAGCACTAGGGGCAGCTGATCTAGTTGATTTAAGATCTGATAAGTCCATATCCTTTGTTAACAGAATAATATCATATGCTGACGACATTGTTGTAATCTCCAAGAGCATAGATGAAACCAAAAATTTATTATACTTACTAGAAACCCTAAGTCAAAGAGTTGGACTTGAAATAAATTTCAAAAAAACTGTTATTCTCCTCCCCAAAAACTCCACCAATGGATTCTTACTTTTGGAGGAAAAATAATTAAGGTTGTAGATAAAATTAGATACTTGGGTATAAACACTAGACAACAAGGGTAGTGGCAAAGAGGAAATGACGATAAGAATACAAAAGGCGAGGGTTACCTTCTAAAAGTTTAAGAAAATTTGGAAAAAAAAGAGATTTCTGTTTTTACCAGACTGAAGTTATTCAACTCGACAATTGTCCCGGTTCTATTATATGGAGGGGAAATTTGGGAAGCAAATAAGACAGAAATGAGACGATTACAATCATTTATAAATAATTGTCTATGTAGAATAAATGGCATTTTCTATCCAAGAGTCGTATCAAACCAAAATCTCTGGAAAAAATCTAATCACACGCCAATTAATATCACTGTAAAAAACGCCGTATCCAGTTCCTAGTCCACATAATAAGGAACTCCGACCACAATTTAGCTCATGACGCATAGCATGGTTGTACACACATAAAGGATAATAATATACAAAATATAAATCCTTATGGTACTATAAAACCATAAAAGATATAATGTATTTAAATATCAATATGAAACAATTCATAAAACTTAATAACTGTCACAATTGAGAAATTTGTCATTGGAAATCAAAACCTAAATATAAAAAGAAAATATATACTAAAATTATAGTTGAATCCTTTATTAAATAATAATAAATATAATTAAATACAAAGTGATAAACATAATCAAAATAAAAGAAAATTAAAATTAATATAAGAAGAAAAAAAAAATTAAAAAGTTAATAAGTAAATTTTAGTTAAAATAATAATCCTTTTTCGCATCATAATTTCTTCATTATATATCCCTTTTCTTTAATCAACATTTACATAGTCTCCCTAGCGAAGAATAAAAAGTTCTACATCCCACTTGTTAAAACTGTTAAAGTATGAAAAAATCTACAAATCTCACGCGTTTTTTTCTCATTTACATAGACGGGGATATTTTAATAAAACATTATTTTTGTTTACGATTTGCATAATGCATTTTTTTGTAAAGTAAAACTGCAACACCCTTCCACTTAAGTTAGACCCACCAATCAGCGAATGACCAACTTCTTTCGATTTCGACTTTACAGATCTTGTATCTCCACCAAATCTAATCGTCTTAATCTTTAATATCTTCTAGTTTCTCACGACGGCTGTCTATTGTCTAATATTTTTCACTTCTAAGGACTGTTTGTATCCGATTACAATCTGAAATTCTTGAATCCTTCTGTTTCTTGTCAACCCCTTGTAAACGATTATCTCTTGATCTCTATAGGCAATTGACGAACTCGATTCACTTCTGTTAACATGATTCCCGATACATTCTTTTAGCTCTTTTTAATTATATTTCGTTTCAACCTTGGTAAATTTTCCTAGTCTTTGCTTATTACTAACGGTTTCTGGTAATTAATATTTAGCATATTATCTGGTAAACGATGACGACTTTTGTTAACGATGGTAGCTTGACAGCATTGACCAGTTGTTCTTGCTAGTCGCCTATTTCTAACGTTCTTTTGTATTAACCTATTGGCTCTTTAACTCTGTCACGCTTGACGATAATTTGTCTGATATTAACGATTGTTTCCCAGAATTTTGGTCTCTATGATCATCAACTTTCGTATCTTAGACTAAAGTTTCCGTCAACAATTGGCGATATTAGTAAGCTATTAACAAATGCAGCATGAATGTCTCGAACATTTGTTTTATCTAGTATCTTGTTTAAATTGTTCTCTTGTAATTGATCAACACTTTTTCTCGGAAAATGATTGGCGATAATTTGTCTGCGATTACTATTGTTTCCACGAATTCTTGTCTCTATATCGTCGACTTTTGTATCTTAGACTAGAGTTTCAGTTAACACTTGGTTATATTGGTCAGCGATTAACGATTGCAGCTCGAATATTTTGACCCTTTGTTCTATCTAGTCGCTTGTCTTTGAAGTTCTAGGCATCTAATTCTTGTAACCGTATAGATCTTACGATAGATCCTAGATATCGACTTTGTCTTTATTCTCACTTGATCTTGGTCTCACCGTTTCAGATCGCATCTAATCTACTTCGACCTAAAATAATCTATTTAACCCTTTATAACTTCTGAAATAATTTATCTCTTTTTCTTACACATTTATTCTCAAATTTGAACTACACCAAATATATCATATGTCCACTTCGTCTTAAGGTTATCGCCTCTAATCTAATTCTTCCTTGCCTAATCTATTATATTTCTTAACTTCGAAATATTTGCTCACTTTTTTCTCTAATTAAATTTTAAAATTATAATACATCGTCAAAATACGCTAAATTAATTATACCATTATGTCAAATTCTATCAGCCCTCTACCCTCAATGTAGCCCAAATCCATATCTTTCTTGAGCCATTTGTAGGTAATATCCACATCCTTTGTCAAACATGTCTATCTACCGTTGTATCTATATCTAAAATTCTCTTGAATATCTTGAATCTAAAAAAAATCTTAGTTCTAAATTTTTATAAGAAATCTTGTAATCTTGTGGTACACGCCTGTTCTTAAAATATCTGTTTCTTTTCATCTTTATTATGTTCACGTCCTTTGTTTAAAAACAACTGGAATAAATATCTTCTTTTTTTTTGTTCTTTTTCACCAAATGACTTATCTTCTCGTAAGTCTCGTTGTTTCTCAACACACCAAAATTATGATTCTCATAACTCTCGCAGACTTGTTAAAAAACAAATCAATTATGTCTATCATCAATTTTATTCTATCTGAAAATATGATTCTCATAATTATGTCTATCATCAATTTTATTCTATCTGAAAATATGATTCTCATAATTATGTCTATCATCAATTTCATTCTATCTGAAAATATGATTCTCATAATTATGTCTATCATCAATTTCATTCTATCTGAAAATATGATTCTCATAATTATGTCTATCATCAATTTCATTCTATCTGAAAATATGATTCTCATAATTATGTCTCATCAATTTCCTTCTATCTGAAATATGATTCTCATAATTGTGTATATCATCAATTTTAAAACACAAAATTATGATTCTCTAATTCTAGCATAACTTGTTTAAAAAAAACTTTTTATTTCACAATTATATATCAGTATGTTACACTAAAATTTTTCTTTTAAAAACATCCTTAATTCCTACTTTTTTTTTACCAAAAAAAGTCTCTTTTTTTTTACCAAAAAAAGTCTCTTTTTTTTTATCCAAAATAAGTCTCTTTTTTTTATCCAAAATAATTCTCTTTTTTTTTCGAAGTATTTCATATCCATATCATTATTAAAAAAAATTTCTGCACTATATTTTCTTCTATCTAAAACCGATTAAAACAATTTAAAATAAATCTATCTTTTTACTATTATTAGAATAACGTTACCTAATTGCCTTAAAATCTTATTTGATTCAAAAAATAAAAATCCGATCTCTAATTGAGCTCGATTGCGGCATAAATTTTCTAATGACGAAAGCCGTTTCTCTTTATGAAGATTTTTGGTTAATCTACAACCTAATATTATACTACATTCACATATCAAATCTTTGAGGCTGTTTTATCTCTCGCAGCCCTTAAAATAAAAGTTCGTAAATCTTCAATAAGAATTTAATTACAACATCAACTATTTTCTAACAATAAATTTATATTCTAATCTTATTCGCCGAATTTTTAAATTTTAGTTTAATTTTAATCTTCGCATTTTATGTTTCTTTTTCTTTGTCATAGTTATTTGTTATTTCTAATGATCCATTTATAATAATTCTAAAATCTAAAATATCATAGTTTCTATTAGTTTCAAAATTCAAATGGTTTTAGTTTACCAGTAACTTCTAAATATAAAATTCCTAATTATCACCTTTATAAACTAAACACAAACTTCTTTATAATCTACTATGAATGTTACCTTTAAAATTCTTTGTTTTTAATTTTAGATTTTATATTCTACATAAAAATAATCTTATCAAAATAATTTTTCTTTTTCACTTTTATTTACATATTTTTCTTACGTTCTTCTGGAATTTTTTATTTTTTGTATTAGAATACATTTTGACACATCTCCTTGTCCCACCGTATATATTGATTTGCATTAGACTGAAAGTTGTTATTGCCCTGTCGCCTCCTCTTTCCAACACCACTGTCACAATTGAAAGATTTTGTTTGTGAACTTAAGAACCTAAATATAAAAAGAAATATATACTAAAATTATAGTTGAATCCTTTATTAAATAATAATAAATATAATTAAATACAAAGTGAAAAACATAATCAAAATAAAGGAAAATTAAAATTAATATAAGAAAAGAAAAAAATAAAAAAATTAAAAGTAAATTTTAGTTAAAATAATAATCCTTTTTCGCATCATAATTTCTCCATTATATATCCTTTTTCTTTAATCAACATTTACATAGTCTCCCTAGCGAAGAATAAAAAGTTCTACATCCCACTTGTTAAAACTGTTAAAGTATAAAAAAATCTACAAATATCACGCGTTTTTTCTCATTTACATAGACGGGGATATTTTAATAAAACATTATTTTTGTTTACGATTTGCATAATGCATTTTTTTGTAAAGTAAAACTGCAACAATAACAATAAAAGATCCATCAAAAAACTTTTCCGCATCAAAAAAAGTTACCTCAAATGAAAACGTATTTTGAAGTTCTTTGCTCACATATCATTATCTAAAGGTTCCCTATCAACAATTATTCAACTTTTTCTGGAAGTATTCTTTAATTTTCCTTACTAAAATTTGTATTAAAATTGTAAAATTTTTAAATTAAAAACGATCCACCGCCCACCCTTAAAGTAATTAAATTATATTGTAGTTTTTGGGTATAGGCTCTTTCTTTGTCCCACTCCTTTAAAGCCTATAGAGGTTTAAGCAACATTTTTCGAAATTGTGCCTACAAGTACGTGCGGCTTGCCCACAAACGTGTGGAGGGCTCCTCATATTTTTACTTTTATACCCAAATTAAATTGTTCCAATTAGATGGAAATGAGGAAAACCTAGCGTAGCTCTGTTGAATCTTCAACGCTAGAGTGCAAAAGCGCTATATATCACGTATCACGTAATAGTAGTATATCGATTACAAATTATGTGAACCCTCTTATTTGTGGCTTTGCATCTAAATCAGGCCTATTGATTTTAACCTCAGATAACGAGAAAAACTTGATTATAATTAATATTTCAATAATCTTGAAGGGAAATGAGAATGTGATTCACAAATACAAGGTTATTAAATATTTTATAAAAAAAAATAAAATAATTTTAAGATTACAGACAATATAAAATCTATAAATCGAAGATATATAAATCATGGAAAATTTTCATTAACGCTTAATATCCCTCACATATCAATACATAGTAAAAGTAGAGATTTAAAACAATCAAAATTACTTTGTGATCTTATTTCTAAAATATATAACAAAATACATGTTGAAATTGATCATCAGGATGATAAGACTAATATATGGTTCCCGTTCTAAATCGATAAAATTAATAATCGCTAAAAATTAAAATACCACTAAAAAAATAAAAATTAATGACAACAAATAGTTATATAAAATACTTAATACAAATATAAATCTAAGGGTGAGAATATAATATATTTTAATATATATAATTCACAATAATATTATTAAACATGCGTTTTACAAATTTAATAATTGTTTTAAATAGCATTTAAAAATTTCATCATTAGTTAAAATACTTAATACATATATATATATCTTAAGATAGAAATTATAATAAATTTTAGTATATAATTACAAATTATATTATTAACAAGGCGTTTTACAAAAATATTTTAAATGGCAATAAAAGATTTTATCAATATTTATATTCAATACTTAATAACAAATATATATTTTAAGGGGGATATTATTATAAATTTTAATATATATATATATAATATTATTAAGTATGCGCTTTATAAATTTTTAATTATTTTAAACAGCATTATAAAATTCATCAATAGTTAAAATACTTAATACAAATATATATATCTTAAGGGAGAAATTATAATAAATTTTAGTATATAATTACAAATTATATTATTAACGAGGCGTTTTACAAAAATATTTTAAATGGCAATAAAAGATTTTATCAAAAGTTATATTCAATACTTAATAACAAATATATATTTTAAGGGGGATATTATAATAAATTTTAATATATATATATATAATATTATTAAGTATGCGTTTTATAAATTTTTAATTATTTTAAAAAGCATTAAAAAATTTCATCAATAGTTAAAATACTTAATACAAATATATATCTTAAGGGAGAAATTATAATAAATTTTAGTATATAATTACAAATTATATTATTAACAAGGCGTTTTACAAAAATATTTTAAATGGCAATAAAAGATTTTATCAATAGTTATATTCAATACTTAATAACAAATATATATTTTAAGGGGGATATTATAATAAATTTTAATATATATATATAATATTATTAAGTATGCGTTTTACAAATTTTTAATTATTTTAAAAAGCATAAGTTATAAATAGAGTATTATTAAATTTTTTAGGGGGTTAAGTAAAGATTTATGATGGGGATCGTCACCCAGTAAAAATTCTGTCATGTAAATTAAAAATTTACGGAGTTATGATTAAGTAAAAAAGTGTCATTTCAATCGAACCACCAAGTTATAGACGTAACCTGGTTTATATTTATTTGGAATAAATTATTACCAAGTTTTTATATGTAATTTATTATATTTTATATAAACTAATAAAATTATATTTCCTATTTGTTCCAGGCTTATTTTTTTAAATAATCTCTTAAGCAATTTCTTATATATATCGCTCTCTTTAATCAATTTTATATTAAATTTTTTTATTAACAATATATGTACACAAATATTTTAAATTTAGCTATATATATATAAATATTTTACATTAAACAATATAAATATAATAAATATTTTACATTTAACAATATATATGTATATTGATTTGGAGTCACTTTATCACGCGACACTTTATCACGCGACACTTTATCACGCGACACTTTATCACGACGACACTATCACGACGACACTTTATCACGACGACACTTTATCACTCAGTCATTTGGTAACGCGACACTTTATCACGCGACATTTTATCATGATATACTTAAAACTTAATTTAATATAATTGAAAAGTTAAATTTTGATAATATCTCATTTTTTGACTTTTCCATCTAAATTCCAATATTTAAAAAATTTTAATTAATTTTTTATGTTAACGCGACACTTTATCATGATATACTTAAAACTTAATTTAATATATTTGAAAAAATAAAATTTTGATAATATCTCATTTTTTGACTTTTCCGTCTAAATTTCAATATTTAAATTAATTTTTTTTGTTAACGCCACACTTTATCATGATATACTTAAAACTTAATTTAATATATTTGAAAAAATAAAATTTTGATAATATCTCATTTTTTGACTTTTCCGTCTAAATTCCAATATTAAAAAATTTAAATTAATTTTTTTTATTGAGAAAAACTCATATTTTAATTTACATAAATATTATTTTTTTTAACTTAATTATCATCTTATATAGGGAAACAGGAGACAAGCAATAATTTTCTATTTATACTTTTTATTAATAAGTAACTATAAATCAATATATCACGAGTAAAAAATATAAATTATTTATAATATATTTAATTGCACGAAATATGGGCAATAGCTTTTAAAAATATTAAAGAATCCGACAATCCGTAATTTGAAACACAAATCTGAATTCGTCTTTTTATATCTTCATATTTCTTTGATAAGTACGGTGTTGTTCCCATCATGACTTGAAGATATAGAGCTTTATGTTTCTGCATATCTTTTTGTATCCCATCTAAAAATTTCCATAGTGTTGGATGAGAACATTTGTATAGGGATTGAATTCCATAGTGCCACCCTTCAACACAATTTGTTGTTCGGGCGACACCTTCTAACGTGGAATTGTGTTTATTCCATAGTCTTACATTATATAAAGGCGCTGCAAAGTTATTTCGTTGCCCTATAAATATATAAATTTATAATAAAAAAAATATTTTTTTACTGGGATTTCTACGTCCTAGGATATAGGTCTTCTCAAAGTAGGAAATTAGCTCAGATGAGCCATTCAATTCACCAAATATTTCTTCCAAAGTATCAAATGAGTTTCTAACATCATCCTCTGGGACATATGCAAGAGCCGATAAACACCTACTATACAATCGAAAGTCGTCATTCGACTCATACATCTCTTTTAATCCCAAATCGTTTATTTTCTATCCTTAGGGATAGGAGGCAATATAATGGTAGAGATCGATTTTTTATGCCTTTGTAATGATCGATAAAGGGCAGACTTATTTGGCATAACCATCAAGGTATTATTATCATAATTTAACAATGTTGTTGCATGGACCAAAGAAGGACTAGAATATTCACTTAATTTAGATTTCATTTCTGATATTGCCTTTCGGGCATAAGATTTTGAAATGTTACCCTCATGATTATGATCAAGGGGACCTTTTAAGATATCATTCAATTTTGTTGTAATAAAAGAATGGCATTTTAGAGATTTATATTTGGCGCATCTCCAGCATATTGATTCATTTTTATTTGTCCTAAATTTAGTATATTCGTAATTTTGATATAAAAGGGTAGGTTTATTTTTCGATGTAAATCCTAATTCAAACATTATAATTAATAAAAAAAAATATTCTTTAATATATAATAATATAGAAAATTGAGGTATATATAGAAAAAAAAATATTATTATATTTATGGGTAAATACAAAACCTTGATTTGTAAAAATTATAAATCTTTGTGAAAAAACGATTAGCTTAAAAAATATCAATAGATAAACACATTAATTTAAGTGTGGTGTTTTATTGATTTATAGTTACTTATTAAAAAATTTTTTGAACAAACTATTTTATTTTTTCGATTGATGGAGCTGCTTAATATTATGAGGACTCGTTTTAAAATCATTATTTATAATTAAATTTTTATATAATTTAGGAATTTTTTCAGTGTTAATACTTTTCTCAATTTCCCTTAAAATAGTTGGATGGGTACGTATATACTCTTTTTCATATTTATCTTCATTTATAGCATTTACTGGATAAAAACCTAGATATTCAACTAAATACACGTTTTTTAAATTAAGTTTAGAGGTATTATCAAATTTATTTAAAATACTAATTTTTCTTTTATAGTTTTCATCCCTTTTTAAATAAGTATAATATATATTATATACAAACATGTAACTTTTATCTGGTGATTTAATTTTTATGTCATATATAGGTTTATTATTCCTCCTAGTATACTTACAAAGGCAATTATTATTAAAAACATATGGGCCTAATATATTATTTTTATCTAAGAAATAAATAAAATTTTTTAAACTGGATTTGACACTACTCCAAGCACCACAATCATCAACATATGCATTGCGATATCCAATATTTTTTATATTATTAGTTAATTATATATTTATTATTTTTGATACCTATTGGTATAGAATTTAAAATATTTTTAGGATCTAGTAAAAGCTGTATTACCTGTGTAGTCTCGATAAATGAATTTTTTAAGATGATATCACTACTATCGCATGGTAAAAATTTTTTATTTTGTGAAGAGTTTGATGATAAAATGTTTTTTATTGAAAAATTTGTGAATTTTTGATTATTAGTATATTTATTATCATTAATTGGGGAAAATTTTATATTATTCAAATTTGATTTTATAGGTGTAAATTCATGCGATTCCTTAAAAGATTTATTATCATAATTACTGCTTATATCATTTATTGGGGAAGAGAATATATAATTTAAATTTGATTTTATAAGGTATAAATTTAGGCGATTCGTTAATAGATTTTTTATCATAATTATCATTAATTGGGAAAAATTTTATATTATTTAAATTTGATTTTATAGTTATAAATTTAGGCGATTCATTAATAGATTTTTATCATAATTACCGCAGATATCATTAATTGGGGAAGAGTTTATATAATTTAAATTCGATTTTTTAACATTATCCGTATTAGTTATAAAATCATGGGATTCATTAATAGATATAGTATCAAATGAACTGTCAATATTAACTATTTTATCATGTGGGTTGAAATTAAGCTTTTGTAAATAAATAAAATGATTTATAGAAATATTTAAAATATCATCGGGTATACTACAAGATGTCCACATTATGTTAATTTTTATATCAGAACATCTGCTAACATCCCGACCATATATATCAAGAGTATAAGGACTTGGGCTTAATAAATTAAATGATAAATGGGGACAAAAAGATTTAATAGGCGTATTTAAAGCACCACTTAAAACAAAAATAATAATCATGCCCGACCAATCCCCTATTTTAAGTATGTTATTTAAAGTTTGATTATAAGAATAAAATAAAATGTGTTCTCATGGAAACTGGTACAATATAATTAACATTTTTTAAATCATAAAAGTCTCTATTGAGTATGACCTCGATTGCGGCTATAATACGTAAATAAATGTGGTACGTTTCTTCACCGAAAATTGCTAATGACACAGCACGATATAGGTAATTTCCATCACCAATCGTTTTCCTTGGTGAAAATCTTAATAATATAGTTTGTTTTTAAAAAAATATTCATTATTTTTTAAACAATTAAAAATGATTCAAATAAAAGTTTAATATAGTTCATATTATCTAATCAATATTCATATAAAAGCAGATTTTCCTTTTAAACGGCCTGGCCAAATTTTTTAAAAAAAATACCAACCCGGGTAAAATTTTTATTTTACAAAATTTTTTGGTACGGCCATTGTCTTTTTTATTAAAAAATTAAATCATGGCCTGCTACATATACCCGGGGCCAAGGTTAAAAGTCTCTGATTGTTTTTGTAATATATATATATATATTTATATTTACTTCAACAATATTGTTGGTTGAATTCTCTCTAATATATGCTTAGTAATTACATCAACATACCCAACTAATCCATTTGAAGAATGATACATCATAGGCACAATATCTTCACTTTTTATCTCTTTAAGAATTTCGAGAGTCACCTCAGGAGATGGCTTCTCTATTAATCTAATATAAAAAAAATTTAATATTTATAATTTATAGAATTTACCGATTCATATAGGGCAGGAAATCAGGCATTTTATCACAAAAAGAATATTTATAATTATATAATAATAATAAATTTTAACGGAAAATATTTAAAATTATTTATTTATTTGTTTATTATTTTTTTATGCACATTAATTTTTATTTTTTTTAGGAATATGCCAAATTATTTTTTAAAAAATTATTTTTTTAAAAAATTATAATTTTGTATAAATTTTTAATTTTTATGAAATAAAAAAATAACAGGAACCCGAGTGGGTGAGTGGAGGGATGATTTTTTATAGAAATTATTTTTTTTGGAGATTAAAAATTTATTATAATTAAGATTATCTGAGCTCGGTATTCGGTCATATCTTAATATTTTCAAAAAATAATTTAGGATAATGCTTAATCTTATTGTTAACTTATAAACCAAAAATGAAGAATTCTACATGGAGAGCGCCAGCAACGCAGTATTTCGGTTTCAAATTAACCAAAAATGAACATTTTCCAAATAATATTACTACCAAATTTGGTAGATCGAATATTTAGTAAGTGGTCGGTTTTAGGCTCGGCATTCGGTCAAATCATAATATTTTCAAAAAATTAATTAGGATAATGTTTAACACCTAAATATACACGTATAAACCAAAAATGAAGGATTTTCTATGTATAACGCCAGCAAGACAGTATTTAGTCATTGGGCCGGTTTCAAATCGGTTTTCTGTCAAATCACGATATTTTTAAAATATTTTTTGGGATAATGATTTGCACGTATTTATAGATAAATAAGCAAAAATGATTATTTTCCAAATAATATTAACACCAAATTTGGTCGATCGAATATTTAGTAATTAGTCGGTTTTAAGCCCGGCATTCGGTCCAGCGTCTACATGAGCGGGAGGGGTAGGAACAGTTTGCATCCTATTTTTTTGAGGGGGTATGGGGTAAGCTGCTTTAATGGGGGTAGGATAAAAAAAAAATTTTTGAGGGGGGGGTTATCTATTAAATTTTGAGATGAAATAGGACAAAATTTATTGCTGTAAAAATTAATACTTTTATTATGGTATTATTATAATACAATTCATCGACCAAATCTATATATTGCAAACAATCATACACATTGTTTTCTAAATAAACTATCCTTTTAAATGTAATTTAAAAGGTTTAGATATTTCAGCAAGCTCATAATGCCAGAATAATAAATTCATTGTAAATAATGGAAGTTTTAATTGAATTTATTATCTAAAAATAAATTCTTTATATTCATAAAATATCGATAGTTGGTAGTAGTGTTGTTAAATGGCTGAGCCAAGCCGGCTTAGCCGAAAACTCAGCCAGTTTTTGAGCCGAAAATTCGGCTCAGGCTCAAGCCGATAGCTCAAGCCGATAGCTCAAGCCGATAGCTCAAGCCGATAGCTAAAGCCGATAGTTCAAGCCGATAGCTCAAGCCGATGGCTCAAGCCGATAGCTCAAGTCGATGGCTCAAGCCGATAGCTCAAGCCGATAGCTCAAGCCGATGGCTCAAGCCGATAGCTCAAGCCGATAGCTCAAGCCGATAGCTCAAGCCGATGGCTCAAGCCGATAGCTCAAGCCGAGAGCTCAAGCCGAGAGCTCAAGCCGAGAGCTCAAGCCGAGAGCTCAAGCCGATGGCTCAAGCCGATAGCTCAAGCCGAGAGCTCAAGCCGATAGCTCAAGGCGATGGCTCAAGCCGAGATCTCAAGCCGATAAAGCCGATAGCTCAAGCCGATGGCTCAAGCCGATAGCTCAAGCCGATGGCTCAAGCCGATAGCTCAAGCCGATGGCTCAAGCCGATAGCTCAAGCCGATGGCTCAAGCCGAGAGGTCAAGCCGAGAGCTCAAGCCGATGGCTCAAGCCGAGAGCTCAAGCCGATGGCTCAAGCCGAGATCTCAAGCCGATGGCTCAAGCCGATAGCTCAAGCCGATAGCTCAAGCTGTTGGCTCAAGCCGATAGCTCAAGCCGATAGCTCAAACCGATAGCTCAAGCCGATGGCTCAAGCCGATAGCTCAAACCGATGGCTCAAGCCGATAGCTCAAGCCGATAGCTCAAGCCGAGGGCTCAAGCCGATGGCTCAAGCCGATAGCTCAAGTCGATTCAAGGCTAATCCGGCTAGCCGTTTAACAACGCTAACAAATAAATAAATTTCGAATCAATAATCTGCTTGAGCTAAGTCATGAGCCCACTCGAGCTAAATTTGACTCAAAAAGCCGGCTTAAGTCAATTTTAGACTCAAAAACTAGATGAGTTTTCAGCCGTTTACCAATACTAATCTTAAATAAATTTCGGCTTGAGCCAAAATGATAATCATAACAATTAAAAAAGGTCTACGACACTTATTTCATCGGTATAGCAAACTTTTGTTTTTTTTCTACCGAAGTATAAATATGATATTGGACGAAGCAGTGGCGTAGCTAGGAATTTTCCTTAGAGGGGGTCCATACATATAAAAGCTGGGGCCGGGTTTATCTTACAAGTCATAACCATATCTTCGATAATATATAATAAATATATTTTTTAAATGGATCAATAATATGTTATTATAATTTAGTATATTATTCTCAATTACTTTATAATAATACTATCCAGAATAATTTCAATAGTAATATAATTGATATAAAATCACTTTTAAGTCTTTTGAACGTATAATCTAAAAAAAAATTTGCTCTGGAAGGGGTCCAAACCCGAAAACCACCCCCGTAGCTACGCCACTGGGACGAAGTTTATTAAAGATCTGCAAGAGTAGGCCCGGCCAGTACCTGGTCCGAACGGGCATCGGGCCTATATTTAAAAAAAAATCAGGTTCGGGCTGGGACAGGCCTAATTTTTTTTTAAAAATTCGGGTCTGGTGGTGCTCAGGCCTGATAAATTTTTTTATCTAAATTTATCAATTTTATGTTGAATTTTTTATGCAAAATAAAATATTTGTTTATATTTATAGAAACTAGACGCCATATAACATATATATCGTTTATTTAGAATTATTTATAAAAACTAATTTCTATATTTATAATAAATCGAGCCAAGCCGGTAAATTTTTTCATAAATAATTTCGGGTTCGTGCCGGGTCGGCAAAATTTTATTAAAAAAATTTCGGGCCAGGCCGGGTTTCAAAAATAAGGCCCGATGCAGATCACTAAACTATATTGTAATTCCTGATGATATTAAATCTTTATTTAGACAAAACTCATTCACAAGTTTAATCATACATAAGTATTCATTTAAAAAAATGTTATATTTATTTTTAAAAAAATAAATAACATAAAAAAATAATATACCATCCGAGACGAGAGTGGCAGCATCCGGAAATTTTAAATCATTAATTGTATTTGTTTGAAATTTACTTTTTACAAAGTTAGATTTTTTATATTTTTTTATTTATTATAATATAATAATATTAAATTTTTTATAATTATTATTTAATATTATTATAAAATAAAATCCATGCTTTTTTAGTTTATGTAAAAAAAGTAAATAAATTCAAATAATTTATTTTTTAAAAAAAGTAGGAGAAAAGTAGTTAGAGAGTTACATAATTTTGTTAAAATTTGTAATCTTAAACGAGATACATAGTCTTTTGTTAATTAAAATAATTTTGATTTCATTAAGTAAATTTGAATCTGCATATTATTTTATTAAATCAACTAGCAATTCAATTTAATTTAGGTTTATGGCAATATGCTGATTGGCTCAGCATCCGATTAGTGAATTTAATTTTTTCTTGAATTTTGAGGAATATAAATATCAGTTTTAGTTTTTGTCGCTAGATTAAAAGGTTTAATTTTTCCTTGTTCAATGGTTTCTTTATTTTAATGATGGCTCATTTATTTCTATTTAATTCCTAATAATATAATTAATTTTTATTATTTTTGGTTAATTAGTAAAACATTGACACTGCAGAATCCAGATTATTTTTTTCGTTTAAATATAAGACAAAATGTTACTATAAATTAGTGATGTTACTGGCCTAATTTTAAAACAGGCCTAAAAGTTTTTTAAAATTTATCCTATCCGGAACGAGTTTTTTAATTTGTTCCGAAAAGTTCGACCAGATATATAAATAATTTTTCCGCCCAGCACGATTTTATATAAATTTAAAATTTAAAAATATTAGTGCTTTGTTTCTTGAAATATTTTTACAATATCTCAATTTGACACAACTTAATGATAATAAGCCAAGCTCGGCCCATTTTTTTTAAATAAATCCTATCCGGAATGAGTTTTTTAATTTGTTTCCAATCCGACCCAATATATAAATAATTTTTCCGCCCAGTCCGATTTTATATAAATTTAAATTTTTTTATTGGAAAAAAAAATTTTTTAAATTGAAAAATATTAGTGCTTTGTTTCTTGAAATATTTTTACAATATAGATCTCAATTTGACACAACTTAATGATAATAAGCCAAGCTCGGCCCATTTTTTTTAAAATATATCCTATCCGGAATGAGTTTTTTAATGTTTCGAAATGTCCGACCCGAAATATAAATAATCTTTCCGCCCAGCCCGATTTTATATAATTTTAAAATTTTTGAGCAAAATCTTCCGGATTGCATAATATTTTACTGGATAAATTGAGTTAGCCGTTTTTAAAAATCACCTGAAAATGAGCGTTTACGACACTAGGTTATAACTGCAGTTTATAAATATATGCATTCTTTATTTAATTCAATTATATAACAAATAGACGTAGCGGCATTAAAGAAAAATTAATCCTAGATGTATTGTATTTTTTAAAATGTATAAGTTATTTTAAAAACTAAAATATTAAAAATATCCATTAAAAATTACAAGACTGGAGTGGAAGAATTTTTAAATATATTTATATTTATAGTTAAAAATAAACATGTGAGCTACCTAAGAGTTCTGGAGGCCATTCATGTGGCTCAGTGAGAGGATTTTCCAAAAGGAGCAAAAGTTAAAATATTTGTTGATATTGAAGATAGAAATATCAATAATCAACTCAAACGATTGAAAGATGGACGAGCCAGCCCTGAATATATAGTTATAGTATGTAATCCTGGACAGGCCTAAAATAAAAAAAGTTTAATATAAATATTTTTAAAAATTATTTAGAAAAAATCACCTCTTTATATATACAAAAAAATAGATAATTTTACAAAGATGATTAAAAAAAACATAAAAGATTTCACCTCAAAGATTGTTTATTTATAAGAAAATTCTCCGAAAAATTTATCAATTAAAAATTAAAAATTCTTATTATTTTTGAGCTTCAAAAATTTTTTTTGCTTAAAAATTTGAGCGCGTGAAAATCACTAATAAATTGTAACAAAAAAAAATAATATTACAATACAACAATAGCAGCATATTATTTTTTTTATTAAAAAAAACATCAAATCAATAAACTATTTTCATAATATATAAATTATTATGTTTAAAAATAAATAAATATATATTATATTGTTTTAACATATTTAAATAAATAAATTTTGGCTTAAAATAAGACTCGAGCCAACTCTTGAGCCGGCCTGAGCCAACTCCTGAGCCGGCTTGAGCCACATCCTGAGCCGGCTTGAGCCAAATCTTGAGCCGGCTTGAGCCAACTCCTGAGCCGGCTTGAGCCAACACCTGAGCCGGCTTGAGCCAACTCCTGAGCCGGCTTGAGCCAACTCCTGAGCCGGCTTGAGCCAACTCCTGAGCCGGCTTGAGCCAACTCCTGAGCCGACTCTAGCAAGCCAACTCAGCCGGCTTGAGTCAACTCCTGAGCCGGCTTGAGCCAACTCCTGAGCCAACTTGAGCCAACTCGAGCAAGCCACTCAGCCGGCTCAATGAGCCGGCTTGAGCCTGAGCAAATTTTTTGGCTACGACCTCGAGGTCGGAGCCGATAAAACTCGGCTTTTTGGTAGTAGAGATAGATCAATTTAAGTTATCCTTTATAAATTCTTTGAAAAGAGTATTAATTAATAAATAGGTGAAAATAATAATAAATAGACACCGCCGCCGAAGGCGGAAATTTTTTAGGGGTGTAGGCAAAGGTTTTTGAAGGGGGTTTGCATCCAGTGAAAATCCTGTCATGTAGACGCTGATTCGGTCAAATCATAATATTTTCAAAATATTTTTTAGGATAATGTTTAACACCTAAATATACACGTATAAACCAAAAATGAAGAGATTTTGATCTATAACGCCAGCAATATGTTCCTTACAAACTTTCTACTATTTTTCGCTTCTAAACCTACTCGTTAATTAAATCTCAAAGAAACCTCTATTTTTTTTTTTTTAGGTTTTTCACATGTATTTACACCCAAATACAAAAAAAGCACTATCCAATATTTATTCTGGTTTCCTAAGAATATATTTTCATATTTATGTATTTAACGCCCTCTTATGGATATAAATTTGTTAAATTTTTTAATGAAAAATAAAATATAAGTTGTAATAAGCTAGTAATTATATTTTTTTTCCAATAATATTAAGTAAAAATAGAATTTTAAATTATTTGATATTTAATATCAATTTTTTAATTAATTAAAAATTGATTTATGTAAAATAAAAAAAATGTTTTTGAAAATTTTTTTTTTAAAAGATATTATATCAACAAATTATGATTGATTATGATTAATTGCTTTTTAGCAAGACAGTTTAGCAAGACAGTATTTAGTTATACCGGGTGATTATTTAAAATGTCATCACAAATGAATATCCAAATCAATGTAAGTAAGTCAGATAATTGTGATATTAATGAAATGGAAGGTACCAAGAAAGAAAATGTTCTTGATAACAATAATTCAAATTTTCCATTTTCAAAATTTGGAAAATATTTTCAAATTAATGTAAAAACAAAAGATGTCTACAAATTTATTTGTTAAAACTGTAAAAAATGTATCCTCAAATAAATCTAGTAGCTATTACTTCAAAAAACACTAAAGGTAATTGTCTTTTTAAATTCTAATCATATTTTTATTTTGTAAAAATGTTCATGTTAACAGTTTTAAAGGGATAGAAAAACATCTTAATAATTTTGGTATAGGGGAGACATCCTTAAAGACAAATCAAATCAATTCAAGTTGAATTGATTAATAATATTGCACATGCCAATATTTCTCAGAAACTGGCTGATAAAATTATTTAGATTTTATAATTGATATAGTTCAATCAATGTCATTGGTTGATAATCCATCAATCATGATGATTAAAACTCTACCCCACACATAGGCATAGCCAGGGGGAGGGCAAGGGGAAATCCCCCTTTCAGAAATTTATCACTTTTTGTGAATATCATTTTAAGCTAATAAAAAATACCCCCCTTAGTTCTCCCCCACTCCCTGAATCCCAAAAATGTATGCATATATCTTAAACAATAATTTGAAAGAAAGAATGTAAAGGTAGATATTTTTTTATAAAACTATTCATCATAAATTATACATTTTAGGAAAAAAGCATTTATATATTAAAAAAGTGAACAAAAAATGTTTTTTAAGAAATGGAATATAAGCCAAAGATAAGTCTTAAGACAAAAGGGAAATGTATTATAATTATTAATAATAGATCCATAAAATTACTAAATAATATAATATATCAAATATAATTTTTTATAAAGTGAGTAATTTTAATTTATTTTTCTTAATAAAAGTAAAATATAATTATATAACTATTGATAAAATTAAATCATAAATTAAATCAAAAAATTATAGCTCAATACAAACAGTGGAATATTATATGTCGTAGATTTACAGTATATCTAATTTTATCAATTATCTTATGACAATCAAGTAGTGGGATGAATAATATAAAGATTAATTTTTAATATAATTTTTTATTAAAATAAATAGATGGCGTTAAATAATTGAATGCAAATTATTGCTATATTTATTATCGAGAGCATTGATTAGTAAAATTTGTTAAAATAATAACTGTAATATATTCTCTAATGTCAAATATGTCTGTAAAGTGGAATTTTACCTAGTATTTTGTAACTAATTCTATATAACTAGTAGAAAGCCCGTCAAAAATGACGGGGAATGAGATTTTTATTCATTATTTACGATAGATGTCATGCCAGGTTCAAGCTCACAATATTAGGAAGCATCCAAGATCTTATAATTTTAAAAAAGATTATCAACCCAGCTCAACCCTTGATAATTTGTAAAAGATATTCCCAAGTCAGGTGCAAGCTAATATTAATTTTGAGGTTCCAAGCCCAGTCCTACCCATTATAATTTTGAAAATTTTTTCCCACCTCGGAGATAGTTAAATTTTTAATATCATCACAGGAACGGGAAATATCTGATTTACCAATTAGTCTAATATGGTAAAAAAACATGCAGGGAAAATGGGAAGGCCTGGGCACCCACTTATTAGAGAATTATGACAAATAAAATAAAAATAACCGACTCTTATACTTTTTTTGTAATATGATCAATTAAAGTTATATCTAAAAAATATGTTGTTTATTATATAGGGTTATTGTTGTTTTCAAATAAATTTAATGTATGTCCTGCATTTCTGAAATTATTTGTCAAAGAATTTGATTATTTTTTTATGTTAATTAAAAAAAAATGCTGTCTATTTAAATTACAAAAATGCCATTAAACACTAATGAAACTTATATGCAAATTATTTATATATTTTTTAAGATATTTTTTTTTATTGACATATAAATTTAGGATAATTTTTTTGAAAAATAATGAGGATTCTTTATTATGTATTTGATAAAATTAAGAGCAAATCCTTGTTGACATTTTAATTTTTGATGGAAAAAGCGACAAAATAAATATGGGCGGTCATCTGGAGAGGAAATAATTAATATATAATTTAATATCATTTGGTTTGTAGATGAAAGTGATGACGGATTAACAAAGCAGTGTACAAAACAAATTAGTCCTGATAAAGATGATATGCCTATGCCTTGGGATACTGGTAAAAGAAGAACGCAAAACAATATTTCTGTCAATGTCAGCATTGGTATCCCCCTCTAAAATAGAATCATGAACGAACGACAATGTTAACTCAACCATAAAACGGTCGTAAGTATTGTCAGCGTCTATATGAGCGAGAGGGGTAGGAACAGTTTGCATCATATTTTTTCGAGAGGGGGGGGGTAGGGGTTAAGCTGCTTTAATGGGGGTAGAATAAATTTTTTGGGGGGTTATCTATTAAATTTTGAGATGAAATAGGACAAAATTATTGCTGTAATAGTAATACAATTCATCGACCAAATTTATATATTGCAAACAATCATACACATTTTTTTCCAAATAAAACTTTCTGCTATCCTTTTAAATGTAATTTAAAAGGTTTAGATATTTCAGCAAGCTCATAATGCCATAATAATTAATTCATTGTAAATAATGGAGGTTTTAAAAGAATTTATTATCTAAAAAATAAATTCTTTATATTCACAAAGTATCGATAGTTTGTAGTAGAGATTGATTAATTTAAGTTATCCTTTATAAATTCTCTTAAAAGAGTATCAATAAATTAAAAGGGTAAAAATAATAATAGGGAAACACCGCAGCCAAAAGCGGTGGTATTTTTTTAGGGAGGTAGGCAAGGGTTTTTGAAGGGGGTTTGCATCCAGTGAAAATCCTGTCATGTAGTCGCTGAGTATTGATATAAAGGCCACGACAGAACTACTGCATATATTTCCATTAATAAAGTTGATGAAATTGGCCGTACTGTACATTCAAGTTTGAACACGCAAAACGATATTTCTATCAATGTCAGCATTGGTATCCCCTTCTAAAATAGAATCATGAACGACAATGTTAACTCAACCATAAAACGGTCGTAAGTATTGTTTTAAAGGCCACGACAGAACAACTGCATATTTTCCATTAATAAAGTTGATGAAATTGGCTGTGCTGTACATTCAAGTTTGAACATTCCTCTAAATATTCATGAAAGTTTCTCAGAGAATCGGATAAAGTAATATTTATATTAACTCCTAGTGAAGTGAATGATAGTACAGAATTAAATGTTTATATTTGTTAAAAAATAGGCGGAGGCATAGGGATTGTGGTAGTGGTGATAGTATAATTTGGAGAACTGGGTGAAAATGAAATAAACATAGACATAAAACATAAGATAAAAAAAAATAAATAATAAACCTCCAGATGAGTTCATTTCAAGAGTAGTTCTTTATTATTTTGTCTACCAGTAACTCTAGAATGGGTAAGGCGTTTGTTTAATGATCATTATTTTCTTTGCTTATCTTTAATAATAGATTCATCATGTTTTGTAGCAATGTGAGGGAGTAGGGTTAGCCTAGACAAATAAAGAAATCAGGCAAAAATATAAATAAACTATTGTTGAAATTAAACAAACATTAAAATAATGTAAAACCGGTAGATGGGTCAATATTAGATGCATATTTCTAGTAGTTGGAGGGCTATCATCAAAAAAATTTTGGGGGACATATCAAGCCTATTATGATATTCTAAAAGTTAAAAATAACATGATGAATGTAATGTTATTAAAATTAAGGTTAATTAATTGTAAGGTAATTAAAAAATAAGATTAAAAAAGGGGGAAAAAAGAAGGTATAAATTATTATATTATAAAAATAATAAAAATTAAATTAAAGGAATTGATAAGGTTTTGAGAAATAGTGGTTAATAGATAATAGAGATAGAAAGAAAAGAATGAGATAGTAAAATTTAGTGATAAATAAAAATGTTTATACTTGTTAAAAAATAGGTGGAGGTGGCATAGGGATTGTGGTAGTGGTGATAGAAATATCATTTGCAGAACTGGGTGAAAATAAAATAAACATAGATATAAAACATAAGATAAAAAAAAAACAAAATAATTGAGTTCATTTCAAGCGTAGTTCTTTATTATTTTGTCTACCAGTAACTCTAGAATGGGTAAGGCGTTTGTTTAATCGTCATTATTTTCTTTGTTAATCTTTAATAATAGATTCATCATGTTTTGTAGCAATGTGAGGGATTAGGGCTAGTCTAGACAAATAAAGAAATCAGGCAAAAATATAAATAAACTATTGTTGAAATTAAACAAACATTAAAATAATGTAAAACCAGTAGATGGGTCAATATTAGATGCATATTTCTAGTAGTTGAAGGGCTATCATCAAAAATTTTTTTTGGGGGACTTATCAAGCCTATTATGATATTCTAAAAGTTAAAAAATAACATGATGAATGTAATATTATTAAGATTAAGGTTAATTAATTGTAAGGTAATTAAAAAATAAGATTAAAAAAGGGGGGAAAAAGAAGATATAAATTATTATATTATAAAAATATTAAAAATTAAATTAAAGGAATTGATTAGGTTTGGCTATCATCAGAAATAAATTTTTGGGGGACTTATCAAGCCTATTATGATATTCTAAAAGTTAAAAAATAATATTATTAAGATTAAGGTTAATTAATTGTAAGGTAATTAAAAAATAAGATTAAAAAAAAGGGGGGGGGGAAGAAGGTATAAATTATTATATTATAAAAATAATAAAAATTAAATTAAAGGAATTGATAAGGTTTTGAGAAATTATTAATAGATAATAGAGATAGAAAGAAAAGAATGAGATAATAAAATTTAGTGATAATTAAATTCATTAAGGGAGGGGAAAAAATAAAGAAAGAGTTATTTATAAGGATTGGAGATTATGAATAGGTTAGGATAAGAATATTTAAATATTTAAATATACTTGGTTATCTTCTTAATTATTGGTTATGAAAGAAAATATGAGTATAAAAAGATTTCATTAAGGTGATTGATAATATGAGATGAAAATTGATAAGGTAATCTAAAAAATAAAGAAAAGATTAAGTGAAATAAAAAGTATCATTCATATTTACAAATTTGAGGGACAATTCATCCATGTTAGGTATGTGTGCACCATCAATTCCATTCATCTGTATGAATAAAATAAAATAAAATTAACAAATAAAAAAAATAAAAATAAATACGTACCGATGACACGATGTAGCGATGACGTAGAGAGGACATCGGAAAATTATAATATAGATAGAGGAATATCAACTATATGTCTTTTTTATAAATAAATTTCTTATACTTGTTTCAATAACATATATAATACCTAGACTGACAAATCATTCATTAAAAATGTAACATCAATGCAAAAAAGCTGAAGACGCCATCTTGGTTACACTAATCATTATTAAAATTTTAAACGATAGTCTAATTTATTCCTATATCTGATGCAAACTTTATTAAAGAATTACCTGATCATCGAGATAATAAGGAAGCAAGTTATCAATGTAGTAGTTTTTAACATGAGAATAATTACTATATGTGTTACCAAAATTGCGGGTCCAGCTGATTTGCTTTTAACGACGCTTAAAAATTTATTTTAATGAATTAATCATCAGTCTAGGCATTATATATGTCATTGACTTGTTGGGAATAAATTATTACCATGCTTTTATATTAATGTATATAAAAGTTATTTATTATATTTTATATAAACTAATAAAAATATATTTCATATTTTTTGTTCCAAGCTTTTTTTTTTATTAAAAATAACCTCCTATCTTGTAAAAATATTTTATGACTATGAGACTAAGGTAACCCGGATAAAGGTCAGGCAAAAGCGAGCCAAAAGCATGCCAAAATGGGGTCTGGGGGCGAAGCCCCAGTATTTTTTCAACCCCCCCCCCCCCCTCCTTAAAAAAATCATGGCTACGCCTATGACCTCACAACATTTTTTGATTGAGATAGCAAAAACAGATGCCCGAATTAGAACCCTAAAAACGACTTCCACTGATAATTTTTCTGAAATAAAGGATACTAATATAATAGAAAATCTCTTAAAAGCGTTTTATAAATCTAAAAATTCTCAAATTAGTATTTTTTATCATTTTTCTTATATTAAAAATATGTATATAAAATTAAATACTGTCTTGCCCTCAATGCTGGTGTTGAGAAATTATTTAGTAAGGCAAAACTTCCTTATGATCGCTCTAGACTTGGGAATGATAATATAGAAATTATTTTTATCAAAATGCAGCAAAATAAATAAAAAATAAATATTACAACATATAGTTATTTTTATTACATAAATTATAATCTTTTTGAATAATTTTTTTTTATAATTCAAACTAACTATATTTAATATTTATAAATGTTGATTTAATTTTATGTATTATATATTATGCAATTATACTGTAAGCAAAAAAATAAATTATTTTATAAAAATTAGCCTAAAAAGTAGCCAAAGCTACTTTTAAAAAATAGTACCTGCTAATAACGCGCTACACTCTCGCTACCCAATGACAAATAGCGTAATCGGTAGATCGCTACTTTTAAAAGTAGGGTTTAACAACTCTAATAAATATAAACACGCACACAAATTGATTAAATTTAGATTATATTTATATTATAATTTTAGGATATCCTCATTAAGTATTATCATAATGGCATCGTGCCATTACAACGTAATTCATTATGTATTTAATAGATCATATGACTTATTAAGTTCACTGATATCTTTATCAAGAATGATATATTTCAAATTTTTTTTATTTTTTCATCTATTGAGCTTATTGTCGTGTTAGATTATTAGGTATGTATTTATCAGATATCTGAACATTATTTTATTTTTTTAAAGTGAGAGACGCAGAGGAAAGGTAGAAGTTATTAAGTTTATCTTCATTTTAAAATATCATTTTAAGTAATAATTTTTATCAAAATTGTTACATGATTGTAATTAATGTTTTATTTTAATTTAAAGTTTAATGGTTATAAAGGCGTTAATGTCATATTATATTTTGACTTTACATGTCCATTTAAATGTTTTTTATTTTGAGGTGTCAATTTAACATATTACCAATTAATTGATTTGACCAAGCATATATATGACTAGATGATATATACAAAAGAAGATCATTGAAGTTTAAAGAAAATAAAAGATTAAATTATTCTCATTGTATATCGATCAAACTCCATATATAGTTCAGACAACCCCTCTTGTATCAAAAATAAAAGGAGGATCATTACTTCAACAAATTAAGATACATATATACAAAAATTATAATTAACAACAAGGTAAAATAATATGATTTAAAAAAAATATAAATTAGTTAACATTTTTTTAAAGATAAGAGGTCTTAAGTTTTCTTATTTGTAAAATATTTAATTTGCATAATAATATAAAGTGAAAACTTAAATATAAAGAAATCGAAATCAAAAATATATGTCATAGGAATATCCAAGAAAAATATTTACTTTCAAAAATATTAAAGTTATAAAAAGTCCGTGATTATAATAAAGTTAAATAAAGCAACGCATTAACATAATGCATACTATAAATTAGGCTAAAGATGGTGATCATTCCACTATTTAATATGTGGAGTTATATATAATCTTCCATTATAATTAATAAAAGCTTTTAATGCAACTACCCATGATACCTCCAGGGCATCATATTCCACCTGAAGCCATGATTAATCATGAACAATATCATTCCAATATGTATAACTATCCTATGTAAATATTTTACGATTCAATATACATATTTATATAATTTATAGGCGACCAATCCACACTCAGTTTGGTCCACCACCAAATCTTATAAATCCATCCTTTAATCATTTTCTTCATCCCGAATATAGAATTTATGAACTCAATAGAAGACTTCAACAAAGATCAGAAGTAATATAAATATAGTATATAAAATGGCTTAATCACAATACACTACATTTTTATTATAAATTTGAAAACTTTCAACCAAAAGTTGTAATATGATAATTATTTATAATACAACTATATAAAACACCTGTTTCTGTTATAAGTATTTACATATTAAATTATCATGTAAAATAAGTTTATTAATATCAATATTCAGATAAAGATTTGCCAAACAATATTATAAAGTTATTCAAAATGATAGTGTCTTTAATAATTTTTGTTTTCGCTATCAATCTACTGATTTATTTTTTAAAAATTACCAAAGTTAATGATAAAATTTAACAAAATGTACTTGTTCAGAAATAACTAAGGTTTATTTTTAATTTTTTTATTAGTATTATTTTAATAACTGTTACTTTTTTTTATAAAACATTCATTTTGAGCTAAATCATAAAAAAAGTGTCTTATAGTTTAACAAAAGATAGAATTTCAAAATATACTTCGATTAAGGTGTGGAAAATTCCTACAGAAGAATTTATAATATAATATATAATTAGAAATGTATTTAAGTTAAATAACATGATGAATTCCATAACAAATCAACTAAAAAGAGTCAATTTTTATCAGAGTTTTTAAAATTTTGTATATTGACACTATTTACTATAACTAAGAAAAAATTGTATTTTACTTCCTAACTCACAAAATGCACTTCATTTGTTTTCAAATATCTTAAGAATAATTATGTTGAGCAATAATTTAAATTTTATTACATAATATGGTATACAATGAATGTGATAGAAATCCTATTAATACCAATAACCAGAAAAAACTGAAATGATCATTGAAAAAGGCATTTTTTTCTGTAGATAAATACCAGACAACTTTATAGTACAAATTTATAGACTTGGATGAATGTGGGTCTAGGAGCTGTGACCTTTATATGGCTAAAAGGTTCAAATTTAACATATATTTCATCATATTTACATTTAATACTTATTTAATAATTTTTATTAAAAATTATCTCTAAATAAAAGTCCTTTATTATTTAAAAAAAATATTCAAGAGATAATGTGGTTTATTTAAAATAGGGCTGTGCTGATCCACATATTTTTCACGATCTGATATTTTTCTATATTGGTTCAAAATCAATACGATATTTATTTTATATTGATTTTTCACCACCCCCCTTTGAACCAAATGTAATTAAGAAATCAATATTTTTTTATGCAAAAAATAAATTATGCATTTAATTTAATTTTTTTATTATACAATAATTAAAAAAAGTTTACAGATATTGGTAGTATTAAATGAATTTTTTATTATTCCTCCCCATGAAATTAGAATTCTGCGATAACACATTTTGCAAAATTATCTTTTTCTTTTGAAAAAATTTCCATAATTCAGAAATCATATTTAAAAAAATTCTTTTATTTAAAGTATAAATAATAAAATTGATATTATTATTTAAAAAGATTTAAAATAAATAAACTTTGGTGTTCCTTTCTATTTTTATAAAAAACTTTTAAAATACTATAAATCTATTTAAAAAAATTAATAAAATTTAAGGGGTGTTGTGCATTCGTATTGTTTAAAAAAAATTATTTAGAAAATATTATTAATATAATATAAATATACATAAAATAACAAAAAAAAGAAAAGTAAAAAGATCGGATCGGGTTCTTACAGGTATTGGCCTGACCAATATTTTTGAAAAATGCTAAATATCGGTGCAGATCCAATCCGATATTTAATATCGGCACAGCCCTAATTTGAAACTTTGATTAAATTTTCTCTCAAAATTGCTTAAAAAATAATTTTAACTTATTTTAGCATTTATCAAAAATAAAAGAAAGATGTAATTTATAATTTAACCAGAATTCAAAAGATTATATAATTAAACAATGATTAGCAGGAAATTGCACTACCTTTGAAATGCTGTCAAAATCTGCCAAATAATTTGTAATTATTTGATCTAAAAATTAAATAATTGGATTCCTCATTCTTATAGCTTCACAATAATTTATTTCAAAGCTCATTAAAATCTAATTGAAATGTTGGTGAATTAGTTATTGCTCACCTTTCAGCAAATTGTACATTTGTAGTGCAGGACTGTTCACAAGGATTCCATTGGAACAATAATCAGATCACTATTCACACACTTTATTACCTTTAATGCCATTTCCAAATGATCTTTTTTCGGAGGCATGTTTTTCACATTTTTTACTTCAAACAATTTATATTATGCAGCTGATTTTTTATAGTACAAAATATTTTAATAAATAACTTATAAAAGATAACAATGTTATTTTAAAGTTAATATATTTATTTAAATATAAAAAGCATATAAAATACTTACAGGATTAAATTATTTTCAAATTGCTTATATTAGCAGAATAAGCATACTGAATATTCAGAGGAATAATTTATCCAAGAGAAAGATAAGACTTAATTTTTATAAAAATATCTATTGATGCTGTTATAACTTATAAAGAATTAAAATTTTAAATGGCATTCCACATAACTGTGTTATAATCTAATTATTTGTAAATATAAATTGTATAAAATTTATAATTGTATAATTAATTTCAATAACATATATGTCATATTAGCTAAGGTTTGTAATTATTCCCATATATTCATGGACAAATGTAATATCTGAATATTCAATTCTATAAAAGTAATCATGGATAGTTATCTAATAATTCTATTATCATAATTTCCTTAAATTCATTGAATACCTTATTTTAATTTAATAATGGAAATATAAATTAATATATTTGTAGCAAATTTAAAAAATTCTTTGTTGCAATATCAAACTATTTGCATTTTAGCATATAAAATCCACAATTCAATCTTATAATACATCGAATATTTTCTTTGAGTAAGTATGTTTCACCTGGTATTGCATAATATTATATTTAAAAAACAACTTGTTCACTTCAATAATATAAGGCACCATTTAATCATTAAAAAATATCAAAAAAGTTAAATATTAAAAATACAGAATCACAATTTGGAAATATAAACCGATTAAGCCATGTTTGTTTTTTACTGACAGAATAACCAAAATTTATTATTTTTCTGACATGGGACAAAGTCAGTGACATTTTTTTACAACTGCACATGGTAAAAATCTTTGTGGCAGTTTTGGGAGCATTACTAAATGGTTAGCAGCTTGAGAAAGCTTGCATCACACACATAAAAATCACCTATTGACAACAATGGTATATAACTATGCTAGAAATAATATCAAGAGGAGTAAATTATATATTTATGAGCAATGATGAATATTTAAGTGTGGAATATTATATTGGAAACAGGTTTTTTACAACTGAAACCTAAAAGTTTTATACTTTTATCCCTAAGAAAAAATAAAATGTAAACAAAGCAAAATTTATTCAAATTCTTAGAGTGATTTAATATATGATATATTTTATAATTTTTATATAAAATAAATTTTTGATTGTATTACATGTAATTGTAACAATTATTTAGCCAAATAAAGTTATCAATATTTTTATAATTATTTTGCCATGTATTTTGAAAGAAAATTTGGCCAAAGTGTTAAATAAATAAACCACGTTACCCCCCCTCCCCCCCCCACTACCTCTCAAAGATTTTTTTTAACTTTCATTTAAACATAATTTTTAAATAAAATTTTTTACATAAGTATCTTTTAAATTTAAATATGAAGGTATTTATGTTAAATTTGATCAATTCATATAAATGGTTACAACTCTTAGATCCACGTTTATCCCAGTCTAGGATTTTGTACAAATTTAAAGCAGTCTGGTATATATGTACAGAAAAAAATAATTTTTTTATTACCTTATTTTTCTATGGACATTTTCGGTTTTGTATTTCTGATTTTTGGTATTAATATTATTAATATCATATTAGCAGTCTGGTATATATCTACAGAAAAAAATAACTTTTTTATTACCTTATTTTTCTATGGACATTTTCGGTTTTGTATTTCCGATTTTTGGTATTAATATTATTAATATCATATTCATTATTAATATCATATTCATTTATGTATCATATTGAAGATCTATTATTAATAAAATCGAAAATATTGCTCTACCTTAATTGGGAAGTAAAATTTTGTTTTTTTTCTTAGGTATAGTATATGTTACAAATATACTAAATTTATTAGAAATCAGAAGGAATCGATTGAAACCTTAGTTGATTTGATATAATGCATCATATAGCCATTGGATTCAATAATAAAATTTAAATAATTATATTAATTAAAATTTTCCAATAATTTTTAAGAATAATTGTTTTAGACATTCATCATTAGACTCGGTTTTTAAGCTTTTATCTTAGTTTTCTATGAGTTCCTTTAAATATGAAACTAGTTTTTTAATTATTTCATTTTGTGACTGCCATATCCAATGCCATTCAAGTTTAAATACTGAATATATTATGGAGGAAATAAATACTGATCTTTGTATATATTAGAGATCTACAAATCTCGAACTGACCTGACCCTATCAGGCCCAACCTATTTTTAAAAAATAATTTTAGTTCAGGATATGTCAGGCCTAATATTTAAAAAAAATTGGGGCCGAGCTGGGTTGGGCTTTTATTTTTAGATATTCAATTCTGTAAAATAAATGATATATTTTAAAATTCTTGCAAGATACAAGACATATATATTTTTTATTTATAGAAAGTTTTTTGTACAATTAAAAAACATTAAATTTTTCTATATTTAAATAAATTTATGTGGGCAGATAAACAATTTTTATTTGGTGTCAGAGTTTTTGGGACAAATAAAATAAAATCTTTTGGGATTGGGGCCACACCAGACAAATTTTTTAAAAAAAATTTGGGCTATGCAGGGTTTGAAAAATTAGGCTTGATGTAGATCACTATATATATACTTAAATCCAAAATGAATAAAATATAAGTGTAGATATTAGAGATCTGCAAATGATTTTCATATATACGCTTAAATCGAAGATGAAATTATAAGTATAATTGATATTCGAGATCTGCAAAGTCTGATCTGTCTCGTTTCAGCCCTTCAAGACTTTTTGCATAAGTTACCCAAAACCTTTCTCTCTCATTGGATTTTTTGTTTGCAGACTTTACTCATTAAAATTTGCAAATAGTTTGCCCTGCCATTACATTTTTATTTACAAATTTCCAAACTATCCTATTTATATATATAATTTTTCCCTAATTTTAATTAAAACTCTTATATTTATCCTCTATGGCTATCTATTTCTTTCTACAATAAACATTTTATAAATCTACCAGGTTTGACATCTATATAGTGTATTTGTAATTGGATCATATCATAGATAATTTGCTTAATTTTTTGTGACCCTCCTATTAGTGATTTACAAAAATTTATCTATTTGTATCATCTTTGATTCACTGTAATTTTTTAAATAAATAATACTGTTGCTCTTATAGGTGTCAACTAACCCATCTATATTCTGATTATCTTCACTTTCTAAAATAAAAAAAATGCAGGCTTGGACCATGGCAAACATATATCACCTAAGTTATAACTATCAGATATATTTATAAAATAATTTTTAGCTTAAATTTTTATAAAATATAAACCATATTGGAGTAAAATAGACACTAGCCAGAATTAAAATATTTCTGAAAAGTATTTGAAGTAAACAGGAGAGAAGAAAATGAAATAAATGTTTGTGTTTTCTTCAGCTTTAAGCCTAATTTATAGTAACCACAGCTTTGCATCGCATCACGATACTTAATAAATATTGATGCTAATAAAATAAACACAGTTTATATTATTCAGCACTGTTAATTAAGCGATGTTTACCCTTTCTCGCTTTGAAAAAAATGCGTCCTGTTTGAAAAAGGCCTTATCCTTTTTCTAATTAAAGGAATAATATTTGATATATGGGAAATTCAACGATATTGACTATAATAACTATTTAAAACACTTATCTTTTCTAAGAAATAAAAATAGAAAGTGATTAGAGAGATATAAAAAAGATTAGAATAAAGGAATGATAACTCTAACCCTTATACTAATTGATTTTTTATTACAAGGAAAATTTGAGCACCAGTCATAAAATATTTTTTTCTCAAACTTATATCTATAGGATCTCATTTATTATTAAGCAAATCGAATTTTTAAAAATATAAAACTTCATAGTCTTTTCTAATATACAATTTTTGTTCCAATATTATTGATTTTTCATATATGTATTAATTTTTTAAATAGTGGTACAAAAAAATAATAAATTCCAATTTACGAAAAAATCCATATAGATTTTTGACTAAATCATTAACAAACTAATATTAAGAACTACATACGAATCGTTTAAAAGGCACATCATTGCTTTATAATTGGAGGGTTTTTAATTTTTTGAGTTTGCTTTCTGCATTTATTGAAATAAAAATTAATAAGTGTTTTATAATAATATTGAAAAAGTTTCAATCGTATTGTACTATTAATTTAAAATTTCTCCTAGCCTTGTATATCTAACATAAATAACTGTTAAAATAAGATGCGAAAATTTATTTGAATTGTTAAAAAAAATATAAAAATTAAATTTTAAGTTTTAAGAATGATTATATAATTAATCAAATAAAATATAAACTCTTTCCCCACTAAAAAAATACATATATCGCATCAGTAGCGTTTAGTGGGGCTATGGGCTCAAGCTCTCAAAAGTTTGTAAATCCTCGAAATTTTTTATTTATTTTTTTGGATTTCCTTATTTTTATTACTTATAAACAGTATTTTATTATTTTATTTTTTTACTTTCTGAGATTATTAAAAATGAGTTTTTTAAAAAAATAAGCCCCTAACCCTTATAAATTGAAAAAGTTAGCGACTCCTCCATATCTTACTCATAATTAATCTCAATTTAATTGTAATGAAATACTGTTTAAAATTATATAATATAAAAAATTATTTGAAAACAAAGCGCCGGTCGCATAGTTTATCAAATTTCTGGATCATGTTGGTAGAATAATTTATGACCTTGCCATATTAACCCTTCAATACTCCGGTGAAAAAAATGACGTTAGTACTCGGGTGGGGTCTAATAGACCCCATTTTTAAATATATATATCTCCATTTATATTCATTATTTTTATTTAATATTTGGATATAAGATAGAACTAACCTTAAACTTGACAAAATATTTATTTATTTTTATTTCTTAAGCTTAGATTAAGGATGATGAGGATAAATATAATTTGTACCAAAATTTTCTAAAAAAGCTTACTTTTTTTTAAATTTCAAATATTAAATTAAAAAATTAACTTATCTATCATATAATCATGATAATTCATAATATGGATTCTTCAATATAAAAAAAATTACACTAATACATTCAAACAAAAAAAAATATAGAACTTTGAAATATGTTAAATTTGACATGTAAACATTTATTACATAAAACATTAATGTAAACATAAATTTATTTTACATATTTGAAAAAAAATATTTTGTTTTTTTTTATTTTGATGGTTAGATTTAAAAATTCCAGCTAAATAAAGATTTCCATAATGTCTTGAATTAAGTAGTGTTGTTAAACGGCTCATTTTGAGCCGATTTTTAAAAACGGCGAATACAATATTTTATTAGGAAAAATATTATGCAAGTCTTAGGATTTTGCTCGCAGGTGGCACTAAGGATTGAACATCTGTTAACTAAATCTCGAGGTTTAGATAATATTTTTCTGGCTAATATATTGAGTTAGCCGTTTTTAAAAATCGGCTCAAATTGAGCCGTTTAACAACACAAGAATTGGGTTACATCAACTTCTTAGCAGAACTTTAACTTTCATATTGATCAGTATAGTTTTTACATATAATTTAAATTTTTTATTGGTATCAATCATTTTTGGTGCTATGAACAAGTCAAAAAATTTTTTTGGAGTGTCAGCTTCTTTTCCTTATTCTTTTACTCCTGGCAGATGAAGAACTAAATTTTCTTAAGAAATAAAATATTCACAATATAATAATATTAAAAGATATATATTTACTTTATTATTTTTTAATAAATAATTTTATTATTAATTTAATGAACCTTTATTTACTACTCTATCATTGAGCAGGAGCTAGATGGTGAGTTGATATTTATAGACTTTAGCTCAATAATATCTCTGTTGATTTTCTCTGATTCATCAACGTGTTAATATGTTGACACAAATCTTTATAATGTTCTCGGGATAACATTTTCATATCCCGAAGTTTTGGGCACAAAAACGTCGAAATTTGGTGGAATATATATCTATTTGAAATTTATCCACAAATATTTCCCGGCATCTTTGCGATAGCTGGTTTAACTGAGGTTAGGATGCGCTAAAAAACTCAATATTTTATGATAACACAATATAACTTTGTGAATAGTGGGTTTTAAATCACTCTCAAGTTCATCACTCGCAATTTTAAAAGGCGTCAGAAACTTGATAAGATCCCTCATCATTTCAAAATCAATATTTTAGAGTCTAATCGACTCTCCTCTGGATTTGAGGATCTCCAATATTTCATTAAATTGATTAAAAATCGATCAATCATATTTAGCCTGCTATTCCATCTAGTCTCAACACACATATGGAGAGTTTTATCGAGTTGATTATTTAATAAAAAGTTAATTTAACATACCCACTCTGTTTCATATAAGTTACTAAACATTACAATCAACAAAACATTGATATATCTCCGAACCACTGTATTTAATAGATGAGAAGAACAATTTAATCTTTTATGATTTTCAAAAGCTTTAATCATAAATGCTCCTTGGTCGGTAATGATTGGAAGTTCCGATAAGTATGCCCTGCTGTATCCTGATATAAAGAATGCATTGATTTTTATAAATATTTTTAATGAAATCAATACCTAACAAGGCGAAATATCTTATAATTTCCTTTTTAATATTTTCACCTTTTTTCTTCTTCATACTTGCATGTAAATAATACAACTTTATTAAGTTTCCAGGAATCATTTAAGAAATGAATTGTAAGAGTTACATAGGATATTATCTTATAATCATCAGTCCAAAGGTCTGTGGTGGCTATAAAAAATTAATAATAATTTAACCATATTTTCATAAATTTGTTACCAGCACATCGACCCTTTTTCATATATGCGTTTAATTTCTGAAATAATTTATTGCGTATACCATCAGCAGTACCTATTAAATTTCTAGAAATTGTCGTGGGATTTGGAATGATGCTTTTAACATCAATATTTCCATATATTGAACCAATTTTGCAAAATATTGGCAACAATCAACAAAGCCTTCCCCATGAATTGTATCAAATGATCTCAGATCACGTCCACAAAACATAGTAAGCACCTTTGTACACTCTTTTTTTAATTTGGTACAACTTTTGAGTTTTTTGAGATCAGTACCAAAAAGGCTATCAATTGTTAATTGAGTCTTTTTACTCTATTGTATATACACATTTATGCCTTTTTAGTTGATTTGTGCCTAAAATAATTTAATAAGATCATATTTTATGTATAAATATCTAACCTGTTGTAATTGAATTATATACATTAATAAATTTGCAAATAATGCAAATCACATAATTAAATTTTTCTTTGTTTTCATCATATATAAATGAAAACTTTCCAGAAATCAGATTTGCCGCCATTGTCATTTCCCCTTACTTCATACTCATTGATCCTAATCTTTTAGCCAATTTTTTTTAATTTGGCATCCATTGAAATAATTTTTTTTATATGAGTCTATTTAATTAGGGCTGTGTCTAAAATCTAAAATAAATATTTAAAATGACTTTAATCAATTAGATTGAAATAAATATCAACATGCATTGAAAAACTACATGTTAGAAATAGGAATTATCCTATTTGTTTATTCATTTATATATTTTTGGTCCACTTCTTTAAATGACTATAACAATACTCAATCTCAAAAACTTTAACCTCTATCCTGTTTATAAGTTCAACCCATTTAAATTTTAAATAGAAATTAGTATAATATTAATAACTATCAATCTACTATTCAAAATCAACTATTTAAATACTAATAACAAAACAATACTAGATTTAAGAGTTTATCATTAATCTATTGAATTTTAGAACTAGTTTTAGATTCAATCTCTATATCTATTAGAATTTTTACTAGATTTGAGAGATGATTTAAATCTTTAATAATTAGTATTTCAACATTAAATTTTAACATTAGAAAAATTTAATATGTAAGAAAGATCTACTTACCACAGATTATGGTAAAAATAATATGGATAAGGACAATTTTACTACTACTAATTACAGAAAGCGAATAAATAAGGTTATTAGGATTATTTTAAAAATAATTATGACCAATTTGTATTTGGAAAAAAACAGCATTATAGAAAGTTTTATAGGAGAATGTATATAATAAAATAATAAATGAAAGAATAAAACTTATCTTTAGTACATAAAATAGTTTGTCTTGTCTTATCTTGTACCTCACTGGGGAAACACCCAATTAAGTGATAAAATATTTTGGTATCCGGTTGTTATGTAAATTATAAAATAATAATTGATAATGACATGACATGTTATTATGATTGACATTTTAAGGATAAAATGTGATAAATAAAAAATGATATGATTTTATAATTAATATAAATTATAATGACTATTTAGGATATTAATATTATTATTTATTTTTCGGGTCGGACAGCTCTTACAACCTGACCCGAGCCAGAACCCGAAAAAAACTTTTTTCATGTCCGAACCCGACCCGATCTCGCCGGGCTACGTACAGCCCGTGCAGTCGTCTAGGATACACTCATCTTTATAAGGTATAGACAAAAAAATAAATATTTTATTCAGATTGTAGGCGACCTCAGCGAAGGATTTTGCCTTAGTCAGTCTCGAAACTGCCGATCCAATTTCCTAAATATTCACTCTTCTCTTTAAGGTGGACATATACCACCTTTTTTAAGTTTTTTTAAAAATGTTTTTTTATATATATTTTTTCATATAATTTTTAATATATTCTTATTTTTTTTAAATATAATTTATTTTTATATCCGTTTATATGCATTTTATTTTTAAATTGAAACCGTTTTTTAAATAAAATTATTCAAAAAAAATTATATAATATTTAAAAGATATTTTATTAATGAGATAAATTTTTTCTAATGGCTCTAATTCATCCTGGAAAAGTCCTTTTTGAAGGTTACTCGTATCCCCTCCATAAAAAAATGCTTAAACAAAATGATATCTTAAGAAATATTATCATCAGCACTCCTAAATATCATCCGGTACTTGAAAAGCTCATATTCATCCTTCAAATATTGATGGACTAGCATCAATGAAATCCTATGCTAACATGAAGAAAATGTGCATACTCTTTACCAAAACCTCTTCAAAAATCGTTTGTCAGGGAGTCAATAAAAAGGACTTTAAGTAATCACAAGGCAAAGCACAACCATTCAAATTTTGAGATATTGCAAGACCTAGTTATTGAAGGTATCCATTGTATATACAGAAATTTAAAAATGTCTGATATGAGCGCAGTTAAAACTATCATTGGTTTGATTATTAATAATTTTTTGTATTTTTTTTAATTAGGGGGATCATATCGTAATCAGAGGGTGTTTTTACTATTTGTGTCAAGGTATACATGCAAAAATTCAGGAGTTAGGTCTGGAAAGCCTACAATGGCCTATAAAACTCTGTTTCTTTTGTGCCTGATGAACGGCTAGTCTTTGTTCCCTTATGTGATATGGCGAATGCTATGATACACCTAGGTTACCAAATGGAAAATATTCTCCATTATTTTGATAAAAATTATAAGGGAGTTCGTAAGGTTCGCTAAACAGATTTTGCAAGGAATACCTTGATGGGATGCACGGTCTGCCAGATTTCAAAAGAGTGATTATATATTAGATATCAATCAACCTATATAATAATAATAATTAATAAATATTTATTTTGTATATATATATAATTATGCCTTACCTAATAAAATAAAGATACCTTATGACAAAATTAGGCAAGCTTAGTTTACTTAATATCGTAATTGCCGATTAATATTATATCAAAAAAAATAATTATAGAAAATAATTTTTACGAAAATAATAATCCAAAGGTATTTTTTCCGGGGGTTTAGATGCCAAGGGATTTTATTACCAAGGGGTTTTTTTTCAAAGTTTTTTTCCTATTATCATAATAAATATATTGCTGCTATTTTATAATATGCGTGAGGGTGTATAGGGAGAGAACCTTTGCCTCCGGGGCGAGGTAGGGCGCGGGATCAAATCCTATCGTTGGCAAATAAATCCCTTTTCCGAAATCAAATCTCAATCTAAAACCTATTCCGACCTCGAATTTTGGGCCGGAACGTCCGTGTTGATAGATAGAAAATTTAACATTATGCTAGTCTCCTAAAATTTTATAATATTATTAAAATGATGGATAGTTGATAGATCAAAATTGAATTAACAAGAAGCTAAGAAAACGATCACCTATAGATTACGGAGATTATATATTAGATAATATATAACAAAATAAAGTTAATACAGTCTTAAAAAACATATATTAGAATATATAACAATAAATGATTTAAAATATGATATATTTATAATCTTTCAAATCGTAGAAAATTCAAAACATGATTAAACTTTTTAAATAGTCATGCGGAACAATTTGATTATAAGCTCGGTCCTGATTTACAAAATTATACTATTTCACGATCGGTCAGACTGGGCCGGATTTACCAGCGGGCTCCCTGACATTATATTTTGATTTATGTTTTATACATCATTACATTTTCAATACTTGTATTAGGAAAGCGATAATTTGTGGTGGGAAGGCCTGGTATCCCAATTTTTTGAAGACGACGCTAAGCTTACAATGAGCTTTTGCTTAGAAGATGGTCCCAAAAGATATTGTGAGTATTTTTTTTAATTAATTAAAATATTTTTTAAAATTATTTTATGTTTTATGCAATAGTTTTTTTAAAAATTATTTGCAATTATTCAACCGTCATGTATAATGTTTCAGTTTCATTTAAGTTTTAAGTTAAAAATTTTTTAAACGATTTTTATTTTTTAGAAATTTTATATCGGTTTGTTGCCGTTTGGAAATTTATATAGGTTATTTTTGGTTCGTTCCCGTTTTTGTAAGTTTTGATTATTTATTTTAATCATACCTATTTTTTAATATCTAATAAAAATATTTTGAAATCTTTAAAAAATGAAAACCAAACAAAAATTAAAGTGAATAAGTTAAATTTTTATTATTAAAAACTTGTAAAAAAAAGAGTAACGTTACATAACTACATATAAATCATATTTTATTCTTTAAATGTTTTGTGCTTATTATTTAAAATAAATATAATTTTAAAAACTGCGACTACTCGGTTGAAACTAGTTCTTAAGTATTTATAACGGTTTGGTTCTCTCTTTTTGAAATTTTGTTATAACTGTTCTGTTATGGATACGCTTCTAAAAATCATACCGGTTTCGCTCAATTTAGTTCGTCACCCTGATTATTTCTTTCTTTATATTTTGCTAATTTAATCGAATAATATTATGTAGTAGACTATACGAAATATGCAACATAATGGTTTCGTTTAATCAATTCTCAACTTACATTTATGATCATTTATTGCCCCTTTTATCCCCCCCCCCCAAAAAAAAACATTTACCCCTCCTTTTTATTTTAAAAATTGTTTCAATTCAAACAAACGCATTAATAAAGGTATAAGCCGCACCCTGATACCCAGATTTTTTCGTAGCGTTTTCGAGGGTGGCGCTATTGACTTGTATTTTCTTCCGAGGCATTGGAAAGAGATATACCATGGCCCGCACCCGCACTCTTCCGGTCATCCTAACAATTTGAACAGCAATAATGGGGAAAATTCTCCTTCCTTTTCCAAAAATCTTCACCCTCCCGCACCTCCTTTTCCTTCTTTTCTCACTATGGACTGCGAGCAGGCCACCATGGTTACTGTATTGGATAAGCCCATGTTAACCAAGGTTAATTAATTTTAATCATCTAACACTATTATACTATATTTCAGACGTATTTAAGATTTTGTCTATGTTTATTCATTATGTCTGGTTAGGCCTTCAATAAATAGAATCGAATAATAAAATATTCGTATTATATGCCTAAATTTTTAATCTAAATTAGTAGGGGTGTACCGATACCACTTTTTGGAGGCCGATCCGATATTTCCGATATTAAATTGATATCGGCCTATTATCGACCCGATATCTTATCTAATTTTGTATTCTGTAAAGATACCAATGGTTTTAAATTTTAATATACTTTTTATTAGTATAACATCTATAATTTAACTATACCATAACATGTCATTTGAATATATTATAATGATCAGTTATAGTTATATACAATTCAATTGCATTCTAAAAGTATATAAAATATTTTTATTGAAAAATCACTTATTTATATAATAAGTGTAAAAAAAAGTTCGGCAGTACTTATGTGCGACAGAGCTTACTATAACTTGTGAAAATCTCACAAAAAACGGGCAATCGCTTATTGATAGGAAACTTTGGTAATCCCCTTTTTATATTCAACCGCCTCACTTAAGAGGACTTAGGTATTTTTTTTTATATATTCAACTGCCTCACTTAAAAGGACTTAGGTATCCCTTTTTTTTAATATTCAACTGCCTCAATTAAGAGGACTTAGGTATCCTTTTTTTTTATATTCAACTGCCTCACTTAAGAGGACTTCGGTATCCCTTTTTTTATATATATTCAACTGCCTCACTTAAGAGGACTTAGGTATCCTTTTTTTATATATATTCAACTGCCTCACTTAAGAGGACTTAGGTATCCTTTTTTTTTTATATATATTCAACTGCCTCACTTAAGAGGACTTAGGTATCCTTTTTTTTAATATATATTCAACTGCCTCACTTATGAGGACTTAGGTAAAACGACACAAAATTTAAAGACTAAATAATTTATATATTAATAATAATTTTCTTACAACTATTTTCAAATACAAATTAGTTAGATCGGGCAAAAAGAAATATAATAATTTCCAATTTTTTAAAGCACAATAATATATTAAAATATAAAATAAAAATACGCGTGTATATATGCTTTTTCTTTTTTCTTGTCTTTATATACCGGTATTATTATTATTGTTGTTTTTTTTATATTTATTTTGTTTGGTTTTTTTATATTTTTTTGAAATATACGAAAAAAAAAATAAGCATTTATTATTAATATTTCCTTTTTACTCATATAACAACCAATATCATTACTTATCTCCGGAGTAGTCACAATTTTTAAAAAAAATATCATTTCATCAATTTTATTCACACTTACAACAGCTCCACCCTCTTTAAAATCCCGAATCATCGTCGGGCTCATCCAATAAATCCCGCAATTCCTCATCTGAAAACACCAAATCCAGCCATTCCTCCAATTTCTCACCTATGGATAGTGGGGGCGTCGATTCCCCGGTTCCCTCAATATTGTTAGCGTTTGAATCCAGGGTCTCTTCACGTCCTATCATTATTCCAATTGTTCTCCCCTGGGCTAGCTCCCTCCCCTTCCGTAGTCGCTGAAAGATCGACTAGAGGCCATCGGCCGGCTTCTTTTGGTATTGAAGTGGATGATGGAGATGTGGATCTTCCATCGGAATAAACGGATCTCACTTCCGCCACTGGTTGGACTGCCGAGACAAACCTTATGGGCGATCTTTTCCTGGATCGATTATTTGTCATAGGGTTCTCCCATCGGAGAGGACATCGGCTCCGCACATGTCCCCGCGCGCGACATTGGAAACAGACTCTATTGTCATGACCACTGGGTGACATCGGTTGAAAGGGGACCCTGGGTATTGGGAGCTCGTTCCTCGCTCTTCTTGGAATAATACTAAGTCTCACCTCGATCCCACTAAAAAACCAAGATTTATGCATGGCCATTCAGCAGACTGATTACTATGTCAAAAGTTTAATTAAAAAGAATTTTTTTTTTTAAAATCTAATATGTTTAACAAAATATCTCCTTCTAAAATTTTCTTTTCTTTTTTTTTTTTAAATAAATTCTTCTGAAAGTTTTTTTTTTTTTACGTTTAATAACCCAAAAATTTCTTTAAATGAAACTTAAAAGATTTTCTAACTTTTATACATTTTTTTTTTTTCGAATTTCATTCAACTCATCTACTCGATTTTTTTTTTATTACTTGGCAATGACATTGCCAATTGCATATTTTCCCCAAATCTTCGATATACTGTGGATGATTTTAATTTACGATTAAAACATACATGACATCTTCTTGATTTTATTACTTGGCCATGCCATTCCCAAATTGCATATTCTTCCCAAATCTTTGACATACTACGAATAATTTTAATTTACGATCTGAACGATATAACATTTCCAATTTTTAATTACTCTACAATTTTCTTTTATTTCAAACGTAATTAATCAACTTTAGCAATTGATACTTTCTCGTTATGTTTATCATTTTTTTTTTCTTTTGTGTTTTTTTTTATATTTCTTTACATATTTCGATTCCCCAATTTTAATTTTTCCAACAGCTCCCATAACTCCTTTCGACGAACAAATTTGTAAATTAGTCCCTATTTTCTCTCCCAATACATCAAAACCGGCATTATCTCTACCCTCTCGTATAACGAGCGTTATATTAAAATATAATTTCCCTCTCATATATTGAGCACAATATTATCGTAGTTCTTTTAAACGATACATCAGGCGTTATATTAAGATAATCGCATCCGCGGATATATATATATATTAAGTATCCCTATGTTATTTATTTTGGGTGCTATATCATGATACATATTCTCCAAAACTATAAGAGTTTTTTTTTTTAAAAGAAATTATTTCGTTTCCAATAAATCTTGATACTTCCTTTTGTTAACTTGGGATATTGGGGGGGGGAACGTTTCGTTTCATTAAACCACGTATATATATATATTTTTTTTTATTTTGGATAATATACTTCTACTCATACTCCCGAACGTAATCTCTCCGGCTCCACGCCCCTTTTTAGTTGATCCCTATGCCTAATTCCCTCTCTTCCGTCGGTAAACTTCACTCGATTTAGTTTGTGTCCAATGTTTTCCATGATCACCCCAGATTCACACTTTTTTGTACCGCCATATATTCTAGCCCACACGGTCTGTCCCGCTACAAATTCCGCTCTCATTTATCTCCCCTTCCACTTCTTGACTTGGTTTCTGCTTTAACAAATCCAATAATATCCGAGTTCGCCTCCCTAAAAACTTCTCTGCCGGAGATTGTTCTTCTCCCTTTCGACTGTTGTTGTAATATGCTACTGCTATCCAAATTTCCCCTCATTTTGATTTTCGTAACCAGTTTTTGACAACCGCCACCATCCTCTCCGCCTGACCATTCGAACTTGGGTGGTACGGCGGCGCCAAAATGTGTCTCGCCCCGGTTTGAACACAAAACAACCTGAACTGTCCACTTATAAAGGCTGGACCTCCATCCGATACTATTATCTTCGCCACTCCGAACCGAGCCCAAAGATTTTTTAACGTCTTTATCACCACCTGAGTTGTTAATCCCCTCACTTCTTTGTACTCTACCCATTTGGAATATGCATCCACCACGAGTATATACATTTTGGCTTCAAAGTCAAAGAAATCAACGTGTATGCGCTCCCATGGCTGTGTAGCCCTCGGCCATGCACTTTTCTTGTCTTTATGCGGCATACTCGCCCATGCATTACACATCAAACAACTCCGGCTCATATCTTCAATCTCTTTATTCATCCCAGGCCACCACACATATTCACGACCCCACTGCTTCATCTTTTCAATTCCTTGATGTCCCGCATGAATCATGGCCTTTACCTCCTCCCTTAATTTGTATGGCACGACTCCTCTATTTCCTCGTACCACGCACTCGTCTACTATCGCCAACTCTTTCTCTACATGTTTATATTTTTTATCTCCATCCCGCCACTGCTTTCGACCTTGTATATACGCTTTAATCCGCGTCAACTCGCGATCTTTTAACGTGGCCTTTCTGAGTTGTTCCCATGTAACCGGTCCCCCTTTAGATATTCCTACTATCGTCCTAATTAGTCCGTGTTCATCCTCTTCCTCCATATCTTTAGACCCACTCTCTTCACAATCTTCTCCCGCTCCACACCTAGAAAGAATATCCGGTAAGTAATTCTCTTTTCCTCGCCGATATCTCAACTGGACATCAAAACTGCCTATCATTAATAGCCATCTCTGCAGTTTAGGCGATAGCATCAGCTCCTTGTTATCCTTCCGAAATAGATGCACCAGCGGGTTGTGATCCGTGTATACTATAAATCTGCGCCCTATTAAATATTCTCGGCATTTTGTGAGTCCAAAAATGACGGCTAACGCTTCTTTTTCAATAACCGAATATCTGGTCTCCGCCGCTCTAAAAATTCTCGAGAAAAATAACACAGGTCTCTCCAGGCCGTCTACGAAATGCAATAACGCTCCTCCTACACCTCTATTGGACGCGTCTACGGCTAACATCACCTCCAGATCATTGTTGAAACACATTAAAACTGGCTCTCTCCCGATCCTAGATTTTAACTCCTCAAACGCCTCCTCCTGTTCATTCTTCCAATCAAATCTTTCTCCTTTCTTTAACAATTTATACAACGGCGCCGCTATTTGTGCGAAACCCTCAACAAATCGGTGATAATAATTTACCATTCCGAGAAAAGCCTGCACCTCCCCTTTATTACTTGGCTTTAGCATACTCGTAATCCCAGTCATGTTTTTATCCAATGGTCTCACCTCCATTCCCGTGATTTTATGCCCCAGATATATGACTTCCGACACGCCTAAGACACTCTTTTCAGCGCTTGCCCGCAACCCCTTTTCTTTAATTCTTCTAAAGACCTCCTCCAACCTATTTTCATGTTGTTCAGGAGTTTTTCCCGTCACCAATACATCATCCATATAATAGAAAACCCCTTCTAAGCCCTGGAACACTGCTGCCATCGTCCGTTGAAAAATTGGTGCCGAAACGCTTAGTCCAAAAGGTAACCTACAAAAGGCGTATAATCCCCTCGGCGTAGTAATAGTCAATAGATTCTGCACCTCTGGTCTCACCCGCAATTGTAAATAGGCGTTCGAAAAATCCACCTTTGAAAAATATACGCTTCCCTTTAGACTGGCCAATATCTCTTCAATACGTGGCAAAGGATATTTCACTTCCACAACCCACGGGTTTAGCGTGACCCGGAAATCCGCGCACAAACGGAGCTTTCCGTTGGCCTTCTTCACCGGCACCAACGGTGTTGCCCACTCACTATAAATCCCTTTCTTTACCCACTGATCCAATTCTATTTCCACTTCTCTTCGCCATTCGAATGGTACTCGTCGCAATCCACAAAATTTCGGCACACAGCCCTCCTTCATTTTAATATTAACTTCATAGTCTCTCAAACATCCCAATTCTTCATCAAATTCTTGATAATTATCCACCAATTTACGTACTCCCTCTTGCACTTTGCGCATTCCTAATTCCATCTCTTTATTTCGCCATTCCGCGTCGCTATCCAGATTCATTTCCGTCTCCACTCCTCGAATATCCGCGTTTCCTCCACCTTTACATTGCATTTCCTCAATCTCCACTGTCCATTCCTCTGGCAACCCTATTTCCTTTAAAGAATTCACATCGTAATCTCTCCTAACATTTTTTCTCACTTTCCCCCTAACCGTTCCCTTCTCCTTCTTAATACTCGCCAATGAGTTCCCCCGTTTACTCCCCAATGAGTCCCCCCACCCCCCTCCCCCGATTACTCCCCAATGAGTCCCCCCGATTACTCCCCTGAGTCCCCCCGATTACTCCCCAATGAGTCCCCCCGATTACTTCCCCATATTTCTCTCATAGATTCATTTTCCCCTATTTTCCTCTTAGAAACATGCGTCCCTATATCTCCCTTAGAATTCACTTCTCTTATTCTCTCATCTCCTACGAATATTCTCGTCTCATTCGCAGCTTCTTCCCTTAGCTCTATGATATTTCCCCGCTCTCTCCCCTCCCTATTCCTACTAAACGCTGCCTCGAATTCCGATAACGCTTCTCCGTATTCCTCTGATACGTTACCATACACATCTTGTCTAGTCAAGGGTACAAACACTCCCCACCATGCAAATACTCCCCAAAAACTATACCATGGCCCTATTCGGGTGATCCAGTCCCAACCCATCACCGCCTCAACCCCCCGATTTATAATCCATAAATCTATTATCTCCACTCTTTCTCCCAATGTCGCTTCTATTTCAACTCTCCCCATTACAGACACTGGTGACCCATCGAATTACCGTATTCTCAATCTTTCATTTGCGATCATCTCATCAGGCCAAATACTTCTATATTTATCGTATCCAATGACCGAAATAGCTGCTCCCGTGTCAAATAACATTGGTACCAGGCTCCCATTAAAATTTATCATTACTCTAGGACAAGGATCATGAACCATATTCTCTTGTATCATATTTATATATCCCATTAATTTTATTTTTCCATGAGATGACCCTTTGCGTATCTCCTCTAACCTCCTCGGCCTGACCCGTGTATTTTTATTGCCATCATATAGTCACAAATTTCCGCATTCTCTCGTCACATGTCCCATTTTCCGGCATCTAAAGCACTCCATTTTCTGCTCTTTGGTTTCTTCTATATTAGGCACCATAATCTTTGCAATTTTCTCACTCCCAATAGTCCGCACGTTTGTAGTATTTTGACCCATTCCTCTCGGTGGAAAACCCCCTTTTGAGTCAAAATTTCCAGTATTACACTCTTCTTTATTGTGTCCAAATCTTCCGCAACCAGCGCAACGCAATTTCTCTCGTTTTCCCGGACAATACGGGGCTATATGTCCAAATTTTCCACATTCAAAACATTTACTTTCCCGACAATCTCTCACCATATGACCCTGTCTCCCACAATTATAACAACTCAAATTCATATTTTCTCTTCCTCGTGAATCAAACCCCGATCTCATTTCCATTCGTCTCCCTTGTGAATTCTCTCTTGATCCTTTATATGGATCCAATATTTGATTGTATCCATATCCTCTGTACCGAATTCCACTCTCAGGGTTATTTACCCTTTCATTTCTATTTACTGCTTCGACTTCACTATCAGTCCATCCTTTGATTAATTCCTGCACTGGTAACCATGTAACTCGGCCCATCATATCTTCCTCTCCATTGTGTCCTTCAATTGTCAAAGTTTGTCCCTTTATCCTCACGCTTCGGCTTTTCCTAATCCTTCTTCCCAGGATTAAACTATACATCCATATTATTAAGACAATCAACGCTCCGAAAATATAATATTTTATTTCCCAATATTTCACAAATTTTAAACTCTTCATTACTATCTATAAAAAGTTTATAATCAACTTCAAAATAAATATTTTGGTTATTTGCAACGTTAGTAGATAAGATAATATTAATAGTGTAAATAGTCCGATGATGCACATATACATTCACCAACTTTTCAAATTTTGATAATTCCCGATACAATCCGAAATAAATTTTTAGGCGTTTAGATATATGATCCCCGTATACCTTTTTATATATAAAATAATTATTGACGCTTTCTATTCCCATAGCTTACTATAACTTGTGAAAATCTCACAAACAACGGGCAGCACTTCCGTGCTACAAAGCTCTTATTAGACCTTATTGTGAAAATCGCTTATTGATAGGAAACTTTGGTTATCCCCTTTTTATATTCAACCGCCTCACTTAAGAGGACTTAGGTATTTTTTTTTATATATTCAACTGCCTCACTTAAGAGGACTTAGGTATCCCTTTTTTTTAATATTCAACTGCCTCAATTAAGAGGACTTAGGTATCCTTTTTTTTTATATTCAACTGTTTCACTTAAGAGGACTTCGGTATCCCTTTTTTTATATATATTCAACTGCCTCACTTAAGAGGACTTAGGTATCCTTTTTTATATATATTCAACTGCCTCACTTAAGAGGACTTAGGTATCCTTTTTATATATATTCAACTGCCTCACTTAAGAGGACTTGGGTATCCTTTTTTATATATATATTCAACTGCCTCACTTATGAGGACTTAGGTAAAACGACACAAAATTTAAAGACTAAATAATTTATATATTAATAATAATTTTCTTACAACTATTTTCAAATACAAATTAGTATAGATCGGGCAAAAAGAAATATAATAATAAATAAAAATACGCGTGTATATATGCTTTTTCTTTTTTCTTGTCTTTATATACCGGTATTATTATAATTGTTGTTTTTTTTTTATTTATTTTGTTTGGTTTTTTTATATTTTTTTGAAATATACGAAAAAAAAAGTAAGCATTTATTATTAATATTTCCTTTTTACTCATATAACAACCAATATCATTACTTATCTCCGGAGTAGTCACAATTTTAAAAAAAATATCATTTCATCAATTTTATTCACACTTACAACAATAAGTAATAACATTAATCTATTTACATAATAAGTAATAAACAAACATATTATAAAATTTGAAATAAATATTTAAATTAATATTTAAAATTAATATATCGAAGTTTTCTTTAAAGAAATAAAATTTCCAATTTATCAGAGGTAAGTCTGCAGTGATGGGGACTGTAAATATCACTAGCTTCACTAAAAATAGATTCTGAAGAGATTATTGCACACTTTTATAATCAGAAGGTGAAAAAATAATAATATGGCAGAATGGTTATTAACTAATTATTACTATTAAAAAAATTAAACATAAAAATGGATTTCGATTTTATTATAAAAATAAATGGTTTTTTAGATATAACTTTTTAAAAATTTTATAATATTTTATTTTTGTTAAAAACGCCATTTTTTATCGGATCAGAAAATTTTATAATATTTGCCGATAACCAATATTTTAAAATAGGTGAGCTATCGGCCCGATCCGATATAAAATATCGGTACATCCCTTATTATAAGTAAAATACAATTATAATAACTCACTAATTGTAATTTCAAAACAAATTTATTAAAGGCAAAGTTTTCCTAATTGTTTCTTATTTTAAATGTATTCTATTTTTGATAAACAATGACCGTAAGAATAGACGTTCATGGCTATTATTCCATCTCTTACTGATGGCTTTTTTTTACAATATACATTTTTTGTATGTTATAATTTGGTTTTAGGAAATTTTAAATAAGAAGTGACTATCACAATAAAATAATAATTCAAGTTCTAATACTTGATTAGAGCGCTCTATTTATTACAAACAGCATCAATAATTCTTACGAATATTTTAAGTTTATTATTCGTCACATCTTTAAAATTATTATTCCTATTCGATTTGAATTTTTTGAAGAATAATTTTATTCATGATCGTAAATTTCGAATATCGAATAATTTTCGATAGGTCTATGTCAGGGATATCTAGTTACATTGAATTAGTTACAATAGGATAGGAAGGATGAATATAATTTTATAGGCAAAACTTTAAATAAAATACACTCTACATTGATAATTTTCTAGTATATTATTTAAAAGTACTTATCGAAATATACTTTCAGGAAATCCTTAATTATGATACATGAATTATAACTTAATTTTGCTCTTAAAAAGATTAAACAATGTAATAAAAATAATATTCATCCATTAATTATGTGAACATTATCAATAGTGTAAACGTTACTTAAAAAAAAGGAGCCCGTTATCGTTACTTTGTGAAATAAGGAACGCGTTATTTAAAATACTAAACATTATATATAAATCCCCCCCCCCCCACTCCATAGATGATAAAATAAAATTATACAAAAATAATGTTCTTTTTGTAACAATTTTGATTTATTTTTAATAACAATTTTTCAAAATTTTGACCAGATAAAGCGCTTAGTGTTCATCACATCTTCGTTGTGCTAAACACACTTTCAACTAGCGCAGAGGATGGGAGGGTTGTAATATATTTAATAAATAAAAATTTTACTTGGGGAATTTATTAAAAATATAAATTATCTTTATTTTCAAAAAATCTTATGAATTTATAAAAATAAATTTTTCGCCTTCACAAGAATCTTCATTTAATCTGAATTCATGTTTTTATAGATTTAAGCTGCTGGACATCGAGGTTGAAGTATTTGAAGCACAGTCCACTTATAAAGAGTAAACTTAGTGCCCTTAATTTTCTTTATTTGTGTAAAAAATGTTTCATACTGGGGAATGAGTAAAGTTAAATCATTTTTATCTGAAGAAATAAGTACTATCAACATATAAAATTAATTATACATACCTCGATTTATTCAATATTAATTAGATTAACAATTTTGACTATAAATTTCAACCACAAAAATGAAATAAAATTAATAAAGGACTTTGTTGGTTGATCTAAAAACTTGCCATAATTATTTATAAAATTATAAAAAAATATAATATTTTTTAAGAAAAAATTTAAAGTAATGTTTACGTTATCGTTACTCATAAAAGGAACGCTTTACTCGTTATATTTAAAACAAGTAATGAATGGCGCTCCTCCTCATAAGGATAACGCCTTATTAATAACGATACTTACCGATTTAACTTTGCAGCACTAATTATATAGAAACCTAACTTATGCTTACATAAGATTGTATCGGAAGGGCGTCTCATATTGGACTTTTTCGTATTGGACGATATTTTACGTATAAAAAGATGGCATTTTATTATTCGACACCACACGGAATTGATCCCACGAAACATACTCGCCATGCAAGTAAGAGATATATGAAATATACTATTTTGGTAATTTTTCATGTATTTTTTAGGATATGTCCTTTCTTAGTCTCTGCCGATAAAATAAAATATGGGATTATTTTTATCCAGTGTTTATCAAGCAGGATTTTGATCCACTACGATTTCTCTCCTTAATGTTTATTTTCGATGCAATATTTTTACTTAATCTTAAAATAAGCAAAATTATGAAATAAAAAATTAATTTTATTAAAGAGCTTGTCTTGCTCATTCCCTATCATAAATATTTTAATTTCGCTTCCCCCCCCCCTCCACTCAATGTTTAAAATTATATATAATCCTGCCCGTTGCAGACCGCTAGTCTGTATAGCTTTAATATTTTTATAAGCCACTAATTAGTTTTTAGAGCTGTTTAACAGTCTTTCTTTTACTCATATATGATTTATTTGTATTTCAAAACATAATATCTGTTATTTTTAAGGACCCCTCAGTGCTCGAACAGTTATCAAAAAACGTCACTAGGTCAGGCCTGACAAACACCACTTTAAATTATCTCAGAGTAAGAAGTTTTATCTACCCCCTTTTTCCTTTCTTTTTGCTGTTGCTAATATATTAAATTTTTATTATAAACTTATACAAGATATAACTACTTAAGTTAATGCTTCTTTAACACTTTTAGTTGCAGTTATACAGCGTATTAAAAAGGGACTTATCGAATTATATGACTTTAATAAAACATTAAAAAAAAATTTTTAAAAATAGTTCCTTATATGAAGAAATGTTCAATTTTAAATAAATCTTAATTATCTTACCTCTCCCTTAAAATAAATTTAATATAAGTTATGTGTAATACTTGAACCAATGGCCGAATTGATGTCACGGCACAAAGCATATGCGTTGTCACCTAGAGATTGCATGAAAACAACGCTCTTTCAAAAATGGCAAAAGATTATGGGGAATAGTGGTACATATTTAAAAAAATGTAGATCCATTTTATTTAAAATTAGGATTGTTGCATAGAATAAGGCATTTTTTCTAATTTTATAATTTATTTGAAAATGAAAGTCCATTTCAATCATTATACCTCGTCCTAGCTTTTCCAAATTGGTTACGAATTTAATATGAATTTTGTTATTAATCCTATTAAACATACGTGTCAATATTTCATAACTAAAATTACGAATTTTTCGAGAAATACATTTCGGGATCATCCTTTTTATAAACTATTATAAATGACACAAAATAAAATATAAGGCGAAATGTCATAGGTCAAAATATAATTTAACATAGAATGTTCATATATTACTATATTTCAGATAAAGCCAAGACAATTTTTTTCACATAAACAATATTATTTAACCGCCATAATTTAAAGATAGATGGATGCAGCATTCAATCCTTAGTTTGGTTTATTAACTAATTTAAGTGAAATTACTGGGCATTAGATTTAAATTATATGTATTTTTGCTAATCTTATTAATAATTTTGACTAATAGATCATGTAGTTTCTCACCATCCTTCTCCCTTAGGACCCTCAACTAACGGCGCTGCCTTATTTCATCCACATGCTCAGCACAACACCCCCCAAATTATGCACGGGGTAGCTGGCCCAGGAGGTATGCCGCCTATGAATATGATGCCAGGAGGCGGCATTACCCAACACCACCATCGCTTACTTGGCCACCCATCTAGCGTCAATGGTCGACCTTCCCTCTCTAATTTGGGAGTAGCTGGAGCATACGTCAATGGTAATGGCAGCAATAACTTAAATAATAATCTCAATAACCCTGGCACATCTGTCTCCTCGCTACCTCCCACTACCACCAAACAACCGAAAACTAGGTAATAATGCCTTTTATATCAGTTATAAAATCGACGGTATGCTTCTAATTTAAAAAAGATTATATAGTTACGTTATTTTAAAAATAATATGATCCATTAACATAAGATGGTGGTAACATCATCAATAGCCTGAAAAACATTATTTAATATTTCCTTCTTATTCTTTTTTCCTTATTGGTTATAACAATTAAAAATGAAAAGTTTAAAAATAAATAGGTGAGAAATATTTACTAGAAAATAAAATTTATCTGCTCCAATTTTTTTTTTACTATAGTGGGTCCTAAAAAATTTTAATTACCCTGTCTGGTTTTATAAATAAACATTTATTAGCTCTTATAAATTAGTTCAATAAAAATATATCTAAATTTGTTAGTATATATTAGGGCTGTGCAGATCCACATATTTTTCACCGATCCGATACCCGATCCAATATTTATACTGATTTTTAATCACCCCCATTTGAACCAAATGTAATTAAGAAATCAATATTTCTTAAGCAAAAATTCTAATTATGAATTTAATTTAATTTTTTTTATTTCTACAATTAAGACTATAATAAAAAAAAATATATTTAATAATATATCCATTTTATGTTAATATGAATTATAAAATAGTAATATTTAATATATAAAATATAATATATTAAATTTTTTTAATAAATATGAGAGCCTCCAGATTTTTTGGGAATAAGCTTCTACGATATGGACTATCTATATCTCCTGCCGTACTAAGGCAGACTCAGATGATTCCGCAGATAACGCATTTTGCAAAATTATGTCTTGTAAAATATTTTCATAATTCAGATACCATATTTAAAAAAAATATTTTATTTAAAGTATAAATAAAAAAATTGGCGTTATTTAAAAAGATTTAAAATAAATTAAACTTTGAGTGTTCCTTTCTATTTTTATAAAAAGAAACTTTTAAAATACTATATATCTGTTTTAAAAAAGAAATATAATTTAAAAAAATAATTAAGAAAATATTATAATAATGTAAAATAAATATACAAAAATAAAATAACAAAAAAAAGAAAAGTAAAAAATCGGATCGATTTTTTACAGGTATCCGCCCGATCCGATATTTTTGGAAAACGCTAAATATTGGTACTGATCCGATCCGATATTTAATCGGCACAGCCCTAGTATATATTTTATTTAGTAGAGAATAAATAATATTTATCTAGAAATGATTTTTTTATGCCCAAACAGGATTGAGAACCCGAACCCTTCAATCCCTCAATATTAGTATTGTTAATTGGTTGTGTAAAACCCAGACCTGGGGTTTGGGTCTAAAAATCGACTAAACCAGCTTTGAGCACGAACCCCAGGTAGTGTTGTTAAACGGCTAAGCCGAGTCGACTTAGCTGCGACTCGAGCCTAGTTTCTAGTCGAAAAAAACGACTTTGACTCGAGTCGACTAAATGAGCCACATTGGTCGGCTCGCTTAGTCGGGTCCTGTACTTGACTCGTTGGGTCAGCTCAATTTTTTTGTTTTTTTTTATAAAATCTGGTAAATTGCTAAATTTTGGGAAACTGATTAATGTGAACAAAACTATAATAAGAATATGTTGTTTTTAAAGTTTTTCGAATTTTTTTGGCATAAATGGACTAAAATAAGTATTGCTAATATGTTTAAATAAAATTTTAGTGAAAATGTACCCTAGATAAGTGACAATTGTCTAATCATTGTTTTTAAAGTTTTTCGAATTTTTTTGACGTAAATGGGCTAAAATAAGCATTGCTAACATGTTTTAATAGAAATTTAGTGAAGATATACCCTAGATAAGTGACAATTGTCATAATCGTTGTTTTTAAAGTTTTTCGATTTTTTTTGACGTAAATGGGCAATAAGCATTGCTATGACGTAAATGGGCTAAAATAAGCATTGCTAACATGTTTAAATAGAAATTTAGTGAAGATGTACCCTAGACAAGTGACAATTGTCATAATCGTTGTTTTTAAAGTTTTTCTAATTTTTTTGACGTAAATAGGCTAAAATAAGCATTGCTAACATGTTTAAATAAAATTTTAGTGAAGATGTACCCTAGAAAAGTGACAATTGTCATAATCGTTGTTTTTAAAGTTTTTCGAATTTTTTTGACGTAAATGGACTAAAATAAGCATTGCTAACATGTTTAAATAAAATTTTAGTGAAGATGTAACCTAGATAAGTGAAAATTGTCATAATAGTTGTTTTTAAAATATTTCGATTTTTTTTGACGTAAATGGGCTAAAATAAGCATTGCTAACATGTTTAAATAAAAATTTAGTGAAGATGTACAGTAGATAAGTGCCAATTGTCATAATCGTTGTTTTTAAAGTTTTTCACATTTTTTTGACGTAAATGGGCTAAAATAAGCATTGCTAACATGTTTAAATAAAAACTTAGTGAAAATGTACAGTAGAAAAGTGACAATTGTCATAATCGTTGTTTTTAAAGTTTTTCGAATTTTTTTCACGTAAATGGGCTAAAATAAGTATTGCTAAGATGTTTAAATAAAATTTTAGTGAAGATGTACTCTAGATAAGTTTAAATTTTCATAATCGTTGTTTGTTTTTCGAATTTTTTTGACGTAAATGGGCTAAAATAAGCATTGCTAACATGTTTAAATAAAATTTTAGTGAAGATGTACCCTACTGATAAGTGACAATTGTCATAATCATTGTTTTTAAAGTTTTCGAATTTTTTTGACGTAAATGGGCTAAAATAAGCATTGCTAACATGTTTAAATAAAATTTTAGTGAAGATGTACCCTAGATAAGTGACAATTGTCATAATCATTGTTTTTCGATTTTTTTTGACGTAAATGGGCTAAAATAAGCCTTGCTAACATGTTTAAATATAATTTTAGTGAAGATGTACCCTAGATAAGTGACAATTGTCATAATCGTTGTTTTTAGAATTTTTTTGACGTAAATGGGCTAAAATAAGCATTGCTAACATGTTTAAATGAAATTTTAGTGATGATGTACCCTTGATACAGGGTGTCCCATTCAAAAAAAGAAAATCATAATATTTTTTAATTTTTTGTCAATTTTTCTTAAACTTTTATTTATTTTAGTTATTCCTTTTTAATTTATTTCTAAATTTTTGCGATTTCTTTACGTTTTTTTTCTTACTGTATCTTTTCTCAATTTATTTCTAACCTTTTGCGATTTTCTTTACTTTTATTTTTTCTTACTATATCTTCTCTCAATTTATTTTTCTTCAATTTATTTTTAACAATTTACGTTTTTTTTATCATACATACAGATATAATATTATTTTTATGATTTATACAATTTCTTGTTGGGACTGTGATGATTGTACAGCTGAATATAAATAACTCGAATTAAAATCCATGGAAATATACTTAAGAAAAATTAAATTTATTTAGTCTGTCTTCCCTATTGTTTTAAATAATAAAAATTTTCTAATACGTTAAGAATTTGAAAATGATTATTTTTTATTAATTTAAATATCGTTTGGTATTACAGTTAAGGTAAACCAAACGATTAATATATAATTTAGCAATTGTAATTATATTGTCTGCCAAAAACTTTAAATATAATTTTAAAAAATAATTATCAAAAATTAGAAGAAAAAATAGATAAATGCTCAAAAAAAAAGATTAAAAATGACCAGATTGAAAAGGTTAAAAATGTATGCAAAAGATTAAAATGTATAAATCATAAAAAGATATTTTATCTGTATGTATGATGAAAAAAAACGTAAATTGTTAAAAAAATGGACCTAAATTTATAAATTGAGAGAAGATAAAGAAAAATAAAAGTAAAGAAAATCGCAAAAGGTTAGAAATAAATTGAGAAAAGATACAGTAAGAAAAAAAACGTAAAGAAATCTCAAAAATTTAGAAATAAATTAAAAAAATAAATAAAAGTTTAAGAAAAATTGACAAAAAATTAAAAAAATATTATGATTTTCTTATATTGAATGGGAAACCCTGTATGTAGGGTACATCTTCACTAAAATTTTATTTAAACATGTTAGCAATGCTTAGTTTAGCCCATTTACGTCAAAAAAATTCGAAAAACTTTAAAAACAACGATTATGACAATTGTCATTTATTTAGGGTACATATTCACTAAAATTTTATTTAAACATGTTAGCAATGCTTATTTTAGCCTATTTACGTCAAAAAAATTCGAAAAACTTTAAAAACAACGATTATGACAATTGTCACTTATCTAGGGTACATCTTCGCTAAAATTTTATTTAAACATGTTAGCAATGCTTATTTTAGCCCATTTACGTCAAAAAAATTTGAAAAACTTTAAAAACAACGATTATGACAATTGTCACTTATCTAGGGTACATCTTCACTATATTTTTATTTAAACATGTTAACAATGCTTATTTTAGCCCATTTACGTCAAAAAAATTCGAAAAACTTTAAAAACAACGATTATGACAATTGTCACTTTTCTACTGTACATTTTCACTAAATTTTTATTTAAACATGTTAGCAATGCTTATTTTAGCCCATTTACGTCAAAAAAATTCGAAAAACTTTAAAAACAATGATTATGACAATTGTCACTTTTCTACTCTACATCTTCACTAAATTTTTATTTAAAGATGTTAGCAATGCTTATTTTAGCCCATTTACGTCAAAAAAATTCGAAAAACTTTAAAAACAACGATTATGACAATTGCCACATTTCTACTGTACATCTTCACTAAATTTTTATTTAAACATGTTAGCAATGTTTATTTTAGCCCATTTACGTCAAAAAATTCGAAAAACTTAAAAACAACGATTATGAAAATTGTCACTTTTCTACTGTACATCTTCACTAAAATTTTATTTAAACATGTTAGCAATACATATTTTAGCCCATTTATGCCAAAAAAATACGAAAAACTAAAACAACATATTCTTATTATAATTTTGTTTACATTAATCATTTTCCCAAAATTTAGCAATTTACCAGATTTTATAAAAAAACAAAAAAATTGAGCAGACCCAACGAGTCCAATACATGAGCCGACTACACTAGCCGACTAAGCGAGCTGACTACATGCGCCGACTAAGTGAGTAGGCTCATTCGGCTCCTTGATTGGCTTGAGTCGGAGCCGTTTCTTACGACTCGAGTCGCAAGTCGTAAGAACTCGACTTTTTAACAACACTAACCCCAAGCACAGACCCGGGATTCAGACCCGTGGTTTAGACTCGCAAATAAATAAAGTTATTCCAAATAGTAAATAAAAAAATTTCAGCGAAATGTAATGGCATCTGAGTTTAGATAGTAAAGCTCTGCAGGCAACTCAGCTTAGGGTTAAAAATGTTTTAATCGGGACCACCTAGAGAAATACCAAAAAATGGGATTAAAATGAGATGTTGGTTAGCCAAGAGATTATTTCCGGCTATACCATCCTTGTTCAAAATTAGATACGAACTTTCTGGCCGGATTTGTTTAATTCCATCGCTATTTTTAAAACACGTATTGATTTTTTTTCTAATTTTAGAAATGTATTTTAGACAAGTACATTTGTTAACATTAGTTCCTAAATTTAGCAAGATTGAGCTTGAATGGGATATTTAGTATAATTTTGGTTTTTATTTAGAGGAGGGGGGTAATAAACAAGCGTCTTTTTCTCCTGCCTATTCTGAAGTCGAAATATCTAAAATCAATTTACACTTTTTATATAGGTTTAAAAGTTAAATTATCGGAAGTTTTTAAAAATTTTTTAATGTTTTTCTCAAAATTTTCTTTCAACTTCATGTTTTAAAAGTAAATTTGTTATTTTAATTATTTTTGTAAACAAAATATTTTTATCTGAATAGGTTTTATTCATTCACAGCACAACACTGAAAATTAATAAACTTAACTTCAAAAATATTAAAAAAACGGAAATTAATTTTAAAAAAAATTTTCTATATAAATAACTTAAAAAATAATTATTAATAAACAACTTCAAAAATAGAAAAAAAACGCATGTTGATTGTTGACGATAATTATGGCAAAGTAACATGTTTTCTTAAATATTTTGAAGTTGTTTATTAATTATTTTTCAGTTTTGTGAATGAATGATAAAAATATTTTATACAAAAATAATCAATATAACACATACTTTTAAAAACTTGAAAGAAAATGTTGAGAAATACATACAATAATTTTAATTTTAAATCAAACCAAATATATTTTTAGCCAGCGAAAAATGGCTATACCAAGTGTTTTAGCCTAAAACTATCACTCTTTCGTTTCGGGGTTATCTTAAAAGATGGCTCAAATTTGAAAGAAATTAATATAAATTAAAACGCCTCAATGTTAACGGATTTTCTTCAGCAAGTGCCTGAAGATTGAGCCGAGTTAACTTGTATTTAGCCATTACCCAATTATAGCAATTATACAAATTTTATAAAAAGTGTAAATTGAAGATTTTATATATTTTGAATTCAGAATTGGCAGGACAAAAAGACTCTTGTCTAAAAAGTATTCTAAATATCCCATTCAAGCTCGATCTTGCCAAATTCAGGAACAATATTATCAAATGTACTTGTCTAAGTTACATTTTTAAAATTAGAAAACAAATTAATACGTGTTTAAAAAATAGCATGAAATTTAACAAATCCGGCCAGAAAGTTCGTTTATAATTCTGAACTAGGATGTTATAGCTGGGAATAATCGTTGGGTCATTCCATCTCAAATGAGCAAAAAATGAGATTTTCGGCCGACCCCCTTCGTTTTTTTAAAATTTGTTAATCAAAGAAAGGTTAGTGTAGTTAAGAAATAGCCAAAATTTTAGCTTCGTATTTTATATTTTTGGAGATATTAGGGTTCAAAGTGGCAAAAATGACGTATTTTTATCATTATCTGACTTTATTCAATTTAGCATATCTTAAAAACTACATAATTTTAAATAACAAATTTAATATCAAAATTACGTACAAAGATTCTACTTTCAGATAAAAAAAAATTTTTAATTTTTTTTCCAATTCGGGTCATTCAATATGCAAGGACTAAACAATTTTTTGGAAATAATACGTCCTTCAATTTAAAAAAAATTTTTAGTAGTCATTACTAAACTCTTCCTTTATATTTATAAAAAAAATTGGTCTGGGACGCGGCCATCTTCATTCTCAAAATTGATAAAAATGTTTAAAAAAGTGTATAAATAATTTCCCGAAAGGGGGCGTCTTTGTATAAAATTATATATTAATCAGTTTTTAATGGTTTTTCTTGAGCTATTTGATATAATTTAAAAAATTATTCATCTTGTAAGTGAAAATACCAAATGGGGCTTTCATTCAATTATAGAAATTGTCTATCGAAAAAATTTATTACTTTATTTATAATTTATTATAAAATTTTTTGCCCATATAACATATATTTAATGAATATTAATAAAATATGTCCAACCAAGTTTCGAGTTCTTGAATAAAATCTTGTGCATTTCATATATGACGCCAAAAAGAATATCAAAATTTTCGCTACTCAATTTTTTAAAATAATTTGATATTTTTAAAATATTACAAATATCAATTTATTATTATTATGAAATTATTATGTACAAAATAAAAATATTATTATCATAAAATTACCCAAAACAATATAAATTTTGGATAGGATTTTTTAAAATCGGCATATCCCTACTTGTAAATAAGAATAACAATAAATGAGTGTTTCAATCAATAAAATAAATTTATATGGGCAAATGTGTTGACCAGGGTCAACGCATTTGTGCAATCAAATAGAAATATTGTTTCGTTCTAAGGACATCAAATTTATAACATACAAATAATGGCTATCCGTAGATAGAACCATTCTTGAAACAATAACCAAGCCAGTAGATGAAATTATGAATGCCATTTTTTTTAAAATGGATTTTATTACCCCATTCTTTTATTTCAACGCAACAATCGTTGTATTAAAACAATCTAAAATTGGACTTAGACGAAGGCCAATATTTAATTTTATGTGATTTTTAAGAAAACTATAGCTTTATACTTGAGGATGAAGTACAAAGTTATCATTGGAATAGGACTCAATCCACTGTTCACCATTTTGTTATATATTATAGAGTTTGCCAATATTTGTTGCCTATATGTAATGATATCTGAATCTTTGCAACACAATACAATATCACTACTTTATTTCCAGAAAACATTGGTAAATTTTTTAATTAATAAAATTTGTATGCCAAATAAAATATTTTATTTTTCCGGGCTCCGCTGCACGGTATAAAAATCGTAAAAATTTTATTAATATTTGCCATCATGAGATGGATTTCGGGGCACAGGCGAAATGACATTTTTCTGCTACAGGACACGGGAAAAGTGTATGTGATGGGATTGGTGGCACTATTAAAAGATTAGCCGCTAGAGCTAGTTTACAAAGGCCTTACTTAAAGCAAACAACCACATGACATGAATTTACGAGTTCGCTAAAGAAAATATTAATGGCATATATTTTAAATATGTGACCAAAAAAAATTATGATTACGAAGAACTATTACGCAGGGAAAGATTTTCAAAAACTAGACTTATACCTGGAACACAGAAAATTCACACCTTGTTTCCAACAGGTCTACATCAATTTAAAGGTAAAATGTATTCTAATTCAAAGAATATTTATCATATAATGATGAAATTATAATTTTTGGATAAATATCAGGATACATAACGTGTGTTTATGATTCTAATTGGTTTGCCTTTGTTTTGGTGAAAAATCAAAAGCAGGAAGAAATATATATAAAGTTTTTACACCCATCCGGACCTTTTAATTCCTTTACATATCTAAGTATAGACGACACTCTTTACTTGCCAAAATGTCATATCTTATCATTAGTTTCACCGTTAACTGCTAGGCCGTAGTTAAACATTGTCGTCACACCGAAAAATCAGAATCTTTTAAAAGTGAGTTATATTAGATTTTTAAAATATTATATCAATTATTTTTAATATTTAGGGCGCCATATATGAAATGCACAAGATTCTGATTCATATATTCAAGAATTATAAACTTGGTTGAATATATTTTATTAATATTCATTAAATATATGTTATATAGATAAAATATTTTATAATAAATTATAAATAAAATAATAATTTAAATTTCTTTTATCGATAGACAATTTCTATAATTGAATGAAAGTCCCATTTATTGTTATTTTTACTTACAAGATCAATAATCCCTTAAATTATATTAAATAGTTAAAAAAAAACCATTAAAAACTGATTAATATATAATTTTATACAAAGACGTTTCCTTTCGGGAAAATATTTATACACTTTTCTAAACATTTTTATCGATGTTGAGAATGAAGATGGCCGCGTCCCAGACCAATTTTTTTTATAAATATAAAGGAAGAGTTTAGTAATGTCTACTAAATTTTTTTAAAAAATTGAAGGTCGTATTATTTCCAAAAAAATGTTTTTAGTCCTTGCATATTAAATAAAATGACAGAAAATTGGAAAAAAAATTAAAATTTTTTTTATCTGAAAGTAGAATCTTTATACGTAATTTTGATATTAAATTTGTTATTTAAAATTATCTAGTTTTTAAGATATGCTTAATTGAATGAAGGCAGATAATGTTAAAAATACGTCATTTTTGCCACTTAGAACCCTAATATCTTCAAAAATATAAAGATTACGGCTAAAATTTTGGCTATTTCTTAACTACACTAACCTTTCTTTGCTTACCAAATTTTATAAAATTCGAAGGGGGTCGGCCGAATCGTGGTTTATTTGTTATGTAATGACGCCCCCCCTCTCGGCTAACCAAAACTCATTTAATTCCTATTTTTTTGGTATTTCTAAGCCCTTAGTGCTCCCTAAATTTTTTTTTAACCCAAAGCTGAGTTGCTTGCAGGGCTTTACCTCAGAAAATGCTATTGCATTTTACTGTTTCTATAATCTTGGTAAATATTCTTTATTTGAACCATTTGGAATAAATAACATTACTTAGCTGAACCCCAAGTCTAAACCACTGGTCTGTGGTCAAGGTTCGTGCTCAGAGAAACCCTGAACACAAAATTGGATCATAAATTTTGCGACCAAGCAAATTAACAACACTTAGACAAGATATTATTGAATCTGAACCCTTTTTTAAAATTTAGGGTTCAGGTGCAAGAATTGCTTTTTTCTATTTTCAATATTAAAAAATTTTTTTTGTGAAAATCATTTTTCATGGCATTTTTATTATATGTTTTATAAAAAAATTTAAATTTTACCACCACATTTGTAATTTTTTTTGTCATAGGTAATATATAATAATTAGACCTGTGCACCGAAATCTAATAGATGGCCGCGGTTTTTTTTAAATTTTTATTGGTGCTTTGAAATCTCAGATTAAGTAGTGCACTAATATCTAATGTTCAAGATAATCTAAATGAATTTTTATTAATAATAATATTATATAAATATTTGCAGCTTGGTAAAAACATCGTCAAACATTTTTGCACATTTCCATTTAGACAAATAATAACTGATTTATCAAATTCATTTATTTGTTTTTATTTCACTGCAAAATATTACGCCTTAATTAATTGTTGATCCCTTTTGGGAGATAATCAATTTTACAAACTCTCTGAATTGTTTTATTAATGAGAATAGAACGTTAACTAGATCTCGTTATTAAATTTCATAATTTAATATAGGGTGGTTTAAAACAAGTAGGCTCATTAAAATAAAAATGATCATATGTATTATGTTTATACATTTAAAATTCGATTATATATTAATTATATTTTATTAATTTCAATATTCAAATTTTAAAAATAATTATATATATATATATATAAATATATATAAATACCATTTTAAAATTTTTACAAGTCGTGCTGCCACCATAAAAAAATGGGCAAACGAGCCTAGAATTGCGTTTAATCTCAATCGGCGGCTTTTTCAGTATGGATAAAATTGACGGTGCATGAGCCAGTGGCACATCAATGTTATAATAATATATATTTTAGGATCTATTAATGTTTGTTGGATTTTAAAAAAAATAATAATTAAATAATATTTACTACAAAAGAAGGTTAATATAAAAAATAAAGAAATGTAGTATAAGATGGAGAAAAAAATAAGGTAGGACTAGTAATTCCAGGAAAGCTCCTCGGAAAGAAGACTGCTGTTGATTATGTAATTAGCTTTAAGGATAGCTATGGCCATCTTAGGAAGAAGCCTTCTCGTGGATAGTCAGATAGTTACAGATGTGAAATCTTAAATCTTTGGGAATGAAAAAGATCAAAGAATAAACAAAATCATAATGTAAAATCGTTTTATAAATGCTCAGGCTGTTATAATAATTATTATGATCAATTATTTTTATGGAGAATACTTCTTCTTCTCAGTTTTATGGCGATTTCCAGGTTTACCCAATAAAAAATAAATTTCAAAATAAAACTGATGTCACTGCTGTTTTTACTAAATTATATACATGAACCTTTTTTTTAAAAAAACGAGGGTTCGCAGCCCTGCTGGTTTTAATTACTTTGTTTAATAAATTCACACATTTTAAACAAAATAATTTTAAAAAAAATCTTTTGATTTATAAATCTTCATTTTTAAAAATTAAATGTGTTAATGGTCAATTTCAAATCGACGGACGATATATGACGACCCATTTAGATTTCAGTGAAACTCAGTATATACAGTGAACATTTGATGAATATTAATTTGCACAAATTTTAGATTTTGATCTAGTCCACGGGCTGAGGATATGACCCCTCAAATTTAAAAAATTGAAATATTGACATTTTCTATCATCAATATATCTCAAATATGTATAAAAATCATATAAAACTACAAACAGTGTTAGATATCCTATAATGTTGGCTTTCAAAAATGATATTAAAATTTTTATTTGAAAAGAATGCTCTGAAAATAGAATGATATGAATTAATCTATTTTAAAAAGGCACCTTAATATTTTTTTTATTTGCAAAATTAGATTTTTTATATATTTTAAAGCATACCAAAAGTTAATTTTTGATCTCAAACAGTTTTTGAGACTAAATTAAAGAGATAAATTTATACTTTAAGAATTTTTTTTTTAAAAATTAAAATATTTCCCATAAAATTAATTATTTATTTTTGGTTGTTGAAACTCGCTGGGAAAGATTATTACATTTATATTTAAATGTTTAAATTAAAATAATCTTAAATAACTTTTAAAATTATAAATAAAAATATCGAATATAAATGGCGCTATTTTTAAAATAATTTTAAGACATTTTCAAACAAATCTTTTTTTCAAAGCGTTTTTCGCAAAATTTTTTACTTCCAACAACAAGCAATTTTTATTATGCAGCTAATTTTTTATATTATTAAATATATTAATAAATAACTTGTGTAAAAAAGTAATAGATCCCCCCCAAAAAACCTTTGATTAAGAATTATAGATAAAAAAATGTTTAGTAAACTTAACAAAATATGATGCAATATCAAACTATTTTACCTTTTAGTATAGAAAATCCACAATTTATATTAATTCATCTAAAGCTTTATTTGAAAAAATAAGTTTCATCTGGTTTAAAATTATTGCATGATCTTTTATTTAAAAAACAACTTCTACACTTTAATCGCATAAGATGCCATCTAATCGTTAAAAATATTTGATATTTAAAAAAGGCAAAATCGCACTCGTTAAAAAACGTTGTGGCTAGAAGGATACATCTATTCGGCTATATTTGTTCTTTCTCGCTTTGAGAAACATTATATTGGGAAATGGCCTAATGTAAATTATTTAGTGTAGTATTGTACTGACCTATCCCAGCTCTCTAGTTAAATTTTAGTCATCGTTGAAAATGAGAATAATAAAAATATAATAAATATTTTAAGTTTGAGATTTCTTTCCTATAAGCTTTTTTGAAAATCCGGGCAGACACGTGCCATGCCTATATCTGAGTATTTTATAGTGTTGTTAAAGTAACTAGTTACATTTTTGCTAAAAAATAACTGTAACTAGTTATATTTTAAATTTGAAATGTAACTTCCAAAAGTAACCAGTTACTTTTAATATATATGTATAAATCTAAATAATATATTCTAATAATTAATTTAATTTTTAATATGTTTTTTTAAAAATAATATAACTATTTATTAAAATTATAATACTATATCTATATTCATTGTAAAAATATATAATAAAAATAAGAGAAATAAAATAAAATAATGTATTTGGGTATGGTCGGCGGGGCTTAATGACCCATGTATAGATATACATTTGGATGACAAATTTTGATTGATATTCTTTGTCGTAGGTAGAAGCCTTTTTTGGATCACCTGTGTTAACCTTTGCCCTATTGTTTTGAATAATTTTAGGACTTCGGATCCAAATGATACATAGGTGTCTGAGACTACCGCAACAAACAAAAGATTATTAAGGTGGCTATATTTATTTGTTTTTGTATTTTCAGCTTTCGTGGTAGAGTTGAAATAAAAAGATCTCGCAAAACGATCTACACATGTATAATTCCAAGCAAGGGGTATACCTTAGTTCCAAGAGACTAGCTTCATTCCATCAGGACCCAGAGGGTACCAGTAAAAGGAATATTTGCGGATTTCAAGATTCTATTAATGATCGAATTGATGGAATAGTGCCTGGATAATTTGTCTTTTGTAAAACGACAGTATGGGGGGGGGTGTCTAACGCTATCGATATGAGTTTTACAAGGGCAGAAACTATACCTAGTTCTAATTTAGGCTTGTTTATTAATCAAAAAGAACTTAGATTAGCTATAAGTCTTCGTTTTGTGAAATCATAACGCTGACATCATGTGTCCCTTGTGCAGAGTTGTTAATCACTACTTTAAGTAGCGCACTACCGCCATCGCTATTTGTCAAAAAAAGTAGCTCGCTATTAGCTACTATTTTTTAAAAGTAGCCTTAGCTACTTTTTAAGCTACTTTTTATAAAAAAAATTTAGAAGCAAATTTGTTTTATTGCTTATAATGTTATTGTATAGTAAATATATAAAAATCAACATTTGTAAATTATAAAATATAGTTAGTTTTTGATTATTGAAAAATTTATGTAATAAAAATAAATATTTATGGTAATTTGTTGCATTTTATAAGTTTTTACCTAGTGTTATGTGTCCAACCATCTGCCGTGGTACATATATATGATCTCTGATAACTCTGGAGCATCTTTCATCACTTTAAAGTTATCTGCTATTTTATTTATTAGTGTCTGGCGACAGAAAATTGTTGTACCAGGGGATAGAGTTTAATCATCATGGTAAATGATGGATTATCAACCAAGGACATTGGCTGAACTGTATCAATTATAAAATCAACAATAACTTTATCAGCCAATTTCTGAGAAATATTGGCATTTGGATTATTAATTAATTTGGTTTGAATTGAATTAGTCTTGGATATAGAGTCGCCTATACCAAAATTATTTAAATATTTCTCCATTTCCTTAAAGCTATTGGTATGAACAGTCTTATAAAATAAATACTATTAGAATGTAAAAATGACAATTTACCTTTTGGTGTTTCTTGAGGTTATAACTGGATTGATTTGAGGAAATATTTTTTTTTACATTTTAAACAAATATATTTGAAGCCAGTTTTGGTTTTTATATTTATTTAAAAAAAATTTTAAATCTAGGGAATGGGAAATTTGTATTATAGCTATTAAGAACATTTTCTTCCCTGGTATCTTCCATTTCATTAATTACATTGTCTGAATCACTTTCAACGATTTGGATATCCATAGGCGATGACATTTTAAATTATTAGCACGTGATTTAGGTTTATAATACAAATGAAAATATAAATTACAAATTGAAAATATATTACAATTTCAAAATTAAATAATAAATCATAAAAATTATAATTAATGATGATATTATATTTAAATTTTCATGTTTATATTTACCTTTATTATATTTTTTAAAAGTAGCTAAGTAGTGCACTGAAAAATTAAATAATTACAAAAAAGTAGCCGCTATTAGCTATTGCTACCAAAAAAGATAGCGCTTAAAGTAGCTCGCTATTTTAACAACTCTGATTCGTAGCCAAGCTGGTATATGGTTGAGGCTGGAATTATTTGATCCAGCAAAAGAGTCGTATTGTTGTCATTCTGTATACTCGGGGTTGGGTTTAAGGGGAGGAAGAGCAATGGAGATTTTTAATAGCTTTGAAGGTAAATATTAAACGCAATGCTATATCAATGGTAAATTCCAGTCTCTTTTTCTTAAATTTGGATATGAGCGGCTTGGAATCGTTGCTCCGGAAGTTTAATGCTGCCATATGATGTGGATTCGATAGTATCCAGATCTCCAAGTTTATATGGAAATTTAGCAACTAAGGATAAAAAGGCTGAAAGGCTTAGCGATATGGGGGAATGGATACCTATACAACCTAGCTTTGGTGGTAGGGCAGCTTGCATACTGAAGAGTGAAGAGAATTTGATATTTAAAATAGATTCAAGAGTATTTTTATAATGAATCAAGGTCTAATAATATTTCAAGGGACATAAAAATTGTTAATGAATGAAAGGCATGTAAAATTTTAGGAATGAATAAAAAGTATTTAAATAAATAAAAAGCCTGATGAGCAGGTAAATGTTTTAAAATATTTTTCATTCTATTGAATTTGACAAGAAATTCATCTCTGAAATGAAATATAGCACTTTCACTTCCAATGGGTGATCCTAGTAGGTAAAGCTAGTTTTGTCCATTACAATAAAATTCAGGTGGATCTATTCAAGAGTGTAATAAAAAAATTTAAAAATAATTTTTTTTAAAAAATTTATTAATTTAAAATTTTGTTTAAATGTCTGATTGTGTTCACAAAGGATATGCAACAATAATATAATTTCTATCCAAATAGATTTTCTTTTCTTAAATTGTTACATTGCTGGGTTTCATAATTTATTACTGTTGAATTTTGACCGACGAGTCCCACCGTCATAGTGGGGAAAACACAGTCCGTGATTGGGGGTCTGGGATAGTCGATAAGGGGATCCAGGGGGCTGGGTTTGGGTATCGATTTTGTCATAGAATCACGCGGACAACATTGTAATAAAGGTAACTCAAGTTACAAAAAAAGTAATTAATAAAATCATTAATAAAAAAAATCACAATCCCGAATTTCATTTTTGGTGGTCTTTATATAGATAAATTAAATAATAAAAAAAAGAATGTTAATAAATCCAGGCCCACCTCGAAAACTGGCTTTTGAGGATGAAATCAAAACAAGCTTGGCGTGAACAAAGAAAAAAAAAGATATACATGATAATGAGAAAAACACATCACTTCTAATTGAACAAAGAAAACAAAAATATAAATGGTAATTTAAAAACATGACATAATAACTATTATAAACTAGTTAAAACACAACACTCCTCCCCGCTTAACTTCTACTACCGCCGCACCCTTCGGATTAGGGCAGATGGCAGGCCTAAATAAAAATTTATTTTACAACCCAGAAAAAAAAATATAACGGCATACGCCGTACCGCTGGATTAGAGCTGGGTTCAGTCCTAAGTTCGTTATCTTAGGTACATAAAAACATCTAACAAAATAAACGGCATAGCCGCACCGCTTTGTCAGGGTAGAATTTAATCCTAAGTTCATTACCTTAGGCACATAAAAATGTCTAACAAAATAAACGGCATAGCCGCACTGCTGTGTCAGGGCGGATTTTAATCCTAAGTTAATTTAAATTAGCATATAATTAATAACCAAAAATAATAATAATAACGGCATATGCCGTACCGCGGGGTCAGGGCGGATTTTAATCCTACTAAGATAAATAAACTCGGGGGGGGGGGGTAGGTATAAAAAGGTAATGTATTTTTACATATCTAATTTTTTTTAAAAAAAGGTTTAGTGCGCGAAAAAAATGGTGTTTCGTGAGATTTCTATGCTCCTCCCCGCTTAAAATCTGCTACCCCCAGGAGGGGTTTCTGACGGGTTTGTGGATTCCTCCTCGTAATTTGTTGTGCTTGCTGGATCGAAGTCGCTACGGTTTGCCCTTTGGGTCGGGGTATTTGAGAGTTCTTTCCCAACCTCAGTAATGGATTTGCGGAATCCTATTGCAGAAAAAATGGGATTTGGGGGTTGATCATTTTGACAGTCATTGACTGCTTGGGGTAGGTTGGTGATAGTGGTCACGATTTGGTGTTGCAGTTGGTTATATGGTGTTTTGGGCTCTATAGCATATGATTCTTTGGGGAATATGGTGACGTAATCTTCTCTGGTTAGATCGGTGTCAGGGCATTTATGATCCCGTCGGGGTCGGATATCACTACGATGGTATCGTTGAGTTTTGTTCGTGGTTTCCATGTAATAAACGACGGATTCGTAGGGTATCGAAAGCATGTTGGGCGCCAGTGTTGAATTTTGACCGACGGGTCCCACCGTCTGAGTGGGGAAAACACAGTCCGGGATGGTCGATAAGGGAATTCAGGGGGCCGGGTTTGGGTATCAATTTTGTCATGGAATCACGCGGACAACATAGTGTAATAAAGGTAACTCGAATTTTATTTTAAAAGTTACAAAAAAAGTATTAATAAAATCATTCATAAAAAAAATCACAATCCCGAATTTCATTTTTGGTGGTCTTTATATAGATAAATTAAATAATAAAAAAAAAAGAATGTTAATAAAGGCCCATCTCGAAAACTGGCTAGAACCAGTTTTGAGGATGAAATCAAAACAAGCTTGGTATACATGAACAAAGAAAAAAAAGATATACATGATAATGAGAAAAACACATCACTTCTAATTGAACAAAGAAAACAAAAATATAAATGGTAATATAAAAACATATCACTAGAACAAAGACATAATAACTATTATAAACTAGTTAAAACACAACAATAACCAAATTCAATTAACAAACCTATTTTTTAATATTATATTTCTTTACCTATTTAGCACAATTCCATATTTTCTACCCTCAAATTGCGCGTAATATATATGGAATTTCATATAAATGAATTTTTTTTTAAATTTTATTAAATTAGATCATAGAACTTAGTATAAGGAACGACAAAGACTTAGATTATTTTAGAATTAAATAATTTATGAATAAACTACTAAATTAGTAATCATTACTTATTTAAGAAAAATCTTCATGCCTGGCCCGGATTTTTTAAAAATATATTATATTTATTTTTGATTTTTATAGCTAATAATGGTGATTTCAAATATTTGGTTTTAATATACCGCCTGGCCTATTTTTTTAAATTTCAGGCCTGGCCTGAGTATATTTAAAAAAATTACGTCCCGGCCTGTGTACCTGGGCCAGGCTTAGGGGCGGGCTTACAGGTTTCTAATAAATATATTCTATTTTCCGATATTTTTTTCAGTTTAATTTTTTATTTAAATGAATTGTATATTTTTTCAAATAATTGATTATAATTATAATATCCTAATTTTTTAAATTAAATAAATGCGTTCAGTAAATAATAATGCTTTTATGAATGATGTATAAATTAACTTATTATGTAACTAGTTACTTTTGAATGTAACTAATAACTAGTTATATTTCAAAGTAACTTTTAACAACACTAGTTTTTTGCCACCAGGCTACTTGGGCCCGATAAAAATTTATTTTGCAGGATCCCTAATTGTGATTTTAAAAGAAAATAAAAACATTTTTATAATAATTATGCTTAGATTACATTTAAAATATTTGAATTTTTTAGCCATTCTTTCTATTAACATCAGAGACCTGCAGAGATACCAATTGCACGCCACGGCCTGGCCAGGATTTTTTAAAAAAAGTTATCGGCCCGGATTCTATATTTTCAGTTCCCGGTTTAAAAAAATAATTTCAGTCTCGGCCCGGATTTTTTTAAATATATATTTATTTTTAATTTTTATAGCTAATAAGGCGATTTAAAATATACGGCTTGGCCTGGGTATTTTTATAAAATAATTTTTCAAACCTGCCTGGTCCGGGCATATATATAAAATTAAAATAAGGCCCGTTACGGGACCTGAGCCGGGCTTAGCGCCGAGCCTGCTGGTCTCTGATAAACATTATTTAAGATAGATCTCGAAATGACCATTTTTATGCAATTACCAAATATTATATATATTAAGTATTAATTATTAAGGAACAAGTAAATTTAGTAGCAGGGTTTATATTATATTGGTTAGAATTATAAACTGGCCTTCAGACATGCTCAATACAAAGCAATGAAATTTATCTGTTATATTACCCACATAATTATATATATTTAAATATTTGGCCATTCATTTTTTCCCACATAATTAATAGACGCAAACGAAAATCGGACAATAACTCCTCACAATCGGGTCCAAGTCCCGGGAAAAAGAGGGGTTCGTTCGTTTCCTCTTCCACCAACGCAACATCTACACCCACTTTGCCTCTCTCCTCTTCACCCCATCTTCCCCCCCTAAATCAATCCCCTTACAATAATAACCATCAAAGCATAAACATGAATGGGCCAATGCATCATTTTCCTTCTCCAAACAACCAACACCCTTCCTACCCCCCTTTGCATCAGGCCCAAATGCAACACCAGCACCAGTTTATGCAAAGTGGGGGACTATCTGAACCCCACCCTTCAAATTACCTGAACGCGCCGCCCCCGCCTTCTTTTGCTATGGCTTCACAAGTATCATTTTTTCTTTTTTAATCAGTTTCTTTAAATGAAATTTAATTAAAAGTTTTGGTTTGAAACACTATAAGCTATATTGATAATGGATTGTAAAAAAGTAAAACTCCAAATCTTACTACTTATCCAAATTAATTGCGTTTTCTTATTATAAGGTATGAATCATTTTACATTACATCTGACCGAAAGTTATTTACAATGGTTGCATTATACCGTCTTTTTTATGATTTCATAGGTTTTAAAAACTAAAAATTTATTTACTCCACTAAAAACAAAACCTAAAAGGACGTGATGATAGTGGGTGAACCAACTTTGATGGGCGGTGAGTTTGGGGACGAGGACGAGAGGCTCATAGCGCGTCTAGAAAACGTTCAGTACCAGGACTCCTCGTCCTCTTCCAGTATGATGTTGATACAATCATCCCCTCTCAGCGATACTATCAATAACCTCGTAGATCCACTTAATACTACACACAACAGACGGCTAGACCGCCCCTCTCACCCTTCTCTCTTCCCCTCTTCCTTACCCCCTAACCACACACATCATCATCTTGGCAGTACCCCATCCTCCCTTAAAGAGGGAGGCAGCCCTTCCTTTGACCCGCCTCATTACCATCCTATCAATCAACCGCCACCACCTTTCAACAACTACCAATCTTTCAACACACAACAATTCCACCATCCTCCTCAATTTTCTCGATTCCCTTCGAATCCGCCTAGCTGTTTCCCAGTCCCCCACCACTCGCTCACCCGATCTCCCCCGCCCCACATGAAATCGGCTCCTTCGTCTGTCAAACCAGAATTATCTAGAGAGGGAGAATTAGCAGATGAAAATGAAACCAAACCTGAATTATTTCCCAGTTTCGATGAAAACGGCTTCAATAATTTCGACAAGGAATTTAACCCCGGAGGGGGAACTAGAAGACCACCCTCTCTCCCACTCGCATTTGTTGCTAGCAATAATTCAGCACCCAACAATAATAGCCTCCCTTTCGGACTCACAGCTTCGCCATCTAATAGCTTGAAATAAAATATTATCTGAAATAGTTTCGGCATTTTTGGACATAATTAAAACAAAGAAAAAACAATGCAAATGGTTTAAGGGTGGTGGTTTATTGTATCTATCGTATCGAGTCTAAAATAAGTTATAACTATTAATCTGATTACACATATTTTTGCCATTGATAATAAAAAAATATTAACACAATAATATACTATGGTTATATATCTCGTAGAAAAATTACATCCTCATTATGCCACCTATAAAAATATTTTCAAAATGTTTAAATATTATCATACAATTATAATTGTTATTTATTATTTTTTGATAAATTTATAATTGTTTTGTTATTTATTATTTTTCAATAAATTTATAATGTTAGACCTCATTCGTTTTTATTGTTTATATGTAGAGTTTTGATTATTATTTTTTTAAACTGTATAATTCTTATTTTTAGATGGCTGCATATATTTTTACTATCAAAATAAACTGATTATGATCTTATTTACCTTTCCCTATATATGTTTTTAAGGTATTTTTTTAATATATTAGTGGGTTAAGTTGTGAATGCTTTATATTTCAGTTATAATTTAATTTATCCTATTGAAGAATCCCGTATTTACGTTCCAGAAATCAAAATAGTCGCCATTTCACCTCTAATTATGGCTGTACCGATATTGAAGTGACGAAATTATAAATATGTATATCTTAGAATTGGCACGAGATTGACAGCAAATTTTGTATGCATAAATATCTTGTAATATTGATGTAATATTACAACTTGTTAAAAAACAAGATTATATTAAGGAATAGTTTAGAATCGGACAATTAAAATTAAATTCAAAAATGGACTGGTTTTGCCGATTCCAAATCATAGGCTAATTTTATTTGCTTCTACCAACCTCTTCTTAAAATATTTTTGTTTAACAAGTTATGATGTTATATCGATATCACGATGTTTATGCATAAAAATTTAGCTTGCTAATTTTGATATATAAACATTTATAACTAAGGCATTTATATATTGGTGAAACCCTACCTCCTAATAGTTAAACCCTCTTTATCAGTATGACGGTTTTAACTTTTAGGCAAAGTTGAATAAATGTTTCAAGCATTTCTTTTGGAAAATTTTTCACAAATACTTGACCTTATTTATTAAATCGCATTTGTTTTAAGGTCTTATGTTTATCTTATTTTTTAAAAATATGAAATCCCAGACATTTTCTATTGAATTTAAATGGCTCCTATTTAATCTCGCAAAATTAAAACTGAAATGCTCAGAAAAAATAATGAATACTAAGAATTAATTTTTAATGCTCAAACAAAAAACTTAATTGCCAAGAAAAAATGGTAATTTCTCAGATATTTATAAATAAATCACAAAATTAAAAAATGAATTTCTCGCTAGAACTAAACAATTAATTGCGAAGAGAGATTTTTTCCTAGAGCTATTGATTTTAAGAATTTGTATATGATTATAAATTTACAAAAAACATATTTGCCAGATCCTCTAAAATAAAAATTAATGGTTACAACAGCATCTACATGACAAGATTTTCACTGGATGCAAACCCCCTTAAAAACCTTTGCCTACCCCCTTTATTATTATTTTCACCTTTATAATTATATTGATACTCTTTTTAGAGAATTTATAAGGATAAATCTATCTCAACTACCAACTATCGATATTTTGTGAATATAAAGAATTTCTTTTTTAGATATTAAATTCAATTAAAACCTCCATTATTTACAATGAATTAATTATTATGGCATTATGAGCTTGCTGATATATCTAAACCTTTTAAATTACATTTAATAAAAGGATAGCGGAAAGTTTTATTTGGAAAAATGGTGTATGATAGTTTGCAATATATAGATTTGGTCGATAATTGTATTATAATAATTCTATAATAAAAGTATTAATTTTTACAGCAATAAATGGTGTCCTATTTCATCTCAAAATTTAATAGATAACCCCCCAAAAAATTTGTCCTACCCCCATTAAAGAAGCCTACCCCCTCAAAAAATAGGATGCAAACTGTTTCTACCCCTCTCGCTCATGTAGACGCTGGTTACAGGCCTTATTTTAAAATTGAATATTTTTATTTTAAAAATATAAGAATGGTTAGATAAATTAAACAATCCAGATAATATAACTTCTACGAAAAATTTCTTTGAAATATATGAATCTTTTACTATTCGATTCAGTTTTAAATTTTATCAGAAAATATCTACATAAAGATTTTTTTAAAATAATACTTAACTTAAATCTATTAAAATTTCCCCTTTTTCGCAAATTATATTCTTGATATTTATATAAAAGACACAATTTCAATTGGCTTTTTCATATTTTTTCAAATTTAATAGCTTTAATTTTAGACTCCATGTCAAGATATTATATTTGAAACCACCCCTTTTTAGATCTGTTTTGAAGACCTAAAAAAAATGATTTATTTATGACAATTTGGTTAAATTTTATATTTGATACTCAAGTTTAAATTGATTGTCATACCACCACCCGCCTAACTTTTAAAGACGATTAACTAGTGTTAAAAAACCCGATTTGGGTTTATTTTTAAAAACGGCCCGATTAAGATTTTTCTTGAGGCTTACATAATATAATTTTGGGTATAACCGTAATTGGGCATTTTAAAAAATCGGGCTTTTTAACAACACTAACAGCAAGCAAAAGATATTTTTATTTTAGTTAAGATCCACAAGATATTAATGATTTATAGTGATGAGTGATTAATAAAACAGTCGAAAAATCATTTTATTTTCAAAACCATGTATAGGATATTAGGTTTAAATTTTTAGCCTCCCTCCGTTGTACGAAAACATCGAGGTGGAAAACAAAATAAACTTTTAAATAGCTTTTATTTGATGCTCATTTCGAAATACTAATGTCTGTGTAATTGAATGTAAATGGAAAGATGATATAAGGTTAGTGTAATTAATGATATTCGTAAGATATAAATGGAGTAGTTGATGAAGAAGAGATGAGAAGGTGTGAATATAGATATATATAGTATGAGGGAAAAAAATAGATGGATAAGTGAATTTATCTGTGGTGATGACCCTAAAAAGTCTTTTTGTGCAAAAATATTTGTACATATATATTGTATTAAATTTTTAGCTTTAGAAGGATGCAGGGGCATCACTAACTTATTACAGAAGGGGCTAATTTTTGAAAAAAAGTTTACATAACTAAGCTCATTTAAAAATTTTTCATAATACATGTAATAATAGGCTTATCAGATAATCATTAAAAACTACAAAATAGTAGTTCTTCGTCATTTAATTTGTGTCAGTAGTACGATCTAACAACAATGCAATGTCATTTTTGATTAAAATCAGGGATAGGTTAACGATGCGGTATTGCGCCGTGTAGGATCTTAAATAAGTCTTAATTAGTTTGAACTTTGAAGCTGCGTTCAGCCGATGTGACGGTAAATGAAATAGTAAGATATTGTAAGTATAGCCCAAAATATCTATAGGACTTTTTATGGTTCTGCTTATACAATATATTTATTAATTTTTTTAAATATATTAATACCGCTTTCCAACGAATCTTGATCTGCTGTTAATAAAATACTTAATCAATTACGATATTCTTTTAGCTACGTTTTAGTCGCATTAGCAATGCATGCGTATCGAATGCTCAAATGGATCCTTGAAAGGTTTTAACGTTCTTCCAACGAAATTTTTGCTTAATTTAGTAATACGTTAAAAAATCTCATCATATCAATATGTTCATTATCTATATTGATTATTTCTCGCATTTCAGATGAGACGCATGATGGACCTTTTTTAAGTATTTTAAAGCATTTTTGTGAATAAATAAATTCAACTTTTCACTTCTCTCTTTTTTGTTACTCAACACCTGATTAAATATGTTTCCTCTTACCATTATTATATTTTAAAAAAATCATAAAATCATAAAATAATTAAACAATTTATAAATTTTTTTCGTTTTGGCAAAGCTAATGCAATTTTACTAGTCTTGTACAGAATAAATATATTTCGTCTGGTTTTTATCAAATATGCCCATTGGTATAAATAAATAAATTCTTCAATGACCCCATTCTAAAAGCTTTTATCTTTTCGATTTTATAATCAAAAATTTTAGGAAAATATTTTCACCAATTTCATCCTTTAAGTTTGCATTTTTTTGAATTAAAATGGAACGGATTCAGAAATGAACATTAAATTAATTGGACAAGCACAACTTTTTATATAATCAAAAATCGGTACAAAATCGATGTATATTGTATTTAAACAACCTTGACGTGTTCTATGTTTAGGTTTTGTGTTATTTTGATATGTAGGATGATCATTTATTAATATAATAATTTATACCATGGACCCGGAGTGAACCGTAACAAACCGTTAAACCATTATAAACCTTTTTAAATATCAGCGTAACCGAACCGATATAATAATTTTTTGAAGGAGTAAAAAGAACCTTTATAAAAAAAGGTTAAATCGGTTTAAACCGGTTCAGTTTTAATATTTTAGGAATCAAAAAAATTTGAATATCCAGAATTATATAAAGTTGCTCTTATAGTACTGGCGGTTCCCGCAACACAAGCTTCTGTAGAAAGGGCCTTTTCGGGGCTAAAATTTATGATATCGTCACAACCAAATATGAATCCATTTATATTAGAAATATATTACTTATAATATATTTAAAATGAGTTATTTTGAATCATATATATTTTTTTATATATAATTCATAGATCTTATGATAAAAATAAATTAGACGATGGTGTTGCTTCAATAAAAAAAAAATTTCTAACCGTAATTTATGAATCTTTATAATTAGCTGAACCGAACCTTTGTAAAATTTTTCTTAAAAACCGTAACCAAAACGTAACCATTATAATTTTTTACATATTGAACCGTAACCAAAATGAACCGTTATAAATAACGGTTCGGGTCCATGATTTATACACAGTAATAATAAATGATTATTAATAGATTATATCCATTTTTTTCTTTTAGATGTATATTATTTTATAGATAATAATTTTATCATTTTATTTATATATTTTGGGGACAGATATTATTTTTTGATCATCCATGCCTAGTCTTTCTTTTATTTAAAAGTTATTTATATTTGATGTCAAGTCATTATTTGTCAAAATTAATATATCTTATTTTTATGGTTATAGAAGATTATCAATAAATTTTTATTTATTTTCGAAATGTACTAATATAAAGGTGTAAAAAGTAGAAATTATATTATTTTTGTTCAATTATTTTTTTTGGAATCCTTTGTGAATTATAAATTGGTATATAATAAATCAATTAATATTTCGTCTCGAACGCGTGGTAAGATAAATTAATATTAATAAATTGATATATTAAAAAGGAAGTTTACCATTTAATCCCCTATTATATAATCATAAATTTTTTTATTTTTAAGTTAAAGTCCAAAATTCAATGTCTGAGCATAAAGATCTGATTTTGTCATATAAATCGTCTGGTAAATTGCTCAGGAGTAAATTGATTTTAACCAAATCGGACGATACTGTGTTAGAGAAAAATAGGATCAGTCTGTAAATGTATATGTCCGTGATGTTCTCTTGTAATTTAGGAAACTTTTACTGAAAGTCATTAATTGATATGGATTAACAAATTTAATTAATGTTTGTTAAATTTTGTAATAAAACACATTAATTTATAATTTAACAAAAATACAAATCAATGGATAAAATCATCATTATTCAAAATGTAAAATTTGCCATTCAGCAATTTATAATATTATAGCATGTTTATAAGTTTTTCAAAGGGAAAGAATATATCGCTAGAGTTCGGTATCCTAGAATATTCTAGATCTTCAACCCCAATGGTCTGATAAAGTAAGTCACAAATGTAAATAGTACTGGGGATATTAATTATTTTAATAGAAAACATTCTTCCAAAAAATATTTTAATAAAAAAATTTTTTTTTTTGTTTTTTACTTTTTTATATCAAATTTTTTATGTTATGCAAAAATAATTGAGAGACATATGAGCTTTTTTCTGGTTTTTACTCGGTACACCATGTAAAATAGTGTACCAGGTGTAAAACTACAGGTGAGTTTATTATTAAATAACTAAATATAAGTCTAAAAGTGTTTTGGATCCATATATATCATGTACAATTTGAATGAATAAGTTAACACAAAGGTTAAATAAAATATATAAATAAGTTTAACAAAAAAATAAAAATAAGCTATACAAGGTAATAAAATATAAAATGAGTTTCTTACAAAAATAAGAATTCAAAATTAAATTTTCATTTTCATTTTAAGATTATTCAACACTTCTGACAAGTGTGAGGATAATAAAGATGTAAATGCTGTAATTGTAGATAATGTATCTTCTGGGTATGTGAATGATTTATCTGCTGTAATGGTGAATGGTGAATAATATAACATAGATGGGTGTGGCAATGATTGAACTGATGCAATAATAAATGAAAATGTTGCAGACAATGTAGTTGTTTCAGGTAGATGTGAATGTGAGGCAATTGTTGATATTCTTAAAAAATTAATTTTTTTAGATGAATTAATAGGAGTATTAAAAATACTTGGTATGAAAGATAATTTAAGCTGTTTCGGATCAGCACCAGCTGCTTTGAGACCAGCAGCATTTTTCTCTCTTAATTTTTCAGCTCCACTTTAAATTCCCTTTTGACATTTCTATGCACAATATTTAAAAATATATCAATTTAACTAAAAAAATAATACATTGTAGACTCTACACATGATAAATATAAACAAGATAAGTGTAAATTTAAATTTAATTAATTTTTTTAAAGAATTGTATTTTAATATAATGCAATTCATGTTTGGTCATCCTTTCATATGATGTTGCATAAAACATTTACTAATTAATTTATAACTTAAGGCTAAAAAAAAATATCTCAAAATGTTAACTGGAAATTCAAATAAAATTTATATTTCATAAAAAATTACTTATTTTTATAAAAATCGCCAGTAATAATAACAAAAACATTACTGTCCATGTGTTATGAAATATGAATAAGTAGTTTACTTTTGACTTTTTACATACATCTCAATTCAATTCAATGATAATATAAATAAGTGTAAAAATACTTAAGTTGATTATTATATTTGGTTTGTACAATATATTTAATGAAAATTTTTGTAAATGATATGATAAGTAAATTGTTGTAATCCAAATATTAGGTAAATTTTTACAATCTGAGTTCGTTGAGCTTAGTTAGTAATAAATTAACATAAATAACAATCAATTAATTAATAAAAGAAACATTAGAAAATCAAAGTGATCAGATATTTATTTTGTTAAAATTATTATATCTGGGTTTAATTTAATTTCAATGAATTAAGAATAAGAAATACAATCACAAATGTTGGCTATATTATTTCTACAATAAATCAATGTATAAAAATATAATATAATAAATTAATAAAAACTTAGCTTTCACTCTACTCAAACGGATGCGTTTTCACTACATTTGAAAAAAAAACAAAGAAAAGCACGTGGTAAGCGACGTTATTGATATTTTATTAGGCTGTAAACATTTCTAAAAAATTCGAACGCGTTCTCGTTCACTTTCAAAAAAAAAGAAACGCGTTCACGTTCGTTCAAAATTTTATGATAAATTTTTTTAAAATTAAATTTAATATAAATAAATGTCTTATATTTTCTAACACAATATACTAGCCATAGCCATGTTAAAAAATAATATAGTTTTATTTGAATATATACAATATAATATAGCGAATAAAAAGATATTTTTGTTTATAAAAAATTTTTCTTATTAATTTTTAATAACAATTGTTTTTCAAAATTTTCATTTGATAGACAGAAACGCTTGTTAGTTAATATGGCATTTTAAAAACGTGCTCACAGGGGCAGGTATGGGAATTGCGGTATTATACTTAATAAACAACTCTTTTAACGTCGGGAGTTTGTTAAAAACATTTATTGTTTTGTCCTTTGCTTCAAAAAATTGAGATAAGTTATCCTCCTCCAATCCATCCCCCACTTCGTTGTCAAAAAAAGGATACTTCGAAATTAACAGTTCTTGCATTCTAGGGTTTTCAATGCATTTTTTCAAAAACGCTATAAATTTATTTTTTATAGGTTCGTTCTGTAGAAGTTTTTTCAATGGTCATTGAAGCTTGAATACTGGATGTATAATTGCAGAAAGAACATGATGATCTTCATGTAATATTTTCAAATCTTTAAAAAAATAAAATATATGTAATTAATTTGATAGTGATAGGTTTAATACCTTTTATTAATCCCATTCTGCGTCTATCAATGGTTTACCCTATTTTAAGGTTATTGTTGGGGTCAATTAGCCCAAATGCATTTTTTTTCTTCAAATTAATGATTTTACTTACTTATATTATATTATATAAAATAAAATATTTAATATTACAATCAAATGTCTTTTTAAATTAAATTTGAAGATTTTGAAACTGATATAATAATTTTTGGGCATATTTTACATTCGGTAAATATTGAATTAGTTCCTTCAATATAGGATGTTACCGTAAAATATTTATCATATTTGGGCCATGGTATCAATTCATCTGATTTTGAATTTTCAGTATCAGATGTTGTTTAATAATATATCCATGTTTATGCTAATCTATTAAATTAAAATATAAACAATAATATTCAAATTAATAAACTATAATAATGGCGTGTTAAAAAAATTGAAATGTGAAAAAGGAAAAACAGTTGATATATAAAACTTTTTTATTAAAAAATTTAGATTAATATTAAATTTTTTAAATATATAAAAATAAAAAGTGTTTTTAAAATTGAACGAACGTTAAATTCGAACACGTTCGTCATAAAAAAGGAACGCATTCAGGTTCAAAGTTCGTCAAAAATAAAAGGAACGCGGTTCATCATTTTTTTCAAAGAAACGAACTTCGTTCATGTACGCGTTCGTTTACAACACTATTTTATACATTAAAATATAGTAAAAGACATGATAATTTTCAAAGAATGTGATATTCAAATAATAGAGATAAAAATAAATAAATGATAAGAAAAAATAATGTGAATATAATATTTTTTTTTCTAATTGGCCTGATATTTTTCTCTGATCGGCTTCAAAAATCGACATATTTTCGTGGCCTCGAGGGCTAAATGCTCACTCTATGGCCAGTCCGCCCCTGTTCGATTTCAAGGTTGAGCGAATTTCTTCGGCTCAGGCTTTAAGGTAGAGCTGATTTTTTAGGCTCGCTCCCCAACGAGGCTAAGCCGGCTTGAGTTGAGCGATTTTGCATCACTATAAACTACCATCGTACAAATTTTAAAAATCGCAGAGAGTCGGATTGAATCTTGATTTGATATGGAATGCAACATATATTTTTTAAACTTTGGAAATTTTTTTTTCTGGAGATAAAAAAAGAATGAAAGGAATACATTTTTTTTATAACCTAAGGTAATCGTTTTCACATTTATTTTAATGTTATTTATATTTTAGTATTCATTTTTTTTGTAAGAATACATCGTTATTCTTTTATAAGTCATTATAAAATTATATACCTTGTTTTTTTAAAAAATTTTTTTTATAATAACAATAACAAAGGTAAATAAAAGGGTAAAAAATATTATATTTTTTTATTTATAAAAAAATAGCATATAAAATTATATTAAAAGAATGTAATAAAATCAAGTAAACAATAAAATAAGACAAATATAAAACAAAATTTAAAAAAAACATATAAGGGGGGTGGGGGATATTATTAAATATATAAAATGGTATTTTTTTGATTTTATTTATTTATTTTGAAATATTTTTCTCAGGTAAAAAATAAAATTATGGAAAAATTTTGGCTTAAAAAATAGTATTTTTGGCATTTATTATTTTAATAATTATGTTATGGCCATAATTTTGAATCCAAGAAAAAACCAAATATAAATGATGATTAATAAAATATGGCAAATCGAGATTCTTATAGCTGTATTCATACATTCATTCATCATTCTTGTTGAAGCTCAAGATATCTCTATAAGTAAAAATTGAAGTATTTTATTTTAACATTAAATTTCTTGATACAAAAATACAATTCTATAGCAAGGACATAACACCTTTTAAATTCAATATCAAAATATTATTTTTTTAAAAAAAATAAATTGTTTGATAAAGCAGCGCTAGTAAGACTTAAGTATGATTATTGGGGAAATATTTTCTATTACCTATTATGACATAATCAAGTTATTTTATAATATTATTAATCGATCATAATTCATCAACTATTTAAATAAATCATAAATAGTCACAAAAATTGGAAGGACAAACTTAAAATGGGTATAAATCACGCCACCTCCTCCGGGCATCTTTCAATTTTATCATTATATACTTTGATTTTTACCAAAATTGGGGATCTATATACTCTATTTTACCTAATATATGGGAGGTATGTTTAGATGTTTCTTAATATGAAACACTAGCTCACATTTCTTTCCTGGAATATTGTAAAACTATTGGAATTTTTTTTTACTACCTTTATCGGAGGCATCAGTGTGGGACCATTTGTTTTAGCTTCATCCCACCTATAAACATTGTATGAGAATAAAAACATAATTAATAAATAAATAATTCCACATATATTAAAATACCTTAAAGAATTTATTATAATTCAGAGTTTGAAATTGTAATAATATTATAATAATATATCGATTTATTTAATTCATATAATATATCTTTTTTTCCACTTCTAAAGATACCTTTCAAATTAGGCCTTGAATGCTTGGATATCTTTAGCTTTCCTTTAGCTGTTTTACCCATAGTTTTAGCAAAATCAATCAACTTTATATTTACTTTATTTAAATCAATTATTTTTTTAAAAAATCACATTTTTGTCTCCACACCCTGTATAAAATTAATTAAAATTTCTTATCGCTACATTTAATATATAAAAATACCCGATGAATTTATTTTTAATTACATTATTTATTATATTTTACAAATTGCAATAAAGAATTTAGTAATATTATTATACTCACTTAAACTCATTTTCTAATTAAAACTAGTTTGATATTTGAAGTTGAAGATAAGAAATAAAATAAACTTCCGCTATTTAATGATTCGAAACTTGAAACAAGAATAAAATTTTGTAATAAAAAGAAAACTTGTCTATATTTTTACCATGAATCATGGTTCATAAATATATCATTATATAATTTCGTTATTTTTAAAAGTATAAAAAAATGAAGCTGACCAATAATAATCAAGTTCTACACCTTATCTTGATCATGTGTAATTTTCTTGGTAACGACCAAAGTAAAAAATAATTTAATCTCAATTCTACCATTATAACATATTTTTTTTTAAAGGTTTTATAAATTGAGAAATTAAAATATTTATATTTCAAATAGGTTACATTCTATTTCAAATAGGTTATATTCTAAATAGGTTGTATTCTATTTTAAATTTTAGCAAAAAATTTAAATTAATTTTTTTATTTCTTTCATGTGTATTTTAATACTTTTTTCTACTAAAATTTGAAGCAAATTTTCTATATTTTTATGAATCTTAAACACTGAATGGATAAAAGAAAATTTTATCAACCAAAAACTTAAAACTAATATAATTTAATATAAAAATTATATAACCCAAACCCAGTTACCGCCACAATCTGCACAAGCACAATGATTGCAAATAAAACTAATGAAAAAAATGAAGAATCAAGATGGATAAGAAAGAAATCAGGTCTTCAGGAGATTAGTTATCATTATTTAGACACGATTTGATAAACAGTCATTTATAAGACTTCTTGCGCTACAAGAAGAAGAAAAACTGCAGATATCATGCCCAACACTATAGAGCCTTCGACATCATACTGTTATAGCCTTTTTAGATCTAGAAAAGTCTATTTTAATTGCCCTTGAAATATCAGAATAGCCCGAACCAGATATTTCATATTTACTTAGAAATCCGTCTTAGGATATATTATAACTTGATATTGAGATTAAATATAATTAGCTCAATTTTATTCAAGGATATAAATGAATCTGAAGACCATATCTGATGTGTTGACCAACTAATTTTAGAATTATCTTGGTATGAAAGTTTGATTAGTTGATAATCCTCCAAGAAACGCCGAAGCATTGCATACTTTAAACTATATTTTGTAATTCTTTTGGCAACAATAACAATTATTACAAATTTCTTCATTACGGAGAATAAAAATCGATATCAGACCCGGCATCATAAAATCGATTGAAAGCTTTACTTTATATACATAAAAATAGAAATTTAATCCTTATTTAAAAAAAAAGTTGGTCAAAAATTGGCACAATCGCAAAGAAGATTAAATTTCTGTTTATGAATTATATTTAACTTGTTAAATCATCATATGATTGATTAATTTTATTGTGATTTCATACAGGATTAGAGAGTTATAATATTTTTTAACGTAGCTCATAATTATTTTGTATTTTACAATATTTTACTATTTGTGTTAGCAATTGTCATTTTTAAAATATGATTGGTTGTAATAAATTTTATATGATGATTTTAATAAATTTTTAATGCTCCAAAAAAAACCATTTCAATATTTAAAAAATTATCCCCCCCCCCCCTCCTCTGAAAATTCTTGGCTACTACGCGCATTATATAATTACCTTAATATGCCTTTTATATCAAAATCTTCCTATATTGGTTTAAATCTCCTTCTCTTCTTAGCTAGATATATTCGCCCGTCACTATTGACTGTTATTTTTTTAACTTTGAATAGTTTATTGTGCACGTGTTTTTAAATATTAGATGAATTTAATAGAAATCTATCAGTATTCGAGAATACCCACCCAATTAATATTGACAATTTTGCTATGAACTTTTGAGTAACTTAAAATTTTTATTCATTTTTCCGCCCATTTTTTATATAAATTACAAACGAAGTTTAAGGCAAAATTATTCGGTTCATATTTCGTGGGTAAATAAAAAGCAGGCCTGAAATTCGGCCAGATCCACGTGTGATTGAAAGTTTAAAAATAAATTACAAACACAGGGTGATCCGGATGTTAAAATAATTTTACAAAATCAAGTCCAAATAATTCTTTTGAAAATATAAATGGAAATGGATCTTTAAATTTAGCAGCTTATATTTTCAATTTTTGAAAAATGATTAACAAAATACAGCCATTTATTTAAAAAACTAAATTTTAAAATTCCTGGCTGTAAAAATAACTGGATAAGGGTAAAGTAAATTTTTTATTTAGGAAAATTCCGAACTAACCTAGGTCTAAAAAGGGGTCATATTGGATTTCCCGCTAAACAGATTTATCAAAAATAATATATTTCCGAATAATATACATTGGCGCTAACATACACATTATTATAAATTTAGATAAATCTCTAAATAGAACTGACCTAAGCTATTACATTTTTTATACTCATTTAAAATACTTTGTTTTTCGAAGATATCTTCTCGTCCAATGACAATTTTTCCTTTTTTCTTATTTTGTATATATGTCATCAAAAAAAAAAATTAAAATTTACCTTCTGAAGTTCGAATGTGCGTTAAAATGGGGATGACAGCTAAAAAATGCGAGGATATGAGTAGAGCCTTCAATTCTCAAGGGTGGCCAGAACAATTGGAATGTGTCATAACCAAAAACGATTATGAATGCATGCGAAAGATTGAAAATTCAGGGGCTGACATAGTTAATTTAGATTCAGGGTTAGTGTACATAGCAGGAGTTCATTATAGTATGGTTCCTTTATTGGCCGAAAGCTATGGGCCAGGTTATTATTTATTTTATTAGAACTCAATTTTTAATTTATATTTTATAATTTGTTTTGATTTACATTTTAAAATAATATTATATTTTACCTTAAAAAAACCTATTAATGATTGCTGTGAATTTAACCATCCTTATATTTGATTTCAATATTCATTTTTTACAAGAATCAAATTCCCAGCCTTCTTACAAAACTATCGCCTTGGTTAAGACCAATTCTCATATAAATTCCTTGGCAGATCTAAAAGGAACCAAATCTTGTCATACAGCTGTTGGAATGAGCGCAGGGTGGATTATTCCTATAGGTTATTAAAAATAAATTTTTGTAATTTTGAGATAAAAATATTTCGACTATTTACACATAAAATCTATTAATTATTTACCAATTTAATAACATTATGTAATATGTTAAAATACAAATTATTAATTTCAAAAAAGGAGTATTATATGAAAAAAATTTACTACCATCCTTCGATTGTGACAACCCGGTAATAGCTATATCAAAATTTTTCAATGGGAGTTGTGCTCCTAACGCCCTAATTAAAGACAACAACTTAGGTATCAATATATATCTGTTTTGTTTATTATTATTTTTTCTTCTTTCTTTTATTAGTAAGCTTATAATTTTTTTTTCCATTGAATAATATCAAGGTTTCAACCCCTCTAGCGTTTGCAGCGCATGCTCCAATATACATATGCAATGCATGGGTTACGATAGATTTGCCGGAGAACAAGGAGCTTTTGAATGCCTAAAAGCGAATAAAGGAGATGTCGCGTTTTTAAGAGAGTCTACACCGATCATTTTGCTCAAGGAGTACGAAAATATAGGTTTAAAAATTTTCAATAATTTTCTTGCTTCCTTTTTTTGTAATCAAAGACAGCGCAATATATCTTTGGCAGTGATTACTTTAGTATCTCTCAGTTAGATGTGCCCTATTGGAGGAGGGGTTGGTTTGTTCTATCGGATTTTTTGGCTATTGGCAAAAATATCATATCAAATATTTTATTAAAACTTATAGGTTATAAATAGCGCCGTTCTATGAGGGGGGGGGCGGTATCTCGGCATATTTTTAGAATTTTACTGAAGATAAACTCAGTATAATTTCAAAATCTTATGTAATTTTATATTTATTTTGTATAAAAATAATTTTATTTAAATATCCGGACATAATGATGATCTCCTTGAATTATATGTCAACCCAGCGGCAGATCTTTCACTCTGTGCTAGTTGTTGCTGGAACACAAAGAATTTTTTTTAACTAACGTGGAAAGATTAGGAAGTTCGATCTTCTTTTCTCTCCAGAAATGTAGAACATCCATATCTTGTGAATGTCGGTTTCAGAGAAGATGACATTCTTGTTCTAAATCACTGGATTTATAATGTGTACTTGAATGATTGTTGCTAAGTTTGTCAAATAATTTGAATATAATATTTCCTCTTGATCTTCAATCGTTATATTTACTAGACTACCTTAATATTATCATACTCCTTACGTTTAAAAGTATTTTATAATAAATTCCACGCTTAATAATTTTGTTCAATTATATGAATCACAATTTATAATTTTTAAAATCTTGGGTCTAGAAGAGAAGCCTACATAGATTATTTTTGAAGTAAAAATAAATTAAATAAATGTTACTTGCAGATCACAAATATGAAATCGTACCGCAAGTTTTTTTTAGTATATTTTCCTATATTGAGGTAATTTCTTAGCTATCATTATGATTGTTTTCACTTCTAAAAAGTTATAACTGTTTTCATAAATATCATTTTAAGCTAATAAACCCCCCCCCCCCTTTGTTAAAATTTTCAATATCAATCAAAGTTTATCTTTGCTGCTAGTTGCATTAAGAAATTATTTTCCTAATCACTACTTTGTAGAAATTTACAAAAACCAAATTTAGATTAGGTTCAGGTTATGGCGGAAAATGTACTTGAACAGGTAAATACAATAAGAATGAATGTAGATCAATATTTTCATAATATTTATCTAGACGTTGAATCGAAAACTAAATCTTATGATATAACACTAATAAACCTAGTCTAGAACCCAATTATTGAGTTGTAATATAAATGTTGATTCAAATGAAGAATATAATAAAATATCCATTTTCATCCCATTCTTAGATACTTATTTATCGCAAATAAAAGTATAGTTTTTAGATAAAAAACAAGTCTTTAGCATTCTTCAAATTTTATTACCTAAAGACCCTTCTTCGTTTTCTGATACCACTATTGGTAAATTGATACTGAAATCAATTTAATCAATGAATTCGAATTATTGTTTAAATATTAACTACGTTTGGTTATTTTACCTGAGCATGATATTGATGCGCTCAATAGGTGTAAGGAAACCTTGGCTCAATTTCGAAATATTTTGAAGTTGTTTTATATTCTTGCAGTGGCGTATCCAGGATTTTTTTAAGGGGGTGTTTTTTGGGGGGGTTTCGCCCCCAAACCTTTCTTACCTGGCCTTCTGCCAGCTTTTCCCCGGCCTTTGGCCGAGTCTTATGTTTTATCTATTCTATTAAATTATTCATAATTTAATAATAATTATATTTCTATTTTTAACTATTATTTACTAATTCGTGCTTATGGATATTACAAGCCTATTTTTTATTATTTAAAGTTACGTATATTATATTTAATAAAGTTTTTTTAAATGCAAAGTTAATGTCATTTTTATTAAAATTTGCTTTAAAAACTAGCCTCAGCTTAAATTCTCATATTTGAAAATACTAATAGTAGTGTATATAAAATATTGACTAGAAAATAATTTAAAAAACAAGTTTTTTTTAACTTCTTATCAAATATATTATACAAATTTTTTTATTTAATTGCTTATGTGCTAGACGAGGTTTAATTAGTGTTATATAATAAAATTTAGTCTTCGATTCAACGTCTAGATAAATATTTTGGAAATATTCATTTACATTCATTCTTATTCTATCTACCTTTTCATATATATTTTCCGCCAAATCAATAACCTGAACCAAATCTAAATCTGGTTTTTGTAAATTTCTATAAAGTAGTGAGCTATAGGAAAATAATTTATTGATGCAACTAGCAGCAATGATAAACTCTGATTGATCAATTGAATTCAATAATGGTATCGCTTCTGATGAAGCATTACTTTTTTTCATGCTCAGCCTTATTTAACCTTTGTATTTCTATTTCTTGTTCTACATAATGGAAGTAAAAATGAAAAATATTTAAAAAATTATAGATATTTATTAATTATTAAAATATTATTAATAATACTTATTAATTCATAAAATAATTATTTATAATAATATAATAAATTACCGTTTGATTTCAATCTCTTTGACTAAAAATTTTTCCATTTTATTAATATTTTTTAACAATGTTAATGTAATCACAAGGAAAGGAAATTTTAATAAAATTTATTTATAAAAAATAAGTTTTATGTTGGAAAATTGATATTCAAATATTTGTAAAATTTTGATTGGGGAGGGGGGGGGGGGTGGGGGGTAAAATTTTTGTTAGCTTTAAATGATATTTATGAAAACTGTCAAATTTGCGAAGGGGGGGAATATCCCCCTTTCCCTCCCATTGGTTACTCGCCTGTATTCTTGCATGTTTGCCTATTACAACATATGACTTTTATCAACTTGAGAAGGTTGAAAACTTATTTAAGAAATACTACTTCCGAATCTCGGCTAAATGGGTTAGCTCTGTTAAATATACCCGGAGATTTGGTTCCAACGATAAAATTACTGATGAATTGGAAGAATTTCCCATGAAAATTAAAAATCACATTATAATTATACTATTTAATAAATTTTTTGTATAATATTGTATTTTATAAGAAGTTATAAAAATTTGTTTTTTAAATTATTTTCTAGTCAATATTTTATACACACTACAATTAGTATTTTCAAAAAAAAATTATTCTATTTATTGTATGAGAATTTAAGATAAGGCTAGTTTTTAAAGCAAATTAAAATGACACTAAACTTTATTTCAATATTGCACTTAAATTTTTTTATTAAATATAATATACCTAACTTAAAATAATAAAAAAAATTGGGATAATTTAATTCAATAGGTCAAACATATGACCCGGCCGAAGGCCGAGAGAAGACTGGCCGAATGCCAGCTAAGAACGCTCCCCAAAAATATTTCACCCCTTATAGAAAAATCCTAGATACACCACTGTCAAGTAGCATTCCAATATTAAATTTTATAAAATATAAAGTTATTTTCTCTGGGTGTTATTATTCGACAATGGATAATGATAAACCATGAATTTATTAACCCAAAAAATATGACAAATTTTTATATTAAAATAATTTAAAAGATTTGTTGCTTCTTAATTAGCTATATATTATTTTTAGAAATAGGATTTCAACCGCAAGATTATTCGCTTTTATGCTTAAACGGTGAAAAAAGACCCGTGAACGATTTTGAAAATTGTCATTGGGGTTTCGTCCCCGGGAATGCTATTATGACTCTATCTTCCCAGAGCGAGGAAAACAAAACTATATTCAAAAATTACTTCCTACGAGCCCAAGAGGTAAATTTAAAATATGTTTGATATAATGTTCATCTCAATTTATGATGATTTTATAGAAAATTTATTTTGCGAATTAAAAATAAAGCCATTTCAAACTTTTTTCAATTTCTATCTACATCACAATGATAATCATAAATGATATTTTTTTCTCGGTTTTTCCTCAGATATATAAAAGTAGGGCGAACCAATTTTAAACTATATACAAAATAAGTGATCAGATAAAAATATGGCTTATTATTTTAATTTATTTAAAAAATGTAAATTTTCAGATTATTGTGATTGACATATCATTAATGTCATTAATAATTTAAAAGTAATAGGCTGTGTCTAAGGTCGGCTTAAAACCCAATAGCCAGAAAAGTAAGAAGAAATTAAAATTAAGTAATAAGAAATTAAGACTTTAAGCATGCCACTCATTTAGTATTCTAATACGCGTTTGTGCATATCAGTTTAAATTATATTTATATGAGCAAACATGCAAATATACCGTAGAGTAATAGTCAGTCTTTTTTGATTCATATAGAATATAATTAAAGATTGAAATATTTATCCTATGGTGCGTAGCCAGACTGGTGGTGAGATAATTTTTTTAAATATTGAAATATATTTTTTTGGAGCAATAATAATTTATTAGAACCAATCATTATATAAAATATTTTTAGAATCAATCATCATATAAAATTTATTAGAACCAATCATATTTGAAAATATGATAATTCGAACATAAATAAAAAAATATTAGAAAATACAAAATATTACAGGGTTTCCCATTTAAAGAAGGAAAAGGCCCAATAAAAAAAGGAAATGTTTTAATCATAAAAGGAAAAGGTCGATCAAAAAATAAAAAGGGTCAATTAAAAGGAAAAGGTCCAATCAAAAAAAGAATGTGTCAATCAAAAAAGGAAAAGTTTTAAAGGTTTAAGAAAAAATCCGATCAAAAAAGGAAAAGTATGAAACTAAAAAGGAAAGGGTTCTATCAAAAAAGGAAAAATGTCAAACTAAATAGGGAAGGGTTCAATCAAAAAAGGAAAAGTGTTAAACAAAAAAGGAAAAGTGTCAATCAAAAAAGGAAAATTCCCAAAAGGAAAGAAAAAGTGTCAATCAAAAAAGAAAATTCCAAGGATCCAAAGCGAATCTCAACCGAACCATTAAACTACTAAAAACCGGTATTTTTTATCAAACCTAAACCGAATCTAAACCGCTAAAATGCCCCTTATAGGTTCGAGTCTCATAATTTTATGCTTTAAAATAATTTGTAAGTTATTACTAGTATATTGCAAAAATTTTAATTATATTCGAATTGTTTTAAAGATTTTCGTTTGATAAGTGCCAGTCATCATTTTTATAAACTTACTTTAGTATATTGCCATTTTACAACATTTTTTAAATATTTTAAGCTTATAAATTATAATGCCTAGAGATATATTAAATCCAATGTATACAGTGGCGTAGACAAGGGGGGGGGGGTTTGGGGTCGAAACCCCCCCCATGGAAAATAAAAAAAATGTTTTTTTTTTTTATAAAATAAAAAATTATTATTTTTTTATTGCGAATAATTATATTTAAAAAACGGTTTCAATTTAGAGAAATAAGATAATATATTATATATAATACTATATGAATATGAATACCCCACCCAAGAAGAGGGAGATTTTTACCCAAACGTTCGATGAAATTGATTCAAAAAATTCAAAAAAAAAATTCAAAAGATTTTGTCCCACAAGATTCATTGAAAGACAACAATCGGTGAAGGTTTTCATCGAGTTATATGAGGTTATTTTTGCGGCACTGGAATCATACATATTACGCAAAGAAAAAGATTCCGCAAATGCGGAAAATCTTTTACAAGCTATTACGAAGCCTCAATTTTTAATTTCAATTCAATGTGTTTATTTTTTATTTAATTATACATATGATTTTAGCAAAATGTTACAAAAAATTGATTTGGATTTAAGGGAGGTTATATATAAGGCAAAGGATATTGTTGAAATATTAACAAATATCAGAGATAATGTGGATGAAAAATTTCAAGAAATATATGAGAAAGTAAAGGAGATCGCTAATATGTTTGGGATTGAAATTTTTAAACCTAGAGTAGTTTCTAGACAATCCAATCGCTCAAATATTGATGCATCTACGATTGAGGATTTTTATAAAATTAACATTTTTATTCCACTTATTGATACATTTTTATTTCAATTAAAGGAAAGATTTATAAGTCACAATTTTATTTTAAAAAGCTTTTATTTTCTTTTGCCGGTTGAGTCTGAATTGTTGATTACACTTGAAACGCGAGAGGATATTAAGAACATCTCAGAGTTTTATTCTGATGATTTATTAGGGTCGTATGATAAGTTACTTTGTGATGTCGAATTTTAGTATAAAAATCTTGGCAGAATAGAGTACTCTTTGAGACCAAAAAATGCTTTGCAGGCCCTTTCCATGTGTAATTGCACTTTAGATTCCCTGCCCAATATCAAAACATTGTTTTTTATTTTAGCTAATTTACCGATTAGTACCTGTACTAATGAAAGGTCTTTTTCAACTTTGAAAAGGGTAAAAACCTATTTAAGAAATAGCACCGGTGAAAACCGTTTAAATGGATTAGCCCTATTAAATATTTATAAGGAGATTATTCTAGATAAAAATTTGATTCTAGATGAATTAGCCAAATCTCAGAGAAAAGTAGACCTCTCTTTATAAATTCAAATCATATAATTGTAATATTTTCTTAGTCATAAAATTTTTATATGTAAAACTTAATTATAATGAATTTTTAGTCATGATATTTTTATACTATATTAATAATAGTATTGCACCTACAATAAGAATTATTTATATAATATACTCATTTGTATTAAATATAACTGTTAAATTATATTTTTTTAAATTATTGTAATTTTATTTTTTTAAAATATAGATATTTACAATCAATTTTTAAAATAGTAATCTGTATAAAATTTCTAATTTTGAAATTTATTTTTTGTATATAAAATAAACACATAGTTAAATAAAGGGTTTATACTAAATAAAATTGTTAAATTGTATTTTTTTAGCAAGAATTACATATTTTATTTTTTTAAAATATAGTTTATTTACATTCAATTTTTAATATAATAATCTGTATAAAATTTATATATTTTGAAATTTATTTTTTTATATATTATTAAAATAAAAACATAGTTAAATAAATAAAGTTAATAATAAATAAAATCTCTGCAAAATATTGTTATATGCAAAAATTTAATTAAAATAATTATTTTTAACATAGAATAAGATATATTGAGTTGATCATAAAATTGGAAGGTTTGGGGGGAGGCAAATTTTTTTTACATCGAATAGATTGAATTAATATACAATTTACTAAACATTGATAACATTTTCAAAATAATGCTTTCAGTCGCTTATTAATTATAAATTTGGCAAAAATTTTAATTCTAAAAAGGGGTTTGGGGGCGAAGCCCCCAAAAAATTTTTCAAACCCCCCCCCCCCCCCCCCCCCATGGATCAATCCTGGCTACGCCACTGAATGTATAAATTATTTACATATAGTATAATAAATGACACATCAAATCTAATATCATACTGGCAGTGCCGGCTACCCAAGTTAGTGTGGAAAGATGTTTTTCAACAAATAAATTTATACTATCTCCTTATATATGTAATTTGAGTGAGACGAATCTTGAAAATATATTAATTGTGCGGCTTAATAAAAAAATTTTAAGCAATTGTTCATATTAAAATTAAATTAATCAATTGATATTTATTTGTTATATTTATAAATTAAATACTATTTTATAATGTGCAATTAATAAAAATGTAAGTTTTTTTTATTTTAATTAAATGAAATAAATAAAAATATTCTTCCCTATACATAATTTGAATGTAGGTTTGAATACAAAAGTGTTCAAACCGGTTATTAGAGGTTCGAACCGAACCGATATTTTTATTTTTTATGAACCGAACCTGAAACTTGAACAGTTATTTTTATCCGAACTGACCGATATTTGTTTCGATTTGGATCCCTGGAAAATTCCCATTCAAAAAAGAATAATCGTTGTTTTTAAAATTTTTATTATTCTTACTATATCTTTTCTCAATTTATTTTTCTTCTCATTTTTGATAATTCTTTTGTCTTTTTAAAAATAATTTATAAATTTATCCTGTTATTTTTTACTGCTTCTACTCGATTTTATCAAAAAACTAAAAGTTTCAATCAAGAAAGGAATCAATCATAAGAAAATGTCAATCAAAAAAGGAAAAGTGTCAATCAAAAAAGGAAAATTGTTATTTTTAAAAATTTTTTTCTTGTCAATTTTTCTTATTTTTCTTATTCCTTCTTATTTTATTTTTAACTTTTTGCGATTTCTTTTCTTTATTTTTCTTACTATCTTTTCTCAATTTATTTTTCTTCTCATTTTTGATAATTCTTTTGTCATTTTAAAAATAATTTAAATATTTTCCGTTATTTTTTTTCCCTTCTCTGCTCCATTTTTTTAAACAACTCGGTACTTTTTTTTCATCATACTTACTATTACAAATTACCTTAAATATAACAAAAATGCCCTTTACTCTCAATTATATAACTTAACAACCCAAAATAATTCTTTCTAATAATATTAAATAAATACCATTGACCATTAACGACGATCCATATTTAACATAATTATCTTTATTTCCAATAAAACCACAACAATCTAACATAAAATATGTAGAAAAATATAATATAATATAATTATCCAATTCTTCATTTCTCAAAGGTCCACAGCTGACATCCAAAGGTCCACAGCTGACATCTAATCCAATATCTCCCAATCTCCAACTACGAGTTTTTCCGAACAATGAAAACACCCCGTGATCCTTATCTCCCCTTCTTCCCCCAAGGAAAACTTAATTTCCCTGTCAGAAAATAACTGACATTTGATGTATTATATTAAATTTATTTCTTCTTTTTTTCAACAGCTACAACACGCCTACCCTTCACAAGCCCAGCGTCCCTCTCTTTGTGGTGGTGTTGTATCGAATCGCCCCTTTGAATTGTATCGAATCACCTCTTTGAATTGTATCGACTCGCCCATTATAATTGTATTGGGACGCCTTGAAGATGTTCAGGGAATTTATCGAATCAACTTCCCTTATAATGATTTATAATATAAGAATTCCAGTACATTTCAATATAAAATCGCCAAAACAGACATTATCAATAATGACATGTACATGGGGGTATCTGCATTTATAATTTACGGAACATTAATATGGACAATGTAATATCCGCAAAACATAATAATTTATTCATTTTAAGACATTTGGGAACTACTAGCTATAATATACATTATTAGGGTATGATTCATGATAATTAGGAAATAATAATTTTACATATAATAATGTAATGTGAAAACATTGTCTATGTGTGAGACGCAATTTCAACACATGTAATTTTCATTCTATCATGTGAAAAAAAACAAAGCTACATCTTTATAAATATTTCCTAAAATGAATATAAAAATCCATCTTTAGGTATTAAAAATAATTGCGAAACTTGGCCGAACAAAGATTATAAATAAAATTACAATACATACGTATATAAATACATTTAATATTATATATGAAGGAACAAATATATAATATGTAGAAAATACAATATTTTCCATCTAGGAATTACTCAGTATCCTAAGAAAAATATACCATTTCTACCTAACTCTGTCATCACAATTAGCACAAATTCACAAAAATGTAGAATGCAAAGTAACAAAAATTGATAATATAATGGGCTATATGGTATATATGTAAAGAATTTTTAATATACCTTCACAATATAAAATAATTTGAGTCTTTTCTTTAAAAATATGTTCATAATTAAATAGTAAAATGTGATGTGTTATAAAATTATTAAAAAGATTAAAAAAAATGTATTATGCAGCATAAATTTACAAAAAAAAAACTTTCCCCAGTATGCAAACTAAACAATATTTTCACCTCAAGGCATACCCCTCAACACGGGCTGACCTTATCTGTAAAAATATTTTCCCTTCACATCATTGCATACCACACAAATAATATAATAATTGCAAATAAAACTTCTTATAAAAATTTATAATTTAAAAAAAAAATATACATATTAAATATAAAGATTTCATAATTTGGAAAAAAAAAATATTATACACCATCTAATGTATCATACAAATTCCTATCCATTTATATATACACTAAATGCAGACACTAAATCAAAATAACTATCCACATCTAACATTATAGATATTATTCTGACTTCATCATACTTCAATTCCTTCAAATTCTCATTCATAATTAAATATATCATATGTTACCTATACAATATATTAACATTATAAATAATAATTCATAGTTAAATATATCATATGTTACCTATGCAATATATTAACCTTAATTAATAATAAATTATCCCATACATATTCATCCCTTTACAAACCCAAAATGCATAATTAAATAATACACACTTTATTACAAAAGTCTATATCCATATATATTTTCATAAATTTCACATATTTAAATATTTAACAATCCTTTCTGTCCTGCTGTTCATGAGGTCTTTCAGCTTCCTATGACGGAATACCTATAACACCATTCAATGAGTTTTAAGGCATACCAAATAATGATCAAGATTATATGTACCATATACATCTAGACATAAGATAATATACCAAATATTACTGTCTTAAATTCCTGATCTTATTTCCATATTTCTGCCTAATACTCATTACATACTTTCTATCTTACACCTTTTAAGTTAAATATAAAAGTATAGAAATCCTTAAACTCATGTATATGTATAGTTTTTAGTACATTGCATTGTCAAAATTTCTCTTATGTAATATGTATACAACAAAAATTTTGTTTTACTTTAAAACCGAATCAACCCACTCTTTCGATCCTGGTCACGGCACCAATATTACAAATTACCTTAAATATAACAAAAATGCCCTTTACTCTCAATTATATAACTTAACAACCCAAAATAATTCTTTCTAATAATATTAAATAAATACCATTGACCATTAACGACGATCCATATTTAACATAATTATCTTTATTTCCAATAAAACCACAACAATCTAACATAAAATATGTAGAAAAATATAATATAATATAATTATCCAATTCTTCATTTCTCAAAGGTCCACAGCTGACATCCAAAGGTCCACAGCTGACATCTAATCCAATATCTCCCAATCTCCAACTACGGGTTTTTCCGAACAATGAAAACACCCCGTGATCCTTATCTCCCCTTCTTCCCCCAAGGAAAACTTAATTTCCCTGTCAGAAAATAACTGACATTTGATGTATTATATTAAATTTATTTCTTCTTTTTTTCAACAGCTACAACACTTACAATATTCTTTTTATAATTTTTTCTCCTTATAGTGTAATCTTTTACATACATTTCTAACCTTTAATCTCTTTAAAGTCATTTTTAATCTTTATTAATTTGATATTATCTCAATTTTTTTCTCATTTTGATAATTCTTATTGGAATTATATTTAATTTTTACTAAATTTTTGGCAGACAATTTTTTTATATTAGAATATTTTACATATCAAAATATTTAATTACAATTGCTAGACTAAATTAAATTTTTTAAAAAAATATTTAAAAAAATAACGATTTTCCTTTTTTGCTTGATACTTTTCCTTTCCTCTAGGGAATTTTTCTTTTTTGATTGTCACTTTTCCCTTGATTGTACCTTTTTCTTTTTGTTTGACACTTTTCCTTTTTGATCGAACATTTTACTAAACTTTGGGACTTTTTATTTTTTGATTGATACTTTTTCTTTTTTAATTGAAGCTTTTCCTTTTATGATTAACCCTTTTCCTTTTTTGATTAGACCTTTTCCTTTTATGAAACTTTTCCTTTTTTGAATGGGAAACCCTGTATGTCATGTTTACACAATTCTTTACTTTTTTTTTCATTAAATAATAATATTTTGACTTTTTATGATTTTTCTTCCTTATATTGTAATCTTTTACAAACATTTCTAACCTTTTCAATCTCTTTAAGTCATTTTTAATCTTTGTTTTTTAGAAGCTTTATCAATTTTTTCTTCTCATTTTTGATAAATCTTTTTAGGAATTTTTAATTCTCCCTAAATTTTTGGCAGACAATTTTTTTATATTAGAATTTTCTATATATCAAATTATTTAATTACAATTGCTACATTAATCGTTTGGTTATAATGTACCTTTTTAAAATTAAATAAAATTGAACTGTAATACCAAACGATATGTAAATTAATAAAATAGAATCATTTTAAATTCTTTAAAAAAACAATTATTTTTAAAAAGCAATAAAGAATAATCAAATAAAATGAGAAGATAAAAAAAATAATGATTAAAATGACTTAAAGAGATAAAAAATGTTATAAATGTATGTAAAAGATTACAATCTAAGGAGAAAAAATCATAAAAATTCAAAATATTGTTATGCAGGATGAAAAAAGAGGAAAGAATTGTTAAAAAATGACATAAAAAATCAAGTAGAAGCAGTGAAGAAAAATAACCAGAACAATTTGTAAATTATTTTTAAAAAGACAAAAGAATTATCAAAAATGAGAAGAAAAATAAATTGAGAAGAGTAAGAAAAATAAAAATTTATAATTTTTTTAAACAAAATTTTAAAATAACGATTTTCCTATTTTTGTTTGGACCTTGTTTGACACCAGTAGTGTAGGTAGGGGGGGGTTTGAGCGACCCCCCCCCCCTCCATAAGTATTTCTTTTAAAAATTAAATTAAAAATATTTTTTTTTTAAAATTTACTAAATTGATAATAAATGCTTAAAATTTTAATTTATTATAAATAGTAATTAATGTACAGTATTTGATTGTTTATATATTTTTTAAAATAAATTTTAAATTATTTTGCATTGCATAAAACTAATCTAGTTTGTCATATTCCATGTTTATTCAAATGAATCATAATTTGACTCAAATCAAAAAAAGAAACTAAAAACATTTTGTCCGACTAGATTCATTGTAAGATAAGAGTCGGTGAAACTCTTTATTGAACTATATGATGTTGTATTTGCAGCACTGGAATTTTTATATCAAGCAAGGAAAAAGATTCAGCAGATGCTAAGATTTGCAGGCTATCATTCAGCCACAATTTTTAATATCAATTCAATGTGTTTATTTTTTATTTAATTATACATATGATTTTAGCAAAATGCTACAAAAAATTGATTTGGATTTAAGGGAGGTTATGAATAGAGCAAAGGTTGTTGAAATATTAACAAAAATCAGAGAGAGTGTGGATGAATTTCATGAAATATATAAGCAAGTAAAGAAAATTCTAATATATTTGGGATTGAAAATTTTAAACCTAGAGTAGTTTCTAGACAATCCAATCGCTCAAATATTGACTACGATTGAGGATTTTTATAAAGTAACATTTATATTCCCCTTATTGATACATTTTTATTTCAATTAAAGGAAAGATTTATTAGTCATAATTTATTTTAAAAAGCTTTTTTTTTCTTTTACCGGTTGATCTTGAAACATGAAAGGATATTAAGAAAATCTCAGAGTTTTACGCTGAAAATTTAGTAGACTCATATGATAAGTTACTTTGTGATGTCGGATTTTGGTATATAAATCTTGACAGAACAGAGTATTCTTTAAGATCAAAAAATGCTTTTCAGGTCCTTTCCATGCTTAATTACACTTTATATTCCCTGTCTTATTAATTATTTTAGCTACCTTAATTAATACTTTCACTAATGAAAGGTCTTTTTCAACTTTAAAAAGGTTAAAAACCTATTTAAGAAATACCACCGATGAAAACGTTTAAATGAATTAGCCCCATTAAATATTAAAAATATAGAAATGTTATTTATGCTAAAGTATTTTTATATAATAAATAAAATTATAATGAAATACTCTCTCCAATTTTGTTAAATACAAATATTTAAAATAATTTCATAGCAAAGGATATAAGCTATTGAGTGTTCATAAAAATGGGATGTTTGGGAGGCTTCACTTCCTAAAAGATTTTTAACCCCCACCCCCATGAGAAAATCCTGGCTACGTCCCTGTTTTACATTTTTCCTTTTTTGATTGAAGCTTTTCTTTTATGATTGACACTTTTCCTTTTTTGATAGACACTTTTCCTTTTTGGATTGGGCCTTTTCCTCTTTTGATCGGACCTTTCCCTGTTTTGTTAGACACTTATCCTTTTTGGATTGGGCCTTTTCCTTTTTTGATTAAAGCTTTTCCTTTTATGATTGACACTTTTCCTTTGATTGGACCTTTTCCGTTTTTGATTGAAGTTTTCCCTTTTATGATTGACCCTTTTCCTTTTTTGATAGACACTTTTCCTTTTTGGATTGGGCCTTTTCCTTTTTTGATTGAAGCTTTTCCTTTTATGATTGATCCTTATCCTTTTTTGATCGGACCTTTTCCTTTTATGATTGAAACTTTTCCTTTTTGGATTGTGCATTTTACTTTTTTGAGTGAAGCTTTTCCTTTTATGATTGACACTTTTTCTTTTTTGATCGGACCTTTTCTTTTTATGATTGAAACTTTTCCGTTATTTGATTGAGACTTTTTCTTTTTTGAATGGGAAACCCTGTAAGAGAGAATATAATACTGTTAAAAAAATATTATAGCTTTCTAAACCGATATGTAAATAACAATAAAATATAAAATTCTATATTTTATAATGATTTAAAAAGTTGAACAAAATATCGTTGTTAAATAAAAATTTAATCCTCTTTTCGATTGCTCTAATTTTTTAAAATAATTTATTCTGTCTTAGGAATTAGATCTCGATGAGTAATTCTAGTCTCAATCAATTTTAAGATGTCGTATTTTTGATATAGGTTTTTAATCTCAGTAATGAAGAAAAGGTCCTCTCACTTTTTCCTATACTAATTGATATTATTGCCAAAATATACCATAATTTTATTATGTTTGGAATACAAAATATATTCTAAAGAATGCAATGCTGCCACTGTATTTCTTGGAGAATTATCAATTTATCTAAAATAATAAATTCTGATATGAGTTTACATCGTGATTGTTATGGCTATGCAAATTAACCAGCATCTATTTTGTGTGGCTATTATAATTTAAGATTATTACTCCTGCTGCTGAGAGCATTTGATTGCATAATTTAGATGAACAATAATGGTCAACTGTCTAATCGTTTGATATCATAAAAATGGAAGATAATTATTTAGAAATTTAATATCTCACAATAATTTCCTCTATTACCTATCTAGTTTTCATAATGATATCTAAGAAAAAGCTCTAACCACCATAAAGTTTTATGATTTGGATTAGTCGTTTATATTCTCTTCTTCAAGAATTATATTTGGTTAGACCTACAAATTTTACCTTATTAGTCCATTCAATAAATCATTTTCTAAAATGGTAACACAACGTTATATTAGTTTTATGCTAAGAGTTATATTGTCTTGTGTGGTTTTTAAAAACCATTATCAATTGAAGCAGTGTATAAATTAATCAACCTATTTTATCACTTGTTGAGACGTAATTTTTTTTTATGTCCGTAATCAAAAATATTTTTATTAAAAAATTATTATTTTTAGAAATGATTTGCTTTCATTATTTATCGCCGGGGTGGCCTAATGGGTAAGATGTAGGCTTGGAAACACGAGCATGAACAAGGACGCGGGTTCAATCCTGGTAAGAACCATAAAAACTTTCAAGTTTTTCTTCGATGACTGATGTGTAAAGACATATGGTATGATGAATTTCGGAGCTTAGAGATGACACCCCGGTCACCGACAGGCCTGGACAGCCGGGTGCTAAGGATACCTGTCCAATAAACAAAATGAAGGACACAAATGAAAATATGAATATGAAAGCTAGGGCGTTCCCTCCATGCGACGCGCAGGGTGTAGACCTCCATCCTGTGAAAAATAAAGTAAAGGTCAAAGCAAAGAAGACAAGACTGGCAAGTTTGAATATTGGGACGCTTAAAGGTAAGACGAGAGAATTGGCATCAATGTTGAACAGGAGAAAAGTTGATATAGCGTGCATACAAGAGACGAAATGGAAAGGACAGAAGACTTTGATGATTGGAGATGGGTATAAATTGTACTATAATGGAATGGACTTGTTAGCAATAGGAACGGTGTCGGCATCATCCTCAGTCAAGATCTAACCTCCTCAGTTGTAGAAGTCAACAGGATCTCTGATAGACTAATGAAGATAAAACTCTACATTGGTCAATCTACTACACATCCTATCAGTATATGCTCCTCAAACGGGTTGCAAGGAAGAAGAGAAAGATGACTTTAGAGCTATCCTTGATGAAGCCGTAATGGAAATCCCTAAGGATGACCTAGTCATAATTGGTGGTGACTTAAATGCGCATGTGGGGAAAGCAAGAGATAGCTACAAAAAGAAATGATGAAGGAGAGCACGTACTGAAATTTGCGCAAGCCTTCGACCTTGCCTTAACCAACACCTACTATAGGAAAAAAGATAGTCATTTAATAACATATGAAGTGGTACTAGGAAAACACAGATAGATTACATGCTAATCTCTTGCAGAAGATTAAAAGATGTAATAGACTGCAAAGTCATCCCAGGAGAAGATATCGCCGCGCAACACAAGCTACTAATCATGGATTTACAAATCTCAAATAAATCCACTCAAAATAAGATAAAACTGGAACCATGCATCAAATGGGGCAAATTAAAAACAATGACAGATGCCTTTGCAATCAATGCAAACATTGAAACAATAAATTGCTCACAAGTCAGTGAAAAAATATGGACAGACCTTTCATCCAGATTTAGACACTGCAAAATCGACGCTAGGCTTGACAAGAGGAGGCAACAAATCACACAAAGAACTATGGTGGTGGAATCAAGAGGTACAAACCACTAACAGGAGAAAAAAGCCCTATGCAGATGACAAGTCAAGATACAAAAAATCCAAGAGATTAGCTACAAAGGCGGTGGCTAGGGCCAAATCTATGGCATACGATGACATGTACGAAGATCTACATACCAAAGAAGGGCAAAATAAAATATACAGATTAGCCAAACAGCGAGAAAAGAATTCTAGGGATATAGTAATCAAAAAAGGAAAAAGAAATAATGAATAGATGGAAAGAATATTTTCAGGAGCTTCTCAACTTTAATTCCCACATATTGCATCTCGACGAACACTCCCCTTGTCAGAACCTTGTATAACCTATAACAGAACAAGAAATAATCACATGCCTCAAGCATATGAAAAACAACAAAGCTAGGGGTCCAGACGATATTCCAATAGAAAGCCTTAAAGCACTAGGAGATGATGGAATACATCTCCTCACAAATCTGTACAATAAAATACTTGGAAATGAAGAGGTCCCCCAAAAATGGAGGCAGAGCTATCTAGTTCCTATCTTCAAATTGTCAAAATTACAGGGGCATAAAACTAATGTCACACTGTCTAAAACTATACGAAAAAATAATAGAAAAAAGATTAAGAGATATAATCGAAATAGGAGAGACACAGTTTGGCTTTATGCCTGGAAGATCAACAACCGATGCTATCCATGCAATTAGGCAAATGAGTGAAAAATACAGGGAAAAGAACAAAAAGCTACACATGGTCTTTCTCGATCTAGAAAAGGCCTTTGATAGAATCCCAAGAAAACTTATATGGTGGGCGCTACGCCACAAAAAAGTTCCCGAAAAATATATAAGAATAATAGAGGATATGTATATGGGACATACAACAATGGTCCGTAGCACAACAGGTACTTAGCAGGCTTTACAATAGCCGAAGGAGTTCATCAAGGGTCGGCTCTCAGCCCACTTCTCTTCATTACAGTAATAGATGTATTAGCACAGTCTATACCTCAAACAGTCCCGTGGAATATGATATTTGCAGATGATATTGTGATACTTGCCGAATCCAAGGATGAAATGAAAGAAAGGTTAGTGAATTGGATAAATATCCTAGAAACGCACGGATTAAAAGTAAATAGAGAAAAGACGGAGTATATGGTGATAGGAGGAGATGAAACGGAGAGTATTAATATAAATGATTGGCAGATATCCGCAATTGAAAGCTGCAAATATTTGGGCTCCACTATACAAACAAACGGCACAATAGAAAAAGAGATAAAGAATAAGATTAATCAAGGGTGGTTAAAGTGGAGATCTTTATCTGGAGTGCTATTTGACAAAAGAATCCCACACAAATTAAAGGGAAAAATTTACAGTTCCATAGTACAACCAACTATTCTATATAGTTCGGAAACATGGCCAACCAAAGAATCAGACGAGAGAAGTCTACAAACTATGGAGATGAGAATGCTGAGGATGATTGCTGGGGTAACAAGAAAGGATAAGGTGCGCAGTACAAGAATACTAAATAGTTTAAAGGTAGTGCCCATTAAGACTAAGTTAATGGTAAACAGACTTAGGTGGTATGGGCACACAATGAGAAGGCCTATGAACTACATAGGAAATAAAGTTGAAAGATTGGAAGTGATGGGCAAACGTAAAAGAGGAAGGCCAAAACTTCAATGGGGCCATAAAGTTAGAGCCAATATAAAGAAGTATAAAATAGATAAAAGAGATTGTACGAATAACATAAAGTGGAGAGAGATGTTGAAGGAGCTTACCACCAGAAAAGGTGAAAGCTAAAGAGAAAAAAAAAAAAAAATTTGCTTTCATTATTTATATGGATAAATATTTTGTATTAAAAAATTATTATCTTTAGAAATGTCTTGTATTGTTTATTATAAATGACAAAATATAAAATTCAAAATATTTGTACATAGTTTGCAAATTTCAATTTAAAAATTATAATATAATAATAATAAAAATAGGAGGTATGAGGTCTAAGTCTCCCCCCCCCCCCCCCAAATAAATTTTTAGTTGAGCTCCCTAAGATTGTAAAGGCTAGTGACGCCCCTGAGATATAATATTTGTAAATTGGATAGAGCCAATTGATAAATCACAAATCGTTATTTGATTTTAGTTCAAAAGTAAAATAAAAACGGTTATTTTAAAGCAATCCTCAATTGAGTCCTTTTAAACTATTTTTTTGTTAGATGATATTTTTATTATCGAAAACCATTGGTTGTTAATTTTACACATTTTTTTAAAATATTTTTTGTTGAATGATGTTTTTATTATAGGAAATTTTTTAGCTATATTTTTAAAAAAGATAAATAAAAATGAGAAGGACAGGATAAAATTTAAATAAAGGGAAGAGCAAATTGGGTAAAAAACTTTATCGATTATTAAGATGCCGTGCAGATTTGTAATTTAAATATTTTTTCCAATTGTTTTTCCTATTTAGATCGCATACTTTTATGAGGTATAAATTTTTTAACAGATGCTTCTTTCACAATGGTCACTTATAAGCTTTATTTCTCATTACATATTATATGAGCTTACAATTTGATTTTTTATTTAAAATGTTTATTTTACAAATTTAAAATATAAAAATGTATAACAAATTATATATTCTATATATTTATAAAAGGAAATGCTTGAATAATATCTTCTAAAAAATTTTCTCTCTTCTTTAAATAAATATATGTTGCTATGTAATCTTCCATAAACTGAGACCTCCCAGATTCATATTTTGTTTTGAGGTCACGCCAAAGACACTCTATGGACTTTGTATTTATGCCTCTATTAAGCTAGTCCACAAAAACTTTTATAAATATTTTAAACATTTATTCTCACTATTAAAAAAATTATTAAAATTTATTTTTAAAAAAATATTAAAATTAAAAAAAATCATTAAAAAAAATTGTAAAAATTAACAACCAATGGTCTTCGATAATAAAAATATTATTTAACAAAAAAATACTCAAATTAATAAAATTCAACCAATCATATAACAGATAAATAAATATAAGATAACCAATGGTAACTATGACTCATGAACCAAAATCTTATCAATTTTTTACAAAATTATATCTCCAATAAATCTAACTAGAATTAAAAACACTACTTAAATTTTAAAAAACTATACATTTCCCGTATTATTATATAATTTTATATCAAATTCATTGTTTAAAGAAAAGGTAAATTATTTCACTTTGCAAGATATGAATTCTAAACCTCGGATTGCTAAATAGACATTAACAGTAGAACTAGATGAGCTAATAGAATAAAAATTTTTTAATTTGTATATATTATAAGTTAATCAAATGAGATTAGTTGCTTATTATACCATTATTATATCAGGATGTGGTAATGTATACACTTTTATATAAAATAAATAAAATTTTATTTGTGCATAGAAACTAAATTTATTACAGAAAAATATATTAAATAATATATGTATTTCATTTTACTAATCAGTAGTGTTGTTAAACAGCTCGATTTGAACTTATTTTTAAAACGGCTAACTCAATATCTTATCCAGAAAATTATTACGCAAGTCTGGAGATTTTGGTTATAAGCGGCCCAATGATTTAGACATCTATTAGCAGAATCTTGAAGCTAAGGCAATATTTTTCTGGCTAAAATATTGAGTTAGCCGTTTTTAAAAATTAGCTCAAATATTTTAATTACACCACTATATGGAATAACATCTTTATTAGTAAATTATGTTATTTACTATTCCATTTTCTCTCTTCTCTATTTAGATCTTAAACAAAAATTTTGAACATTTAAGACCCATATTTAAAAAAAGACGAACTTGTTTGTAAAGACAAGCCAAATTAGGGTCTCTTCTTAAAGCAATTAAGTATCCAAATAAACCTATCTAGGACACAGCCTAAGAGTTTTATGAGAATTTTCTTAGACTTTAAACCACAGGGTTGACGATAGGAGATACAAAAATGATAAATAAAATGTCTAACTATATTAATAGATATTTGGTTGTAATATAACCCTCCTTGAGTGATACCGATCATCAATTCACTTATTTTCTATCTTTTAGTTAAAAAGAAGAAAGAAAATGACGAATTAAATAATTAATTGGACCTTCAAAAGTGGGGGAAATACATAATTAAGTATCAATCCCTTTCCGATTCATTCTAGTCAGAGTTCGAAATCATGATTTTTTCTTTAAAATAATATGATTTATTTGATTAAATCGGTAAGACGAGAACCATATCCCTATTTTTTAATAAAATTTTATTATAAAATACAAATAATCTTAAATATGACCTGGAGGAAAATAATTCTTGAGGCAAAGTTATTAATCAATTAAGATAAAGAATGGTAAATATGTGTATTATTAAATATACAACAAAAGAGGGTAAACGAACAAAGATTTTATATTAATTTATAAAACATATTGGACTTTAAAAAAGGAAAGCAAAGTAATTGTAATGAAATAATTTGATATGAAAAAAATATTAATAAAAAACATTTGATTCCCAAATAGAAATAAAAATTTAGTAAAATTTAAAAAATAAAAATGTAATAAAAAAATCATAAAAAGTTAAAAAATTGTTATGTAGGATGAAAAAAAGGAAAAAGAATTGTCAAAAATCACAAAAATAGAGAAGAAAAGAAAAATAAATAAACAATTTTTAAAAAGATAAAAAAGAATAACCATTTTCCCTTTTTTGATCGGGCCTTTTCCTAAGCCTTTGATACTTTTACTTTTTTGAATGGGAAATCCTGTATGTTCAATTTTATTTTAACCACTTTACCCTGATGCCTAGCTTACCCCTGGCGAAAATGGAATACTACACAAAATTAATCATAGCTCTTAAAGTATTATAGGTAAAAAGCTAAACTTATTTTTATTTTGTAGATGAGGGATTTGGCTACATATATATCTATAATTTGTTCTCCTTTGTTTTAAAATTTTATGGTAAAAATACAAATTACCAATCATTTTACCCTGGTTATCCCTATTTTTTATTAGGTTAAAAAGTTTAATAACATAAAATATGTTATCTCATCTTTTTTTTCATTCCTATAGGTGTAATATTGCACAATAATAGTAAATTTAAAAAAAACATATAGATGGAAATGTAGTAAAAATTTATTTTCAATTGCACACCATTTATGAAACATATGCGTGATGCTAATATGGTTAGAAACTTAGTTAGAAGTCCGGGCCTCGAGATATTACAGTTTTGGTTATTGAGAATGGAGGGAAAAGTTTCGGACTCGCAAAAAATGACGCATAAGTTTAATTTAATTAGTTTCTTACTTAAAGATGTATTAATAACTTTTATCTGTAAGATTGATAACTCTAGTTCTAGTATAAATATAATTAGTGGAACAATATTTTTTTAAAAATAGACTAACCAAAAACACGACAAATATTTTAAATATGATTTTGCTTTTGGTTATATTTCTATGAAATATATTTTTATAAGAATCAACTTATTCCTAATATAAAGCACCAATTAGATTATGAATGTCTCTAACAGGGTTAAATCAAGATAATAAATATCATCTTGCATAAATATTAAGTATTATTATAATTTAATCGATCAAATTTTTAAAGGTGTTTGGGATTAATTTACACGTTAACGCTTCCTTCACAGAATCAAGCTTTAAAATGTTTAATAGTGTACCGTATCGTAATGTTGACATCTTATTCTCGGACACAACGTTAAAATTAGTGGATGTCAAAGAAAGAAATACATTTAGATCATACCTAGGTATAAGTTTTATATATTATAGAATAAGGGTTTTAAAAAGTCATATTTTCATTAAAATTTATTCAAGCCATAAAAATTTCTGTATAAAGTGCCAATTGAATTTAAATAGTATCCTCTTTTAGATTTAAAATACTCATATAATATTCAAATTATTTTAACCATAAGGAAGTGATTATCTTAAAGTGATAGAAAATATGAGAAGGTGTGATGTGAAACCCATAATTTGGTGTGTAATATCGAGGAACGAATTGAACAAATGCGAAAGGATGCGTCTATCTTTCAAAGCCAAGGATTTTATACCGGCTATCAAATGCACTCAAGGGAAATCGAAAAATCATTGCATGGATATGATTGCCAATGGGGATGCTACTATGTCGCTCTTTGAGGCAGCTGAAATCTACGAGGCAGGAAAGTAAGAGAAATTATTTAAAGACCCTTTAATTCCGTAAAAATTTAGTCGCCACAAAGGCCAAGGGACTAATTAGATTAAACTGATTAATTCGGTTAAAAAGGAAATTAATGCGATATTTGGTGGGTATACATTATTTGGAGAATATGACACGATGTTAATATTCAATCATGGTGGAACTTAAAAAAATATGATAATTATTCTTTTTTAATTGGAATACTTAAGTTTAATGTATATTTATTTTATAATTATATTTCTGGTTTATTTTATTCCCATAAACATTTTTTTCAATTTTGTTATTATTGAAAATGATGAATACATCAAAACCGAGTTCTAAGCAAACTCTAAAAAGGTCCGTCAATACCAATACAAATATACATTTTTTTTAAATGTATTCGATACCGATATTAAAAATGACATATTATCGATTTAATTTTGATATAAATTTTTAGGGTTGGAAATTGGTTATTAATTAAAACAAATATTTAATTCGAGAGCTTCGGAGGTATAAATTTTGAGCCCTGTCGTCAGTCTGAATTTATCCCAGATTTTCAAAGTCATATCATTTTTCGTTCGGGTTACTAATAAATAAATGCTTTTAAAATTTTTATCAAGATGAGATCACCTTTTAACTAAAAACATTTTTGGCGACATTGAATAGGTGCACTACTGGTGAGCTAAACAGAATTGTAGTTATTTTATAAATAATTTTTAATGTGTAGAAAATTATTAAAAGATAAAAATCTTTAATCAGCATATACTACAAAAAATTATATTTAAATCTGTATTTTAATCAGTAATAAGAAATCATTATTTTAAAATTTTTAGTAGCTTGAATTTGAGAACTGGGAAAGTTAATCTTATAATTAATATATTTTCCTGATTAAAAGCCAGCTTTTAAGTGATAAATGTAAACCCTTTTTAAGTCCGTAAATTGTCAAAGTTATATAGGAAACTAATTATATTAAATATACAAATAATGCAGGGCTATAATAATAATATTTAAATTTTAATTCTTCCTAAAATAGTATAGCAAATTTTCTCGCGCGCTTCTTAGATGTTTTAAGCTTTTCAAGCAATCTATACAACTTTAATTATCATAACGTAAAACATCAAATTTAACGGTATATAATCTTTGATTTTTTTAAAAAGGTTAGATTTTATATGATCAAAACTTTAAAACTTGGAGATCTATTTTCGTGATAACTTTATTCATGTTAAAAGAGGAATACCTTCACATTTTTATTTAAATACACGCAAAAGTAAATTTTAAATATTTTAAGAAAATTATATATACAATTTAAATAGATTATTTCTCATTATAAAATACAAAAATGATTTTAATTCCTGGTTACAAGCGTAGTTATTTATAATGCAAGAAACATGTTAAATATGATGCAATTAGTATAATATATTCAAATTTTGGAAATATTTTAACTCAGATGCATTCTCATATATTTACTCTAACGATTTAAAGGATAAATATTAAATATTTTAGAAATATTTTGATGATCTAAAATGAGCATGAGCGCCCACAGCAGAGTGCAGTTGCACTAATCTGAAAAAAATTCTATTTTTAAAAATTTATAAGCTAATTAGATTAATAATTAAATTGACCAATTTGAGGATTAAATATTATGGAATTATATATATTTTTTAAAATAATTATATTAAAAGATTTGGACCATCTAAGAAATATAAAATAAATGAAACTCATAAATAAAAAGGTAATATGATTTGATTTTAAATTTATAATGAAATAGTATTTTATTATTTTATTTATAACAATTTTCAGAGTTGTTAACGCTTCTTTTTAAAATTAGTTAGCTCCCGCTCCTACCTTTTCAAAAGAAGCTAGCTAAATTTTTAAAAGGAGCTGGGTCCTGCTCCAAGTAATGGAGTGCCACTCCATAGCCTCTCCTTTGATTTTCATTTTGTTTAGAAAGTACACGAAACAAATCATATTTGTTTAACAAAAAAGTTTTAATATAAAATGATATATTAAAATATTTATAATCTTTTATTAGCTTTTAAAAGTAATAAATTTTCTAAATTTGATATCTAACAAACATCCATGCCTCTCCCCTAAACCTATTTAGCTATACAAAACATTCGCTCAACAGGACCACTAGAGGGAATATTTAAAATATATGTCCAATATATTCTTTCTGATGATCAATTTCATGGAATCCTAAAAAAATTCCCATTAATTAGAAGACAGGATGGATAATAGCCGCAATGATATTTCCATCATTATAAAAATTTGAAAATCTGCAATAAAGTTATTTAAATAAATAATTTACTTTTTTACTATAAACTATTGATACAGATTACAAGAGACTCTACAAGAGGTTGGCTAAACTACTCTAAATTTGTTAAGTCGTTTATTTTTGATGTAAGTTTAGAAATGGTTGGAGTTAAGATATTCATATCCATATGAAGCTCCCCTTCAAGGATTTTTAGAGCTTTTGCCAAAGGCTCTATAACCCAAAATTTATCAAGTTTCCAAATTGTTAAAATAAAACATTAAATTGTAGATCAAAATAAAATAAGAAAAAATATACAAAAATAAAATTAAGATTAAATAAAATATAAATTGATTAACATAATAAAATGTATAGTTTTAATTTGGATATTTCAATTCAATTAAGTAAAGCAATTAATAAAAGTTAACCAAGTTTATAAGAAATAAAAATATTTTAATTAAGTTTAGAAGAAAAAAATGTATAATAAAGGAGGTTGAACAAGTAATGAGCAAATTAAAATAAATATCAAAATATATTTAAAAAAGCATCATATCTAACCCAAATTAGACTAATGAATTGCCCAAAAATAATTATAGACATTATAAAAAAAAATTAATCTAAAATAAAACAAAATATAGTTTTATCATTTTGTATTTAACAGATAGATTTTGTACTTTTAGATGTTTTTTTAAGTTGAAGCCGCTGACTTTTGAAAACGATATTTTTATTTACACATAATAAACATTTGGCCCTAATATTCGTTCCATTAGGATCATTAGGATCTAACACTTTTAGAAGAGAAAAATATTTTTTTGTATGATGGAAATTCGATTTCTTTTTCTATAATATCTGGATCCATAATATCAAAAACTATTTTTTTATCATATATCTATAAAATGAATATTAATATGACTTACAAAGGCTCTCCAGGGGCACCGCTTCTATAGCGCCTTCTTAACAACTCTGACAATTTTTTTAATTTTATTATTATCCAAATTTATTTTAGAGAATACAACATTAAAATTATTAGTTATTTATATAAAATCTATTATATAATAATTATTTATTTGTTATCAAAATATGTTGCTATAATATAGATATTAGATACAATATAAACGAATAAATATTTTAATTAATGATATAAATTATAAATTTACAGGAAAAATCAATTTAATTCACACAGAAATTTGTATTTGAGAAAAGATTTTTTTTTTATATAGATCAAAATCGCGAAAATAAATGAGAAAAAAAGGTATATATATTTCTTAATTTGAAAAAAAAACAATGAAGGGAAGGGAAAAAAGATCTAAATCATTCCGGCTGCTCGGGAAATGAACCCATGAAGTATATGAAATTAGATTTTACAATCTGAATTTCTATGGGTTGACATAAGTAGACGCCTTCTTTTGGGTCTCCTGATTTAATCCTTATGGCTATGCCAAGATTAGGTCATGGCTTCCAAAGGATATTAAGATAGTAGTTAGTGACAACTTGTACGAATTTATATTCATCAGTAATATCCACTAATTTGTTCGTTTTAAAATCTTTTGTGTTTAAGATGTTTTATTGTTGTTGGAGGGTGAAAGGGGGTCAACACAGGAGAAATTCTACTGTAGAAATAGGCAATTCTCCCAAGAAATTTGTGTAATTCCATCGGGCCGTTACCCATAAGGGAAAAGACCTAGAGATTCTAAAGTGGCAGAAAAAACATCGGACTTTAAAGCCCGTTATTTGAGATCATTGCATCTGATATGCCGGATTGAACGTCCACTGCTAAAGCACTGAAGGCAATGCTTCTTGCACTTGGCGCACTCATATGAGACTGAGGCTGACACATTTAAGGTTTGGCAGCTCGAGGTCAAGATTTTTAGAGGGAATGGCGTCTAGGTATTCACACCCAGTGGTTGAGATAAGGCATGATCTTTATAAGGGTCGGAAAAGGGTAATCAAGGGACTTTGCAATAATCGGATTATCTCAATCCTTTCTTTTATGAGAGTCTGGAAGTTGACATTCATCGCCAACTTAGGCTTTCCATATAATATAGGCTTCGTCAAGGAGCGTATCTGGCAAGGATAGGTGATCAGTTATTATTTTGGAGCTTGCCAATCTGGACAAGATGAAACCACTGATTGATAACTAATGGTGATTGTAATCCTATACCTCCTTTATTTCAAGGGAGAGGGGCTTGATGCCACGAATTGGAATTAAATTTGTGATTAGTTATTTTTTCCATAATGTTTTTTATTCTGGATCAATATGCTTTCAAAGGTTCAGGATGTTTAAAAATAGCCATTGACCGCAAAGCATAGATGGTCTTTGGTATATTGAAAAAATTTTATTAAAAAGAAAGATTTATGTGAAATTATTAGATTTAGCTTGGAAAAAGGTTTCAAATGCTAAGTAACCTCCAATTGTTGAGTCACGATGTGTTAGTTCGTAGGCCATAACAATTCGTTTTGGAGAAGGCCTATGTCTGGCTCATCTGTTTATAAAATTTATGGCTCTCTTCGGGACTACCACTTATAATCCCGTATCTAGCTGACAGCTGCTTTTAATTTTTTTTTACTAGATTGTCTATCCCTTGACAGAATAAAATTGAACCAAGTGGATCACCCTGTTAAATTCATTCAGAATCCCCATATTGTAGGATGGAGGAAATAGCATAGCAATTTAAAATGTAGCTGGATTAGCACGGGCTATAAAGGATTCGTTTTATTGTGTTGTATGCATTGCTGAAATCAATTTTAATTAGGTGTTTGTTTAGTGGATTATTTTGAAGATAGATGTGGGTTATATGAGCGACAAACTCACAGGAGCCTTTGATACCAACCCCTAGTTAAGTTGAAGTGAGAATCATGTAGATTTTTTTTTTGATACGAGTCGAGACTAGTTTTGATACTAATCTCCTGAAGAGGGTACCTATGGCAATTGGGCATAGGTCTTTGTGGGTTTTGGAGAAGCGATTAATTTTGCTCCAAACAGAATTGGTTGTGCGAAGATAGGAGTCACCATTAATATCCTGTTGCAGAGGATAGTTACACTGTTAGTTTGAGAGCTTAGAGGGATGGTTAAGTCTAGATGGTATATCGGTTTCATGCCTTCAAAACCATGTTCAGAATTTTTTTAAAAAGTTGAGATCGCTTTTCTCACTTCCCCTGGGGTAAATTCTATTGAATAAAATGTGGGAATTACACCAGGAAATTCAGTTGCCTAATGTGGGGGGTGCTTCATAACTAATTTATTTCTTTTATATCTAAATTATCGATTTTTTCTTCCACTAAATTTACCTTTATAAAAGGATTTATGGGTAACTTAGGTGTGGAGATTATGTCCATTGAAATGTTGTCTAAATTCTTTAATCTGTTTTAATTTGTTGGGTGAGCGACAGTTTGCATTTGTCAGATGGGACTTGAAAGACTTGGAAGCTAAATAAAAAAAACTTTTTCCAATTCTTGTGTTAATAGTGGTTAAAAGGTTAGTAATAGTTTCCCTCTATGATTTAGCCGCAAGAAGCCTGGCTCCCCAGGGGTTTAGATAAGTTTGTAAATTTATCGGAGAAGAGATGGTAACTCATTCGAAGTACAGGGTGTGGCCTCATTAACAGATAAATTATTAATTGTGGAGAGCTGGGATATGCAAAGGGGATGTTAATGTTAAATGTAATAAAGAAATAGGGGGTGGATAGGATCTGTGAAAGGTGAATGATGTGATAAATGACACCAATTATCACTTTTACCGTGTGTCCTTAGGGTCTGTAGCCCACAGTTTGTACATTTTTTTTAAAATTAGGTGTAGAAGGGGACATTTAAATTTATTGGAGGGGAGGGGGACAAAGTAGGAAAAGGGATTTTTATTTTACAAATAACTGAAAATAAAATTTTTAAATTGCAATTTAATTGTTCAGAAATATGAAAGAAAAAAAAAACTTTCTATGTTATTGTTTTTCTAAAAAAAAGATGGAATAAAATAAACAAATAAATATTAAAAAAATTTAAATAAAAAGAATCCAAAATAAAGCGGTGGAAAATTATCGTTAATTATTTATTTTAATTAAATGTACGTAAAGTGTTATTTAAATTATTTTAATATTAATCTATAAAAGTATCAAATAATATAGATGAAAAAATAATGAAAATATTATAAATGATGATAAACATGAGATATCTATTTAAACTTAAAAACCTTAAATTTATAGCTCATCATTTCTTTCGGAAATTGCTTTACCCATAGGCATAGCCAAAGGGAGGGGCATGGGGACATACCTCCTTCAGAAACTTGAACTTGCCTTTAATCACAAATTTCATTATAAGCTAATAATTTCCATCTACACAACCCTCACTCCAGCTTAAGTAAATAACTTTAAAATTACCTATTTTTAAAAAAGGCATTTTTATAAAAAAATGAGATCGAAAATTATTTTTATAAAAATTGAACATAGCCAATGGCCTACAATAAGTTCACCTAAAAACCTCGGCTAAGCCTATGTTTTATCTCTATCCAGGGCCGTGCAAACGGAGGGAGGCGAGCGGGGCAGCAGGCCCTGGCTGCCAAAATTAAGCAATTTGAGAGGCGGCCAAATTTTATAATTTTACTCAATTACTTTTACCTGAAAAATAAGAATATATTTTTGTATATGTTAGCGGCAATATATTTTTTCCGGCGATGTGTTATATTTTCAACTTTAAACTATTTCTTGAGCGCGTTTTTTCAAATTTAAATCATTTCTTGATCGCATTTTTCAAAAAAAATTAAAGAATCTGATTTTACTCATCATGTTTATTTAAGATTTAGATTGGACTATTAAGTGTTTAATTTGTTAAATATGATATAATATGCTAGTTTCAGACCCTTTGATCCTAAATGTTGCACAGAAGTCATTTCGTTGACCAAAAAATTAAAACAATTTTTATTTTAGATAACTCTTGTTATCTGGTTCGATATATTACTCAAGTGAATTTCGTAAGTAAGGTCATGAAAAGTGACATTATTTAATTAGAAAGAACGATTACTTATAGAAAATGTGCAAATTTTTTAGATTGTCTTAAAGATAACAGCTTTCAGAATTCCTTACTCAGAGAAAGAGCTTGCGTAGGAATTGGAAATGAATTTAGAAGAGCAACGATATTCAATATACTAGAATGGACAAATGCGCCTGAAAGCGAGTTAAATTTTTTTAATATATAAAAGATCTAATACCTTAGAAGGCGATATTAATTCGTAATCCATTAATTGAATTAAAAACTTCATTGGAGATTTTACGCTATATTAAATTGGTTAAATGAAGCTTTACCAAGTACATTCATTGCAATAAAGATTATTTTAATCATTCCAATTACCGTAGCATCCGCCAGCTTCTCAAAGCTCAAAATAATTTAAACTTACCTACGATTCTGTATGGCACATGACAGACTTGTTGATCTCTCTTTGATTTTAATAGAAAATGATATCACCTCATCCTTAGATTGTACTGATAAATAAAAAGGCGAGGAGGATCAATAAAGTCGCGATATTTTAGTCATCATTCATTTTTATAATGTGCGATACCATTTATGATAAAAAAATAAAGTAAATATGCTTTTAGTTCTCATGCAAAGTTATCAAATAAGGATTAATAAATCGTGTTTTTTAAAAGGCAGCCAGATTATTTATGGTAGTTTTAGTAAATGAAACGAGTTAGAAACTATCTTATGTCAATAATGTGTTATGAAATATTCTCATCATTATCATGGTCAATATCCATCGTGCCTGAATCTTGGACAAAGAAAATTTGTATCAAATATCTTAGCAATATTTTAACAAAATAAGATATTATAATTAGCATTAAAATAAACTTATCATATTTTGGCTATATTTATATTTTTTTTTAATGATTAAATTATATTACACACGACAGATTTATTAAAAATAAAGCTTAAGAAATGAGACTTACAATATTTTTTAAAAAATTTTAAAACAAGGCTTTTCATATTTCAACAAAAATTTTTTTTTACTAAAGCCTCTGCTAGTGAGAGTAAACAAAATACACTAACAGATAATATCCAAGCATATGAAATGTTAAGAAACCCGAAAAAATATTGACAAAATTGACTATTATAAACATCAACCTCAAAATATATTTAAAGATACTCTCACAAGATCCTTGAATGTATATTGCAATAAAATCATTGAGTGCATCGGTGAAGAATGATTGACATCTATTACTAATAATTAAATATCAGGTCAAATCATAAATATTTAGTATAGTGACCTGAATTAAAAAGCCCGCCCAATTGTTGTTTTAGATTTTTAACCAGCCCGACCAAATTATTTTAATGGCTAGTTTGCTCTTTATTCATTTATTTTAATGTATTTTTAATTAAACATATATAATATGCAATATTATGAAATAAAAAAATTATTATTAATAAATTGAAGTCTGTTCTACTCATTTAGCCTGAAAATTATTAAAAATCCATCCGCTCGCACCAGCCCATTACCTCAAAATTTTTTAACCCGCCCGCCTCCCGCTTAATGTTGAAAATATTTTAGAAAACCGGACCATGCCCGCCCAAAGTATAGGCGGGCGGGCTCACCCATTGCCGATTTCTAACTCGAATCTTGAGTGGTGGAAATCCCAAAGTAGTATTTTTATTGGTGATGACACAGATATATTATATATTTGAGATTATTTTTAGAGTTACAAATATAAAATCTTATACATTGATGGAGAATTCAATATTATAATAATTTTTAAGCAAATGAGTAGATGGTAAATAATTTATATTTATTTAAACTGCTAAAATAAATATATAATATTAAAATAGTATTTGTAGTAAAATATAAGGTGATTTTTAAATGATGAATTTTGATAATTATTAGTTGAAATAAAAATAAACACGATCTTTAAATTTTTATATCCATACCCTGGAATTTTATTATAAATTTTTATCTTAATTAAAAATTATTTTAAAGGCACTATAATCTGATTCCTATTATTGCCGAAAACTATGGATTGATAAAACCAGAATATCACGCCGTTGTATTAGCTAAGAGAAGTGATCTTGAAACCAATTTTCTCTCCCTAAAAGGTAAAAGATAATTTTGAATATAATATCAAATACATAACTTTCTCGATCAATAGATCCTGATTTATTATGCTTATATACTATCCCAATCAGTGTCAATATTAGGAACATGCAGGCAGGCAGCTTGCCTAAAGGTGCCAGCAAAATCTATTTTTTAGAAGCGCCTCATTTAAAAATATTTTTAATCTTGTTTTGGTATATTACATTTCATTCAATTTTTTCTAACATTATTACGCTTTGCTTTAGATATTTAATTTTACTTACTAATTAAAACTAGTGTTGTTACGGCTCAATTTGAGCCGATTTTTAAAAAGCTAACTCATTATTTTATCCAGAAAAATATTATGCAAGCCTAAAGATTTTGCTCATAGATGGCACATAGGATTGAACATCTGTTGGCGAAATCTCGACGCTTAGGTAATATTTTCCTGGCTATAATGTTGAGTTAGCCATTTTTGAAAATCGGCTCAATCTAGCCGTTTAACAATATTAATTAAAAAAAAAGAAATGTTTTTATTAAATTATTTATTATTAATATGATTACATTATATAGATTACTTTACCTTTGTAAGCCAAATGAAATTATCCGGTTCCTAAAATAAAAATATAAAATTGTTAATGATAGGAAAGCAAATAAACTAGTGTTGTTAAACGGCTAGATTTTAAAAAACGGCTAACTCAATATTCCAACAAAAAATATTGGGCAAGCCTCGGGATTATGTTAATAGATGCCCGAACCTTTCTGCCATCTATGAGAAAAATCTCCAGGCTTGTATAATATATTTTGGTCAAAATATTGAGTTAACCGTCTAGATATACAAAAAATAAAAAGGTTAATTTAAATTAGATAGAATTAAAAAGTCAAAGGAGTGAAAATGAAATACAGAAACAAAGTAGTGGAGACCCGGCCTCAGGGGCACATAGGACAATTCTAAATTATATTTAAAATAATAAAATCTATATTTTTAGATCAGATATAAAAATTAATTTATCAACTTTACTAATCCAAATTTATTTATTTCCCTAGTTTTTTGAGCTATTTTTTCATATATACATTCATTTAAAAAATTATAAAAGAGATTTAGAACTTACCAAGTATATCCCTTAAGCGATCTAGAATTCTAATCGTTCACTTTATTGATTTTTAAGCTCTAGGTAAACTGATTGTTCTTGTCTACAACCTTAAAAATAGATTGGATAATTCAAATAGAACATCATACATTACATAAAGGTGAGATCTGATAAATCGGGTGAACAGCCCGTTAAATTAGACTGTTGCTAAAATTCTCTGAATATTTGAAATGCATATACAGGTTCTCATAGTTATTTAAAGCTGTTAGACATCCAACATAAATCAAGTACCCTTCCAATCTTGAAACTGTATGCCAAGTTATTTGATTCCTATTGCTTTTGATTTTTGTTAACCTAGCTATATAAACTATATTTTGTGTCAATAAAGGCCTTAAAGTGATTAACGCCTGTAACTTTTTTACTCAAAGGGTGCCACTTTATAAATGGTGATTTAAACAATGCCAGGTTATGATCGTTGGATATAGTGTGCTTTCTTTCCAATCATGACACTGGCATCATCGCTAACAAAAGTTCCATCTTTTTAAAAAATTTTAAGAAAACCCAGCTGATTTAAGAAGATCCAGTAGGGTATAAACAATCCCGCTTCATCTTTTGATTACAGTTCAATCAAGTCTATATATCAAAAGAGGACCCAATACAGATTTTGCATAAATAACTAAAGCTGTTTTATTTAACAAGTTGTATATTCATCTACAAGTATAGCGATTTTGGCTTGTAAATTGATAATATTATTTACAATTTTCATTTGCATTTTATTGGAAAAACTTTCAATAATTAACAAACAAGAATACCTTGCAAAATATGTCTCATATCTAAACCATTCTACTCTTGTAAATCTATTAACTAATCGAAATCTACAAATGGGCTTTTTAATTTTGCAAGATAATTTACAGTATTAAATATTATTATTTTGTTTATCGATGTGATTAACCATTTTTAATGCAATATCTGACAGTATTTTTTTTTAATTTGGTTTCATAATCTTTTTCCGCAGCTATGTGTGCATCTGAATTGGTATATTTCAAAATTTTTTGGTTTATGTATTCTGTCTTATAAATGGCTGCTAATAATTGTATAATTTCACCTTTCACTTGATATAAGTATTCCTTGTGAGGAAGCAGGGTTCAGCTAGTAAACGTCTAGTCAAAACGGATATAATATTATCCTATTTCTATCGGATACACTTTTTTAAGAACCAACTTAAATAAGGAGGCGTTTTACAAATTATAAATATAGAATTACATTAATATACTACCATTTTGTTTATATAATATTTTATGTATAATTCATAATAACTAGGGATGTACGGATATTTTATATCGGATCGGGCCGATATTTCACCCGTTTTAAAATATCGGTCATCGGCCAATATTATAAAATTTTCTGATACGATCTGATATAAAAAGCGTCTTTAACAAAAATAAATGTTATAAAATTTTTAAAAAAAGTTTTTAAAATCATTTATTTTTATAAATAAAATCGAAATCCATTTTTATGTATACATATTTTTTTAATAATAATAATTAATTAACATTCTGCCATATTGTTATTTTTTTTGCGCATTCTGTTTATAAAAGTGTGCGATAATCTCTTCAGAATCTGTTTTTAGTGAAGCTGGTGATATTGACAGTTACCATCGCCGCAGACTGATATCTGATAAATTGGAAATTTTGGTATTTCTAAAAAGAAATCTTCGATACATTAATGTTAAAAATTATTTTAAATATTTATTCCAAATTTCATAATATATTTGTTTATTACTTATTATGTATATAGATTAATGTTAAATAAAAGTGATTTAACAATAAAAATTTTTTTTATACTTTTAGAATTGCAATTAAATTGAATATAAAATGTAACGATCATTATAATATATTCAAATGACATAAGTTATGGTAGAGTTAAATTATAGATGTTATACTAATAAAAAGTATATTAAATATTAAAATCATAGGTATCTTTACAGAATACAAAATTAGATAAGATATTGGATAGGTAATCGGTCGATATCAATTTAATATCGGGAATATTGGATCGGCCTCCAAAAGGTGGTATCGGTACACCCCTAATAATAACAAATTAATAATATGCTCAAATACCAGTATAAAATAATTAATTTGAACATGGCAGGCCTCCTACATTTTTGAAAAATTTTGAAGGGGCACGTAAAATATTTCAAAATCAGCGAAGACACTGCGTGCTTCAGCTTTCTCCTCCCCACCACTGTATTTGTAATTGAATCATTCACAAATAACTTGTTTAATTTTTGGTGAATTTTCTATTTAATTCGTAGATTTAGTATTTAAGTTAAACAGATCTTAGGGTGTGCCCTGATTAAACTTATTAATAAACTGCCTATAAAGCAAAATCATTTTTGAAAAAAATACAAAAAAGAGAAAGGGTGAAAATAACTATGAATTCTAATAATACCACCAAACACTTAAAACAAACCAAAATAGTGTCCTAGTTCAGTTTAGTCTAGGCTAAACAGCAATAAGTATCAAAATTAAGTCGAACCAGGACCATAATTATTTATATGTTATCATAAAAAGCTGTTCATGATAATTTTTATTGTGATTTAATTATCATAATTTTTTTTAAATGTTTTACTCGAGTCATTTTAAAAATAAATAAATAATTTGCAGAAGATTTATCAAAGAAAATTTTTTACCATTTTTAGTCTAGTGGACGAAATTATGAACAATTTTCTAATTTTGAATATTCAACATAATTTATATATTATAACATAAAATTTTCTTAATCTTGTAAATAATTTTAATATATTTCAACTCTAACGATTGTAAAGAATAGGAACTTCAGAAATAAATAGAATGTTCCCCTAAAAAATTTTCCTCCTTTTATGACATTTATTACATTAGTTTTTATAGTAAATATAAATAAATATATTTATTATAATAGATTATTTTTTCAATAACATTCTATATTCCTCATTGTATAATTTAATTTCCGCATTCTCATATTATTAATCGATCAGGTTTTATATCATTATAGTATCCTTACTATACTTATCGTTTCAAATTATATATAATATAAAAAATAACACAGACTGGAGGAGTGGTTGGTAATTGGGGGGAACTTGCCCTAAAATTAAGATTCTGCGAAAATACAATAAATATTTATAGATTGTTATTATTTAAATTGAAGTTCCCTCAATTAAAGCTATCATGGGGTGAGTTTTGCAAAATTATGATTTTATAATTTAGGAAATTTCCAGATTATAAGAAATGGAATGAGAAAATAAACAGCATCAATATTCCAATTTCAACAAAATTAATATTTTAAAGTTACTAGAAAATACCACTGAATGTTATAAAATATCCATCGTAATTGAATCTTAGACAAAGATCAAATTTTTTTCAGAAATTATTTCAATGTTTCACAAAAGCCAAGAAGATTGTAACTAGCCTTTAACGTATTAGACATATAATTGTATATTAATTTTAGGATAACTTTTATATTTTAAAATAATATTAATCAATAAGTTATAAATATAACCTTTTATTTTAATTATTCCTCTAGAACATTACATATCACTTATATTAACAAATACAGTACGTAAATTATCCCTTTACAAAATAAAAATATAATAAAAACGAATATATCGAAAAAGAATGAATCAATAACTTGTAATGTTTTTTCTCTTTTTACTAATCATCACTTCATATATTTCCATATATGACATCTCCCCTCTTTATTTTGCTCTATCCTCGTCTTTTGATTCGTTTATATCATTTCATACCTTCCATGCTTCTCTCATTCTACTATCTCGGAATTAAATTCCTCACCACCCAAATCCAAAATTTGTAATAACTCGTCTCCAGATTTTTTTTCAATACTATTGGTATCTGACGTACTCGCACACCTATGCTATGATTCCTTTCTTCATTCATCATATTTTGACGACTATAATTCATTTATTCATCCATCACCATATCCTTCATCGTTATTTATTCTTTTGTTCACCATTTTCGCTTTCTATCAATCTTTTGTCGTTTCGTATTTTAACGTCTCCTTTTCTCGGTTCGCATCAATTCTTGCTCTTCAAAAATCTAACCCCTCCTTCAATTCCTATTATTCTCCATTTTTCGTTAATAGTGAGTTGTAGCGTTTAGGTTTGGTTTATTGTGGTTACAATAAAGTAAAATTTGTTTATGCGTGTTTTATATTATACAATATGTTATGCTTTTGGTTGTGTGTATAACAATATGGTATATTTTGTTGTGTAGGTATAGTATTACAATATTATATATATTTTCGCATTGAAACAATATGTTAAAGAAGAAGATGAAATTATTAATTACTAGGTAGTGAAAATATAACTTAAAATTCCTAATTAAATGATATAATTATTGCTATTCTCGGATCTTGAGAATGAAATATAAAATTTTATGACAGGGAAAATATAACTTAAAATTACAAATAATTGTGACTAATTAAGATAAAGGAAAAAGAAAATTTAAATTTAAATTTATAATAGATAAAATATAACAAAGTTCTAATCTTTATAGTTCGCTTCTCGACTTCTATTTTGTCTTTAGTGTTCGATGTAATTTTATCAATCCTTTCCTATCAGTCTTTATATTTGTCAATTATTAATCTCTTTTTAATTTTCCACTCCTTCTTCTCCCTTTTCCCATTCCATAGTTTCTTTTTACTTCATTGTCCTCTTCTTTCCCTTAATTTTCTTTTCTCTCTCCCTCTCTTACTTTCTTTCCCCCTTTTCCAATTCAAATAATTTCAATATTCGAGTGGTTCTACGATGAATACTTTTATTGTACTCTTAGTTGTAGTCATTTACTTCTTTATTTTCTTATTCAATTTGAATCCTTCGAGTTTAATACTTCTTTGAATTATGCTATTTATCTAACGCTCCATTCAATTTTCTATTCTGTCGAATTCTCTTAAATCAAATAATTTAATTTCATATTTTGACTCTTACGAATATACTTATATTTATATTCATCAAAAACCGGATCGAATCTGAATATGAATGCATTTAATCTTTCATAATTCATATTGGTCTTGCTTAATTAACTTCTTCTTTTCTTATTCTTTTCCTTTTCATTGCTTCTCATGCTTGGCCATACCTCTGGTTCTTCTATCTATTCCTATTTCTCCCTATAAACCCTAATAATTACTCTAAAAGCTTCCAAACTACCATTTCAATACATAACATTCACAAACATTTAAATCCTTTATTTGCCCTACATAATTATTTCCCTTAAAATTTCTAAAAATATCCCCATGATATATATATTCGCCTTCCATATCTATCCTTCCTTTATAGCGAATTCTCAATTTAAAATCATTACTCCCTAATTGTGAGAATTCTAGTCATCTTGATTCTCACTCCTTCTTTTACTTTATTATTAAATTTTATATAAGAAAATTTAATCCTAATAAAGTTATCATCCCTCTTTATTTTTTTCTTAAAGTTCCAAATTATTCCTAAAATTTAGTTTATAAAATCTTTATTATTTCTCTTATTGGAATTTCCGTGTTTCACTAAATTTATCTCCATTTTATTTAGGTTTATTTGTACTATGATATACACCTATTCCATTGTTTTACCTGAACAATTATAGTAATGTAGACTTATATGTGCTATTACTCACACCTATAAAAATTATTCAACCAGAACCAAATAAAATAATTTTCCTTCCTTTACCTCAATTCCAATTGTAGGCTTATCTGTACTATGACGTACGCCTATATTTCGTTCTGGCTGAAAAATTATAAAAGAGACACTTCTTTATTTTCTCCTTTACCTTAATTTCCTAAATTGTAGGCTTATTTGTACCATGACGTACACCTAATCTATTCTAGCTCCACGGATGTAATAAAGATACACTTCTTAACTTTTTTATTAACTCCTAAAATTTTGGTTCTTAATCTTTATTCCCTTCCTCCTAATTCTTCTGTATTAGGTTCTAATTTTATTATAACTATTATTCAGATAATTTTTCCTCATTTAATTTATCACCTATCATTTCATACATCTTTATAAAGTTAACCTAATAATATTCAAATTAACTTCTATTTCCTATAATTTCTAATTATCTATCTATTGTAATATTCCTATATATAAAATGTATATTTATAAAATTAATCAATTTATTTACAAAAAAATTTCTTTAATATAATGTTTTTACCTCATGTTCTACCTCCTGTCTTTCCTTCCTTCTTCATCCTTTGATTTATATCTTTTGTATCTATTATCTCTACACTAACTCGCAAAGCATCCTATTTCATTACAGTAATAACATGATAATATCTCTATTCTTGTACCCTTTTGTCTTCACCATAATTTCCTCTCTTCTATTTCCACCTCCCAGTAACATTCCTACTATTAAAACTAATGATGTGTATATTATTGCTAAAATAATACCTATAATTTTATCTTTTTCGTTAATTGTTATATACATTATAATATTTTAACCTTATTCTCTGATTCTTCTTTATAATAAGATATTTATTAATAATTTTACTATTATTACTCTAACTTCTCATATGTTTATTAATAACAAAATTATTATTAACATATGCCATTTTATATAAATTTTTTATATCTTTGTTTAAATTAATTTCAGTTCTTCTAATATAATTCTTATACCTTTATTAACTTATAATTCTTCATAATTTTCTAATATGATACTTTATAAATTTATTTACCTAATTCTATTATATTCTTAAAATCTTAATTTAAATTATTATTCTTCCCATTTAAATTACATTTTTTCAAAATTTATTCTCTTTATAATTCTATTTAAATGATATTTCTTCAAATTGTCCTAATATACCTCTTTATAATTCTATTTAAATGATATTTCTTCAAATTCTTCCAATAATTTTTCTAAATATTCTTCTCTTAATCCAGGATCTTTTTTTGAAGTATATGACAAGGCGCCCTTTTTATGTTTGTATAAAGTAAATTAGTAAGTTATATATTAACCTTTTATTTCAATTATACTGCTTGAACATTACATATCAACTCATATTAACAAATACAGTGTGTAAATTATCCCTTTACAAAATCAAAAAATAATAATGTGATATATAGCGCTTCTGCCCTCTAGCGTTGAAGGTTCAACAAAGCTACTAGGTTTTCCTCATTTCCATCTAATTGGAATAATTTAATTTGGGTATAAAAGTAAAAATATGAGGAGCCCTCTACACGTTTGTGGGCAAGCCGCACGTACTTATAGGTACAAAACCTCTATAGGTTTATTAAAAAGGAGTGGGGCAAAAAAAGAGCCTATACCCGAGAACTACAGTATAATTTAATTACTTTAAAGGTGGGTGATGGCTGATTTTAAGTTTAATTTCTTTAGTGTGAGTTATGATTACTATCAATATTGAGATATAATGTTCATAGAATCTGTAAATAAATATGATTAAAATAAAAAAATTTGCCTGATTCAACCCATACAATACCGTTCTATCACTTCAAATTTTCCACCGGATCATAATTTATGAAACCTCAGACCAGACCTAAAGAGTTTTTTCCGAAAACAAATTAGAATAAAATGATATGAAGTTAAAAAAATATCAAAAATAATAATAAAATAAATGAATATATCTAAAAAGAATGAATGAATGACTTGAAATGTCTTTCTCTTATTAATCGTCACTTCATATATTTTCATACATCACAGTTGACAGATATATAATTTAAAAGTTTTATCCATAGTTTTAGATATAAATTATATTTTTATTGCCATTACTAAACCACACAAAGTGACGAAAGAAGCACGAAAAATTCTATATTAAGCAAAATATAATTGCAACCAAAATGTGAAAAACGCGCAAAATACGCATAGAGCCTAAAATCGAAACTATGGAAAAAATTATTACTAAACCAGGGAAAGGATAAAGAAGCATGCTAAATAAAATTACAAAAAAAACACAAAGGCATTCAAGGTGACACAAAATAACAAAAAAAACATTCAAATGACGCCAAATAGCATAAAAAGCATGGAAGAATAACGCAATATCAATAGAATCATGGTAAAAGATACCGCAAGAGGCATGCAAATTATCATAAACATGCAAGATATCCAAAAAGCAAGAGAATGACATAAAATATGCAAATCAAAATGAGCTAAAATCAAAATGAGCTAAAATCAAAATGACAAATAAAAGCAATAAAAACCTAATAAATTCTTTTATAAATAAAAAATTCCACTGTAATTTGCCACAGCAATATTTTTTGTTCTGTTGAAAAATTATTGCGGGGACTTCTGACTTGAGTAGTAAAATCATTATAATTTATATATACAATTGAATAATTTATTATTGTTGACATCATGTATTATTGTTTATTTTGAAATAGAAAAATAAATAATGTATTACTTTTGTTTTATGTTTTATATATTCTTCATTTCCCCATATTTTTCAATTATTCCAAATTTATGTTTTATATATTCTCCATTTCCTCATGTTTTTAAATAATTCTAAATTTTATATTTTTACTCACCTCCTATTAGAATTTTCCGTTTCTTCAAAAACCCAAATGGCCCTTTCAATAAAATTCATTTCAAAAAAGAATTTTCTCCCTTCACTTATATTTATTTTGTACCTAAACATTTCAACGTTCTTGGGTTTATCTAACCGTTTTTTAGGAATATATTTTCTTTTCTTTTTCAAAAGGTAAGCGAACATGTCACGGCGCCTTCGAAAGCGGAGCTGGTTGGTACATCCCTATATTCCAGCTAGAAACTTCAGGCCAGATGCGAGTATTACCCTCTGACAAATGTCGCTTGGGTAAATCAGCCTCTGAATTTTTCCAGCAAAGTTGCGTTCCTGGTGCCTTATCACCCATTTACGGCGGAAAGCATAAAAGAGCTAATATTAACGGGCGTAACTTGTGCGATTTATGCATTGGAACAGGCGACGACTTTTGCCGGAGAAACGATGCGGAGCCATTCTACGGGGATAGTGGAAGTTTACGGTGTCTAGTAGAAGGGGGTGGACAGGTCGCATTTGTTAGGCACACTACATTGGCTGACAACGCTGACGGAAGAAATGGGCAGAACTGGGCTCGGTTCTTGATATCGGGAGATTTTGAATTGCTTTGCAAGGACGGCAGTAGGGCGTCAGTTAAGGAATGGGAAAGGTGGGTATTTGTTTTATTTAGTTTTTCACCACGTTCAAAAGCCATAAGAGGGAAAAAACTATTTGTATAATATTAATTTTAAGTTGGTAGATTTATTAATTTAAAGGAGACGAATTATCCTTTATATAATAAAAACCGTGTCACAGAAAAATTGTGATGATTTGTGAAAAAGTCAAAATCCATGAGGTGGAATCGAACCGAAACATTTGTGGTGCCTGCTTACCCACCACTATGCCATCACGATTTATAAATTATGTATTTTTTATCTATTTATTTTCCATTCTATAAAAATTTCAAAAGTTGAATAATAATTAATATTATGAAATATTCATTTTTATATCACAAAAATTTGCTTTTATAAGATTTTTTACACAAATGATTTGGAATATAGGTAACTTATAAAAATGATTTAGAAATATCACAAAGATTATTTATTTAAAGATTTGGTTTTATAGGTGAAACATGAGTGACTTTTAATGATTCCTGTTTGACCACATATGGGATTAACTTATTTTATACACAAATATCATAAAAATTTACTTTTAAAAGATAACAAAAAGATTTGGCTTTATAGGTGAAACATGGGTGATATTTGATCATAAATCCTGTTTGACCATATGAAGAATTCACTAAAATGATTTAGAAATATCACAATTATTTACTTTTAAAAGATTTGATTTTATAGGTGAAATATGGATGATAGACTACATAAAGGATTAATTTATAAAAATGATCTAGAAATATCACAAAAATTTGTTTTTTTACAAAAATATTTTGATTAAACTGAAGCACCTGGTAGCCCTAATATCTATCATCCTTTCATAATGTGGTCTTATTATAATATTTTTGTAAAAAGAATTATGTTTAAATGAGCAGATAATCCATCAATGACATGGAATAATACATTTCTATTTATTTGTAATTTACTTTGAAGATACATAACTAAGTGTGACAAAATCTTATGCAATTCAGAGTTTACTGGTTTATATCTGGAAGAATATAGTTATTCATCTTGTGATGGAGATGAAATGAGATACTTGAAATAAAATCTCACATATTATAAAAATTCATATTGTACAGAGTTGTTAAACCCTATTTTTAAAAGTAGCCCAATACCGCTATCGCTATTTGTCAGCGCGATATCGCTATCGCTACTCATCAAAAAAAGTAGCGCGCTAATATCTGCCATGGTACATATATAGGATATCTCTGACAACTCTACTATTAGAGCATCTTTGATCACTTCAAAGTTATCTGCTATCTTAATCATTAGTGTCTATGACATGCAATAGGGGATAGAGTTTTAATCATCAGGATAATTGATGGATTATCAACCAAGGACGTTGGATGAGCTGTATCAATTATAAAATCAATAATGACTTTATCAGCCAGTATCTGAGTAATATTGGCATGTATTATTAATCAATTTAGCTTGCAAGGAATTGGTCATTTTGGATGTAGTCTCCTATACTAAAATTATTATGATGTTTTTTTTACCTCTTTAAAACTGTTGGCATGAACATTCTTATAAACTATTAGATTTTAAAAATGACAATTACCTTTAGATGTTTTTTGAAGGTATAGCTACTAGATTAATTTGAGGATATATTTTTTTTACATTTTAAACAAATAAATTTGTAGCCACTTTTTGTTTTTAAATTAATTTTAAAATATCGAATTTTGGAAATGGAAAATGGGGATTATATTATCAAGAATATTTTCTTACAGGGTACCTTCCATTTCATTAATATCATCATTGTCTGACTCACACATCGATTTGGATATCTTTGTGATAATATTTTAAATAATTTACAACCAGATGATTTAGGTTTATAATACAAATTGAAAATATAAATTTCAATTTCAAAATGATATTTAAATTTTAATTGTTTATAGTTACCATTATATTTTAAAAAAGTAGTTAAATAGCACACTAAAAAAAATTAATAATTGGAAAAAAATTAACACGTTATTAGCTAACACTACCAAAAAAGATAGCGTGCTACTTTAACAACTCTAATATTGTTTTATAAAATAACATGAATACTAAATATTTTTATTCGATTTTAACAATAAAAGACTCTCTAGGTTTATATCAAGGGGGTCCCTCTCATCATTAAAACACGTTGAGTAACACTAAATAAGGGTTATACTAGTGCCCTTGCTAGCAGGAATAATGATGCTTTATTTTATAAATAATTGTATTAGCAATATTTAAAAATAGTAAAATCTCTTGTCTGCGAAAACAATTATCAAGGTTTTGTTTTACATTTTTATTTTTATTGTAGCATAGGATTATTAAAAAAAGAATTTTTTTTGGACTTCTTTTAATAGTTTCATTTGGGAAATTTATATAGTCGATAGTTCTTTAACTGTTATTTATCCATTTTCAAAATCTATTCTCTGAGTTTTGAATCCAACTTTATTCAAATGTGAGTAGAGATAGGCATCTATTATAAGTTATAATTTCTGTAAATTTTTTAAAGAATAGATTGTTGGTAATAAAAAATTCTAAATCACTTAAAAACAATTAATTCGCCTTCTTCTCCTTTTAATGGCGATTTCCAGATTTACCCAGGTTAGCCAGTTTTCCCTTTGATTTTTCTTTTCCATTTTTGTAGGTCATGAGCCATCTTTCTCATATCCGCAGTTATCACTTTTATCCACATCAACTTGGACGTTCCTGTATGATTCTCCTGCTTACATCAAGGTGCATCTCTTTACTCAGTCATCTTCTGTCTTACGTTCCACATGCCCAAACCATGGTAGCCTATTTTTCCGCATTACCACTCCAATCATTTCTATACACATTATTGCCCGGTATTCCTTATTAGTTTTTCTCTCTCTCCAAGATACCCCACACATCCATCTAATCATCCTCATCTCTGTTCTTTCCAATTTGGCTTCGTGGACCGCTTTTATTGTCCATGTTTTGCCGCCATAAACTAAACAACTCCTCACACAGCTTATTTAAACTTTACCCTTAAACTCCTGATGGACGTTTATGTTAGAATAGATGACATCTCTCTGAACTTTTCCTATGCTTGTCTGACCCTTGCAACAACAGCAAAATATACGCCACTATCTGCGTTTAGCATATCACCCATATGGCACAACTTTTCCCAGAGTTAACCCATTGCCAATATCCAAACCATTATTTTCTACGTTATCAGTATTATGTACCCCTTTTATGCACGTTCTACAACTAAGGTCATACTTGCTAACATCAGACTTCCTTTTATCCCGCTACATCTTTTATGCACCCATTTATAGCATCTGGTACATTGGATTGAATTTCTAGCAACTCCTGTCCCACATACACAACAAGGACAGTTGCCGGATTCCTCCGTCTTCAGATTGTCCCCACCATTTCACCTTTGTCTTTACTGCATTTATTTGCAGGCCCTGCTTCCATTGATCTTCTATATACTAATTTTATCCCTTAATTCTTCCTCACTGTTTGCCATTAATACAAGGTCATCTCCATATAATAGCTCCCTGGGAAGTCCTTCACGCATCACTCTAGCCACCTTATCCTTTACTAATAAATAATAATGGACTCAGCACGGATTCTTGATAGAGTCCTACCTTGACTTCAAAGCTTTCAATATCTCAATCATCTGTCCGTAGCAGTTTGTGCTCCCACATACATTGCCAACACTGCCATAACCAACCATTCTTCCACACCAGATTTTCTCAAGACCCATCTAATTACCTCGCACGGAACCCTATCAAATGCCTTTTCAAATCAACAAACGCATAATACAGTTTTTCTCCTTTGCAAGATACTTTTCCTGTATTTGTCTCACCACAAAAATTGTATGTCGTGCTTTTCCCTAGTGTAAAACGAAATTTCTTTCATTTGTTTCCTTATCCGCTTCTCAAACACCCTCTCAAATATTTTCATTGCATGTTCCAAGAGTTTAATAGCTCTATAAGACCAGCCATCTATAGAATCAACTTTCAAATTGTATACTATAATAATTATGCTTCTTCGCCAATCCTCGGGTATAGTTTCTTCTTTGTCAATTAGATTGACTAAATTCATTGATTACTAAATTAGTCATAACAACCTTTAAACATTTCTAATACCATTCTCGTTAAATCTGCTACCTTCCATTTTTTCATCCTTTTCAATGTTCTCTTAATTTTATTTTGCTAAATTTACACCTGGACCTTCTTTACACAACTAACATAATTATCTCAATCATTCTCTTCTTTCAAAAGTCCTTCCATATAGATCTTCCAGGTGTTAATACCACTATTATCAATCACCATTTTTCTTTCAATATTTATCATATATTTAAATCTATCACAACAAACTTTCTTTGTTATCCTGGCGCCTTTAATCCACCACACTTTTATCACCACCCGACTTCTAAGTCATCAACTAATCTGATTCTTTCTCAACATTGTTAAACAATCATATCCATACCATCATTAAAATCCAAAATTCTTTCCCCTTCCGGATTTCTTATACCTTAAGTAAATCTTCCATGTACTCCCTCATAACCCTCGTTACTCGCTCCCACATGTCCATTCAGATCACCAGCTAGGAATTCCCTCTTCATTTACCACTCTTGATGCCACCTCCAATAGACTGTCTCAAAATGTATCTTTCTCTTTTTCACTTCTTCCAACCTGAGGAACATATGCAGAAATAATATTGCATAGCTTTCTACCAAAAATTCTTGATAATCATTATCTGGTTTTCTAGTCTTCACTTCGATTACTTTCACCCATTTCTCTTCAAACAATACGCCAACGCCAGTCTTACCATCATTACTTACTTGCCAGAAAAATTTATACTTTTTATCAGTACTGCCAATTATTCTAGCGCTTTTACCTTTCCACCTAGTCTCATGCGCTATTACCTTTTCCGCTAGTCTCTTGTATGCCTTCTATATAGTGAATCGAACACTTTTCCCCAGTCATGTTCCCAACATTCCATGTAGCAAATTTTACTCTATCCCCCTTAAACTGGTTTCTACACTTATTATAAGGTCGTGCGGATGAGAAGGCCCTCAGGGCACTTTGGGCTGTACCCCGCCTGTAATTTTTTGTAATAAGGAAATGAGCAAGGTTTTCATAATCGGTTTCCCTTCCTGACATCAACCCCTTTAGATGTCTTTACACCCCTCCGAGGAAACGGTGATTCTATTCTAGACCCAGATTGCAGAGAATTTAACCTCCATTAGCCGCCAAAAGACGTTGCCACTCCCCTGCCACGATGAGGCTGAATGTAGGATTTTGGGAAAACTTAAATAAAATTTAAAAATAAAAAATGGTATGTAAATTTAAAATTAACTCTGATAATGACTTTAATTTATCAAAATAACAATTATAATATTTACTTAATGAATTAAAATTAGTTGGCACTGTTCCTTGAATAGAAAGGAAATCAGTTGGATCTGCATATATCAAATAATTTTCTTTCTAAGGAATAAATTTCCATTTGAACCCCCCCGCCCCCCCCCAACTCCCCCCCCCCCCCCCCCCCCCAACTCCCCCCCCCTTTCCGCGAAGAACTTAAATAAATTTAATTTATTCATAGTATGTAATAATATAAATATATATTATTTTAATAGTCATGTAATTTTTAAATAATTTAATTATAAATAAAATTATAAAAAAAATTCAATATGCAAAATTAATTTTTATTAAAAAGTGATTAACCTCTATAACTTACAAGGTTGTGTAACAATTAATTACATAATTCCAATTCTTTTTTTGTAATTTCATAATTAATTCCACTTTGGAGTTAGTAATTATAATAAATAAGATTTTTTCAGGAATGTAAACATTAATAATTCCTTTTCTTATTTAATTAATTTTTATGAAAAACGCGTAATAATTGCAAACATTTATTCCTATATTTGTCCGAAACAGAAATATAGTGAGTTCCTATGACGATAACCTCTTCTCTTCTAATACGAACTTACATTCAAATTCTCAATATTCAATGCAATTTATATGTCAAAAAAAACTTTAAAAAATTTAAAATTGCCTTAGATAAATTACAGGAGAAAGAGGATTGTTATTTTGTGGAGCTAGTTCTAATATTATTTAGTTCTAAAGAAATTTTATTAAAATTGCAAAACTCTTCCCTACGTCATTGTGCACCCTTTTAAAGGCTATAATTATAGGATTAATAAAAGATTTTTTTCTTTAGAGTTTGATTGCAAAGCAAACTTTGCTTTCTTAGCTACTATATCACACCCAAATTTTAAGCTTAGATTAGTTTCATCAAGCTAACGATTTGATTTAAAATATTAATAATATCTGAAGCTGTTTTAAACACTTCTATATTTAAAAGTTTCGAGATTATAAAAAACAATCATAATAATTTCTTTAAATTAGATAATTTTATTACTACTTCAAATCCAATAAATGATATTGAACTTGAGATGTTTACTTACCTAAAAGATGATAGAGATTATATTAATATTTTAGCAAGTTTTCCAACGATTAAAAAATTGTTTTTGAAATATAACACATTGCTGTCTTCATCAGCACATGTATAAAGACTATATAGTTTTGCAGGTCTAACTAATTAACTGTTCGAAAAATTGTTACTTCTAAAAAAATTTTTTTTAAATATTAGTTAAAATATATTCAATCATTTGTTGATTTGGATAGAAAAAGAGCTTCAAATGGTAATCCATAATATCTATTTATATTTAGACATCATAAATGATAATCCATTTTGTAACACCAAATTTCATTACATCTCTTAACATAATATAATGTTTAATACGCAAATGTCTTATGATATTGTATTGAACTAGTAAAACCTTTTTATTTTTCAAAAATAAAAAAATTCTAATAAAGAAAAAAGATATTCTAATTATATCATATGCAACTAAATAAAGTTTGTTTCTTCCCAATGGAGAACTTTGGATAGAAATAGGCGTTCGTTTAGTGTCCCGCCGTCATCTTGCAAATTCTGTCAGGTACTTGGGTTCCCTCTTTATTGCCGCTTCACAGAAGACCGCCACTCGCGCCACCAGGCAGTAGATTAATTATTGCTAGAGCTATCCACTCAGCCAATATTTTATTAATATTGGAACCCGTAGGACCCAATGGAGACAATATTAGGCCCGATGGAATAACATTCATTCCATAGAGCAACGGAAGCACGTTGGCCTGAAATTAGACATGCATTGATAGTTTTGCACTATCCTTAAGTTTCAATTCTTTGGTTAGAGCGGGAATTAATAAATAAAGTTACATTTCTAATAGAACTTTAATCACCGTAGTTTCCGGCATAATCAGCGCTTTCGTATCCAGAGCCCGGGTTTCTTTTAAAAACACCCAGTTAAAAAATGCCCTTATTTTCGGATGATCTTCAGGAAGATTTTTACCTACGACAACCTATTTCAATTAAAATATGTAGCACACTTATTTCAATTTACGGTGTGTTTTTTTAAACATATTTTATATTATAAATTTTTTATATATTCTTATTTATTTTTTAAAATATATTTTATTTTGATAAAGTTTACATGGTATATTATTTTTCAAATTGAAATCTTATTGAATAAAAAAAATCTTTTTATCTATAGTTATTATTAAAAAAAGTGGAATAGGGATATGTATAGCAAAGAAATTATTATCTAAACTTAAGAGAGGGGAGCAAATGAAAATTAAGGACATAGACAGATACATCTATATATCTATCATTAATAAATAAATTAAGACGCAACAAGTTTCTCTGAACATTGGAAACCCTTTGCTAGAATATTTAATTTAAAGGAGGCAATAAAATAGATAAATGTATTTTAAATATAGTAATAAAAATAATGGATCCATTAATAGTTAAATACTTTAATCAAAAATTTTATTACTTCCATGATCTACATATTAAGGAAATATATGTATAAAGCCAATTCCCCTATTGTACAATATTCGCTATTGATGAACATTTTTATCTTTCGATGGGTGCACTTTGACGATAGGCCAAAGATTAGGAAGTCCTCAATAGTAAATGGCACAACGTCTGATGTGAATCTTTACTCCTTTCGTCTAAAAAAACATTATTTCCCAAACTAAATTTAGTCTTTTTTAACCATTATGTCATATACCCTATCACCAAGTGTTTCTTCTATCACATTTTTAGACCCTTCTTTTAAAATTATACATAATACTTACTTTATTTTTAGAAAATCCTGGAGGTAAGTTTCAATAACATCTTTGGCTTTGAGCATGTTATTAGCCTTAAATCCATTATCTTTTTGTATAATAAAGGTATACCTTTTTTTGATGCCTCTCTATAGTTAAATATTATTTCAAAGGGTCTTCTATAAATAGGGAAGCGTGTCGCCTCTTAATTAATTTACTAATGATAAATACATATCGATATTTTACTATGTCTTCACTTTCATTCACTCTCTCCATCATCTTCACGAATGAAAATTAAGTGAAATCAACATGCTTGTATAAACCCTCTGCCCCCAAATTATTTTTACACCCTATCATATGATATATGAAGTCAATAGCTCAACCCCTCCCTCCCTTATTTCAAGTAAGTATTAAATTTTTCGAATGCAGGTAGAATTATTTTAATATAGCCCCCCCCCCCCATTCCAGTTTTTACATTATCCCTAATTATAGAGTGTATTTATTTATTTTGTGTTAATCTTTATTTTCAAATTCAAATATGAAAAAGATTATAATAAGATAAACTTTTGATTATAAAAATTAAAAACATACATAACATAATATCTATAAAAATATATTTAAAAAAAATATATATTTAGGTTAATTCAGCAGGGCTTAATGTTCCAATATATTAATTATTTTGAGATAATAATACATTAGGTATTGTATTGAATTGAAACAGATATTAAAAAAACATCAAGTATTTATGGAAATGAGTTTATATTAATTACTATTGGTAAAACTTGATAAAACTTTCGAATATTAAACACGATTAATTTTTTTAAAGATAGATTAATATTGTATGTTAATATAACTTAATTAAATAAGTTTTTACATTTAATCATTTTTGAACCATTATTTTCTTTGTCATTTTGGTAGAATTTTTAGAAGGGGTTTGATTGGTTGAAGTGCCTATGTGGATAAAAATATACTAATATTGTAAGTTCTACATAGTCAGAAATATTTCATTTTTTAAAGTTAAATTTAGATGAAACTTGAGCAATTAGGTATACACATATTTTTTCATTATTAGTTATTATTTATTAATATAAGAAAATTTTAAGAACTGCTAAATATTTAATTCTGATTTGGTTATGTATAAGCGTTGATGGTAAATTAATTGCTTGCTAAATTTAATTAATTCATAATGATAACTTTTTAAACATGAATTCGTAAACTCCCCCCCCCCCCCTCTTCCCTTAATATTTTCTACACATTATAATAAACAATATTCTTATAATCACATTTTTTTTAAATTGGGCAAAATTCATTATAGATGTTACTTGGAAAAAGTTCCATCTGATGCTATAATGGTCTCGAGGGAAAGGAGTGCAAAAGAAATTAGAGCTTACGAAGATCTGTTTATGACGGCCCAAGAGTTTTTTAGTGGGCGGGGGGAAAGCAATTTTTACAATAACGAGCAGGCTAATTATGGCAGCATGGACTTCAAGCTGTTTGTGTCGCAAAGTAAAGCCAAAAATATTATTTTCAATGACGCAGCTATAAAATTGACCCGTTTACCGGAAGAAAATCAAAATTATGAAAATTATTTAGGGGACGAATTTATACAAATCATGGAATCGGTTAAGTGCGGGTCTATTATATCCTTACCCAATTTTTTGCTCATCAGCATTTCCATCAACATAATAATTTTTGTGACGCCCTAAAAATTTTCACCCTTTAATATGGCATATATATTTTTATAATACTCTATATGATTTCCTATATAATTAAATAAATATTTGATTTTATTGAAAATTCATTTATTTTCTCAATTTTTAAAAAATGCATATAAACGCATTTTAATTTTAGGAATGAAGATACCATTTTTATTCTCCGAAGTTGTATACGGATTTAATAGATATATTTGTCGAGGTTGTATTATATCATATATTATACTATGTATATTGTGAATGCGAACTGTGATGCAATTTATTTTCCCAAATCAACAAATCATATTCTTATTTTTATTCACACTTTTCTATGAAAATTTCCCCTTTTTTTATATGAAAACACTCAATATTTATAATATTTGTATAAAAAATTATCGTTAAACAATGTGTATTATATTTTAAAAAATTGATATGAAAAATATAAGAATAGAAATGAGGGAGAGGGGTAAAAATCTGGAAAAGCATTGTCAATACATATATTGATCGCGTATATTTACTGAAAAATCTGATTTTACCGAAAATAAATTCGAGCCCGCATAGTGCTAAATGGTTTGAAATTTATAAGACAGGTGGCAAAATCAGATTTTTCATATTAAAATAACATATACATAAATTATTTAAAGTTGAAAAATTTCCAAAATAACATCATGATACCAGTGACTTAGAATGGGAACAAGATTAAAAAATTTAATTTGGAAACTTCCGACATTTAATTTTTTTAATATTTAATCAAATAGAATAGTTAGAACAAAAAATAATGCACATCAAAAAATATTCTATAATTTAAAAAAATTTAGATTATCCCTTAAAAATAATCAATCTTAAAATAAATTTTAAAGGAATCTGAATGGAAGATATGCTATGTTCCCATTCCCTGCTAACCTATACATTCTTTTAATAAAAGGATATTAATCTGGATATGTTAGAACCAACCCAATAATAGAACATAAATTTAACATCAATATTACTGTATAATAATAGAAGGAATAAAATGTCTAACAATGAGAAATTAGGAAATCCTTTTTATGAGTGATCTGAATCGGGCCTAATTTTTCAAGTCCGGCCCAATTTTTTTTTAAAAATTATCCTGCACTATCCCGAACGAAATTTTATTTTATTTTTCCCGAAAAGCTCGACCCGAAATAAGAAAAATTATTTGTTCATCCGGCTCGAATTTATTTAAATATAGAAAAAAAAATTTTTTAATTGTAAAAAAATATTCTACAAATAATTACTGCCTTGTTTCTTGCAAGAATTTTAAAATATATCAATTTATTTGACAAAATGTAATAATATATTTAAAAATTTAAGTCCAGCTCGGCCCAAAATTTTTCAAAAAATATTAGGCCCGACCTAACCCGATCCAAAATTATTTTATAAAAATAGACACGGCCTCGCCCGAAACCCGTCCTGGCTAAGTACGAGCCGGGCCGAGATTTACAGATTCACACTTTTTATATTGATTCTAGTTCTTCTATCGTTTCCATAGTAGATTCTTGAAATTATGAGGATAACTACAGCTTTGATATTTGACTATAACTATTTCAGCTGGGTTATAATAATAAGTATTGACATGTAAGAAAATGACATATTTAAAAATATGAATTTTCATATCTCTTACTCCGAATTCAATTAGGATGCTGTGTTTAGTTATTTGATATCACAAATATAATATGTTATATAATAATTATTTGTATCTTTATTATATAAACTTTAATATTATTAATCAAATGAAATTAGACTTCATATCGACTTATTTTCAAAATATTTTTCATTTGTAAAATACTTCATATACTTAAACTTCTTTAACTATGGAACTTTGATTTCTTTTTGACATCTTTGCGTATTCAAATGTTGTATTATAAATTATTACGAAAATAATTTTCTAACAGCGGTAATAAGGTTATTATAATAAATATTGTAGCGAATGAAGTAGGTGTATAAATCAGCAAAAAGAGCATAATTAATATCAAAAAAATTATGCAAGATAAGAAACCAGAAAGAATTAAGAGCGCCACTTTGAAAAATATAATTTAAAGCATTATAAAAAAAGATATTATTACGCGCTTAACACATTAGCGAAAAAATAATGATGTCATTCATTAATATGGTATTATAGGGTAAATTATTAAAAAAAAACAAACAATTAAAATAACAATATGTTTTTTTATTTTTGCACAACCCTCAAAAAATAAATGACAATCAAATATATAATATATAACAAAACAGATTTAAAAAATACATTAAAAATTGGATATTTTAATTTTCGTTTTTTCTTTATATATATTCTCCTTTTTCTAAATTCCTTTAAAATATATTTCAATATAAATTATATTTTTAAAAATTTACCTTAATTCATTGGTTGTCCTCGATAACCAATCTCCAAAAATTGATGCATTTATTATAATAATTTGAAAAATCAAAAGGAATAGTAAATTCATTAAGAAATGATGTTACATTATTAATTATTTCGTTTCGAGTATTTGGTCGGGGATTGATTGACCTATATTTGTTTTTTAACACTCCAAAAAAATTTTCTATCCGGTTTAGTTGCGGCGAATAGGGTGGCAAATATTCTATTCGCGCTCTAAAACAATCAATGAGGTGGTCGGTAGAATAATAATTAGTGCATTCATATAGAATCACCACTTACAGAGGAAGAATTGATCATATGGAAATTATTTGTAATATTAGGTATTGAATTTGAATTAGATAAAACAGGATCAGGATTTAATGTAAATGAATTTGTATTACTAGATAAAATTTGTCGTATATTAAACATTTGAAAAAAATATTAAACTCTATTTTATAAAAAAAATTAAGTTATATAAAAATTGTAAATGCAAAAAAATTACCGTATGTATTTTATAAAAAAAATTAAATTATATAAAAATTGTAAATGCAAAAAAATTACCGTATGTATTTTTTAAATCTGTTTTGTTATATATTATATATTTGATTGTCATTTATTTTTTGAGGGTTGTGCAAAAATAAAAAAACATATTGTTATTTTATTTTAATTGTTTGTTTTTTTTAAAATAATTTACCCTATAGTTATGAAAACTTTTGTAAACAAGTTTATTTTGTTGGTAAATTAAATATATCAGACAATTCTTTATCCCCTAAGCCATTAGTTATATTATACCCTTTATCTTTGTCTTTCTTACCCAAGCAATAAAATGAAAATTAATTAGCAAACAAATCAGCAAAAAATCTTATCATCCGTTGCCTGGCCCTTCTATCACATTTAATTTCAATGCGGATTTTGTGCAATACCCCCCCCCCCCACCCCTTTTCATAAGAAGTGCTTGAGTATCATCTTCATTGATGATTTAATTTCATGTTATATTACATTGTTATGTGGATTATTTTTCTGAAATTATACTTCCAAAAATGCAATGCTGATTGACATTGATGAAGAAGATAAAGATAACAATTTTGTAGCAGTAAAGACTGCTAAAAGACATTTTTTCTGTGGCTATTCAAATGCGAATACTTAATTATTTGACCGAGATAAGTTCCTCACAATTATTTGTCTTTAATGTCGATATTGGTTATTTCTTAAAACATGAACTAAACCCTAACCCATATCTTTGTTTTATTGGGACAGGCAAGTCAGCAAGTATTTTTGCTAGTTATACTAGCAGAAAAATCCTACATGATTTCGAGAATTAGCTTACCTCACGGGCTAAGATATGCCCCCATTAGGGAATAACGGCGCACCGAGGATGACAATGGAATAGTTGTGGGCGTCGATGTCTGATCGTCTAAATCAGATAAATTCAAGAATCGACTCGTTAAAATTGATATCAGGGATGGTGACTTTTACCTTGGGTATCCTTAATATTCTGGCGCAGAACAGCGTCGTCGAAGCTAATCCCCAATCAGATTAGATGGAATGCTCAAAATATTCAAGATAATATGCCCAAATTAACCAATGAGAGAATGTAGGAAAATTGAACTCCCAGACCAGAACAACCAGGTAACAAGCTTTTATCAATGAGGAGCTAACTCGTTTGGATATTCCTTTGGAAACAATCAAGATTACTCTCCTACTATGCAAATGGAATAGCTAGTACGAAGAATACGAAGACCAATAAATTCAACCCACGAGATAAAAGAGATTGGGATAGGACTATTAGAGAAATATACGATCTAAACGAAAACGATACCCTTGTTATTTTTAGAACGTGGCCAGAAATAGTAGAAAACTATATGTTGGCAACCATTTTTGGATGGTAAGCCGTCTACTCCTCAGATTCCTCCCAACAGCTCGCATTTCTAAAACCGGCGCTTAGAAAGAACGAGCTCTTTCGAACAGCCCCCAACCAATCAGGCTGCGGATGGAAGGGTTTAGGTATCCAGGCCAGCTATGCAGTTTTTACAAGACAATCTCGACCTTCGGTATTTTATAGGAGAAGCAACTCTAGGGACGATAACGCTAACAATAAGACTAGGACCAGGGAAATGGATAGGAGAAATATTAGATAATATCCCGATTTCGGAAGGTTTCTTTGGCATCCCTCCCGTGCTTTGCCAGATAACATACTATGCAGTTTTTACAAGACAATCTCGACCTTCGGTATTTTATAGGAGAAGCAACTCTAGGGACGATAACGCTAACAATAAGACTAGGACCAGGGAAATGGATAGGAGAAATATTAGATAATATCCCGATTTCGGAAGGTTTCTTTGGCATCCCTCCCGTGCTTTGCCAGATAACATACTACAGATGTTTCTGTGGGAGCTTCTCAGTCTTAATTTTTCCCTGCTAACTCAACCCCTTCCGCCAGATCCCATCACCCGTTAGCGCGAGATCTTCAAGATGGGGTCGAAGACGTAAAATTGGATCAAACGTCATGGGTAGGGTTCGATGATGATAAACTTCCACCAGCTCAACAGGTGGAGGCGGACCCAGGCCCCTTTATCATATCTAATTTTTTTCCACAGCACGCCTTCCAGACATGACATCGAGGTTCTCAGATTAATGCACAGCGGGAGTGCAGCAATGGCAAACTTATTTCGAATGATGGTCCCATTAGATGTTGCTTTCACAACCCAAAATGAAATAAACATGGACTCAAACCTATTAGCTACTTCCATACTGGTCTGAAGAATTTAGAAGAGGTTTCTGTCATTAGTTTGACCATCAATCCATAGAGGATAACGGTCATTACCATGTTAACCAATTTATCAGGTTAGTCAGTCTATACAAGACTTATCAATCAAATAAAAACGGAGGAGCGCTTGCCGGCGGACAATTCCTGCTAACCTGTTTCTTTATACATAAAAGGAATGTAATTCCCAAAGTAATCTTCAGTTTTTCCAAGATATCCAAGAATTTATTCGATATCCGTTTAAGCTTAAGATACCGGCTAACAGAGGCCAGCTAGCAGAAGCAAGCGATAAAATCAACCTGAAATCCGCGTTCTACTTAATCCCACTAGAAGTGTCCAGACAACGTTTTTTTCGGTTTTATTATTGGTATGACGTACGCTTACAAATGATTTCTCGCCTTATGCCCAGCAGAACATAGTATTGGATCTCTGCAGCAAAGCCGTGACGAGTTGTTTTACACTGTGTACCTTGATGACGTCCTTATCTTTAGCGACAACTGATAGAACACAGGCTTGGACACTATTGACCTAGTTACAAAAGCTGAGGAATGGGGCCTAACAATAAACAGGGAGAAGTCAATATTCATCCCGGCCACAACAGTGATCTACTTGGGCATAACCTTAAACCTTCGGGCGGGAACTGCCGAGATATATAATGATAACATCAGAAGACTAGATTTCTGTTCGGCAGTTCTCACCAACATTCTCTCCGAAGACAGGAATTCCACGGAGTTGTAGCATTGGTAGTCTTGGTTAATGATGCTTACTACCTTAAGGTACTACCTATCAAATTTAAATTATGTTTATTTTTCATTTGGATAGGCACTACCAAATATATTTATAATATATATTTGAAAAATCGCGATTTTTGGAAAGCCTATATGGCCTAGTAGGCAAAGTGTTGTTAAAAAATCGAGTTTATACGACTTGCGACTCGAGTCGTAGTCGTAAAAAATGGCTCCGACTCAAGCCGATCAAGGAGCCGAATGAGCCAACTCACTTAGTCGGCGCATGTAGTCGGCTCGTGTAGTCGGCTCGCTTAGTCTGCTTGTGTAGTCGGCTCGCTTAGTCGGCTCGTGTATTCGACTAGTTGGGTCTGCTCAATTTTTTTGTTTTTTTTTATAAAATCTGGTATATTGCTAAATTTTGGGATAATGATTAATGTGAACAAAATTATAATAAGAATATGTTATTTTAGTTTTTCGTATTTTTATGGCATAAATGGGCTAAAATAAGTATTGCTAACATGTTTAAATAAAATTTTAGTGAAAATTTACCCTAGATAAGTGACAATTGTCATAATCGTTGTTTTTAAAGTTTTTCGAATTTTTTTGACGTAAATGGGCTAAAATAAGCATTGCTAACATGTTTAAATAAAATTTTAGTGAAGATGTACCCTAGATAAGTGACAATGGTCATAATCGTTATTTTTAAAGTTTTTCGAATTTTTTTGACGTAAATGGGCTAAAATAAGCATTGCTAACATGTTTAGATAAAATTTTAGTGAAGATGTACCCTTGATACAGTGTTTCCCATTCAAAAAAAGAAAATCATAATATTTTTTAATTTTTTGTCAATTTTTCTTAAACTTTTATTTATTTTAGTTATTCCTTTTTAATTTATTTCTAAATTTTTGCGATTTCTTTACGTTTTTTTTCTTACTATATCTTCTCTCAATTTATTTTTCTTCAATTTATAAATTTAAATCCATTTTTTTAACAATTTACGTTTTTTTTCATCATACATACAGATATAATATTCTTTTTATGATTTATACATTTTAATCTTTTGCATACATTTTTAACCATTTCAATCTGGTCATTTTTAATCTTTATTTTTTTGAGCATTTATCTATTTTTTCTTCTCATTTTTGATAATTATTTTTGCTAGTTTAGTTCATTACAAAATCCTAGTACATATAATTTTGTTTATTAAAGACCATTTAGTTAAAACATCTATTTTATATCTGACTATGATAAAACAAATTTAAAAAAATAATAAATAAGGACGCATTTTTTTTACTATATATATAATCTTTATTTATAAAATAACCTACACTTTAAATTAAAATAATGTATAAATAAAATATGCTAAAAAATTATTTCCAAAGGTCTTCCTTTAAATTTAATATATTTATGTCCCATGAATTTAACGAGAAGCATTGTTTAAGAGTTGAAGAGGACATTCTATTTCGTTTGTTCGTCAAGGTGGCAGCTCTAGAAAATACTCTTTCGCTGGCAACCGATGTTGTTTGTTGCCCTAAATAATCTCTAGCCATATTCGATAATTTTGGAAATCTCTTGGCATTTCCAGACCACCAGCTAAGAACATCCACTGTTGTCTTTGCCACTGGATCCGCCAAATAATCCTCAATCACTTCTAAAGCAGGATCAGGCACAATATAGGCATCTCTAAATTAAAATATGAATGATTTTATATAAATAATTAGGATTAATTTCTATATTTACCTTCTCAACTCATTCAAAATATTTACCGACATCAAATTAGATTCGGTCTCCTCGAAATGGTATTGCTGAGAACAAGATGCTTGCGTACTAAATAAATTCTTCAATCTTTCATAGTATCCAATTGTATTAATAAAACTCGGTAGAAAAATCTTCTTGATCCAATCGGATGTTGAGCCAATTAGCATATTGGGCATTAATTCTATTGTTAAAACCTCAATTAAATATAAATAAAAGCAGCAGGATTGCTAGTTGATTAAATAAAATAATAAGCAGATTCATATTAACTTCGAAATCTAAATTATTATATTTAACAAAATAAAATATATCATATTGATAAATTTTAGCAAAATTATGTAAGAAAAACTCATCTTTTATATTAAATATACATATAATTTACCTCTATCCCTGAAATTTCTTGTTGGGACTTTGATGAATATACAACTGAATATAAATAACTAGAATTAAAATCCATGGAAATATACTTAAAAAAAATTAATTTTATTTAGTCAGTCTTCCCTATTGTTTTAAATAATAAAAATTTTCTAATGCGTTTTAAAAATAAGAATTTAAAAATGATTATATTTTATTAATTTAAATATCGTTTGGTATTACAGTTAAGGTAAACTAAACGATTAATTTATAATTTAGCAATTGTAATTATATTGTCTGCCAAAAACATTATATATAATTTTAAAAAATAATTATCAAAAATGAGAAGAAAAAATAGATAAAGGCTCAAAAAAATAAAGATTAAAAATGACCAGATTGAAAAGGTTAAAAATGTATGCGAGAGATTAAAATGTATAAATCATAAAAAGAATATTATATCTGTATGTATGATGAAAAAAAACGTAAATTATTAAAAAAAGGGACCTAAATTTATAAATTGAAGAAAAATAAATTGAGAGAAGATATAGTAAGAAAAATAAAAGTAAAGAAAATAGCAAAAGGTTAGAAATAAATTGATAAAAGATAGTAAGAAAAAAAAACGTAAAGAAATCGCAAAAATTTAGAAATAAATTAAAAAGGAATAACAAAAATAAATAAAAGTTTAAGAAAAATTAGCAAAAAATTAAAAAATATTATGATTTTCTCATTTTTGAATGGGAAACCCTGTATCAAGGGTACATCTTCACTAAAATTTTATTTAAACATGTTAGCAATGCTTATTTTAGCCCATTTACGTCAAAAAATTCGAAAAACATTAAAAATAACGATTATGACAATTGTCACTTATCTAGGGTACATCTTCACTAAAATTTTGTTTAAACATGTTAGCAATGCTTATTTTAGCCCATTTACGTAAAAAAAATTCGAAAAACTTTAAAAACAACGATTATGACAATTGCCACTTATCTGGGAAAATTTTATTTAAACATGTTAGCAATGCTTATTTTAGCCCATTTACGTCAAAAAAATTCGAAAAACAAACAACGATTATGACAATTGTCACTTATATAGGGTACATCTTCACTAAAATTTTATTTAAACATGTTAGCAATGCTTATTTTAGCCCATTTACGTCAAAAAAATTCGAAAAACTTTAAAAACAACGATTATGACAATTGACACTTATCTAGGGTACATCTTCACTAAAATTTTATTTAAACATGTTAGCAATGCTTATTTTAGGCCATTTATGCCAAAAAAATACGAAAAACTAAAACAACATATTCTTATTATAATTTTGTCACATTAATCATTTTCCCAAAATTTAGCAATTTACCAGATTTTATAAAAAAACAAAAAAATTGAGCAGACCCAACGAGTAGAATACACGAGCCAACTAAGCGAGCCGACTAAGCGAGCCGACTAAGCCAGCCGACTAAGTGAGTCGACCAATGCGGCTCATTTAGTCGACTCGAGTCAAAGTAGTTTTATCGACTAGAAACTAGGCTAGAGTCGCAGCTAAGTCGACTCGGCTTAGCCGTTTAACAACACTATAGGCAAGAGCTTCGCTTACTGATACCATAGTCGAGAGTTCGAATCCTGGGAATGGTCATGTTTTTTTCTTAATCTAACTTGGTGGTTCCATCCTTGGGGGATGATATATAGAAGGCCGGACTCGACCACGTGATTTCGTTATAATATATTAAATAATAAGTGTCTTATTACATTTTAATAAATTTAGGTCGGTAGTTAGCAAATTAGATTGGTATTTAGAATATTTCCATTCATTCACTTGGTAGTAAGCATCATTAACCGGTAATCTTGGGTATCCTTAACCACTACGTCTATGCCATCACAGACTTCTAAAAAGTATTTACACCGTACTACTCGTTCTTCTTCAAACCGGACATCCCTCGTCCCCTAGCTTTCTATCAAGCTTATCCCAACGTATATCAATAACATTAATATCTCCCATTTATTTCTTCCCTACTTTTTCTTTACTACTATCATTCAGTGGATCCTAACTTATCCACGAGAGGCACCATCATTTCTCTTTAATTAAATCTTACAGTAGGGTAAATTACTGTCAATTTTTTTTTAGTGGATCCTCGCTAATCCACGAGAGGTACTATCATTCTTCTTTAATTAAATGGGCCCTGAGAGTTGGGTAAATTACTGCCAAACAGTGGATGCAAATCCACTGCACTGGATACGCCCTCTTTTGGGTGGTGGAAGCCACTTAATTGTGTGTTTCCCTAGTGAAGGACAAGACAAAGAACAATTAGTTATATATTTTTAGAAAATATATTTTTGCTTTGATGTAATATTTGATTCATTTAATGCTTAAATCAAGATTAATTAGAATGTATAGATGGAACGAATTTATAGTTATAAAGGTTTATTCTTTAAATGTAATTTTTTTATATTATAACAAAATGCTTGTAAAGAAATGTTGCATTATTCCTTTATCTTATTTTTTGTTTTTTGCATTTGAACTTTTATTATTTTTGTTATAATCTAATTTTATTTTATAAACGGCGTAACCTTACTTTTTTATATATTATTTTACTTTTTTGTATTTCGTTTTATATTCTAATTTATATGTTAGAAAATGTATAAATACCTTAACAAAAGAAAAAGAAATGAGTTAATAAAATATATTTTTACTGACTCGAACCTCGCACCATATCGTCACCAACCTTATTCTTTGCATGGTGCCCTTTGGGTGGTGGACTAGAAAAAGATGACTACCTAATCTGCTGAGATGACCATCTAATCTATGACGATTGCTTAATCCATTGAGATGACTCTATGACTACCTATTGTGACGATTGTTTAATCCATTGAGATGACTCTATTTAGACTACCTATTGTGACGATTGTTTAATCCATTGAGATGACTCTATTTATATGACTACCTATTGTGTTGATTGCTTAACCTATGGAGATGACTACCTATTATGACTCTACCTTGTGCTTAACCTATGGAGATGACTACCTATTATGACTCTACCTTGTGCTTAACCTATGGAGATGACTACCTATTATGACTACCTTATCTATTGTGATGTTATGACTACCTTATCTATTGTGACTACCTAAACTACTGAGATTACCAAGAATCAAACCTTAGTACGTTCTTTCATGCAAAAAGCTTCTTTCTTTATGGTGTCCCGGCTCTGGATGTTGGACTGGAATATAATAGCCAGCACCTAACCTAATGTGACAACCTAGGAAGAACTGATATGGAAGTTGAACGATAGGTTATGAATTCTATTTTGTGAGACCAATGATGGTTACTTATTATTCTAATCCACGTAAGAAGTATTATAAATTAAAATTTTATGCCAGGATAAAGGCATGTTATAAATTTTTAAAATTACTAAAATGTAAAATCATAATGGATAATATTGATATTTTTTGATTTCTTGAATGATGACCAATTGTTGTAAATTAACATAAACCTAAAGATGAATTCTTAAATATAATTAAAAATATTAAAAATCCTAAACAAGAAGATAAAACTTAATTTTAAATATGTTAAAATGTAATTTTTAAATCACATGATTGATTCAAATAACCCTTATAAGTAATACTTAATATGATAACAAAAAGTTATGTAAAAAAACATTCATTTTAGAAAAATATATTTAAATATATATGGTGAATTTTCAAAACTATCTTATGAAGAATTTTTTTTTTTTTGAATTAAAATTAGGGTGTGAAATTTAAATTTTTTTTTTAAGAGAGGGAAATGTGCATAATATTTGCATATTTTAACCTCGGAGTTTGAAAATAAATAAAAATAAATTAAATATTAAAACGCTAGTAATTAAATAATGAAACGCTAAAAAATGTAAAACGTAAAAAATGTAAAACGCTAAAAGTATAAACACCTAAAAAATAATATAATCATTTATCATTCCTTATTTTGGATTTTATTCCTTATTCCTTAAATTATCATTCCTTATTACATATTATTACATATTTTATTGTTCCGAAATTCAAAATTTTATTCGTGCATATTATTCATATATTTGATTTGATCAACTATTCCAAATTACATATTCTGATTTATTCCAAATTCCAAACTGGAAAAATGATAATTAACAATTGAGTACGATCAAACAAGCTATGATTAATGGAGACAATTATATGGATATCAAGCTTGTGATTAAACAAACCAACGTGCAAAATCGATTTATACAAACCAACGATTGGACAAGCCAACGTTATGATGATTTGTGATACAACTTGATTACCAAAATTATAAACCACTTGAACAACAAACTCTCTATGACTTCTCCGATGAAATTATCAGAAGAGGGAGAATGTTGCATTATTCCTTTATCTTATTTTTTGTTTTTTGCATTTGAACTTTTATTATTTTTGTTATAATCTAATTTTATTTTATAAACGGCGTAACCTTACTTTTTTATATATTATTTTACTTTTTTGTATTTCGTTTTATATTCTAATTTATATGTTAGAAAATGTATAAATACCTTAACAAAAGAAAAAGAAATGAGTTAATAAAATATATTTTTACTGACTCGAACCTCGCACCATATCGTCACCAACCTTATTCTTTGCAAGAAAAAAGTAAATAAATACTTAAATTCCCCAAATATAACATAAACATATTTTAAAAACTAGCTATGACGAGTTATCCAACATATTTATCTAACACGTAAAACTTATTATTATCTGCAAATATGAAAAAAAACATACCTCTCCTTTTTATAAACTTAAGCAAAACATTGCTATCAGTCCAATTATTTAATGTTTAAAAATTCTTGCCCCGAATCATTCACTTAGCATTCTCCTTTTAATTATATATATTCAAATTTAATATAAATTTTAATATACATATAATTTAAATAAAAAATGATTATTTATGCCCCAAAAAAATGGAATATAATATATTGATTACTGCTGTATGTGGAGACTGGATAGTGGGATTTTTATAGGAAAACCTGACTATATTAATGATGAGTAGAAAATAGAATTTTTGGATCAAGTATAATGATTGAATATTATGGAAAAGTATGGTGCCTAAATAACAAATGATTGGTGATGTTGATTAAATATTAGATGCTGTTTTAATCTAAACTATGAATGAAATTGCAAAAGAATGAAGTATATATACTACACAATTATTAAACATGAGAATAATTGGAATAATATTATTCTGTAATTATAAATATTAATTTTATAAAAATGGAAATTAATTTTGAGATATTGATGGATGGATATTAATCTGGAAAATATGTTAAAATTATGATTGTTGATGTTGAAAAATTACTAAAATTAGATAATGTTTAATTAAGATTGGTTGAAATTTGATACAATAATTCTATATTATGAATATTTGGAAATGATATATTTTGATAATAATCTAATAATTTTGGGATTTATTTGAAATGTTTATGATATTATATTTATGGAAATAATTGTGAAATTGGGGAATTTAAATATAGTGATTTATGGAAATTAATTAACAATGTGACCTTGGAAGAAATTGATGTTGTCATGGAACTTAAAATAAATGAGATTATCGTTGACTACCACTTACATAGAGATTGGGTTTATTGAATATGATAATTGATCTATCGTAAATAAGGAATATATGTGAAAATCCATGTTTAGGACTTAATTATATAATTATGTCGCGATGAGGTTATGGGCTAGTAGCTATATCTAGACTGATAAATTTAGATATATGAATGAATTAGGGCAATGGGTTAGCAACCTACTACCTTCTATTCAAATATTGATTTGATGTGACCAATAAGATACACTAGGGTAGTTGTCCAGCAGATGTCCCATCATAATAATTCACATAATTAATTAGTGTCAAAAAATTGATATTTTTTACGAATTCCTTATGATATTATACTTAAAGTTTAAAAAGTAAATATAAAATGCAGAGCCAAGAATCGTAGCCTTTTTAAATATTGATCACCTACTCATAAATCTTGGTTGGGCCAATGGTGGAGATGGAAAACAAAAAATATCCTATATCCAAAACCCGGTCACCCCTGTATATATAAATCGGCTAGATATTTATTGACGAAATAAATATCCAATCTCTTTTGTGATTGAGCTAATTTTTCAATGCTTTCAAGTATTTGTAACTTCCTTTCCTCGATCAAAAGGACCTCTCATTTATTTATAGTGTTGATAAATAGCCCGATTTTAACCAAATATTGTCTAAGTCCTCATAGTCGACAGAAAGGTTTGGACCTCTACTTACCAAATCTCGAGGTTTATATAATATTATTTTGGCTAAAATCTTAATCGAATCGTTTTTAAAAATAAACCTGAAACGTGTCGTTTAATAACACTATTTATTTGATTTATAAAATTATCCAAATAAGTAGTGGTGTTAAAAACGTCAATTTAAAAAAACTCTTAAATTAATATTTGTTATTAAAAGTGGGGAGAAAAATTTGAACCTCTTTTGGCGAAATTTTGAGGCTTGTTAACTGGGCAAGGTTTTAAATAACACTAAAAGTGGGGAAATAAAGCTATTCATTTTATAATATTTTTGCATCTAGAATAATATTTAAACAACGGGCTTGTCTCGGTGTGAACCAAAGTATGCAAATATCAAATTCATAAATCTTTGATTTGAACTCAACAATCGTGTAATTTATGAATTCTTTTCTTCATCAAATCACTTCATTTATGTTCAACAAACGCATTTATTTTATATAACCACATTTTTTTGCCATAGATATTTGTGTGTAGCTATAGGATTCCACCATTTCTAAGACATCAGATTGGTTTATAAACACATAAAGATCCCTCCAGGTTTACAATGTTATGATTGACTAAGAATATTAGCACACATAATTGATGAAAAACTTATAAAAGGATAATATTGTTTGTAATAAGAACTTTTTTAATCCCTTTTACGTCAACTTAGATAATTGTAATAATTATTATTTTTTAATCTTTTACAATAATTTGTTATTTGGATTAAATATGACCATCTTTACTATCATAATAACATGCTACCTAACTAGTCCTTAAGGTGCATCTATCCCAGCACCACATTTTAGGTCCTCTACCTCACCAGTCCTCACTGATCAAGGCTACCAATCCTAACCTAGAGCTAGTCAACGCACCAAATCTTATGATTACCCTTGTCCCTTCCAAGTTCCATCCTCTAAAATAATCTTATTTCCTCAAATGCAACAGAAAGCGATTACATAAAATACGAGTATAATTAAATTATTTATTGATATATTCTAATATAAGGAATTTATGTTCAATAGGGTATATAAAAGTTTTTTATTGACCATTTCGCTAATTTACTAAGGGAATTCATAATAGACTCCTATAACTTCATAAAATCAGTGATTAAGTATGACTAAGGCTTTTTAAAAATTATTTTAACAATCTGTATTATTCAGCTCTAGAGTGGTAGTATTTGCCCTCCCTCTGCTGATATTGCGCCTGCAAATATCTATAAATTAATTTTCATTTTAATGATGCTAAAAAGCTTAACTAGGAGAGATTTCAAAATTAATGGACATTTGAGGTAGAAATTTCTGAGCGAGTTGTGGTAAAAATTACTGAAGATATCCGCTGATTAAATGAAGTGGCCTGCCAGTCCACTTTTATTAAAGAGGTTTGGATTGATTGAATTCATCGTGACATCACCGATTAAAATAAAATGTTTATTAATTGATGTAAAATATTTAATAATTTATTATTTGTTTGTCAAAATATAAATAAAAAAATGTGTCCATGATCTAAATAAGAAAATTGTCTAATATCTAATACGAAGTAAATGGAATGTTTTTTAACTATTTATTTGTTATGTTATGAATACTTTTACTTCTTATTTCAAAATTAAAACAAGACATATTTCGCAATATATTTTGCTATGCTTGATTTCATCATTATTATTATTATTATAAAAGGTTCATATATTGTTTGAATCCAAGTTTAAAAAAAGAATCCGCCATGTGTTTAAAAAATATTTTTATCGCGCTTCTGAGGTGAAACACAACCTATAATTTACCGGTGTACTTTCTAAATGATTGTCACTTTTTTCTCAGAAAAAAAGATAATTTTCACCATTTTCAATATGGATTGGATTGTAACAAGTTCAAACGATTTATCAATATTTTTTTGATCATAATTTTTTTTCAAGGTTAGTTAATGAAAATAGTTAACAAAAAAACACACGAGAGTAATGACCTAGATGCTATACTTATAAAAAAATTAATTAATTCACTTCCATCGCAAAATTAAATATTAGTATATATTTTAATCAACATATTTTTTATCCATCAGTGTTTCCTTCTTTAAATTCATGCATAAAAAAAATATATTTCCTAGTATTTTATTATTTATGCTGTATGTATATGCTATTATTTCAAATCATCTTGAAATTTTGGACATTTAGTGGTTTTGTTTGGAAGAAATAAAAACCTGAAAGGCATAAATTAAATCTCAAATATTCTCTATTTGAACAAATTATTTCTTGAGCGACGATTCAGAGATAAAGTTTTTTCAAAGTGTTTAACGAGGCGTATTTAATTTCAAATTAAACTTTTTTTAATTATGCCATTGATAACAAAATATAACTTATAAGAGGATGTTATAAAAAGCCCAAAAAATTATGAAAAATAATAATGCCCCCAAATACTTAAACATTTTTTTATGGAGGATGGGGGGGGGGGAGTTATAAATATGTATAATTAAATTATGCATAATATTATTAACAAAATATTATATTAATTAAAAGCGATAAGTAAATCTTAATAAAAATATAAAATTAAACATTATATACTAATATCAAAAAGTTAATCAAAATTTCATTCATAAATGGAAATTAAATCTTCTTTGCGATATCAATTTTTCAATAAGTTGTTCTGTATATGATCAAACGCTGAGCTAATTCAGTCAATCGATTTACAGATGTCATACCTCTGGGATAAGTTTTTATTATCCGTAATAAAAAATTTTTTTCTCAGATTATGCTTGTGTTTATTGGTATTATTGCCAAAATATACAGTAATTTTATTTGGAAAAAACTATCATAAATTTTAAAGTATGGCTTTCATGGCGTTTCTTGGGAATATCTAATAAATTAATCTTTTATACTAAGATTTAAATTCTAAAATTAATCGGTCTTCAAAATTAGGCAGATATCTAATTTTTTTAACAGAGTCACTATCAGACGGATTAGGAGGTTATTAGAATTGTAAATTGGATAGTGTCTTAAGATAAATCATCGATTGATTTGAGTCAAGAATGTATTCAAAGTAGTATAAAAATGGTTATTTTGCAATTATCTTCAATCAAACAACGATTTGGAGCAATGAGTTTCCCTCAATGTAGGTCGAAGCTTGCAGTTGATTTCGCCTCAACAATGGTATATATCTAATGAATTTTTTTAAATATTATCTCTTAGTTTCTTGGCAAACATTATTTAAAAAAATTTTTTTTATAAGTTAGCTGTGTAACTAAGTAATTAATTTATATATTCCAATGCACAAATAAATCTGCTGTCATATTGAATATAGGAATTTATAATAAATTATAACCTTCTTGAAATAGATATACTTTGCAATTCATGAATTTCTTATATATTTCTGCAAAAGTTTATAAATAATTTGCATATCCTTTTACCCCATATATCCTATAGTCCCGTTCTCTCCTAAATTTAATATTTTGATATATAAAATTTTATTCATTTAATTTTTTTTTATAAAACAATCGCTAAAACAAAAACAAGCTATTTATTGTGAGAAAAAAAAGGTTAAATTATTTAATTTGTATAATTTACTTTATTAACGAAATTATTTTGATATTAAAAAAATGCAAAATTAAAAAATTTTTACACGTTAATATTTCTAAATGATATAAACTCAATTACGCCATTGTGAAATACTCAAAATATATCATAATGGGATATGAACCCTATAATCCCCACATCATATTCGAAATATATTAAAAACAATGATTTGGAATAATTATAAACGATGTATTTTATACTGCCCCTATTTTAATTAATAGTTATTGATTCAAAAAATCATAAAAATATATACAGCCTTCAATCATTTAATGGAGAAATTGATAATTATTATGGAGATTTATTAAATATTATTTAAAGAATTGTTTCTAAAAGTATAATTTTAAAAATAAATTTAGAAAAATTAATAATTTAGATTTTCTTGCTCTAAAAAAAGATTTGTACCCACAGGCAATTAAAAAAATGCAAGAATATTTGCTAAGACACAATACGTCTGTTTATATCGTTTACAGTTGCGAAAATAAAATAGGCGAATATGATATAATTTCTAGAGAAGCAAAGATTTTAAAAAAATTAATTTATTATTGAACCTAACGAAATCGAATTTGGACATATAATGCATAAATACGACTCATTTTTTTGAAAAACTTATTGACTTTGGGTGCACCCATAGGCTACAAATTTCACCTCCTAAGTTTCTTATCAAATAAAAAAATATAAGAAATTTATTTTAATGCAAGGTGGAGCTAAAGTTCTTTTAAAATGTATTGAAAATATTTGGTTATAGACCTGATATAAATTTTTCTGTTATAGACCAGTGTTACAAAACTTTTGTAATAGTTTGAAAGCGATAGCGCAAATTTTAAATAACTTGATTTTGGATTGTATTATTTTAGTATGTTTAAAATTTAAATAAAATATTTGTTCTATAACGCTATAATAATTATTCCAAATCTTTAAACTAAGATTCTGAAAAAACTTGGTAATTCGAGTTTGAATATCTATGTTGGAATTTCGCATTCTGAGAGATTTCATACCCTTTTACAACTATATAATATTCAGTTTTTTATTGATATAATTATGATATAAAAAATAGGATAATTTTTTAGAGAAATTAAAGATTGTACATAATTTTTAATTCGAAGGTCCTTTACAAATGTAACTTTAAATTTTTTGTATTTATTTTATTTTGAATTAATTCGAAGTCAATACTCTATACGCATCATAGACGTAGATAGTCCTCCCCCCTTGATTAAAATATCACAATATTCAATTATAATATAAATATTAACTATGTATGTTAAAAATGCTCTTCTACCCCCCCCCCCCCCTCCTTCTCTTGCAAAATTTAATGACATAATGGTATCTTACCCTCCCCCTTCCCTCAATTAGTTAAGTAAATTTTGTTTTATTTTTCAACTTTTCTAAAATGTAAAAAAAAGAAGCTTTTATTACTGATAAACTAACGTGATTTAAAATATTAACTATATAAAATTATCGAAAGATGATTCAACAAGTGAATGTCTTATATCTTTTTTGATTTTTTAAAATGCCATCATTATTTATTAATGAATGGTAAATAATATAAAGAAAAGGATGGAAAAGAAGTAAGGAAAGAATAAAAGAAATAATTTTATTTTAATGTTTATGGGTCAATATCTAACTCACCTAGTTAGTGAATATATATTATTATATTATAAATAGTTAGTAATAGTAAATTGATTTTTTATAGAAGAAATAATAAAATATTGAAAAATTATTTATAATGACTAACTTATTTTCACAAATATAGTTATTAAATAAAATACAAATATATAGAAAATAGAAATTAACAAATCATAATTTTTATTTATTAGTGATTATTTTTTAAGTAATTGTTTTCTAATTCACTTTTTCCATCTATAAAAAAAATCATCCATACCAATCAATGATTTAAAATAACTTAAAATGTGAATAACCATTTAATTTTTTTGTCATCCAAAGAAAAAAATGTTTTAATTTAAATAAAAAGTATAATATATATGACATAAACACAAAATCTTAAAACGCAAGGACAAAATTTGTTACATAAATTGTATTTATTATTTATGCCAATTATTAGAAAATTTATTAAACAATACCCGATAATTATTTAATATACATACTTTTGTTTGCTCTAAAATCGTGTTAATTTTTTTTTCGACGGACAAAATTCAATTATTTATGCCTTTTTATTATAATTAAAAAAAATAGAAGAATATTCTTTTTAACAAGTAAAAATAATTTTTGTAGAAAACATTTCATATATTTCTTATAGAATAACATTTCAATTTCAAATCCTATTTTAAGCCTATTATAGCGAATTTTATTTTAAATCGAAGCATAATTGGAAATAGAATGGGTTTTGCACGTTTTAATTAATTTAAATCTTATTGAGATTTAATGAAGTTTAGAATATAGAAGATCTGCAATGGGTGGATTTATACCCCACCAGCCCACATCGTCCATACTTAATTCGGGCGTGATCAAATTTTCATTTTTAACATTTAGCGGAGGGTGGGCGGGTTAAAAATATTTTTAAAGTAATGGGCGGATGAAATTTTAATATTTTATAGGTAAAATGAGAAAAACAGACTTCAATTTATAGGCGGGCGGGTTAAACAAATAGATAAATGGGGGTGAATTTTATAAAAAAAATTATAAGTGGGCGGACGGGCTAAAAAATTTAAAAACAACGAGTGGGTGGGTGTTTTTTGGCTAAAACCCGGTCATCCCAAACCTCTAATAGGGGGTATGCCAGGGTCCTAAATTTTGTAGATAGATAGAAAATCTTTGGATATCATTATATAAAAATGCATAATATTTAGTATTAGAAAAAGTTAAAATTTATAAATTATCTAGTATTAGAAAGAAAAATGTAAAGGGTCAGAAATAATTTCTTGGGATGAGTTCTTATATTAATGTCCTTATTTTTTTGATATAGTACATGAAAGATTTATCTTATAACCTTCCTAAAAAAATGACACTCTGAGGAAATCATATATCCAGACGCGTACGCAGCGTAGGGAGGCAGGGGGACAACCCCCCCCCCCCCCCCCTTCCCCCCCCCCCACCTTTAAGCCAAAAAATGCAGATGCCGGATATATTTTTCAAAAATATTATTGTTTATATTAATTTATTTGTTAATATTTATTCTTATCTCATATTAAATATTTAATTACATTTATTTATCACATTCATCTACTAAGTTATTTTATCAATTAATTTCGATTTCAAATTTTCCGGCGTAATATTTACTTATTATTTTCAAATTTTTAGTGGCGTAATATTTATCTACCATTTTCAAATTTCTAGTCAAATAATAATTATTTAAACTCCTTGTCCAACAGGGAGAAAGAAATTGCAAGCTTGTCCAACGAGATAGAGTCTTCGCCATCAAGCAGTAACAGTTTTTATGGAGTTATAAGAGCCGATTATTTGCTAGTACTGATAAATCACAATGGCCTGAAAGTAATATTTCCTCAGGAGCAGGAAAATTATTGGATTCAATGCTTATTCCAAATTTTTTTTCTCATTAGAATGTATTATTTAATTATACATTTATATGTAATACTTTTCAAAAACATGACATTGACTTAATCAAGAAGATGAGAATATTGGAGAGCATTTTATTAGAACTCAAGGAAATTAGGGCTAATGTTGAAGAAGAATTTCATATTTTATATGTTATTGTTGAGTCAAAAGCAGAGCTATACGTGTTTAATATTTGTCTCCCTAGACTTGCAGCAAGACAGCTCATCGTTAAAACATTAATATAGGATAAGTAGAAGAGTATTATAAAACAAATGCCCCCTCTCTTAGATACATTTATAACCCAAATAAATGAATGGTTTTTAATTCATCATGCAGCACTTACCAATCGCAGATATTAATTCCACAAAAACCTTACCAACCTTTTTCAGATGGTGATAGAAAAAAAAATATTTATTAGATTTTATCAAGAAGATGTTAAAGTATCTTACGATGCCTTATTAGCTGAATAACTATGTTTATAAAATTAACTATGGTTGTTATAGTCCCAAAAAATGCTATGGATGCTTTGCATTTCAAACACATTTTAGATTATATTCCCAATGTATTAAAAGGGTTTATATATATATATTAGCAACTCTTCCCATTGAGAGAACATTCTCTTTTTTAAGAAGAATAACAGAGCCCTACAGAGGTACCATTTGCAGGGCACGGTCTGGAATTTTTTTTAGAATTTTTTACGGCCCTGTTTGGGTTTTTTTAAATTTTTTAGGCCCGTCCCGGCTTTTTTTAAAATAAAATTTTCAGACCCGGCCCGGATTTTTTAAAAATGAATTATATTTTTTTTGATTTTTATAGCTAACAATAACGATTTCAAATATAGGCTGTTCTAAAATATACAACCCGGCTCGGATATTTTTGTAAAAAAAATTTCAGGCCTAGCCCGGGTATATTTAAAAAAATAAAATACGGTCTGGCCCCCAGATCTCTGAAAAACATACCAAGAAGTACAACTTCTGAAAGTAGATTGAAAGGTTTGGATCTTAAGAATATTCATAGGCATTTGACGACAAGCAAGGATGAGATATCAATCCCAATGAAGATTGGATTTTACATGTAAATATATAACATATAAAATACAATTATTCCTAAGATACTTTTTGTGTATTAATATATATTTCCAACATTTAAATTTTATATATATATAAATTTTAAAGGCTCGAAAAATTCAATTTCTATTTTGGGTCATTTAAGTGATTCATATAGTGGTTATAGTCACTTTATATTTTATAATTCACATATTTTATGATTTTTCTATACCGCCATATCCGTTTAATTTAATTCACATTTATTTTATAGTTTTTTATATGACGGTTTATACATATAAATTTTTTTTATAATTCACATTAATTTAAAATTGTGTGGTGCGTACTCAGGAATTTGGTCTGGGGGGGGGATAATAAAATTTTTTAAGAAATATTATTGTTTTTTAAAAATATCAAGCATAAATTTACGAACTAATAACTATTTCGAATACACAATTTTAAATTATATGAATTATAAAATAATGATATATATAAACTGGCACATAAAAAACTATAAAATAAATGTGAATTAAAAAATATAAAGTGAATAAAACCACCATATGAATCACTTAAATGACCCAAAATAGAAATTTGAATTTTTTGAGCCTTTAAAATTTATACATAAAGTATAAAAAATTTAAATGTTGGAAATATAAATATTAATACACAAAATGTTTCTTAGGAATAATTATATTTTGTATGTTATATATTTACAATGTAAAATCCAATCTTCGTTGGGATTGAACTAATTTTTCAATTACTTATCCTTGCTTGGCGTCAAATGCCTATGAATATTTAAAAGATCCAAACCCTTCAATCCACTTTCAGAAGTTGTACTTCTTAGGTATGTTTTTCAGAGAACTGCAGGCCTGGTTCTCGGGCCGAACCGTATTTTAAATTTTTAAATATACATAGGCCGGGCCCGAAATTTTTAAAAAAAACACCCGGGCCTGTAATTTTTTTTAAAAATAACACCCGGGCCTGGCCTGAATATTTTTAAAAAAATCATCCGGGCCGGCTGTATATTTTAAAACTAAATATTTAAAATTAGCTATAAAAATCAAAAATATATATAATTTATTTTAAAAAATCCGGGCTGGGCCTAAAAATTTTATTTAAAAAAAGCCGAGTCGGTCCTGAAAATACCCAGGCCGGGGCGAAAAAATTTTTGAAGAAAAATTCGGGCCGTGTTTTGCAAATAGTATATCTGCAGGGCTCTGTTATTCTTCTTAAAAAAGAGAATGTTCTCTCATTAGTTTACTAATGGAAAGAGTTGCTAATATATATATGTCGTATTGGGATATGGAATCATGTGGGATTCGGAATCCCAAGTGGGATCTTGAATCCCCACGTTTTATTCGGGATTTTTTTTAAAAATATACCGAATCCCCATAAAATAAAAAATAAATAATTTAATTACCTTTTCTTCTCTTTTTTGCGGCTGGCACCATATAATTAAAAGGCCAAAATAAGGGATTTAAAAAGAGAATTTAAAAAAAAAGTAAATAGTATAAAATTAAGGCATATAATGAATGAAAAGAGATGAGGTTAAGAGTTTTTTGTTTTAAAAAAATAAAAATTCCGAATTATTGCAACAAATTTCGTTGAATATTTAAGCAGGGACGGTTACGGTTCAGTATGTAAAAAATTATAATGGTTACGTTTTGGTAACGGTTCTTGAGAAAAAATTTATAAAGGTTCGGTTCAACTAATTATAAAGGTTTAGTTCATAATTTTTTTTATTATTAAAACCATTAATTTCACATGGCATAATATAAGAGATGATAAATTCTTACTACCTCATATACTGCCAAGACTTCTTAATACCATGAAAGATCCATTTCTTAATAATTTAACCATTTTATCAATGAAATTTTTTTTTATCTAAACAATTAAATAATTATGATTAGAGGTGGGCGCGGGCCGTGAAATTACACTTAACCCATCGTGTTAAAGGTGGGTCACGGCGTGAGTGTGAATAAATTTTAAATTAAATTTGTAATTTTATAAAAGAACCGTAACCAAAACGTAACCATTATAATTTTTTACATACTGAACCGTAACAGTCCCTGCTTAAATGTTCAACGAAAATTGTTGCAATAATTCGGATTTTTTATAAATATATATAAAAAATTATAAACTAAACCTTTATAATTAGTTGAACCGAACCTTTATAAATTTCTCTCAAGAACCGTAACCAAAACGTACCATTATAATTTTTTACATACTGAACTATAACCGTCCCATGTTCAACGAAATTTGTTGCAATAATTCGGAATTTTTATTTTTTAAAACAAAAAAGTCTTAACCTCATCCCTTTTCATTCAATATATGCCTTAATTTTATACTATTTATTTTTTTTTTAATTCTCTTTTTAAATCTTTATTTTGGCCTTTTAATTATATGGTGCCAGCTGCAAAAAAAGAGAAGAAAAAGTAATTAAATTATTTCATTTTTTTTTCATGGGGATTCGGAATATTTTTAAAAAAGATCCCGAATAAAACGTGGGGATTTAAGATCTTGAATCCCCACTTTAGGATTCCGAATCCCACATGATTGCATATCCCAATACGACATATATATAATCATTTTAATACATTGGGAATATAATCATAAATTTATTTTAAATTATACAAAGCATCCATAGCATTTTTTGGGACTATATTTTAGTTAAACTTTTAAACGTAGTTATTCAACTAATAAGGCATCAAACAAATATTTTCTTTTTCTATCACCATCTGAAAAAGTTTGGAAAGGCTTTTGTGGAAGTAATATCTACCAATTGGTAAGTGCTGCATGATGGATTATAAACCATTTATTTATTTGGATTATAGTTTTATAATACTTTTCTTCTGATCTTATACTAATGTTTTAACGATGAGTTTGCCTGGCAGCAAGTCTAGGGAGACAAATATTAAACACGTATAACTCTCCTTTTGACTCAACAATAACATATAAAATAGAATTCTTAATCAACATTAGTAATTTCCTTAGTTCTAATAAAATTCTCTCCGCTATTCTCATCTTCTTAATCAAGTCAATGCCATGTTTTTGAAAAGTATTACATAAAATAGTTGTATAATTAAATAATATATTCTAATGAGAAAAAAAATAATTTGAAATAAGTATTGAATCCAATAATTTTCTTGCTTCTGAAGAAATATTTCTTTCAGGCCATTGTGATATTTCAATAATAGCATTAATAATCGGCTCTTCTAACTCCATAAAAGCTGTTACTGCTTGATGGCGGAGACTCCATCTCGTTGGATAAGCTTGCAATTTCTTTTTCCCTTTTGAACAAGGAGTTTCAGAAAAATTATTATATGACAAGAAATATGAAAATGGTAGATAAATATTACGCCACTAGAAATTTGAAAATAATAGGTGAATATTACGCCAATGAAAACTCGAATCGAAATTAATTAATAAAATAACTTAGTAGATGAATGTGATAAATAAATGTAATTAAATATATATATAATATGAGATAGGAATAAATATTAACAAATATAAATTAATGTAAACAATAATATTTTTGAAAAATATATCTGGCATCTTCATTTTTTGGCTTGGAGGGGGGGGGATTAAATTTAATAATACTTCTTTTATTTATTTATTATGCCTCTACTCGTATATTCAATAAGATCTCTACCTAGTGTAATCTTTAGTTCCAGTGATACCCTTTTTTCTTAGGTATCTACCCTATTTGCTTTACATTTACCACCAGGAAATTTTTCTCGATAAAGCCCTCTGCTATTTTTTCCACACGTCTAAATCTTAATAAGCATCTAGACTCTAACCATCGGATATATATATATATTAGGTGTAGTGTAATTGTTTAAGTTGTTGGAGTAATTAGCCAATTTCCAATTTATGCGAAATTGTTGAATACATTTTAAAAACATGGGCAGCACTCTCTAATACGGGGTGGGGAGTACGACCCTAATTGCGTCACTAAAATAGGGATAATTTTATGTTCAACATCATAAGAAGTATCCATTGTATAATTGAATAATGTTATGTTTAAGTCATCAGAGAGGCCTCAGCGATTGGCTTCGGGTTTCTAGAGGATACAGAAACATGGGAAGCCTTTTAAAAAAATCTCGCACCTAATTATGGGGTAGTATATACTTATAAATCTTTAACCAATAATTTTTTATCTGGCAGCAGTTTAAGGTTAGCTCAGGGAATGGTTTCAGGTCATTATTGAACTGATTTTTGTCTCATTTTTAAAAATAAATATTAACACATTTAAGCGTTAACATTTGTCAGGTTTTTAAAATGTCTAATCAGTGACCTTTACTCTCTTTCCCCCCTGCACTCTGAAGACCTCTAAGGAGTACCTATGACGCAAGCACCTCCTCTACTCATCACCCATTTGGTCTTGCATCGATGGAGTGATTAATAGGTATATATACAATTAATAAATTGGGAAAGCCAGATAAATTATACAGCAATCATGTAAAATTAAATAATTGGTAATTCTCACTACCACTGGAAAAAGTTAAATAATGTACAAATATTGTTATAATAAATTTTCAATTTATATATATTTAATTTCCTTGCATCAGAGTTCAATTTATAAAAGGAACAAGGCTCTTTGAATGGTGTATATATATATTTTACAAATCATATACAAAAATATCTGTATCCCTTGACTTGGCTTTGTTTATTACATAACTTCATACTTGTACTTAATATCATCAAGATTTATGCCTTATTGCCTTTGTTTAATGTGCTCAATCTATTTATCATAGGTCCAAACATCCGCTTATCCAGAGCTCTCCATCCAACTATAAACTCAACCCCCAAAAATTATGCTAACTTTTAAATATTTTAACATCTAAATCTTACTATAATTTCGATTAACTTTATCTTACTTATAACCCTTTCGGCTGTGTCAGGGTGGGATGGGTAATAGTAATTTATACAAAATCAATAATTCGGAAAGCCATTATATAGTAATAATATAAAATTAAATAATGGTTTATTCTTCATTACCACTAGAAGAAGCTAAATAATGTATAAATATTGTTATAATAAATTTTTAATTATGCAGAGGACATCATAGAATTCAGCTACCTTATGTTATATATAAAATCTTTTTGCACTAGAGTTCCAATTTTCCTTTAAAGTAAGATATATAAAAAATATGTTTGAATCATTTATATTAAAACTTTCCGCTAGTGGCATGGACATTAAGTCTTGCAACATAAAACTTCCATTTATATCTTAAATAAAGTTTAAAACATAATAAATATCCGCAGATATCATTATGATTCTACTAATATTTCGCTTGGGCATTGTTGAATTATGTGTTTCCTCTTAACACCTTTATATACACGTATTTTATAAATAATCAATACCGTATCTCAGTCCTTTTACAGATTGAATCTACATGTCCTAGATCAAGTGAGAGTCAGTAGGATCTTAGGGGGGTAGGAAATAAAAATAACTGGAATAGAAGGTGAATCTGGGTTTCTCCAATTTTGTGAAGACACAGTCATGATACTTAATTTAACCGACCCCCATACAATTAGTGAAGTTATTATATCGTATCTCTATCGTGATAGAAGGCGCTGCGCATATTTTTTTGTATAATTAGGAATGTAAATATGTATTCTAAAAATTATAAGAAAAGGAGGAGTGGGGTACCATGGAGACAACCTAAATGGTCATAATGCTTTTGAGTCATATATCTCGAATCCCATTCGATTCTAATGATGACTATAACAACCTACATTAAAATTTTCACTTTAAATCTACATTAAAATTTTCACTTTAAATCTACATTAAAATTTTCACTTTAAATCAGTAGCCAAAATTTATCTAGGGTGAGAGGGGGGCTACGAAATTATTTTTGGGAGCAAAGCCCAACCGGGTTTCGTCAATGAAAAAATCTGATTAGGTATTTTTAATTTTCCCTTGGTTATTTTAATTTAACTTTCTTTAAATTATCTAATATCTTATGACCTCTGTTAAAGTTAGCTGAACAATTGTACTAATTTTAGAATTTATGCCAATGCTTTAGGCTTTAGAGACTTTCATGGGCATTTCATGACTAAGCCAGGCCTAGGTCCGCCGTAAAAAAATTTGTAAGCCCAAGACCAGCCCGGCCTGCATTTAAAAAAATTCCCAAGCCAGTAATAAGCTTAAAAAAATTTTCCAATCCCATTAAATCATTTTATATATATTTATGCTGAAATAATACTAATGGAAATGTAATATTTTATTAAGTAATTATATAATAATAATAATGAAATAAAAAAAATTTTAAAATAAAATTTCAAATGATCATTTAAAAATAAGTTATTATCAACAATTTATCATTTCTAATTGAATAAAAAGAAGAAAATTTTATGGGATATAACCGAATACTTCGTCCTTTATGGTTTCCGTATTCCTAAGGCTTTATTTTAATCAAATTTTGGTATAACTAATATTTTGAGAAAATAACAATAATAAGTATAATCGTTATAATATAGAGTATTTTTAGAAATAAATATCGCACGGAAGAATCGTTCTTAGATTATTGTTATTGTAGGAAGAAATTTGATTAACTTATAGTATAATGTTCATAGATCTTTAGAATGGATGGATAAGTTGCTCCATTGATAGGTAATTGTTGAGTCATCAGGTACGGATAGTCCAGATATTAGTGATGGGGTATCGACAGTTGATTCTTCTCCGAATAAGGAAGTTTCTTGTTGCTAGAGGGTGATTGCTGCTGCGAGTATTATGCCCTCAAAGAGGTCTAGGTGTTCTCTTTCAGCCATTCAATCCCTTGAAGGCGCATCGGTGTGGTTCTCCTCTGATGGTAGCCATTAGATATTTTAGGATATCGCGGTGAAGTTTGCTAGTCCTAATTTGAATAATATTTGTGAAATAACAATCTCAATGGACGGGGATCTTGATCCACCTTTTCTAAAGGAATAGAACGCTACAGATGAGTGTGTGATTATCATTGGGTGCTCATTGTTCCTGTGAATCGCCTTTATAGCACCCATTCCGACAGCTAAGACTTCTTTTGCGCTTATATGGGAGATGGCATGGGTAGGGATTTCGAATAATAGACATGCCTCGCTGTATGTTATTGAGAGGTTGTCCACATGCCAGAAGTTTATGCCGATGTGCGAGTTTGATGCATCCACGTATAACGGCGCGTTGGCGTAATATCGTAATGAGAGGAGCGTGTTGAACTCTTGGATGATCTTTTCTGCTTTGCGGAAGGAAAGGAATGTATCGACTACAGGTGTTAGCCGGCTACTATTCATGGTAACATAGTAGGGGGAGAAGAGTCTGGACATTCCTGTAATTGTATAGGCGTAATGATTAACTACCCCGAGAACTCTGGCAGCTAGTTCTCTTTCTATATCCATATGTTGGTAGGAATGTTGTCTAAAGATGGCAGACATTTTTCTAGACTCCTTCTTGTGGTGTTATCGGCGGTGACTGTTTTGAGCTCGAGGTCGATTGGAACTCCCAAGTAGGTGATACGGGTGACCAGGTTAAGGACAGATTTCTCTGGGGCTATCTGTAGCCCCCACCCTTCTAGGGGCAGCGTAACGATCGGGTATACCATTTCACATCATTTTCGTTGTCGCCGTAGATTAGGATGTCATCTAAGTAGACGTTGTAATTTGCCTTTTTAATGTTTTTGCACATGCATCTAGTATTATTGCTTGCAAGCAGTATGGGCTGAAGGAGGCCTCCATGGGTAGAACATTGTAGGCGTAGGTTTCGTTGTTAAATTTGAAGCCAAAGAATCTCTTTACTTGAGTAGCTAGGGTATTGAGAAGAAGGCTGAGCGAATGTTAATTTTGCAGGCAAATTTGTCTTGATCCAGTTTAGTGGACATTAGCGGGATTGATTTTAATCGGAAGGGATAATGTAAGAAGTTTTTGGATACTTCGGAAAAATCGCTAGTGACTCTGAGGAAGCCATCGCTTTTTGGTATTATGAAAAGGGGTGAGCAGATCTGGGGCTAGTTGGCTAGCTCTATAACATCTGCTGCTAATAGTTGCTTTATTATATAGTGATATTTATAATGTACCGCCGCTGACCCATAGTATCTAAAGTATTGATTATTATTATTGGTTATTTTTTCGTCTGTAAAGGAACTGCGGCCCCCAACGTTGACGTACCATTAAGGATACCAGTCAGATCTGGAGCTGCTGTTGACCCTACCTGGGGCACATCAGAATCGGGATCGTCGCTATACATAGGATCTTGTAGCGCCGACACGATAGACGAGACTTCGCTACTATCACCAGAGCTGCTTGACGGTAGAGACGTTGGGGGCTTGGCATCCACCATTCAGGAATCCCAGAGTCTTCCGATAGAAACGACGGAACGTCGGATTCGGATGCAGGGCTAGCGTCTTGCGCGCCCAGAGACGGTTTGATTATTGTTATTGATTATCTCAGGCACGTCTACACTTGAATCGTTATCATTAACGTTTGATAAGAACAGTCGGTGTCTCAGTTCCCTTAAGTATTTGTTTACTATAGCTAGCCATCAGCGTCTACATGACAGGATTTTCACTGGATGCAAACCCCCTTCAAAAACCTTTGCCTACCCCCTAAAAAACTTGTGCCACCTTCGGCGGCGGTGTCTCCTTATCATTATTTTCACCTATTTATTTATTGATACTCTTTTCAAAGAATTTATAAAGGATAACTTAAATTAATCTATCTCTACTAACAACATCGATATTTTGTGAATATAAAGAATTTATTTAGATTTAAAACCATTATTTACAATGAATTAATTATTATGGCATTATGAGCTTGCTGAAATATCTAAACCTTTTAAATTACATTTAAAAGGATAGTTTATTTGGAAAACAATGTGTATGCATGTTTGCAATATATAGATTTGGTCGATGAATTGTATTATAATAATACTATAATAAAAGTATTAATTTTTACAGAAATAAATTTTGCCCTATTTCATCTCAAAATTTAATAGATAACCCCCCAAAAAATTTATCCTACCCCCATTAAAGCAGCTTACCCCCTTCCCCCTCAAAAAATATTGCAAACTGTTCCTACCCCTCCCGCTCATGTAGACGCTGCTAGCCATGATGGGAGCTGTGCTGTTCTCACCCTTCGGGCCGGTGGGCAGTTGCCCGGAATAGCAGTCCCTGTTTCTGCTATTTGCGGATTAGAAGTAGAGGGGATAGAAGGAAGATGAATAGGATCAGTTGGAGGAAGAGGGAGGTAATAGGGGTGAAATCGGATTCATGATGGTGCGGTTTACTTCCTCTTCTTACCGCGGATGGAGGTCGCATCCTTCTTTTCAGGCCTCCTTGAAAGGGCCGCGGTTCATGGAAGATGTTTATGTTTTCCCCGCACAGGTATTTGTCCTGATAAAACATCTAGACGTTTGCCAGTTCCAATGGATAGCCAAAGCTAAGACTCTTATTCTTTTAGTCATAACTTTTATTAGCCTGGGATCCGATTCGACTGATAGAAGTTCAAAGACATCGGCAATATGTTTTATCTCATGCCGGTCGCAATCGTTGGCCTTGCATCTGGGTTCCAGTAAATCCTGGTTGAGGCCAGCCCAGACCTTAGTTAGCCTATTGTATAGTTCTTCAGGCGTAAGCGGTGCTTCCGGGACAACAGGGACAAGCGGTAGACGGGGAGGCGGTGTGGTGGACTACTTTCCCTCCTCATGGGCGTAGACGCTAACGCAGGGGATGGTGATCCCCTGCGTCTTTCTTGTCTGTCCATTCGGGTAGATAACGAGGCCATTTGGGTTGAGATTGCTTTCATGGCCGAGATCATCGCCGCCGACCCTGGATCGTATGGCGGAGCTTCTAGTGAGTTATGCGTGAGCTCCTGATTTGGAAATTCAAGTACGGGCATCTGCGGGTCCACAGGTTGGTTTAGTGCTCTTGGAGGACGTACCATATTAAGTGATCACAAATTTTGGTTTACCTAATATTTTGAGAAAATAAATGTGAAAACCCTACTTTCCGTGAATATTTAAGTATGTCCGACATTTTTTACATTGAACTCAATTTTTTGATTAAGTTTGTCTATTATTATAGTGAAATTATAACATACTTTGCTCTTTAATGAATTATTTTCAAATAATTTATATTCCTGAGGTTGTAATTTTTTAAGTATTTCTCGATTTTTATTTTATCTAAAAGAAAATACTATTGTTTTATGCCATTTTTGATTTATAATATATAAAGAAAAGGTTTTAATATATCTGTTATAATAAAAATTTTATTAAATTATTATATCATATATTATGTCAAAAGTTATAGATTGATGCATTTTATCCTATAATAGATTAATAAACCTAATTTATACAAGCAGTTGCACATAGATATAAAACATGATATTGTCCAATAGAATCCCTAAAATTAAAATAATATTGATGAATTTTAAAGTTATTGTTAGTATAAGTAAGATATTAAATTTGCGATTTTAAATAAACAAACAATTAAACAAAATTAGCACTCTCCAAGGTGTGTAGGAATAGTGTAGTAAATACTACTAATGAAATTACAATGATTTGTTAATTTCTTCAATTAAATATCCTTAAAATAAACTAAATTTAAATAAAAATTTAATGCTCAAGCCTATTTAAAAATTTTTTAAGAACCCAAGCCCGGCCCAGGCCCGCAATTAAATATAATATTAGGTCTATACCCGGGCCATGAAGGTCTCAATGTATTTAGCCAGTATAAAGGAAAAAATTATGAGAAATAAAATTTTGGCCAACGCCAAGCTCACGATTAAAAGTGACCTAAAGCCTTTATTCTGAAAATTTAAAATATTTAGTACTTAATTGTGTATCCTTTTAACCGTTTCATTTAGACAATATAAGAAATAAAAGGTTATTAGCAAAATAAGAATAATTGTCAAAGTATCATGGCATAATGGACAATATAGAAGATCTGAATAACTGGTTTTGTCTAAAATTTAATGCTTAATTGGTACCTATTAATTCCTCAATGAGTTTTGCAAATAACAAAAAAGAAACCGAGTTATAAACAAAATTAAAACTGTTATGTTACCCTTTAAGCGTGAAGTGAGCCAAGCTTTTGACACTAATTTGGAACCATGCTTATATAATCGATGTTGCTGACGAATATATATTGAATCGCAGGGATATTAATTTTCCAATAATTACATAAATCTATAGGTGTTAGTATATGATTATCATAAGTACGTTAGAGGCTTGCTCTAGCAGCTACCTTTAGTGTTGTTAAATGGCTCGATTTAAATTTTAAAAAAAGGCTAACTCAAGATTTTAGCCACAAAAATATTTCCAAAGCCTTGAGATTTAGCTAATAAATGTCCGCACCTTTTTGCCATCTATGAGCAAATTCTTCAGGCTTACGTTGAGTTAGCCGTTTTTAAAAATCAGCTCAAATCGACTCGTTTAACAACATTAGCTACCTTCTTAGTAATGCCCCCTAAACTTTCACAAGGAGTTTTGCCATGTGCAGCTGCAAAAAATACCATTCTGCCTTGTCCTAAAATCATTCTCATGGTTGTAGAGGTTAAAAGGTTTTTTTTGTTTTTATACTTGGTAACATCTCCATCAGAAAAGTATAAATTATTGAGATTTTTCCGGCAAGAACAAAAATTATTTGATTAATCGATATGATGAAATTAAATTGTATCATCCATGGAATAACCCATCTAAGATCATAACATATTATTTCACACGAAAGGGGTTGCAGCACATTACTGGAATTGAAATTACTTCTTTCTCTTTGTAGACATTTAAATTATTTTGGTGAGAAATAATAGATGTTTATTAATTTTATAAGTTGTTGAAATTAATAAATAGGATATGAATACGTAATTTAATTTCTTAGAAATATGATGATGTAACCTTTTGCCCTTGGAATTAATTTTCTATATGACTTTATGTCAAATATATTTATTTTGTTTTATCATTTTAAGAAAATAAAATTTTGAGAGATTATTTTGACAAATATGAGAATTATTTGTTAAAAAATAAACGGTCATAAATGTTAAATCAGAAAAAAAAATTTTTTTTGTGAGGCGAGGGCCCATCCTTGGGTGGGGTTAAGAGATTATTGGGTTTTTATTATCATAGTTACTTTATTACTCTTTACAAAATCTTTATTATTTATTCCTTACAATGCTTCCAAATTAGGGAGTTTTGCGTTTGTATAATAATTATAGTACAATTTGGTAAACGCTTTTTTGCGTTTTTTAATATTCAAAAAAATGCAATAGTCTGGGGTTTTTAGGATTTTAGTTTTAATTTTATTATTTTGCATATTGGCCACTTTAAAAAAAAAGAAATTACTATCTATTTGGAAGAACGCCACGAGCCGGGCCGTATTTTAATTTTTTTAAAATATACCCGAGTCAGGTCAGGCCAAAGTTTTTTTAGAAATAATAGCTGGGCCGTATATTTTAAATCGCTATTATTAGCTATAAAAATTAAAATAAATAGAATATATTTAAAAAAAATCCGGGCCGGTTCTAAATATAAAATTCTAGCCCAGCCGAAAAATTTTTTGAAAAGCGAGCCGTGAAATAGTACCTCAGCTGGTCTTTGATAGGTATAAAATGGGATTTAAACCATACAACTTAATTTTAAAGTTCAATTCTTAGCCCAGTATTCATCCCATTCATATTTTATACAAATATTAGGTAGTATTTTGAAAGATAATAATAGCAGTTTTTTATAGATATCTATGGTTTTCTATTTCAGGTTATTGCATTGGCGTACGCAGCGGGGGGGGGGCAGGGGGACAAATCCCCCCAAAGCCAAAAAATGCAGATGCCGGATATATTTTTCAAAAATATTATTGTTTATATTAATTTATATTTGTTAATATTTATTCGTAACTCATATTAAATATATATTATATTACATTTATTATCACATTCATAAGTTATTTTATCAATTAATTTCGATTTCAAGTTTTCCGGCGTAATATTTACATTATTTTCAAATTTTTAGTGGCGTAAAATTTATCTACCATTTTCAAATTTCTAGTCAAATAATAATTATTTCTGAAACTTCTGGTCCAACAGGGATTAGAAATTGCAACCTTGTCCAACGAGATAGAGCCTCTTCCATCAAGCACTAACAGCTATTAAGGAGTTAGAAGAGCCAATTATTTGCTATTACTGAAATATTACAATGGCCTGAAAGAAATATTTCCTCAGAAGCAAGAAAATTATTGGATTCAATGCTTATTCCAAATTTTATTTCTCATTAGAATGTATTATTTAATTATACAACTATTTTAAGTATTACTTTTCAAAAACATGACAATGATTTGATTAAGAAGATGAGAATAGCGGAGAGCATTTTATCAGAACTTAAGGAAATTAGGGCTAATGTTGATGAAGAATTTCATATTTTATATTTTATTGTTGAGTCAAAAGCAGAGCTATACGTGTTTAATATTTGTCTCCCTCGACAGCAAGGCAAGCTCATCGTTAAAACATTAATATAGGATCAGTAGAAGAGTTTATCTTAGATGCAGATATATTTATAACCCAAATAAATGAATTTTTAATATATCATGCAGCACTTACATCTGCAAATATTACTTCCACAAAAACCTTCCCAACCTTTTTCAGATGGTGATAGAAAAAAAAATATTTGTTAGATTTTTATTATGAAGATGCTAAAGTATCTTATGATGCCTTACTAGCTGAATAACTATGTTTATAAGATTAACTATAGTTGATATAGTCCCAAAAAATGCTATGGATGCTCTGCATTATTTCAAATACATTTTAGATTAAATTCCCAATGTATTAAAAGGGTTTATAAACACTCTCTTTTTTAAGAAGAATAACAGAGGCCTGCAGAAGTACCATTTGCAGGGCACGGCCCAGATTTTTTTTAAAGATTTTTTACGCTATTTTTAAAAAATTTTTTAGGCCGCTCGGCTTTTTTTTAAAATTTACAGGCTCGGCCCGGCTTCTTTTAAAATAAAATTTTCAGGCCCGGCCTGGATTTTTAAAAAATAAATTATATTTATTTTTGATTTTTATAGCTAATAATAACGATTTCAAATATAGGCTGTTTTGGGTGTTTTTTTAAAAAAATTTAGGTCCGGCCCGGGTGTTTTTTAAAAAAAATTTTGGGCCCGGCCTTGGTATAATTAAAAAAATTAAAATATTGTCCGGCCCAGGAGCCGGGCCTGCAGGTCTCTGAAAAACATACCAAGAAGTACAACATGTGAAAGTAGATTGCAAGGTTTGGATTTTTTGAATATTCATAGGCATTTGACGACAAGCAAGGATGAGATAATTGAAAAATTAGCTCAATTCCAACGAAGATTGGATTTTACATTGTAAATATATAACATACAAAATACAATTATTCCTAAGAAACTTTTTGTGTAAAGGCTCAAAAAATTCAAATTTCTATTTTGGGTCATTTAAGTGATTCTTTACATATAATTTTTTTATAATTCACATTAATTTAAAATTGTGTATTAGGAATAGTTATTAGTCCTAATAAATTTATGCTTGATATTTTAAAAAACAATAATATTTCTCAAAAAAATTTATTATCCCCCCCCCCCCCCTTAGACCAAATTCCTGTGTACGCGCCTGGGTTATTGACCTTAATTTAAATATAATAAATTTTATATCATAGTAAAGGGTTATTCTAGAACTATCTAGTAAAAATTTAAAATATATTTTTAGGGTAATTATTTCTTGAGATATTTAAAATTGTGTATTTTCAAATTTTGGCATTTTTAAAGATGGGTAAATGTTAAAAAGTAATCCGATTGGAAAAGTAAAATTTTATATTTGTATTAGTTAGTGTATATTTAACGTCAATGTGTTTTTTCCAGCAGTGTTATTTTTACAACTTTAAATCATTGAGCGCGTTTTTTTTAATTTAAAAATTGGATTTTACCTGAAATATATTCGGTCACTCACCTATAAATAATTATTAAGCCTCCTTTATCATGTTTGGCATACCTATCTTATGAATTGTAGACAATTTTGCTATTAACCTTTTAGTCATTTATAATTTATATAAAAAATATATGGAAAATCTAATATAAATCATATTAAGCTTAAAAGTTCATGGAAAAATTGTCTGGAATTTTTAGGGTAGGTATTTCAAACATAAAGAAATACATTTCTGGTAAAATCAGATTTTTAAATTTAAAAAAAAAGCGCTCAAAAAATGATTTAAAGTTGAAAAAATATCACATTGCCGGAAAAAACACATTGACGCTAACATATATACTACCAACATACAAATTTTTAAAAAACCGAAGGGGGTCGGGTTGAGAATCGAGTTTTGCTGATTGATTTAATATTGAATGCAACATATATATGTATCGATATATATGATTTACTTTAAAAAAAGATATTTAAATTAATTAAAAATATTTTTGTAAATTTAATCTAAAAATATAGAAAACGTTTTCTATCCAAAAAAAAATATAGAAAAATATTTGGCCAAAATCACAAAAATGTAAAAAAAATAATGTTATATATGTTGTGTTTAAATAGTACTATAAAAGAAATATGTTTCCTTTTTGTTTTGTTCCCACTCAAAAGAGTATTATACTTTATTTTGTCTTACCCTAATCGTAATTTATAGACAAAGTTTGTTTTTATATGTTATATACCTAAAACTGGTCCTAGCCAGTTTCGAGATGGCCATCACACGGAAAAAAGTATTATAACAATAAATGGATAGATTTTAAATTATTGTTTTGTTGGAAAATGTATAGTATATAAGGACCCCTTAAAAAGAATTATAGATCATTAAATAATTATTATTTTCTTTTTTTTTCTCCTATGTAACGATTAATTTATTCGATATTTTAATGTACTTATTTGGAATTGATAAAAATGCCCGCAAGGTCCGGTCTCCTAGTTCCATTCTCCGACAATCCCGGACCCTCGAATTACGTCGATCCCTTTCCCTCCCCAATGGTTGGACTCAACTGTCTAACTATTTCACTGGCGCCCAAGATGGGGATCGAACCCACAACTTTTTGTTAAAAGATGAGCTTTATTATCATAATTCTTCTTTGTTTTACATACCAAAATGAACAGCATTATAAAATACACAAAAGAATCCATATAATAAAAATGAACTTTATTTCCCATATAAACAAAAAAATCCATTATTATCAATCATATGGTAAAAAATTACACAATCCCATTCCTTCTTAAAAATTCCCCAAAACAAATCGTAATCTAAAAAATCCCAATTGATTGACATTTAATATATATAAAATTATATATATATAACGTAAAAATTCACAACTACAACACGCTCAACCTTCAGAAGCCACGTGTTACATTCTCAAAAAAAAAATATAATTTAATTTCTAAGATACTCTATATTATTCATATAATCTTCCAAAATTCGCTTCATTTTTCATCAGTTTATTTGATACATCTCATCTTTTCAAACGTTTTATTTGAGTCAGAGCTCCTTGCTACAATTACTCATTTTACGGAGATGTTTATATTTATATGAAAATATATTTAATTTCATTCATATTGAAATATGTTTTCGTTTTTTTATTTTAAATATTGAAATTTGTATAAATTTTTTCTATATATCTCTTCATTTTCATAAACTAAAAAACAAATTTTTTAGATGATTTTATAGAAATATTAAATTAAGGAGGGATAAAATCGGAGGGGGGGGGGTTACCAATTTAAAGGAAATGAGAAGCAAATTCAAGATATCATAAAAGTAATCTAAAAACAATTTGGATATTTTCCTTGGGGGTGGGGAGCTCTCCTTGTGTACACTGCCTTAGATATTATATTCATAATTAACTGAAAACATTAAGTAAATTAGGACTTGCTTATCTATCATTTAAGGTTTTTAAGGATATTTAACAATTCGAGATTTAAAGACAGTCATGTGCATTTTTATTATCATTTTTTATATCCTTGGAAATAGGTAAATATTAAATTTGGGACTATTCTTATATAGATCCCAAAATCACCTTTAAAGAGCTGTCTGAAATAAATAAACATTAGGAAATATCCGACGAACACATTTTCATACCTATAATCTCTCTAAATTCTCCACATTTAGTGGCCATGCTTTAATCTGGAACAAAGAACTCGGTTCACATTACTGTACAATTTCCGATGAACCCAGGGAATTAAGCACAGACTTTCCATCGTCATTCATAAATACAATAACATCAGTTTCATTGGACTTCTCCTTTCTAAGGAGTTAACCTAACTTTTTTAAAATCCCTTCTACATATTTTTTTTGTATATAATTATTATATTAACATTTATATGGTATATATATTTTTATAACATGTTTTGTTTCGAATTAATAAAATCATATTTTTTATAACATAAAAATATTTATAATATTGTTCAAGTTCATATTTTACTTTAGTTCCTCCATAACCTCTATATTATATAGGTCATTGAAACTGTTAATATTATGAATAAGTTAATGTCTACTTAGTGTGAACATGAGAATTTACATAATATATAAAAAAATTAATTTTTTATACCTCGCATGAAAGTGTCAATATCTCTAATTATTTTAATTTAATATAATATATATTAGTAATCTGCAACGGACTTTATTTATAGAACCCCAACCCATCCGGAATTTTTTAATTGTCCCGAAAAGCCCAACCCTAAATAAAAATCATTCTTCCTCCCTGCCCGAATTTATTTTAATATAAATTAACTTTTTTTTCAATGTAGTTTTACATTTTACTCTGAACATAATCGAGTTTTTGATTGTTCTAAAAATAAATAAAAAATAATGGCACCCTGTTTCTTATAAAAATTTTAACACCCATTTTATTTGAAAATTTAAGTCCAGCCCATTTTTTTTAAATAGGCCGGGAATCTTTAATATACATTAGGTATGGCTTCATATTTTCCTTTTAAATGATGCTTATAATCAATTTAATAGGGCGGCATCAAAAATTGTTAATCAACCAAAATGGCTTTTTAGAATAATTAGAAACCTTGCAGAGGTCGATTTCTTAATCCGACCTGGATTTAATTATTTTTTTCACGTTAAAGTCTAGCCGGGTGTAAATTATTTTAAATGTTATCGCAAATGGGTAACCAAATCGATGTAAGTGAATCAGACAATTATGATATTAATGAAATGGAAGGTACCCTAAAAAAAATGTCCTCAATAACAATACAATAATACAAAATTTTCACAAAATTTGAAAAATATTTTCAAATAAATGTAAAAACAAAAGATGGCTACAAATTTATTTGTTCAAAGTGTAAAAAAATATATCTTAAAATAAATCTAGTAACTATCCTCAAAAAACACTTAAAGATAATTGTCATTTTTAAATTCTAATAGTATTTTTATTTTATAAGAATGTTCATGCCAACAGTTTTAAAGAGATAGAAAAATATCTTAATAATTTAGGTATAAGGAAGACTACACCCAAAAAGATAATTCAATTCAAGCTAAATTGATCAATAATATTGCACATGCCAATATTTCTCAGAAACTGGCCGATAAAGTTATTGTCGATTTTATAATTGATAAGTTCAGCCAATCTCATTGGTTGATAATCCATCATTTACCATGTTGATAAAAACTCTATCCTCTGGTACAACAATTTTTTGTCTCCAGACACTAATAATTGAGCAGACAAAAATGCCCTTGTTATAACCACAAAAACGACTTTCACTAATAATTTTTTTTGAAATAAAGAATATTAATATAATAGAAAATTCTCTAGACGCGTTTTTTAAATTAAAAATACTCAAATGAGTGTTTTTGATAATTTTTCTTATATTAAAAATATGTATATAAAATTAAATACTGCCTTGCCCAAGTGCTATTGTTGAGAGATTATATATTTAGGAGAAACTTGTACTTTCTGATCGTCGCTCTAGACTAACTATAGAATAGAAATGATTTTAATATTAAAATGCAACAAAATTTATTTTTATTACATAATTATAGTCTTTTTACATAAATTTTTTTATAATCAAAACTAACTATATTTAATATTTATAAATGTTGATTTTTATGTATTATAAACTATGCAATTACATTATAAGCAAAAAAATAAGAAATTTATTTCTAAATTTTTTGTAAAAAGTAGCCAAAGCTACTTTAAAAAAATAGTAGCTAATAGCGCACTACTTTTTTTGATGGGTATTGATATCGGTAGCGCGCTTCTTTTAAAAGTAGGAATTAATATCAAATAAATAAAAACACTTTTAATTTTTTTAAAATATTCTATTACAAATTGAATTATAAATCTAAAATATGCAATTTATTTGTTAAAATATTAAATTTGTGATTCGATTTAGAGAAATGAATCAAGATTTTATTTTAACCCAATATGATCAACATATCATATCTGCAATAGTTTTTATTTATTAATTTTTCACATGCGAATTTTTTGAATGGAAATAATTTTTCACTTCAATGGTTATGGTCCTGTTAACATTTATGGTGAAAGAGAGGATTTTAAAATTATTGTCCATTTTAACTTAATTAAATTTCTGTTAATTTAACTGCTTTAAAATGAGGTAATTAGTTTGTTTTAAACTGAAAACACTTAAATTAAGAGAATAATATTTCTTATATAAATAAAAATTAACGCGTTGAAATTTATAAAAATGCCGTTCTAGGTTAATTAAATCTATGAAATATAATAATTTTAAATGTAAAAGAAAATTAGATATGTTATGTAAACAAACTATGTCGTCAATTAATTAATTTTAAGGTTTCTTAAATAGTAAATGATATATTTGAATTATTTAATTTCAGTATATTTGGAAATTATCTTTTAAAGATGATGTTGAATAAAATAGAAGCAACTTGCCCAGGAGTATATGCAACATATCAACCAGATACGAAAAATAGTTGTAGCAGCCAAGGCGGACAGTCTAGCTTAATACCTTGTAATTTTTCCGTATTATCTATTATTAATTATAGTCAAATCATGCTCAGAGATTCTTTCAGAATCAGCTTTCTAAACGACAAAACATGTGACGATAATAATTTGCCAATGATCGAAAAAATTATTTATTCTTCTTTTCAATCACCATGCAATGATATAATCAACAATAGTAATAACCCTAATCTCAACTATTGGCAAAATAAAAAAATCCACATAATCTGGAGTTGGTTCAATGCTATCTTAACGCTGATTTCAATTCCATTTTTATTTTATAAATGTCTGATATACGAGAATGGGAATGATTCCGTTGATACAAACATTAATTGCAATATATGTTACAAATTAATATCGTTAAGAGACATATTATGCGCAATGCTCAATTCTATATTTCATACTTTGGGTTTATATATAATATTGTATTTTAAAGAAGCGGTCAAATTTGCAATTAAATATTTTAACACGTACCGACTTTTTATTTTTTTCTTGCTTTCATCAATCAAAGACTATCATCGTATACTTAGGACATGCAAGAAAAAAGTGGAGAAAAAAAAAACTCAGAAATCACATACCGAAAACTTCCACATTATGCCATACAAATATGCGAAACTAGTCTACTTTACCATAATTAAATCCGTCATCTATGTGTCCTCGTCAAAATCGATAAAGAATAATTTATTCAAGCATTTATATTTGTCCCTAGCCATAATCGCCAGCAATTTTAAAACTCCAAAAGGTCAAAATATGGATATGATTGACGGTGCTTTACGTTTGGTAGGAGGAGAGGGGAGTTTAGCTGACCCGATATCAGGCATAATTTACCAAGGCAACGTGCAAATATACCTTAATAATTCTTGGGGATACATATGTGATGATGAGTGGGACAAGGAAGAAGCGAGAGTTGTATGTCGGCAACTCGGATTTCCTGGGGTTAAAAGAGAAACTAAAAATTCAGAATATGGGATAGTTACAAGTTTCTCTTAAAAAATTTTCTTTTCAGTTAAAAATAATTTATACGAGAAAGATAAGAAAGAAAATATAAATAATAAGTAATTTATACCGGAACTTCAAAGCCTAAAGAACCTTAATTTTGAGAACCGGAGATTCTAACTAGTTAAATTATTTTATTCATAATTATGGTCAATATTTTTGAGGAATTAGTTAGAATTCTTACTAGGGTTAATTAGAGGGTATAATTTGAGAGCTCTAAAATAGAAACATATGTTTTGTGTGATATTAATGCTGTAGAATGGTATTAGGGGAGACAGGGATAAAGCGATTGACGGGGTACCAATGTTAACGCGAATAACCTTTTAAACCTAGAGCATAATGACTTTTAATTGATGTAAATATGCATTTTTATATCTAATTTCTTACATATTATCTTTTGAAAATTTTAATGGTAATACACATTTTGCCAAAAACCCGTTTTTTACCAAAAATTATAAAAAAAACCCTCTAATTTATTCGCAAAATATATTAAGGTTCATAATTTAAAACTTTGCATTCATGTTCCTTAAAGCTATTATAAAATAAAATTTATCGGAAGTTTATAGCTTAACTAGAAGACATGTGATAACAATTTGTAAAATAGATACATCACCTTTGGGGTAAAGTTTTTATGGGCAAAAAGGTTAAATTAAATCCTCTCTGATTAAGGCTATAAAAAGCTAATTTTTAAATATTAACGTCTACACAATATAAATAGTTATTTTTAAGCAAAAAGGAACATAAAAAGATAGTTTGTGTTATTTGGAATAGAATTTTAAAAATAATCAAGTAGGGGAGACCAGGGTTATATTGTTCATAAAAAATTTAAGTGCTACAAAAAATAGAGGAAGCATATTTTCCAAAATCCTTTCGCCCCAACTTTTTTTCCATAGATTAGAAATTATTTTTTAAGGGATATTTATTAAGTCACAAATCATTTTCATCAAAACAACTTACACTTTTGGCAAATAATTCTTGAATAGGCTTCTACTTAATACTTGCACCTTTGCTTAATGGTTACGGGTGGGGGTTATATCTTATGTCCTCTTCAAGATATTAAATTACCATTAATATTGTCAATATTTTATAAATGATAAAATTGAGTTTATCATAGAATTGATAATTTAGTCGGAGTAATTTATAAAAAAAGTTATTTTAGAGGTGTTAAAATTAAAATTTGCATTTAAAAATTTTCATGATAATAATTTTGCGGGAAATTTTTAGAATCATTGAAGCATCTTATTAAAATACATTTATGATTTAAATTTCAAAAATAAAATTTTAATTTTTTAAAAATATTTGAAAAGAAATTACCTGCCCCGGGATAACACTATCCCCGGTCTCAACTACTATATGCCTAAAATGGGCACACTCAAAATGTGGTGTTTTGATAAAAAAAATTTACATTCCCGTATTATATTGATTAGTTACTTAAAATGATGATTAAATACCAAAGTTGCAATATTTTGCTCAATATAACAATAAAGTTAGGTCAATTTTATTTCAACCATCTTACCTAGATGCTTAGCCATTTTACCCTCGGTATGATGAAAATTGGCGAAAATGGCATACTTCACATAATAAATCATAGCTTTTAAATTATTATATGTAGGTAGAATCACACTCTTTTTTTTTATTTGTAGATGAGAGATTTGGCTACATATAAATCTATAATTTGTTCTGTTCTATTTTTGTCAAAATTTTATAAATTTAATTTATGATCAAAGTCAAAAGCACTCTTTTTTGTAAAACATAATAATCATAAAAGAATATTGGCTAGACAATTTGAATTGTGATGGTACTGAAGGCAGTTTAATGGAATGTCGAGCTCCATCTTGCAATGGCAAGAAAATAAAAAATTGCCCTAAAAAATGGGGAAAAAATAATTGTTTAATCAGCGAAGCTGCCGGAGTCATTTGTATAAAACCTCATTTTAACATTGAAGACAATAGAATAGCGAGTGATAACAATAGGGAGGAAAGCGAGACGAACTATAGACAATTTAACAGTGTGCTAGAATTTCCAGAACCAAGGTATATATAATTTATATTTTAAATTTTCAAGTTATGATTAAATATTGCTAAAGAATGTGTTTAAGTTTCAGATTTATATTATATATGTAGATTGTATTTGTTACAAGCTAAAAATAATTATTAATTCATTAAGGATATAATTAAATCATTTGATATTATATACTTCATAGTTCGATCTTACTCTATGACTATTGATTTCGGGGCTATGTAGAGAAAGTGATGCAATTTCTTTTAGCCAAATCTATAGTTATCACTTGCCTTATATAAATTACAAATTTGATTTTTTAATTAAATTATTTATCCAAAAAATGTGTCAAATAAATAGACTATTTAAAAAGTATTAACTTTTCAATATTTTAAAATATAAATACGATAAAATTAGTTCTTCTATGGAAAAAATGGAAATTCCTTCTACTTTAACTACCACCGATACACCTACACATAAAGTTCACATGCAGCAATATAGAAGACAATCCAATTCTAGAAGCAACTTAGTAAATGAAGGCTTAAACGCTTTAACAATGGAGAGTAACGACGACTTAACCATATCGCCACATATTATTTTTCGAGGAAATAATGTCAATAATAACAACATAACTAGGGGTGGTATTCAATTTCGGCAAATAATAAATAACGTAAATTTTTCACAGCCAATGAGAGTTCCATCACCGAGGAACACTTTTTCATTGTTTACACCTTCAAATAGAATGGTGAATAATAGCCCTAGGCAAGCCGGTAATCGCAGTAGAGGCTTATTTTTGCCTTCGATCAATAACATAAGACAACAAGCTCCTATAGCCCAAGGCGATCAAAGTGGATCCTATTATGATCAATATAATTCGGGAGCTGTAATAAACTAATTTATATGACTCTATATTGTTGCATTATAGGAATAAAATTTGTTTGCATAATTTCTTTAATTTTTTAAATTAATAACCCTCTTTAGAAACTTCGAATTTCTATAAAATCAACTTAGAAATTCCTTGCATTAAAAAGCTGCTATAAAATTATAAAAATTGAATAAATATATATAATACTTATTTTCAATAGCGGCTCATTTTTTTTATAAATTTACATTCTAAAAAGTAAACTTGTTCATTCCTTCTGTTTTGAAATATGCATATTGTAAAATAATCGGCGGCATCTTTCTGCGAGATTTTCTGTAAATATCTGCCGCTTAGTATTCTAGAAAATAGCTGCCTAATAGTTAATAACTTCCATGCCTCAGGCTTCGCCCGTAATTGCAAATAAGCATTTGAAATACGAACTATCTTTTAAATTGGTTAATATCTCTTCAATTCGTAGCAAGGAAGGATATTTCATCTACACGATCTATGGGTTTAGTATTATATGAAAATCTGCGCATAACCTTCAGTGGTCTTCTACCAGCACAGGCCGAATTGCCCACTCATTATATTCCACGGGGCAAGTAGTACCCATTGATCGAATTTCCATTTCTTTTCACCACTCGAACGGTACTCGCTGAAGCGCACAAAATTTTGGCATACAACCCTCCTTTAATTTAATATCCACTTCATAATCTCTGAGGCATCCAAAATCTTCGAAAATCTCCTTATGTTAAACACTAATTGTCGCACTCCTTCTTTCACTTTAATCATATGTAATTCTACTCAATTCTGTTTCGTTAAGTGGGTGCATTTCTTTATTTTCTTTTCAACTCCTCGAATACTCGCTTTTCCCATGCTTCCTTGTTCTATTTCATCACTCTCCCCAGTTTGTTCCTATTGCAACTTTTCACCATTTCGCGTGCCATCATATATCACTTCTCTATTTTTAACATCATGAAATTTTCCTTCTTCCCACGTCTTACTTTTCATCTTATATATAAGGTCACGTTAACCTTAAAAAACCCCAATTTCCTCCCTATAGTTCTCCCCTAAAATTCTTAGCAGCCTATCTACTCTCCCTCTCCTCTCTTCCAAGTTATGACTGAACATAGTCTCAATATCTGAGAGTCCTTCTTAACACCAACATACCCTATTCATACTCTCATCTCCACTATTTTGTGTACAAATACACACCTCGCAAATATGCCTCCAATACTATACTCAAGTCAAGACCTATTCGGGTGATCTAGTTCCATCCTAAAACCGCTGCTACTTTATGGTTAATAATCCCTAAATCTGATGTCTTCACTCACTCTTCTTTTCATCGCCGCTCCTAATTCCCATCACTGCCAACTCCAATATTTTGAAGTTTTATTTTTATACCACTAAAAGAAAAGGTAATTTTGAAATTTTTTTTTGAGCCCCCTGAGATTGTAAAGGCTAGTGACGCTCCTGATGATAGGGGTCATGTACTACCCTTTCTTATATCATATTTAATCTCTCATCACACATTTTGCCACGAGAACATATTCCTTTTACCTCTTAAAACTTCAACACCTTTCACACTCCTCAGATGCCCTTCTTTTCCACATCTAAACACTCCATGTTTCGTTTTCTCTTTAAAATAGGCACAATAATCCCTTCACTTTCCTCACTCTCAATAGTTCCCAGATTCGGAGCATTTTGACCCATTTGTCTCTGCAGGAAATAACCTCTGGTATTATTGCTAATACTACTCTATTCTCCTTTCTATCATGGCCAAATCGTCCACAATTTGCAAATCGCAATTTTTCTAGTCTTATCAAACAATATGGGGCAATATGACCATATTTTTTTCTTTAAATATTTTTTCCCTGCAATCTTTATCTATAAAACAGTTCATATCTCTTCCTCGAGAATCAAAACTAGATTTTACTTAAATTCGCCTTCTCCGTGAATTTTCTTACGGCCATGGACTTCAATTTTTGCCCAGGCCCGCAGTAAAAATTACTACCCAATTCATATCTAATATTGAAAAAAATTCCCAAGCCCATAATAAGTTTCTAAAAATTCCCAAGCCCGGCCCAAACCCTTATCCAAAAATTTTATTTATTGTATATAATAAAAAATAAACAATATTTAAATAGGCAATCATTTTGTTTAAAATACTGAAATTTATTATTATCAAAACAAAAAAATGGCAATATTTCTTTAAGTTGGAAATGTTTTATTAGCCTAAGCCGGTTTTTAAAAAAAATGTAATAAATTTAGGCTCTCTAGAAAATATGATATTCCTGCTAGCCGGCCTGGCTCTTGAAGATTTCTGATAATGCTCCAAAATTTGTTTATTATATCCAGGCCCTCTATTCCGGTCTCCACTCTCAGATCAATTCCTTCTTTCATTTTCATTCCATCTTCCGACTTCACTAACTGTCCCTCCTTTAATCAATTCTTGCACCAGGAATCAAGTTTCTTTACTTATCACATTCCCCTCTACATCGTGTCGTTAAATCGTCAAAGTTTGACCTTTTATCCTAAAATTTCGACTTCAACCATATCAATAATACTATCAATGTGCCAGAAATATTATACTGTACCTCATATTACTTTACAAATTTCAAACTTTTCATCACTACTTTATAAGAAATTTATATCAACTTTAAAATAAATATTTTGGTTATTTGTTGTGTCACCATATAGGATAATCAATAGTGTAAACCCAATTATATGTATATACATTTACCAAAACACTATTTCTGTATACTTAATTCAAACTATTATTTATTTAGCTATACTTTATTGGTATATAACTTCTTGACCACCATTGTAAAAAAGTCGGCTAATCCCATGCTCAATAGGATTTAATATAAATATCTGCCCTACACTTAAAAGGACTTCCTGTAAATTATCAGCCCCTAAGAGGACTTCATGTAAAATACTGGCCACCTACACTTAAGAGAACTTCTTGTAAAATGTGTTTCGCCTACACTTAGGACTTTTGTAAAATATCAGCCGCCTACACTTAAGAGAACTTCTTGTATTTTCTTTGCTAACCTTTCTTAATGTTTGTAATAATTTAAATATTTCAATTACTGTTTATTTATTAGCGAATAATTTTTTTTTTCAACAAATTTTACAAAAATGAGAAAATGATAATAATTTATAATCTTAATTTTCAATTTCCAATAATAATAAAGTTACAGGAAGAAAAAAAATAAAATAATTATTACTTTTTTCTGCCCTTATATATTTTTTAATTTTTAGAATATAAGTATAACAAATATTTATTAATAATGTCCAAAAAAAATATAATAAATAATAATTAATAACATCTATTTTCCTCTTTAAAAATATAATAATAATCATGACTAGATAAAATTTAGTATTCTCAAAAAATGAGCATATGTCACGAAAATATTAAATAGACAAAATTAGTGTTCTAAAAAAATGAGTTGCATAACAATTAAAGAAACTGGCTTAAATTGGTGCTTCCAAAAGTTTGGTCAACTTCATGCTTAAAATGTGGTGTAATAATATTATATCTTATACGGTTTCTATAGAGTGACTGCCAATATTTTGATAGATTAAGAACTAATCAGATATCAAGTATCGGCGCAAACTATATATTCTGTTTTGGCATGATGTCAACTTTTTATTATTTCACTAATTTTATATTATCTTCTAAAAGTTTTAGAAAAATGTATTAATAAGACATGAATAAATTTTTTTAAAATAAGATAACAAATATTTGCACAGATCTTAGTGCTTTCATTTGTTCAGCCAACTACACTCAACTTTGATAAATACAGAGACGTAAGGCCTAAAGCAAATCCCCCCCCCACTCCCCCAATAATTCTTATGCAATCTGTACTAGGTTACGCTAAATATATAATTTATAGTACGCAATATTCTATTTTTTTTTAAAAAAATATAATAATATACAAAACATATATTTTTATAATAACATCTAAATTATAATTAACTAATTTAAATAAAATGATAATATAGTCGTCTAATAAAAATATAATCTAAATCTTAGAGTACTCCTTCCTACCCATAATTTGAGCATTTGTAAAAAATTGGCTCACTTCACACAGGATGAATATCTATTACCCAGGATCAGGGTTGCCAGGTCAAAATTCTCAAATTGTGGGAGAAATTCGGTATTTTGTGGGAGTAATATAAAAATTGTGGTAGAAATATGAAAATTGCTAAAAAAAAAATTTTTGCGGGCCGAAGGAGAATTGACTTAGTTATCCGCTTATTATTTTTTATAAATATAAAATCGAATCTATTTTCCAAAATAAAATAGGTAATTATTTTTCAAAATAAAATAGCCAACTATTTTTCAAAATAAAATAGCCAACTATTTTTCAAAATAAAATAGCCAACTATTTAAAATAAAATAGCTTTTCAAAATAAAATAGCCAACTATTTTTCAAAATAAAATAGCCAACTATTTTTCAAAATAAAATAGCCAACTATTTTTCAAAATAAAATATCCAACTCTTTTTCAAAATAAAATAGGTAACTATTTTCCAAAATAAAATACGCAACTATTTTTCAAAATAGGTAATTATAGTACGACACAAAATTTCTTAAATACTATCTTTATTATTAAAATAACATATTGATTTATTATAATATATTAATTTTGTTTAAAAATAATAACCAACGATCTTTTTTAAATACAAAAGAATGTAAACAAGATAAAATTTTATAAAAAAATTGTAATTTTACAATGTAAAAAAAATATATTTTATGCTAATGTATAAATAAGATTTTATAAAAAAACAAACAATTTTAAATTTACAATGTAAAAAATAATTATAATCAATGCGGGGAAGTTGTTCTACAGTATTTAGTTAATACAATGGGGGAAGGGAATATGATATTTTGAGGCATCAAAAATCTTCAAAGCATAAATCAGTACAGGGCAGTCTATCAACATCTATTGCAAAACAAAAATATTCTTCAAAAATAAGAAATAATACAGATGCAACTACAGTTGCGGAAATGGTAAATACCTATCATGCAGTACAACATTCAGAGAGCTACTTAACATCACAATGTTCGTAGAATCTTTCCCCATAATATTTAACGACTAATATAAATGAAAAGTATACTTTGTAGAACACAAATGAGCAAGGCTATCATCAATGTTTTAGGATATAAATCCAGAAGGTCAATTCTTGACGTTTTGAAAGATGTGCAAACATATGCAATTCTAACAGATGCATCTAATAAGGAGATATTAAAACATTTCCCTTGATCCTCCCCTATTTCAACAAAATTAATGTCATTTCAATAAAACTATTAAAAAAATTTTCTCCAGATATGAAATATCCAAAGACATAGCTAACCATATATAATGGTAAATATGGCAGATTTAACATTACCAATGAATTGCATGGCAGCTTTCTGATCTGATAATTCCTCAGTGAATTTGGCAAAAACCAGAGTGTATTTACAGAATTGAGTCAGCATAATGTTGGTTGACAGGTTCCTCCTAATACGCGCCATCGTAGAATTTTAAAATTTTACAAACCTTTAAAAAATAAATAGATTATAAAAGCTGTCATAATATTTTGAAAAAAATTTTCAAAAATAAATGTCACAAGTATATTTAGGAATTTTACATATAGGAAATCTACTATATGCTGTTAATATGCAGTTGCAATCAGAAGAATATAATTTAATAAAGGTTCACTAAATTATGCTGCAGAAATACCAAAGTAAGAATATTATTACTATTATCGGATAATTATTAATAAGATTTAATATGATGTCATGTTTGAGGAGATTGTAATGCTTCTTTATTTTTATGATTTGCTAAAATATTCAAAATATTAATTTTATAATGTAAAAAATAAATTTATTTGATTTTATGCAAATGTATAAATAAGATTTTATAAAATACAGAAAGTCAAATAGTTATAGTTAATTATATTTTATTTGAGATTTAAATAATGGAACTAAACGTTTACCGTCGTTACTAAGATATTTATAAAACTCCTGGCATGACATTTTATAATTTTGTTTAACCATTAACTCGGCCTCTAATGTTGTTAAAGCAATTCGATTTCTCTCCTTTCTCCAGGTAGTCCTCATCAGGCTAAAAATGTCTCCGATGAGGCATTAGAATGAGGTAAGGAGAAAACATACTCGCAAATTTTTTCCAAGCATGGGGATTTATCGTTATTACGAAAAAATTCCACCCATTTCTCCTCTGCTTTTAGACCATCTAATTTTAAGTATTCTGGCTAATCATAAAAAATGGAAAAAATTACAATCTCTTCAAACAAGGCTTCAATGTCTATCGGTAATTTTAATATATTTATTAAATTACAAAAACCATCAAATGATGGTTTCTGTTCCAAAGTCATAATATTTATACACTTGTAAATAGAGTTATTAAAATCAAATCTTGATTGTAAATATTCCAAAATTGTCTTAATAAAAATATTTGCTTCATTTAAAAATACGTTAATTATAGTAATATTTGAACATTTTAATATGATATTTTTAGCAATAGCGCCATAAAATTTATTATCTATTTTTAACTGTAGAGATGAACATAGCTGTAGCATGATTTTGTGAATCTTTATCAATAAAGAATCTTCTGATTGCAACTGAATATTAACTACATGAAGTAGATTTCCTACGTGTGAAACTAATCCCAAATATGCTTCTGACATTTCATCCTCGAAAAAATTTTTCAAAATTTGATGACAGCTTTTAAAATCTTTATTTAAGAAGTATTTCTTTAAGAGTTCGTAAAATTTTAAAATTCTCTCGATGGCAGGTATTAATGATAACCACCTGATAGGTACATATCGCAACAACTCACACCATTCCAAATCAGAACACCAATTCTTTTAATTCAGTGACTCTTTTAGCTGATGAAATAAATTCGTTAAAACATTTCATCACAATTACTTCGACATCTACAGATAGTACATTCATTGCCTTCTTGCAAGAATTATGCAGTATATGGCATATACAGCCAATTGGTATTAATTCATTATTGTGCTGCCTCAATTCGGTAAATACACTTTGAATTTTGCCAAAATTAACAGAGGCATTATCAGCGCAGAAAGCTGACATGCAACTCATTGATAACCCTGAATCAGCTAAATTTACCATTATGTGGTTAGCTATATCGTTGGATTTTTCACTATCGGATGAAAAAAATTTCAATAGTTTTATAGAAATGCCCTTATTCTTATTGAAATAGCAAAGGATCAGGGGAAATGTTTTAATATTTTTCTTATTTGATGCGTCTGTTAAAATAGCATATGGATGTCCTTCTTTCAAATCGTCTAGAATTGACCTCTTGGAAGGTTCTGACACATTTGTGATAACCTTGCTCATTTTTGTCCTACCTCAAGTAAAGTTAGCACTTATTTTGGAGTCGTTAAATATTAGGGGAAAAGATTCGACCTACATTTTGATGACATAGCTCTGTTAATGTTGAACTACATGATAATTTTGAAAATGTCGAGTGAATAATTTTATAAAAAATATATTTTAGAGCGGAAAAATAAAATAAAAGAACTAGACATATTTTTTGAATAAATATTTAAAATTTATTTTAATATAAAAATAATCAAATACTATCTCTCAAAATTATTATTTATATATTAAAAACATTAAAATGTTAAAAAAAAAATTGTGGGAGAAATTAAAAAATTGTGGGAGCTTTTTGTGGGAGATTTCTAATTGTGGGAGTTTTGTGGGAGTGAGATGTATGTGGGTAAACTAAAAAATTGTGGGAGACTCCCACTGATGGGGGGAGACATGGCAACCCTGCCCAGGTTACATATTTTAAAAAGCTAAATAAAACAAAGGAAAGAAATATTTTTAAACAAATATCCTTAATTAGAATATACCCTAGATGAAGCATAGCCATATGCCAGTAAGTGGGGGGGGGCACTGGGGGCAACCACCCTCTCATTTTTTAACCTTCGGAAAAATCCTAGTTATTTACCGTTTTGCTATATATTCTAACTCAAGTTTTATATTTTATGAATAAACTTTTAAACTATAGACTTTTTTGGAAAAAATAAAATAATAGTTACAAATTGAGCAGAAGCGTTTAACGTTGTTTTTCCTAAAAACCCAGCCTAAATTGATGTAGCATTTTTAAAAAATTGTAAAAACCCTTGCGGGTTTTAAAGCAAGGAAACGTTTACAAATTTGCACGTTATCATTTAGAATATATTTGAAATTAAATGCAAAACATTCCAATTAACAAGCACTATAATTATTTTAAAACTCTTTTTTCTCATTTCAGAGTTCAAACATACAAACAATTCAATTGCGTTTAGCAGGTGGAAGCAATTATAATGGTAGAGTGGAAATAAAATTTTACGATTCAAGATGGGGGACCATATGCGGAGATGGATGGTCAATAACTGAAGCTAATGTAATATGTAAAATGTTGAATTTTGGATATGCCGAACAAGCCTCACAGGTTCCAATTTATATACATCCTTTAAAATAATGTCTATAATATGAATAATAGCATAATATAATATATATAAATTTTTAATACAGGGAACTCAATTCGGAAATTCTTATGGACCTGTGTTATTAAGTGGCGTAAATTGTCAAGGTACAGAATACAATTTAGGTCAATGTCGGTTTATAAAAAGAGGCGTAACATGTCCAGGGAAAACAAATATAGCCGGAGTCGTATGTGGACAACGTGAGTTTTTTTAAAATATTTAATTGTAATTTTGTTAATTATTATTTTTTATTATTAGAGTTACCAGACTTGGTTGTAGATTATCGTGAGTTAGAACAAACAATTCATTTAGACCCTACTCCATTAGGGCAATTGACCTGTGCTATGGAAGAAAATTGTGTTTCCAGTTCAGCTTATACATTAGTACAGAATGAAATTGGTAGGTTATTTCGAATATCATGGCAAATTAATATACATTAATACTGAATGAAATTTTCAAGATTTAATTTAAAAAACGTTTAGATTAATGGAATAAACGCATGAAATTATAGCCTTACTTAATAGAAAAATACTAAATATATAAATAGTAAGCTTGATTAATTACAATAAATAAAGTATATCTGGTATATACAGTAAAACCTCCAAAGCAAATATGACTTACTGATAAAATTATTAATATGAAGAATCTGAAACTTGATGATCATATTTTTTTCATAGAGTTTTACATTTCAATATTATTATATTGATATTTGATTTCATAACTAAGCATAATTTATGAGCAGAAATTACAAGATCTATGAGAATTGTTACAGGCTTAAATTTAAATAAATAATTAAATATATTTTATAAAATTTAAAAATATGAAATTAAATCACTTTTTCATTTATTAGGTAATTTGACTATTCAAATTGAATAATATATTTATGTCAATGGAAACAATATAAGATTTCAATAAAGAGATGTAAATATTCTGCTTTTTAGAGATATATCTTACGGAGGTTTTACTAGCGGATATTAGGCAGAACAGAACATTATTTATAATTATTTAAAGATACAAATCTTTCAAAGTATTTCAACTTAATTATAATGAGTAGATAAGATTTAATCAAATTGTTCATTTTTAAAGAGTTAGTTAGTCTGACCTTAAAATTTAGTTTCTCTAATAAATTATTTTACTTAAAATGTTTTTGAAATTTTTTTTTAAAAATAAGGTTAGGTTGTATGTATGTAATCTCTCATCTCTTTTTATAGAATGGAAAAATTCTAAAAGAAAACTTCTGAGATTTACATTGGCAATGGCGAATATAGGAAAGGTAGCGTTCTTACCTATTCTGCCAAAAAAATTGTGGGACTGGCATCAATGCCACGAGTAGTTTATTACATTATTTATTTTTTTTAAAAATCACTTTTAACCAAAAGCTAACCAAGTTTTTCACATCTGTATATCTCATAGGGAAATCGGTCTAAATAAACTTACTTTCGTTGGGTTTAAAATCTTAAAAAAAACTTTTCAATAGACTTTTGCATTATTATTATTTTTATTAGGATGGGCAAGCGCTTATAGAAATTTATTAAGGTTTACGACTGCCATTGCTAATATTGGTACAGCGGATTTTACTCCGTTTCTCCCGAAAGTTATGTGGGATTGGCATGAGTGCCATCAGTAAATTATTGGATTATCATTTTTTTAAATGCTTGAAAATAAAATGTTTTAAAATTAAGCTTTAAATTTTTTTTGAATAAATAACAAGCGCTTTATAAGTCTCAACCAACTCAAAATTAACATTCTTTGTTTTAGCAAAACAAAACTTGCTTTGTAAATAAATTAATTTTGATACTATTTTTACCAAATCTCTTTCTATAACTGCTCTATATATTAATTTTACTAACACCACAAATTATTATTCATAATAAAATGCCGCACATCTTGCTTTATAATATCAATAAAAATTTATATACACTATAACAAGGTGTTTCAAGAAATTAAGAGAATACCTTAAAATAATGCAGAAATCATTTTAAACCTCAATATTTCAGGGATCTCAAGGACTGCCTATTATTTTTTGATGGAATAAAGTTTTATAGAAATCTTATAAATTGAACTTAAAAAGCTATAAAACGGTTATATTTATCATTATATAAAATTTGTTTTGAAAAAAAAATGTACACATTTAAGAGCATGCCAGAAATTGGAAAAACTATAGGACAAATTCTTAATCCAATTTCAAATTTCTTATTTGAAGATATTAATTTTTATAATTTACCTTTGCTATAAGGCACAGTGTCATATAGACTATACCTAAGGAAGTTATTCAAGCCTTAGCTTGCCATTTTCCGAGGGGAATTAGTTTAAAAAAGTTTGCGGTGATGTAAAAGAATATTAAGATAAATAAAAAATAACTTATAATATAGGCTTGGGAAGTTGTAGTTCAAATATTTATACCCCCTGAGATAAGAGCAAACCTTTAGACTTGATCAATCAAGACATCAACGACTACCCTACCGCGAGATAGGCAAAAGTTAGAGGTTTAAAAAGAGATTTCGCAACTATTCAAGGAAAGGCTCTGTAAAAATACCATGAAATAAAAACTTGTAAATAATGTTTAAGAAACACATTTAGGATATAAAAAATTCTAAACTTAAAAGGTGAGATAAAGACTAATGGAGAACTGCCACCTTTCCGGAGCTTCATATGATACAATGATTAAATAATACATGGAAGAAAGCAAAATAAGCGGAATTTATGACAATCAGAATACATATAATGAGATTTTGGGTAATCATCTTCTTGTTAGATTCATTAGTGAATATTGGCGATAACCCAGAATTCTAACAGGATATCGCTCTTTGGCACAAAGTTCGAGCTTGTATTGAATGTTTGGATACAAAACTCCCTTCCAAAGATAATCTGATTTCCGCCATAATCCATCATTCAATTCGATGTCATATTGGCCTATAGTATTGTGAAAACTTAGATTTAGCCATTTAACCGCTTTTTTGAAATAGATAAATCAGGATTTTCGCAGCCTGTAGATTTAGTCAAGAGTGCCAAATCTTCTGCCAGCGAAATTTTGAGGCTTAGATAATATTTTTTGGCTAAAATCTTAAAGTTTTCGCCTTTTTGTCATTAAATATATCATATCACATAATTATTATCACATACTTTGATAGAATAAATAAAAAATACTAAACAGTTGCACCATGTGTGCCTGACCTTAGAAATACTGATATTTCTATTAGTTCGAATCTGATGAAGAATTAAATCAAAATAACAACTTTCTACTCAACTTAGGGGATAATATCCGACATTTTGATTTTATCCATCATAATAAATTCAGGGAAGTCTAAACTCAAAAAAATAATATACTAGTATAGAAAATATTTTTTAAATAAGAAAGTTTTATAAAAACTTAAAATATGATGAAATGTTTGCATAGGCTGCCTTCACAAACAATTAGCTTCACATCCGTTTTATTAAAATAATACATCATATTTATAAGTTACTCAATCGGAAAAAATTGGCAAGACCTTCTTAGATAAATTGAAAATTTTCACATATCTCATTTCTTAGAATAAATGCAATACAAGTGTTATATCATCTTACTAAAGAATATCATTTACATAATTAATATGATCTCAGATGTGCTTCCTAAAATCTTGTAGTAGTAGCTATTTGATAAATAACTCTAAAGGCTTGCATCCGTTGAATAGACTGTGATACATGTCCAAGAGAAATAAGTAATAGTATCTTTAATTTTTTTTCAATCGTTTGCTATGTCGTTATGAACAGAGGATAAATGCACATTGACCCAAGCAAAAATAAGTGAAACAGCATATTATTCAATAGTACTATGATCTAATATCCTCTCCAGCAGGAGAAGACAAAATTAAAAAAAATGTTTGAAATAAGTTTAAAGAATTTCAATATAACTGCCCACAAGCTATCTATTTAATATATCTCTAATATCAAGACCGGCATCTTCCAAATTGATGAAGTTTGTGAGATAATAAAAAAGCAAGGATTTTGCCTGGTTATCATTTAGATACGATAATTTTTCAATGTAAAAACGTTATTTTTGATAAGCACAATATATCGAATGCGATAGAATCTATAAATATTAATAAAATATCGGCATCAAGCATGTGGAAGGAACTTTGCCCACTCTGTAAGTGGCATGCCATAGTGACCCTTCCAAATTCAACTACTTTTCAAAAAGAAGTATATCATTATAAAAACGAATAATTGTATTTAGGAAATATCGATCAATTGACCGAGTTATACTTGATCGGTTAAATACCCAACCATGATAAATATGATTAAATCATATAGCAAAAATTCATGTTATTTTAAAAATTTCATGTTCCGTATTATATTTTTTATAAATAAAATTTTAAACGAATACTCTATATAATCGATATTAATAATTCATTAGATAGCTTAAGTAAACTAAAACCTTTAAAGGTTTGGTAGTTTTTAATATTTAGACTCAAAGGTATCGCATAACATTTTTTTGAGGTGTTTCCTTGATTTCTGACAACACCGTATTACACCCCCATACTTATCATCGTCGCTTTAGAATTGGAATGCGTTATATCGAGTATCAAAGCATTTAAAAAATTTTGAGTTAGCTTTTAAATTTGAAAGAATTATTAAGATGTTGTGGAAATTGTTAAATTTTAATCATTCAAGCTCCCTGAGCAATAAAAATATAATGTTCCACTTCAATTTAGATAATTTTAAAAAAATCGAAACAATTTGATAAATTTTTTAAAAATATGAAACAATTGAGTAAAAACTTTAGCACCCATTTTTTAAAGCGGCGATAAATTTTATTCACATACACAATCATGCCATAAACATATTACATTTACTCTTTCAAAACAAAACAGACATTATCATAGCTTTGAAGTATTTTCAACGTACAGAGTTTTAGATAGAAATAATAACGCAGTTGCCACAGGGCATAAAGCCAGCTTTTGCTTAGAAGACGCCCAATGCAGATATGACATCTTCCCCACTTTCCAGTGCAGAGATTTCGGGGAACAAGGTATTTCGGTTGGTTGCATCGATGTTTATAAATATGATATAGATTGTCAATGGGTTGACATGACAGATGTGCAACCTGGGAGCTATCAATTAGAGGTAAGTCAAATATAATGATTAAATTTATCATTTATTCTATTATTTTGTTGATCTAAAAATTAGATAGTTGTCAACCCGGAAAAAAAGGTGGCTGAATTAGACTACACTAACAACAGAGTTATCTGTGACATCGAATACTCTGCTTATCAAATAACAACGACTGGATGCAAGATAGAAATGAACTAAATTTATTCATGATTCAATTTGAAACAGTACATATTAAAAAGAGTATTAATTAAAAAAATATTTTGTATGTATGATTTCATGCAAAATATAATGCAATCAAAAGAATTTTTCTTACATTAATAATAAATGTATATATATAATTGTTAGATATATCTATGATATATTAAATTTTTATTTGTATACATTCATTTTAATTTGAATGAATGTTATATTTTTATTTTATTATTCAAATTGAATATTTTAACGAACAAGACAACTTAAAATTATTTTGTTAAACCTTCGTTTTTTATAATTTATTTAATTCTTACTTTTATTATTCATATTATAATACTAAAAAATTGTTACAACCTCTTGTTATTTAATTGAAACATTATATTTTAAATATACAAATTAATTTACTATACATAGGAAGAGAAAAATCATTGAACATCAATATGTATTTAGAATGATATAGAAAATATTTGATACAACAAAATTAGAAATAAAAAATTATAAAATACAACCATATTCGACCAAATTATTTAATGAAGTACATAATTAAATTAAAATTTTATCTGTCAATCAAGTTTACCAACATTAATATATCACGTAAATTAGCTAGGGATGAGAACCCGAACCCTCGATATTTCGCTGAACCCAAACCCGAACCCTTTTTTAAAATTTAGGGTTCAGAGTCCACGCTTTTTTTTTAAAAAAAATATATTTTTTATTTTAAAACTTTCATTTTATTTATTTTAAATTATATGTTAAAAATAATATAATATAAAAAACATGTAATTTATGATTTTCATTTATAAAAAATTTCCTATTTTTAAAATAATTGTTTTTTTATACAAAAAAAAATATTAATTAAAAAAAACATTTTTGATCATTTTTTCTTTTTCGTAAAATTTTTTAAATTTTACCAAGCAAAGCAGATTCTAAAAGTTTTTTTTATAAATGATGATAATATATAATAATATCTATTTTAGGATATTGATGTTTGTAGATTATTAAATTGATAGTAAGATAAAGAGAAGTCATAATCACGAATATATTATAAATATGATGATAAATTATTTTTATGGCAATACTAATAAAATAAATTTAAAAAAAATAATGTTTCTGTTATTTTAACTAATTATAATAAGTCATTATTTTTCTGGTCTCCTAACCCTGAACCCACATGAACACGAACCGGGTTGATAGATTTTTTACTGAACCCAAACCCATCTTTTTAGAAGGAGGGTTCATATCCCTGAAATTAGCTATATGAAAAAAGGAAAAAATTAAATTATAATCTAATTTTTCTTCATTATATAATACATAAATACAATAAAGTTACAAAGATGAGAATTTTATATGAAAAATTCTATGGATAATTTTAAATAGTATTAAGCTTGTTTAGACAAATCCACAAAATCTTTTTGTTTGTTTATCCGAGATATTTTGAATTGGAATATGATAGCCATAGATAAAAGGCATAATAAATGCATGCTGGACACTAAGGCGAAATAAGTACTTGAATTCTTGTTTTCGATAGGTAAATAATATAAGTAAACGAAAAGATGTTATTATAAATATATCAGACATGCAAAGGTAGAAATTTTAGGCCTATCCCGGATTTGAAATAACATTTTCAAACTTGGCCCAAAATCTTTTTCACAAAGCCTGTTTTTATATTTGATCATTGCCCAGCCCAAAAATTTTTAAAATGTTATTTTAAGAAATACTCTTGGTTGTAAGGACCGCTTGATGAGAGGCTTTCATTACTCTGACTTAAAAAGCTTTTCTAATTCCATAAAATAAGTGACTGCTTAATGGCGAAGACTTTTAAAATATATATTAAATAAAATATGCATTTTTTGGCTGTGGGGGAGATTTGTCCTATTATGCCCCCTCCCTCCGTTGGCTACGCGCCTGTGAACAAGCTATTAGTTTATAAATTAGCTTGAGCTACTGTGAAAATATAATACAATTTAATGCAAATTAATCTAAATCTGTAAAATATATATTCTATCTATGTATATTTAATAATAAAACCATTAACATGAGAGGCCTTAGCGAGGGATTTGTCATAAAACCGCATCTACCAGTGGTTATCGAATCGACACCCACACACCAATAATAGGAAAATAACCACAACTGGTTAACGACGTAAACGTTGATAGTTATATTGTTGCGAATGTAGTTTCTAAACAAACGAAACACATAAATAAAATAATTAGAAACATTTTGTACTAGTCATTTTACGTTTTAATTAATAATAAAACTATTTTCCTTTATTTAATAACTACTATTGAATAGATTCAAATATAATCAAATGGGCTCGCCTGAGTTTCCCGGGGAGGGGGTGGGGTGTATGAATTTTATTATGGGGTTGCAAGAGTTTTAAATAAGAATTTTTAAAAATATTTTATAATTTAAACTATATTTCTAGCAGTAAATCTTTGATTTTATCAAATTTATTAATAGAATTAATATTGATTCATTAATAGAATTTGCATTTATATCGCACTATATGGCCAAACTCAATTTTTGTAAATTTTCAAAAATACCCTCTTTTTCGTGAAATAAAAGCATGATTGGTTTTTGATAAAAGTGGCAATTGACATTTTATAACTTAAAAAAAAGGTTTGTAACTTTTTAATAAAAGATAAAAAATTTTCCAAATTAATAAAATTATGAAACAGTTCGAAATCTTACATTAATTTTTTTATGCGTTACATAAAAACAATATAAGTATGAAGAGTTGGCTTTATATGTGTATGATTTTTATTTTTTAATAAACAAGCTTAATATATTTTATTTATTTGACAACAGGAATGAGTTTTAGAAAAATAGCTTTATTTGCAAAACATCAATAGCTAAAATTTTGACATCAATATGTAGATTATTACGGGTAAGTCTTCAACCAAAGTATCTCTCTTTACCAACATATGCTTGAATTATCAGCAGAATACGTCAGGAAATCTGATTTTCCTCGAAACAGCCTAAAAAAGGTGGTCTATGTTTAATTATAAAAAATTTAACTCCATTGTGTGATCACCAAGATTATTATATATTTTATAAATTCATGTTAATTGAGGTTGACCTTCCTACCTCAGTCTCATATAAAAGCATTATTACAAAGAGCATATTTTATGAAGGAATGATAAATATCACCAAGATACCTAATTCAAATTTCTTATCTTAAACAGACATATTATCTCCATGTGTATATGTTGGAGATAATATTTATTTCCTAATGGACTTCAATGAAACCTTATAAAAATCATTTAAATACCCAAAAAATAAATTGTCTTGTGCTAATCTCACTTGAGCAATGTTTAAGGATTTTATGTCAACTTTGGGCATCTTCATAAAATTACCTTAAATTAATATAGTTAATAAAATTATCATTGTTATAACCTGGTCATAATTTATGTTATATATCTTTCCAATTTCCTCCCATATTATCTTACTTGGTGTAGAATCTCTGAATTTTAAATAATTTTTGCTCCAAAGGTTTATGTTCACTCTTATACTTTCCATAAATAAATTTTCTGAGACTAAAACAATATTATTATATAATATAAATGCCTATAATTTTTGGGTTAGTAAATTTATAAAAACAGGCAGTATTATTTAAAATTGTTTTAATATCAAATTCTGGAACAACTTATATGCATTAAGGATTTATTAAAAAAAAGTTGGTAAATGAATTTTTTTTATTAATAATACATACTGACAATTAAGATCTTCTTAATTACTACTTATTTATATTTATACATCCCATCTGAATTCATTTCTTATTATAAAATAATTATATAAATTAATATTACTAGTTTTTCGTAAAAATTTTATAAATTTAGCAAAATTTTATTAAAATTTATTTATCTCTATTATTTTAATAAAATAATAAATTTTTGTAAATGACAAAAAATGATTTAGAACACTATTTTATTTTTACATTAAAAATAACTTATGAAATTTTTTTTCAAAATTAATAAATTTTTGATATTCAGGACAAAGCAGCCTTATAACAAAAAGAAAAGAAAATATGCAACAAAATATACTATTTATTAAATAAAGTGGAGATAAAATTTCTGAGGTAACTAGTTGTTAGTAAATTTAAATTGAAGATTATATCTGACTATGACGGGGTTGAGGGGTAATTAGTTATGTGTATATGGTACTAATTATGCTTTATATTAAAATTTAGGAGAAAGAGGTAAAATTGTTGCTGTGTAAGCCGCGAGCATTAAGGGTATTAGAAATATCAAAATTTAAATTTGTGATAGGAATCATATAGGGAAAAATTAAAAATAGAGATTCTTCAAAATTTTTGAATTTTAAATATATACTAGACATTGGCCTCAAAATTTTGTTTTGCAGACACAGCTAGGCCTGATCAAAAAACCACGTCCCATGCAACTTTCCCAAAATTTTGCCATTTATTTCTACTGTAATTTAATAATAATGTCTTAAATTTAATTTTATATTTAGAAACAAATTTAAATTTGTGATAGAAATCATATTGAATAAAATTTAAAATAGAGATGCTTGGAAATTTTTTAATTTTAAATATGGGGTAGACATTGGCCTGAAATATTTTTTTGAAGACATAGCCAGCTTTTCAACCATATTGGCATTTTCTTGTCGCACATTACACCGGATATACTTCGCCATTTAAGCCATCCTTTCTGGATCCGTGCATTGACTTCTTTTGCGCAACCTCCCTCTTGATGTAGCATTGAGCCTAGGTATGTAAACCTGTCTACTTTTGGGTACTTTAATTGGTCATCCAGCGATGGGGTGCCTGTAACGTTCATCTACATGTATACCGTTTTTCGATTGTTGACCTTTAAACAATATCCAGCTAAGCGTTTGACCACTTTTCGGCTTCTTCGAATACTTTCTCCTTTGTCTTTTCGCATAGTACTATATCATCGGCATATAGCATACACCAAGGAGATGGCTTTTGGATGTCTCTCGTTATCGTGTCCATAATTATACTAAATAAAAAAAGGACTTAGAGCAGATCCTTGATGTAATCCAATTTCAACACGAAAAGGTTTAGAGTCTCCAACTGTCGTTCTAACGCAAGAAGTTGAGGCTTCATAGATATTTTTCATAAGCCGTACATATGCGTCAGGGATATTTTGTTTTCTCAAGCACCACCATATTAAATCCTCCATCGCTGGATGACCAATCAAAGTACCCAAAAGTAGACAGGTTTACATATCTAGGCTCGATGCTACAAGAGGGAGGTTGCACAAAAGAAGTCAATGCACGGATCCAAAAAGGATGGCTTAAATGGCGAAGTATAGCCGGTGTAATGTGCGACAAGAAGATGCCAATATGGTTGAAAAGCAAAGCTTACAAATCCATTATAAGACCGGTGTTACTCTATGGAAGTGAAACATAGGCATTAAACGCTATTGAAGAAAAGTTATTACAAACCACGGAGATGAGAATGATATGGTGGAGCTTGGGGTATACTAAACTCTACCATATGACGAATGACTGTCTCAGAGCAAAAATGGGTATTCAACCTATGGCGGACTTGATAAATGAAAATCGGTTAAGGTGGTATGGTCATATACTAAGAAGGGAGACGAATGATGTAAATCGAAAAGTATTGGACATGGAGGTGCCGGGGAAGAGGACGACTTCGTGTTACGTGGAAAGGTCAAGTAGACAAAGTTATGATGACTAAGAAGATAAATCCGGACATGGCCCTTACTCGATCAAGATGGAAGAAACTTATGAAAACACCCCACAACTGTGAGACCATATACATGATAAAGAAGAAGATAGCCAGGCCTGATCAAAAAACCAAGTCCCATGCAACTTTCATAAAATTTGTAATTTAGTAACAATGTCTTAAATTTAATTTTATATTCCATTTATTTCTATTGTAATTTAATAACAATATCTTTAATTTTATATTTAGAATAAAATTTAAAATTGTGATAGGAATCATATTGTGTAAAATTTAAAATAGATATGCTTGAAAAATTTTTAATTTTAAATATGGATCAGACATTGGCCTGAAATTTTTTTTCTCAAGCCTGGCCAACCCATAATAATCTTGTAATTTTTTCCCAAGCCTGGAGATAGGTAAATCTCTGAAAACCATATTGTTGGAAAAATTTTCTCAAGCCCACCAAAGATCATAATAATTTTGTTAGTTGAGAACTGAAATAAAATATATAAAAGTCATAATTCATTTAAAAATAAAATCAGAATATGAAAGTTGCATGGGCTTGTTTTTTAATCAGGCCTGGCTATTTCTGCAAAAAAAAATTTTCAGACCAATGTCTAACCCATATTTAAAATTAAAAAATTTTCAAGCATTTCTATTTTATATTTTACACAATATGATTTCTATCACAAATCTAATTTTATTCTAAATATAAAATTAAATTTAAGACATTCAATAAAAATAATGGCAAAATTTCATGAAAGTTGCATGGGACTTGGTTTTTTAATCAGGCCTGGCTATGTCTGTAAAAAAAAATTTTCAGGCCATTGTATAACCCTTTTAAAATTCAAAAATCTTAAAGCACTCTATTTTAAATTTTATCCAATATATATCCATCACAAATTTAAATTTTGATATTTCTAATACATGCTCACGGTATACATTGCAACAATTTTAGCTCTTTTTCTCCTAAATTTTAATATTTATATATAATTTATTAATAATACCATACACACAAACTAAATAATTACCCTTCAACCCCGTCAGCTAGTGTGGTAATAAACGGCAGAATTTTAAAAATATCAGCTATTAATTAATATATATATGGTGAATTCCATAGCAAATCAACCAAGGTTTCAACCCGACCCCCTTCAATTTTTCTTAAATTTTGTATACTGGTAGTATATGCTATAACTAAGAAAAAAAAATGAAATTTTACCTTCCAACATTGTTTACCCGCTAAGATATGGCCGTTTAAAGCGCAGAAAAATTGTACATTTTTTACAAAATGCACCTCATTTTTTTCAAATATCTCGAGAAATAATCATGTTAAAAAAATAATTTAAATTTTATTTTGTAGCTTAATAAAAGTTCTTTAAAATTACATAAAAATAAATATGATTGACATTTTATTAATATCGAAAACCGGATGCGTAAAACAGGAAATGGCCATAGAAAAAAAAGTATTTTGTTTTCAAAATTTTTTCACTGCTTTATATTTGTTCAAAATCCTAGACTGGGATGAACATGGGTTTAGGAATTATCACTCTTTATATGGCTAAAATTGAACAAATTTAACATTAATATCATCATATTTTAATTTAATGAATAGTTATGAAATAATGTTAATAAAATTATGTATAAATGACAGGTCCTTACTTTTTTTTATCTTTATCAAAATTTTTGAGAAGTGGCTGGAATAATGAGCTTTGTTTAACACTTTAGTTAAATTTTGGCTCGAAATTACTTGACAAAATAATTCTAAACATATTTATAACTATTTTTGCCTCAAATTGTTACATATAATACAATCAAAAATTTATAATTAAAATATATCATATATTATAATCATCCAAGGAATTTTAATAAATCTAAATCATGACTTTTGTTTTCGTCTAGGGGAATAAAAGCTTGGAACTTTGTGTTCCATAAATTCTTTTTGCACTCAAAAACCTGCTTTCAAGATGACTTTCTATGTTCATATATTCATTATTGCTCACAAATATATAATTTACCCCATAGATATTATTTCTTGCATAGTTAAATAAATCTATTGTTGTCAATATGTGATGTTCATATGGACGTTGCAAGCTTGCTCGAGCTGCTAACCGTTTAGTAACAACCCCCAAGTCGCATGGACTTTTACCTTGTGCAGTTTCAAAAAATGTCACTCAGCCTTTATCCCAAAATCATTTACATGATTGTAGAGATTAGTGAAATCTTTATTTTTATATTGGTTTGCTCCATCAGAAAAATAATAAATTTTAGCCACTTTATTAAATCTTTCCTTCAAGAATACGATTAATTTTTAAAATAAATAAAATGCACATGCGTTGTGCTTTAAACAATCTGGTATAACCACTAAATTTACATGTTTTATTATGTTGTTCTTATGGTAATAAATTATAAAAGAGTTGATAGTGGCTTGATTATTGGTCTGATTACATCCTTGTGCATGGTTCTGCACTAAAAATGCATAGTTTTCTGAAAAGTCTGCAATAACTAAGAATTCGCTAAAATTTAAATTAAATTTTAAAAAGTTTTGAATTAATGATTATCGTAAAGCTATAAACAAATGAGGAATTAAATTGTTTAATTATTCAATTAAATAATCTACAAATTGGTCAACGGATTTTGTCAGTGTTTCAAGGGTAGTTCGATCAACTGCTATCCATTGTTTTGTTTTATAATCTATAGAATTCTTGTCAAATAATATATTAAGCCTTTCTTTTAATTTTGAATATATGGGGGAAAATTTATTGTTGAATTTCAATTTTGGTAGATTATTTTATGCTAAATAAAATATTTAAAATTATTTTGTCAAGTAATTTTAATTTCGAGATAAAATTTAACTAAAGTTTTAAACAGCTCATTATCATAGTCACCTCTTAAATTTTTTTTATAAAGATAAAAAAAAGTAAGGGCCTACCATTTAGACATAATTTTTAATTTAACATTATTTCATAACTATTCATTAAATTAAAATATGATGATATTAATGTTAAATTTGTTCAATTTTAGCCATATAAAGAGTGATAACTCCTATCCTAAACCCATGTTCATCCCATTCTAGAATTTTGTGCAAATATAAAGCGGTGTGATATCTATCTACAGAAAAAAAAATTTGAAAAAAATATAATATTTTTTCTATGGCCATTTCCGGTTTTACACATCCGGTTTTCGATATTAATAAAATGTCCATCATATTTATTTTTATGTAATTTTAAAGAACTTTTATTAAGCTACAATATAAAATTTAAATTGTTTTTCTAACATAATTATTTCTCGAGATATTTGAAAATAAATGAAGTGCATTTTGTCAAAAATGTACCATTTTTCCGCGCTTTAAACGGCCATATCTTAGCGGGTAAACTGTGTTGGAAGGTAAGATTATATTTTTTTCTTAGTTATAGTTCATATGGTAATTTAATTTTAAAGACTATATTATAAGAGAACATGAACTTAATTAATAGCGCCATTTTCAGTTTAGAAATTAAATATTTATAAAGAATGAAAATTTTAATCAGATTCTTTCCTGCTTTCAACTATAGTTATATTTTTTCTATCTATTTTTTTTAGTATTTTATGTAAAAAATTAGCTTAATTTTACATTTGTGAATTCAATATTATCCTCAGATATGATATATCTTTTTTATCCGATTTTATATTATCAATTTTCGTATCTTTTCATGAGTTTCTTTAATAAAAATATGTTTGCCCTTTTGGTCTGCTTTAAACCTAAATATAAAGACAAGGAAAATTTGAAATCGATATTAATTCATAGAATAAATTAGTAGCGTGTTTATTTCTGCTGTGAATGATAAAAAAAAATGGAATATATATGTGATAATGTAGGAATCAGCAAAATTTTTGAAAAATATTTTAGCCGGCATTTGAATTTTTTAGCTTAGGGGGTTGACCCTCTGCCCACGCGCATGCGCCTGACATAAGCATATCAATGTAATTTTTTTAAGTTATAACACTACTTTGCTCTCTTAAGACCCAATCGAACGTCTATTTAGCTTTGCAAACCTTGACTATAGGCATAGTTGTCAGATAATTATTTGAGAAATTGTTTACATTAAAAATAAGAATATTTTAATATTTTTTTATATAAATTATCACATTGTCCTAATAAATTACTTTTATAAAATTTTAACAAAATTTACTACATCGACAAAATGCCAATATCAGACTGCCCATTTATAAAAATACATTAGGTGAAATGAATATAAAAAAAGTGTTTTGTTTATCATTATGTCTTAATTTAAATATGATGTCCAAAAATATAAGTTTCACATTGTGTCACTTTTTTCAAGGTATCTTTTTGAAGTATCTGTATCTTAAATATTTATATTCAAGTACTATTTTATATCTAAATACTTTTTAAAATTTCTATACCTATCCCTGTCTGTATGTATGTGTTACATTATAGGAATTAATAAATTAAAATATTGGTTATTGAATAGTAATATGTTTTAATTTATATAACGTACATTCATTATATTTATTCAAATAATATTTTTATTTTTGTTATGAATTCAAATTCAACTTATATTACTTTTTATTTTTGGTAACCTTACTTTTTGTTTTTTTTGTTTAATCATATATATTCTAATTTTAAATAGTATATATATATATATATACTATGTGTAAAAAAAGAAAAAGTAGTTAATAATAATAAAATACATTTTTACTTACTCACACGTTTATCCTCCTTCTTTCTTTTCAGTATAAAAACGATTGGTGGATAGGATTTGTGCAAGAAGTGGATGTAAATAGAAAAATGGAAATAAATTTTCTTATCCTAAAGGATACAGATCTCCTTTTCATACATAAAAATAATATTTTAACAATATTGAGCCCATCAAGGGCGACTAAGAATACCTATAATTTACCGCAAAACGAAATTATAAAAGGCGTCATAAAAACTTAATTTAATGAAAAGTCGAAAATAGGTAATATATTTCATGAATCTTAATTTAATTATATTTGCAAAATTAATAATAATTTTTTATGAGAAAAAGATTATTATACCCAGAGCTAAATAATCTAATATCATGATATTAATGCTGAAAAATCTTATTATTTATGTTAATAAATGGAAAAATTAAAAAAAAAATAATTTCAACAAAAATGCGTTATTTTTTATAGTTGTTACGAATGTGTTACGAATGTATTTATTATCACGAATGTGTTTTAATTAATCAATTACTTTTTGTTAAAGGCTATTACTTTTATTTTTCTTGTTTTAATTTTCCTTATTATTTAAATTCAATTAATAGTTCACTCTAAAAAAAATACTGTATATCATCAGATTATGATGTGATAAGGAATTATCTAATATATATATATAATCGCCGTAATCAAGAAATGAACGTTTTCTTATTCCTTAATGTTAATTTTTATTTTTGGAATCAACTTTCCTATCATCTTAATGTTTAATAAATCGAAGGAGACTAAATACCTCTAATGTTAAATTATTTTTTTAAAAAAAAATAAAACTTTAAAAATAATTTTTTTTTTTATACATCAACGAGATTCGAACCACTGACTTAACGTTCGTTAGACAATCGTTCTTTCCATATATTTAATTTTGTAATACAATTCTTCTTATATATGAAACTATATTATGATAAAGTAATTTAAATATATCAATATTTATCTTTTTTATTGGAAGCTCCAGGCTTGGAAAAACAATTTCAAAATTATTATCGGTTGGCCAGGTCTGAGAAAAATTTTTTAAAATTATAATGGTGGGATGGGCTTGGAAAATAATTTTTATTGGAAGGTGAAAAAAATTTCAAAATTATTATCGGTTGGCCAGATTTAAGGAAAAATTTTAAAATTATAATGGGTTGAGTTTGAAAATTATTTTTATAAATTATGTTGGGCTACGCTTGGGGAAATTTTTGACCTAAAACAAATAAACCAAGGCCCATATCTACGCTGCTATCATCTGAGTCATTGCTTCTGATTTTAAATTCATTATGATTTTTAAATATTTTATTCCAGTTCTCAACTACCAAAATTATTATGATCTTTGGTTGGGGTTGGGGAAATTTTTTCAAAATTATTATGGCCTTGGATCTTGCTTGGGAATTTTTTCAATATTAAATAATAGGCATAGATGATCAGTAATATTTTAACAAATAATATTGATATGGGTATCAAGTAAAAGCTTTAAATATATTTTGACTCAAAACATAGCATTTAAACTTAGTTTTAATGGATTGGACTTGACCTGAAGGTGGGAGGGAGTTATAAAGAATAAAAATTGGATATTATTTTCAAATAACAGGTAACAACTATCACACGAGTAAGGAAAAAATTCTCATTCCCCGTCATTTTTTATGGAACCAGCAATGCGGACTAAGCTCTGGTACTCTTAGTTATATATTTTTCATTTTGCCCTTCAAGAAAGACGGGTCATCATACTTTTCTCCCTTATTCGATGATAGATGAATCAGAAATTAAGAATATCTTACGAGGTGTGATTCACAAATTTATCTTTTTTTAGCCTAAATTTTAATATTTTTATAAAATATATTAATTAAGTATATTTAGTACCATATACACAAACTAATTACCCCTCAACCCCGTCATTCTTGACGGGTTATTAACTAGTGTGTATTATATTTTTGTTATAATGTTTTAAATTTTATATGAAATAAATTATTCCTTAGCTAAATCATGTAAAATCAAAGGAGTGTTATCTTTAGAAAAAAATTTTCATTTATTTTTTTAAATCGCAATAACTAAAAAACCCAAGGCTGCCCAAAGTTTAAATTTTTTTACAAATAGATATAATGTAAATATATAATTCAAAGAAATTCGGAAGGCGAAACATCTGGAGCTTTTAGGTTAAAATTTATAACGTAAATAAAAACTGCAACAATATTATCTAAAAAATTTTTTAATATTTACTAAAAGTTTATAATAGAATTATAAAATAACACCTAATTTTATTTTAAGCATTCTTATTGTATTTTGCGAAGAAAAGTCATTTTTGGCGATATCTCAAAAAAATATTAGTATAAGGAGGCTAGAATTTTGGATTTGATGCCTTTTAATAATGTTCTCTTAGTATGCAAAATTTTATCAAAATTAATCGATTTGGTATCGAATAAAATACTGAAAATTGCAAAAATCATAAAATATTAAAAAAATGGAAAGAGAAATAATAAATTCATTAAAATATTTAAGAAATGCTAATATGATATATTTCTAAACAAGGTTCATGGAGATTCATATAGCATTTTTTGCATGCCTTTCAATAATTATATTTTTTGCATAAAGCATTGATATAAATTAATATAACAGTACGCATTTAAGATTTTGACCATCCCTTCTGGCTTACTTCAGTATTTCATATGATCAGAAAATATTTAAAAATATTCTATTAGATAGGTAAATTTGTAATTGTTTCTGAAGAAAGATAGAATTATGAATATTGTGGAAAGAAAATCTGATTGAATAAGATAATTGCCAAAATAAAGTCAATATTTCAAAATGTATTTACAATGGGGCATATTCAATTCTAAAATCATACTTATAAAAAATTAATTTTTCTAAAGTCAGGAAGGACTCAATATGATAGTAAGTTTTTTAGGAAATTTAAAAAGATATGGATCAATCATATAAGTAGGATAATACTTTATATCGCTAATTTGGCTTTTAAAGTTTCCTAAATTAAGTTTACGACATCCCAATCGCGTTAAGTTGGTTATCGGTATAGGGAGAGGGAAGACGTATGTGAAATTCGGATATTTATCTATTAGAGGATTAACACCTAAATTGTCCCAACGTTTATCAGCTATCCACCAAACCTAATTCATTTTTTTTATAATTTACGATTATATCATGAAAATATTGAGATTGCTTTAAAGCGACACTTATCTAAAAATATACTTTCATTTAAATGGGAAAGATTAGAGGTTATTCGCATTATATTTTTTTAAAAGTAAGCTATTACACATTGTATTAAATAATTAGTCTATTTATTTTTATGTATTAAAAATATGACTAAATTAGGTTCAACTTTTAAATTAAAAAAAATGGGCTAACAAAATTTGGTAAGTAACTAGCATTTTTATTTTTTTAGTAATTATAAAAAAAATAAATAGCACAGACGCTAATCACTTTAGTCTTGTTAAAAAGCATAGTAATGACTTTGGCTCAAGCAGGCTGAGGAGTTGTCTCGAGTCTAATGTTGAGCCAAAATGTAATTATTTAAATAAATTTAAAAGAATATAATAAATATCTAGAATTCGTGTACCATACCAAGTTTCTTCATATATATTTTTTAATATTTTTATTTTTTTTGTTATTATTATTTTTAATATTATATTATATTATGAAAATGGATTTATTTATTTGATGTATTTTTAATAAAAAAAATGATATGCTGCTATAGTAATATTATTTTTGTTACAATTTATTAGTGATTTTCACGCCCAAAATTTTAAGAAAAAAAATCTGATAAGAATTTTAAATCTTCTATGTAAATAATTTTTGAGGAATTCTTTTGATAATTTATCATAAATAAACAATCCTCTAGGCGAAATCTTTTATATTTTTTCCTTTAACATTTTTGTAAAATTATCTATTTTTTTAAGTATATTAAAAGAGATAGTTTTTTCTAAATAGTTTTTTTAAAATATTTATATTAAACTTTTTTATATTATTTTATATGATCTTTTTAAGGATAATATTTTAATGTGACAATTGACATATTCGTTATTTTTTAACATTTTTGAAATTTTTTGACACAAAAGGGTAAAAATAATATTTATATTGTAAAGATGTTAAATTATAAATATGATGTTCCTTGGAAAAATGACAATTATCATAATCGGTATTTTTTTAAAATATTAGATTTTTTTGACACTAATTGTCAAAAATATGTATTTTTAACATGTTAAATTAAAATTTCAATTAAGATGTAATATATAAAAGTGTCAATTATCGTTATTTTTAGTTTTTTGATGTAAATTGGCAAATTAAGTATTGCTAACATTTTAAATTAAGAATTTAGTGAAGATGTACCCTAGATAAATGACAATTGTCATAATAGTTATTTTTAAAGTTTATTGATTTTTTGACGCAAATGGGTAAAAATATAGGTTGTAAACATATCAAATTAAAATTTCATGAAGATGTACGATAGGAAAGTGGACAATTGTGATAATCGTTATTTTAAAAGTTTGAATTTGACCCAAATGGGTTAAAATATAGATTGTAAAATGTCAAATTAAAATTTCATGAATACCATAGGAAAGTAAGTCAATTGTCATAATCGTTATTTTTAAAGTTTTTCAATATTTTTTTGAGAAATCATTTAAAAGATATTTTGTTTAAATTTTATTGAAATAATTCAGAAAAATCACAATCTTCGTTCTTTAACTTTCTTATTTGTTTTATGAGATATGTGTTGGTACCATTTGGTGAAACAAAAAAAACAAATGGAAATTTTCATGCTCATAATCGTTGTCCCTTTAATCCTGCTTAAAATATGCAAAGTGATTACTAAAGAGAGTTGTAACTCATATTAGATTCTAAAAATTTATGATATGGACAATTTTATTCCTTTAATTAATAAATTTTAATTCTACATCTATTAAAATTTATAACCCTAAATGTTAGCAAAAATTTTTGATATTCAAGGCGAAATCGTGCTGAGTCTGAATTTAGGGTAATGAAAAGAACTTAAAAAACATGTTAACAATATATATTTTAACCCATTTAGTCAAAAAAATTCAAAAACTTTGAAAATAACCATTATGACAATTGTCACTTTTCTATGATATATATTCATGAAATTTTAATTTAACATGTTTACAATCTATATTTCTACTCATTTGCGTCAAAAAAATTCAAGAAACTTTATAAATAACGATTATGACAATTGTCACTTTTTATTATGCTATATCTTCATGAAATTTTAATTTAACATGTTTACAATATATATTTTAACCCATTTACGTCAAAAAAATTCAAAAAACTCTAAAATAACGATACTGACAATTGTCACTTATCTGAGTCAACTCCTGAGCTGACTCGAGCCAGCCAACTCTTATGGCTCAATGAGCCGGCTTGAGCCTGAGTCGATTTCCGGCTTAAAAATTGGCTGCGTTTAGGGCTAAGCTGGCTTGACTCAGCCATCTAACTTGCCAGGTTATAACTGCTGCTTTCATATTATATTTATAATATAAAAATATATGCATTCTTTATCAGATTCAATTACAAATATTAAAGTAAAATAGATAAAGCGGCATTAAAGAAAAATTAATCATTAATAAAATGTTGAGTTAATGTAGGATTAATTATCAAAATATCTATAGCTTAAAAAAAGAAATGATTTATATTTTAATTTCCATATCTATAAAATAAAATGTACAAAAAAAATTTAAAAACAAAAAAATAAAATATTATTAAAAAATATATAAGGGTTTAATTTATTTACAAATTTTAAATTTGTCTATTAATCGCATGGGTATAAGCATAAATAATATAAAATAATAATTAAAAAAATTACACTATGAGATAAAAAAAACAAATCCAATATTATAATAAATAAAAAATATAAAAATTCAAAAAAGAGTTACAAATTAAAATTAGTGAATAAATTTTCTCCACTTTTATTTCTTTTAACATTAACCTTTTTTTAATTTGTCTTACATAGCCATTAATAATTAATATAAAATAATAATTTCAAAAAAATAAATTAGACGATAAAAAAAACAAATTCAAAATAAAAAATATTACGAAAGAATGATTAAAAATGAATCAGACTAGATAGAGTATAGTTTTTTAAGTTATCAATAAACAGGTGAGCGACCTCTAAGTTCTGAAACAACTTCAGCTAGCCCATTTATGTTGCTTATCTAGCTAGCTTGCTGAATCCATTTTTTCACTCAAAACGTGGTGGTAGAACACAAATTCTACATAATTATATTCTTAAATGCCACAATCACATACAAATAAATTTCGGCTCAAAATTGAACTCATCCTGAGCCAGCTTGTGCCAACTCTGAGCCTGCCGACTCATATGTCTCAATGAGCTGGCATGAGCCTGAGTTAATTTTCAACTCAAAAACTAGCTTAGTTTAGGGCTAAGCCGGCTTGGCTCAGCCGTTTAACGCCACTAATCACAAATAAATAAATTTCGGCTCAAAAGTCGGTATGAGCCAACTCCTGAGTCGACTCATATGGCTTAATGAGCCGGCTTGAGCCTGAGTCAAATTTTCGATTCAAAAACTGGCTGAGTTTAGGGCTAAGCCGCCTTAGTTAAGCCATTTAATAACATTAATCTCAAATATATATATTTCGGCTCAAAAGACGCATTGAGCCAACATCTGAGCCGATTCGAGCCAGCCGACTAATATGGCTCAATTAGCCGGCTTGAGTTTGTGTTTCGACTCAAAAACTAGGTAAGTTTAGGAATAGGGCTCACCTCCGCCGTTTAACAACATTAATCTCAAATAAAAAAATTTCGACTCAAAAATCGGCTTGAGTAAACTCCTTAGCTGACTTGAGCCTGAACCGAATTTTAGGCTCAAAAACTGGCTGAGTTTAGGGCTTAGCCGGCTTGGCTTAGCCGTTTAACAACACTAAGTCACTTACTTCTAAGTAGTTGCAATCAGTATTATTTTAATAAATTTTCCGTGGCGAAAATTTTTTCCCTTAAATTTAATGCATATAAATATTTTTAGTTTTCAATGTTAAAAGCATATTAAAAAACAATTAAAAATAATTTTAAAATTAACTACATTATTTTCAATTGTTTTTTTCAGCCTTATTTATATCATTAAAAGATGTATCTTCATTGAAATCATATTATAAATCGTGTAAATATCTATTACCTTACCAGTTAATACATGACTAATATTTTTAAAAAAATGAAGATTTACTTTATTCGGTGATATTTTCGAACGATCTATATTATCTAGAATAATTTGTTGGAGTAAAGGACCATATGGATGCTTACAAGAGCAAAGCTTTTTGGCCAAATGTCTGCAATCGAACGAATTATGAAAAACCGAACGATTCTTAAAAAATTCGTTTATTTAAAACATATATTAAGACTTGGGTTTCTTTAAATTATTTGGTGTAAGATGCTTAATGATTTAAAAATACTTTATGCATTTTTATTAGGAAGGAATCAATAGTTAACCGTATGAGCATTTCTTGGTTCGTAGGATTAAAATAAATGAGTAAAATTACGGAATCAACTGAATAACGATTAGTTATAATATTCCTGCTAAACATCGCTTAGAGGTTCTTTTTTAATTTTTTTAAACTGGCTATCTAATCGACCAGAATGAAACTTGGCATATAATTTATTTATATTGTAAATGTTAATAAAATCCAAATTTTCGAGCGCCAGCTCAAACTAATCCAAAGATATACGTTTTAAAAAGTCGAAAATCGCGTAATACGTGATTTCATTAAATCTTGTTTTTTAAGAGTTACAAATTATATATCATTTTATAGCCCTTAAAATTTTACATTGGAAAATTGAAAAAAAAAATTAAAAAATTCCAAGTGTTTTCGTATTTCCGGTAAAAATAAAAAATTAACATTGTTAGGAAGGGATTTTTTTGGGGGTGTTGATATTCTCTAAAAATGTTTATTACCTTTATATTAAACTATTTAATAAAAAATCTCGAAAGCCATTTTTGTTTTTTTAATTTTATTAAATTTTTTATAAATTTTATAAATAAAAAGATAATATAGATGGCGTTATATTAAATTTTTTATAAAATATATATTTAATAAAAATATGTAAAATATTGGTATTAAAATTTAAAAAATCGATTAAGTATAACTAATATGATATCCTGGGGCAATAAGTAAGGAAGCAGCCCATACGGATATGATTATTAGGACACTATATTTAAAAATTTTCATTTTTGTTTATTGGACAAGCATCCTTAGCACCCGGCTGTCCAAGCCTGTCGGTGACCGGGGTGTCATCTCTAAGCTCCAAAATTCATTTTACCATATGTCTTTACACATCATTCATCGAAGAAAAAGCCGAGAATTCTTACGTTACTTACCAGGATAGAACCTGGGACTCACTGTTTCCAAGCCTACATCATAACCCACTAGGCCACCCCGACGATAGGCCACCCCAGAAAACCCAGATAGATTATATGCTTATCTCTCGCAGAAGATTAAAAGATGTAATAGACTGCAAAGTCATCCCAGGAGAAGATATTGCCGCGAAACACAAGCTACTAGTCATGGATTTACACATCACAAATAAATCCACTCAAAACAAGATAAAACTTGAATTTGCCTAATTGCGTGGATAGCATCAGTTGTTGATCTTCCAGGCATAAAGCCAAACTGAGTCTCTCCTATTTGGATTATGTTTCCTAACCTTTTTTCTATTATTTTTTAGTAGAGTTTAAGACAGTGTGACATTAGTTTTATGCCCGCCAAACAGCGAGAAATAAATTCTAAGTATATAAACGGAGCTCTGAAAGTAATCAAAAATAAAGATGGGAAATTGATAATAAAGGAAAAAGAAATAATGAATAGATGGAAAGAATATATTTAGGAGCTTCTCAACTTTAATCCCCACATACTACATCTAGACGAACACTCCCCATGTCAAAACCTTATAATACCAATAACAGAACAAGAAATAATCACATGTCTCAAGCATACAAAAAACAACAAAGCTAGGGGTCCAGATGATATTCCAATAGAAAGCCTTAAAGCACTAGGAGATGATGGAATACATCTCACAAATCTGTACAATAAAATACAGGGAAATGAAGAGATCCCTCAAAAATGGAGGCAGAGCTATCTAGTTCCTATCTTCAAAAATAAAGGGGATCCACACAATTGTCAAAATTACAGGGGCATAAAACTAATGTCACACTATCTTAAACTCCACGAAAAAATAATAGAAAAAAGGTTAAGAGACATAATCCAAATAGGAGAGACTCAGTTTGGCTTTATGCCTGGAAGATCAACAACTGATGCTATCCACGCAATATGAGTGAAAAATACAGGGAAAAGAACAAAAAGCTACACATGGTCTTTCTCAATCTAGAAAAGGAGGCCTTTGATAGAATCCCTAGAAAACTTATCTGGTGGGCGCTACGCCACAAAAGGGTTCCCGAAAAATATATAAGAATAATACAGGATATGTATATAGGCAATAATACAATGGTCCGTAGCACAACTAGTACTTCAACAGGCTTCACAATAGCCGAGGGAGTTCATCAAGGGTCGGCTCTCAGCCCACTTCTCTTCATAACAGTAATAGATGTATTAGCACAGTCTATATCACAAACAGTCCAGTGGAATATGATATTTGCAGATGATATTGTGATACTTGCCGAATCCAAGGATGAAATAAAAGAAAGATTAATGAGCTGGATAAATATCCTAGAAAAGCACGAACTAAAAGTAAATAGAGAAAAGACAGAGTATATGGTGATAGGAGGAGATGAAACAGAGAGCATTGATATAAATGAATGGCAGATATTGGCAATTGAAAGCTGCAAATATTTGGACTCCACTATACAAACAAACGGCACAATAGAGAAAGAGGAGATCTTTATCTGGAGTGCTCTTTGACAATAGAATCCCACAAATTGAAGGGAAAAATTTACAGTTCCATAGTACAACACACTATTCTATATAGTTCGGAAACATGGCCAACCAAAGAATCAGACGAGAGAAGTCTACAAACTATGGAGATGAGAATGCCGAAGATGATTGCTGGGGTTACGCATTACAAGAATACTAGGAAGTTTAAGGTAGTGCCCATTAAAACTAAGATAATAGTAAACAGACTTAGATGGTATGTGCATACAATGAGAAGGCCCATGAACTACATAGGAAATAAGGTTGAGTTTGGAAGTGATGGGTAAACGTAAAAGAGGAAGGCCAAAACTTCAATGGAGCCATAAAGTTAGAGCCAATATGAAGAAGTATAAAAATAAAAGAGATAGTATGAATAACATAAAGTGGAGAGAGATATTGAAGGAGCTTGCCACCAGAAAAAGTGAAAGCCAAAGAGAAAAAAAAAATATTTTAAAATTTTATATACAAACAATTATAAAAAAACCTCTTGCTTTAATCTTTCCCATTTTTAGCTTATTAATAGAATTTCCTGAGGTGATAATTTGTAGGTATGTCCTGTCACTGTTATAGGATCTACTATCGTTATTATTTGATTAATGTGCAATCATATCTTTCCACATTTGTGGGTTAAAAGAAGGATGGTGATGGTCCATGGGGATGTAAAAGGAAAAATATATCTTCTCAGTAATTTCATTCTTTTTTAGTACTGTGGTTAACTACCAAAAATCATCATAAACACATGTTAGGAATCCTTTAATATCAGCAAAGACAAATTATCGGCATTTGAGATATTGTTAATTTGAAAGTCCTCTGCATATGAATATATTTTTGATTTAAGTTTACTTAAACTCAAAGGAAATACAGCATATATTTCCCGAGTTCCTGGTATGGGGCGAGCTAAATTGAATTTTTCTCGTAGTTTAATCTCTTCTAAATTGTATTATTCGTTGGTTATTATGTAAAATTTACTGACAACATGTTTTGTTTTGCAAACTGATATAAATCAACTGGTGTTAAAATGTGTCCAGAACTGGTGCGCTGAAGGCTTGAACGTGCTGCTAATATTTTTAATGTTCCGCTAAGCCCGTCATATGAACTTTTCCATGAAATGTAGCTGAAAAATGTCATTCAGCTGCTACACTAAAATCTGATTTATGATAACACAGATTTATAAAAAAAATTTTTTTATTGTGCAGCTGATCCGTCAGAGCAGTAATATATTTTACTTGGCCATTTTCTTAAATGATCAAAAAAAATAAAGATAGTAGATCCACAACAGTGAAAGGATATATCTACAAATTATATGGCCTCAGGAATTTCTATTAATAAGCGCAAAATAGAATACGATAAAAATAAGAGATATGTTTTTGTAATAGTTTGTATAAAATTTTAAATATGTTTATTTTACAATATAGCATCCTATTAATAATAATCATATCTGTATGGGCTGCCTGCTTACATATCTCCCCAGGACATCATATTGGTTATACTCAATTGATTTTTTAATTTTGATCCCAATACAATTGATATTTTTATTAAAAATATTATATTATTATAATTTTTGAATATAACGCCATTATATTATCTTTTTTTATATATGTTAGCGTCAATAAATTTTCAGCAATGTGATGTAGTGGTAGGCAATGTAAATGTGAGATTTCGGCAATGTGTTCTATTTTACAATTTATAAATTTATTATTTATTTAAGATTAATTTATTATTTATTTAATATTAATTTATTATTTATTTAATATTAATTTATTTTTTGATATAAAATAAATATATCAATCAAAAAAAATATGTAAAAAAATAATATAACAAATTATAATATATTATTTCAATATACTTAAAAAAAATATCAAAAAAAATATATTTAAAAAAATAATATAACAAATTAAAATATATTACCTCTAAAGTTTTATTTAATAATATAAACCAAAAAACAAAAAAAAATTATCTATCAAAAAAAATCTACGTAAAAAATAAATATATAAAAAAGTAATTATATTAAAATAAAAATATATAAAAAAAATTATATTAAAAAAAAAATATCAATCAAAAAAAATATATAAAAAAATAATTATATTAAAAAAAAATATCTATCAAAAAAAATATATAACAAATTATAATATATAAAAAAAAAATATCAATCAAAAAATATATATAAAAAGATAATATAACAAATGATAGCTAATTTTTTTTTGTTTTTTGGTTTATATTATTTTTTAAGTAATATATTTTAATTTGTTATATTATTTTTTTTAAATATTTTTTTTGATTGATATTTTTTTTTAAATTTTTTAGATAATATATTTTAATTTGTTATATTATTTATTTATATATTTTTTGATTGATATTTTTTAATATAATGGTTTTTTATGTATTTATTTTTCACGTAAATTTTTTCTTGTTATATTTTTTGATATCTATTTTATTTTTTGTGTTATATTATTTTTTTAAATATATTTTTTGATTGATATTTATTTTAAAATAATTTTTAGATAATATATTTTAATTTGTTATATTATTTTTTTATATATTTTTTGATTGATATTTTTTATTATAATGGTTTTTTATGTATTTATTTTTCACGTAAATTTTTTCTTTATATATTTTTTGATAGCTAAATTTTTTTTTATTTTTTGTGTTATATTATTTTTTTAAATATATTTTTTGATTGATATTTTTTTTAAAATATTTTTAGATAATATATTTTAATTTGTTATATTATTTATTTATATATTTTTTGATTGATATTTTTTAATATAATGGTTTTTTATGTATTTATTTTTCACGTAAATTTTTTCTTGTTATATTTTTTGATATCTATTTTATTTTTTGTGTTATATTATTTTTTTAAATATATTTTTTGATTGATATTTTTTTTAAAATAATTTTTAGATAATATATTTTAATTTGTTATATTATTTTTTTATATATTTTTTGATTGATATTTTTTATTATAATGGTTTTTTATGTATTTATTTTTCACGTAAATTTTTTCTTTATATATTTTTTGATAGCTAAATTTTTTTTTATTTTTTGTGTTATATTATTTTTTTAAATATATTTTTTGATTGATATTTTTTTTTAAATAATTTTAGATAATATATTTTAATTTGTTATATTATTTTTTTATATATTTTTTGATTGATATTTTTTAATATAATGGTTTTTTATGTATTTATTTTTCACGTAAATTTTTTCTTGATATATTTTTTGATATCTAAATTTTTTTTTATTTTTTGTGTTATATTATTTTTTTAAATATATTTTTTGATTGATATTTTTTTTAAAATAATTTTTAGATAATATATTTTAATTTGTTATATTATTTTTTTATATATTTTTTGATTGATATTTTTTAATATAATGGTTTTTTATGTATTTTTTTTCACGTAAATTTTTTCTTGATATATTTTTTGATAGCTAAATTTTTTTTTATTTGTGTTATTATTATTTATTTAAATATATTTTTTGATTGATATTTTTTTTTAGAGATAAGATATTTTAATTTGTCATAATTTTTTTAAATATATTTTTTGATTGATATATTTTTTAAATGATTTTTATATAATTTATTTTTAACGTAATTTTTTCTGTTTTATATCTTTTGATTCCTAATTTTATAGGTAAAAGTGACAAAAGGTATAATCGTAATTTTTGAACTTTTTTAAATTTTTAAAAGCAATTTTCATTGAAGATGTATTATAGAAAAGTGACAATTGTCATAATCGTTATTTTTGAACATTTTTTAGTTTTTTTAAAGTAAATAGGTAATATTATGTTTTGTAAAAATGTTAAATTAATATTTCAGTGAAGATGTACTATGGAAAAGTGGCAATTGTCATGATCGTTATTTTTAAAATTTTTTTAGTTTTTTTTAAGTAAATAGGTAAAAATATGTTTAGTAAACGTGTTAAATTAATATTTCAGTGAAGATGTACTATGGAAAAGTGACAATTGTCATAATCGTTATTTTTGAACATTTTTTAGTTTTTTTTAAGTAAATAGGTAAAATTATGTTTAGTAAACGTGTTAAATTAATATTTCAGTGAAGATGTACTATGGAAAAGTGTCAATTGTCATAATCGTTATTTTTGAACATTTTTTAGTTTTTTTTAAGTAAATAGGTAAAAATATTAGTAAACGTGTTAAATTAATATTTCAGTGAAGATGTACTATGGAAAAGTGTCAATTGTCATAATCGTTATTTTTGAACATTTTTTAGTTTTTTTTAAGTAAATAGGTAAAAATATGTTTTGTAAACATGTTAAATTAATATTTCAGTGAAGATGTACTATGGAAAAGTGACAATTGTCATAATCGTTATTTTTGAACTTTTTTGATTTTTTTTAAAGTAAATAGTTAAAATTATGTTTTGTAAAAATGTTAAATTAATATTTCAGTGAAGATGTACTATGGAAAAGTGACAATAGTCATAATCGTTATTTTTGAACATTTTTTAATTTTTTTAAAGTAAATAGGTAAAAATATGTTTAGTAAACGTGTTAAATTAATATTTCAGTGAAGATGTACTATGGAAAAGTGACAATTGTCATAATCGTTATTTTTGAACATTTTTTAGTTTTTTTTAAGTAAATAGGTAAAAATATGTTTAGTATACGTGTTAAATTAATATTTCAGTGAAGATGTACTATGGAAAAGTGTTAATTGTCATAATCGTTATTTTTGAACATTTTTTAGTTTTTTAGGTAAATAGGTAAAAATATGTTTAGTAAACGTGTTAAATTAATATTTCAGTGAAGATGTACTATGGAAAAATGTCAAATCGTTATTTTTGAACATTTTTTAGTTTTTTTTAAGTAAATAGGTAAAAATATGTTTAGTAAACGTGAAAATTAATATTTCAGTGAAGATGTACTATGGAAAAGTGTCAATTGTCATAATCGTTATTTTTGAACATTTTTTAATTTTTTTAAAGTAAACAGGTAAAAATATGTTTTGTAAACGGGTTAAATTAATATTTCAGTGAAGATGTACTATGGAAAAGTGTCAATTGTCATAATCGTTATTTTTGAACTTTTTTGATTTTTTTTAAAGTAAATAGTTAAAATTATGTTTAGTAAAAATGTTAAATTAATATTTCAGTGAAGATGTACTATGGAAAAGTGACAATTGTCATAATCGTTATTTTTGAACATTTTTTAGTTTTTTTAAAGTAAATAGGTAAAAATATGTTTTGTAAACATGTTAAATTAATATTTCAGTGAAGATGTACTATGGAAAAGTGACAATTGTCATAATCGTTATTTTTGAACTTTTTTGATTTTTTTTAAAGTAAATAGTTAAAATTATGTTTTGTAAAAATGTTAAATTAATATTTCAGTGAAGATGTACTATGGAAAAGTGACAATTGTCATAATCGTTATTTTTGAACATTTTTTAGTTTTTTTAAAGTAAATAGGTAAAAATATGTTTTGTAAACATGTTAAATTAATATTTCAGTGAAGATGTACTATGGAAAAGTGACAATTGTCATAATCGTTATTTTTGAACTTTTTTGATTTTTTTTAAAGTAAATAGTTAAAATTATGTTTTGTAAAAATGTTAAATTAATATTTCAGTGAAGATGTACTATGGAAAAGTGACAATAGTCATAATCGTTATTTTTGAACATTTTTTAATTTTTTTAAAGTAAATAGGTAAAAATATGTTTAGTAAACGTGTTAAATTAATATTTCAGTGTAGATGTACTATGGAAAAGTGACAATTGTCATAATCGTTATTTTTGAACATTTTTTAGTTTTTTTAAAGTAAATAGGTAAAAATATGTTTAGTAAACGTGTTAAATTAAAATTTCAGTTTAGATATGTTTTATATTATATAGACACTAACAGGAATATTAACATTAAAATTCCTAAATTCGCTATTATTTATATATTGAAAATTAAAGATGAATTATTTTCCTGTAAATGGTCAATGCCTTGATTTGATTAATCTCGAGATTTCAGCATGAATACATTAATGTCCTCAAATGATAAAAAATTTTACTATTACGATTACACCTTAATCCTCATAGCAGCCGGAAATGTTTTTTAACATAATTTATAATAGTAGACCGATGTATAAATAAAATATTTTTAGGATTAATCTATTTTTTTCTAAAATATTAACTGCGAAATATTTAAATATAAAATCCTGCATCGGTTATTTGTATATCAACTAACTATAATATCTTTGACTTATTTATTTCAATTCTGTGAGTAAATATATTTTAAATATTTATTCACTTTAGTGAACTATCTAAAATTACAAGTTAGAGCTATTGAGATGTATATCTATCACTAAATACATTTTCATGAATATATTTATAAACGAAATAAAAAAAATTTCTCACAAATTTTATAAGGTCGTTATTTTTAATATTTTTGTGACATAGTGGTATATTCTTAATTATTTTTAAATAATATTTACCAAATCAGACATATTTGGTAAAATGGGTGGGAATTTTTTACTTCCCCCCCTCCCCCCAACTTTATACGCAACTTAATATTATGTTAAAATACATTTTTACGCCATATTATTAATGGATATCTGGTAGCAAGCCTTCCCTATAAGACTATATCTTCATAATAGAAAAAACAATATTTACAATACACATTTTTTATTACTATATAATTCTATATAAATATAAATGAATCATTTATTTTGACATAAATTATTTTTTGTATGACAATGTGAATTGCAGGACACATTAGATGCCAAATTAAACGAAGTTTTAAATATAATATCTCGCAATTCTAAAATAATACTATCCGATTGCGTCCCCACGGTTGAGGAAAAGATATATTAGAGATCTGCAGGCTCGGCCCGGGTACAAGGGCCAGGCCGTATATTTTTTAAATATACCCGCGCCGGGCCTTTAAAAATACCCAGGCCGGGCCAAATATTTTAAAGCATTTTAAACGCAATCATTATATAAAATAATTAAAAAATTGTCACATTAATTCACTTATCAATTTCCTAATTCCATTTTTTCGATTATTAGGAAAACGTTTCTAATATTTTTCAAATTAATTAATCAACTAATCATTATTTTAGGTGATATTAAATCAAATTAAAAGCAAAAAAGATTCCTGTGTTATAAAAAATTATTTTGGTCGGCATTGAAATTTCTGTTAAGTAGTGAACTAAATATTTTTGGAATAAATGAACGGCAATTGTATTATAAACGAGAGATTCAGATATTATTACGAAACTAAAATCGTTTAAATTATTAAGTGACTTGTAATAAATTACAAAAGGATGAATGGTAACTTGAAATTTATTCCAGTGAAACCCCTGTACTTCATCTTGAACCCCACTGGCATAATTTTCGGCAAAATTTGCCTGAACGATATATTCTCCTTCATTTAAATTAATTTTAAGAGAATTCATGAATATTGTTTGCTGATTTGTTATGAATGAGTGTAATAGTAAATATTTAGCTTTTCGAAAAGTGTTTTTAAAAAAATTGGAGGCTGATGAAGGATAGTTGAAAGATCTGTACGATCTGTAGTTACCCATTGCTTGTAAGTAATATATTCGATATCACTTGAATATAATATTTCACTTATCATGGCCTTTAAATAAAAATATCCAGGGCATTGAGCATAATCACCAAAAAAGCATTTTGATAATGCTGCGTTACAAATTATTTTTGGCAATATATCCTTATATGTAATTTTAATTAAATCTTCATTTAAGGTAATTTTGGGCAAACTCATCAGCATTAATTTTGTGTTTTGATGAATGGAGCAAACACATATTGAATGGGTACCACTACTGCCAATAAATACATAATTCTTGGGACGATGATCACAAAATTTAGAGAATCCAATTTTGATATTTGAATGAATATCTTTAACTTAAAGATTAATTCTCTTAAATTAAAATTAATTTTTTTTGGACTTGAATCTTTTAGCTATTTTTTATTATAAAAGGAAAATCCCATTTCTCAGGCATCGATCTACTATATTCATAATTGCTATAAAAAGTTTTGACAATAGCAACGGTGACGGCATCTATTGTCTTACCGGGTTTAGGATTCGGCGTTGAAAAAAAACACTTTTTCTTTTATCAAACCTTTTAATTTTAACGCCATATGACATGAAATATTAAATTCTTTTACAATTGTTCTTACTGTCTAATTTGATGGTAATAATGTTAATAATCTATATTTATTTGTAATCGACATTTGTGGGAAATTTATTTTTAAGATATCTAGAATTTCATAGAATTTTTCATCATTTGATGAAGATAATGGTATAATTTTAGTCGTTAAAACTTTTTTTACACTAGATATTTTTTTCTTTGTATATTTCTTTTCACATAAGCATTTTCTTTTAATGGGAAATTCCCCTATTGATTGTAGATATATTAATGTTATCAATAGCCTCTTGATTAATTATATGAGGGGAAGAATCAATATATACATTGTCATTTGAAGTATAAGGAATGTTTGCTAATTTTTGCCGGCATGAAGAGCATAACAACAATCTAAATTGATTGGTAAATTTTTTGGGTCATCCAGGGTAGAATCGTTCTTAGATTCTTGCGATAAGCATGTCTCTGTAGATTAAATGGGTTGCAACATTTTGATATTTTACATTTGAAAACAACTTTTTAGCCCATTACCTAAATTATTTAATAGAATAAAATTTTAATTGATCTACACCTAGAATATAAGTTTTTGCACTCTTCAAATTCCGAATGTTATTGGTAGATAGATGATATAATAAGCTGCAGGCGGTTTGAACTATTTAAAATTAATCTGAACGGGCAAGTTAAAAATATTATGCAGAATGTGAGATCGTTTTAAACAGTTTATTTGTAAAATAATATGCTCGTAAAATATAATCGATAATATGCCTAATAAAATTTTTTTTATACTGCAGCGTTATACATTATCGAGCTGATTAGTCATTCGCTATAGTAGCAAAGTAGAGATCTAAAAAATGTAAAACTTTTTAAGGATGATGGGTGGGGGAGGGGGGGGGCAGAACTGGAAAATTTTATCACATTTCTTATAAACGTGTCAATATTTTCATTTTTCGAATAATATTTTTTTCCAATTTTTGGTAAAAATGTATATTTCGGAAGTCGATAGCGTCGCCAAGATTTTGACATCGTATATATATTTATAAATGGGTATAAATAAAAAGCAAAAAAAATAAACAAGCTCCCCTTTTTGCTCAAAAATACAGGTAAAGCAATATAGGTAAACCGAAAGTTACAGACTCAAATTAGCGCCAATTTTTATTGTTTTTTGATAAGCCCTTAAGAGATTTTTTTACCTACAATATGATATATTATTTTTTTTTACTATAAATAGTTTTTGAGATAAGCATTTAAAAAAAATTTCAGATTCCAAAGTGGCTCTTTTTTGTACCTATGAGCCCATATATCTCGAGAACCAGGTGTGCTAGTTAGCTAAAATAAACGGCTTCCTCATTTTTTTTTACCTATCTAAATATTTCCAGAAATTTTTAACAATTTTAAAACGAGTCGGCCGAATCGTAATAGATTTGAGGTGGAATGGCTCACCCTCAATATTATAGTATACTTTTAAAGGGAAAAATTAATTTTAGATAAAAATCATTTTATCTCTTTAATTCAGACAATCACGTATGTTGCCAAAGGGAGCGCAAAACTGATATTTATATAAATGACTATATTAAATTAAATAAGGAACAGCAAATAAGGGAATTAATCGACTAGTCGAATAGACTTTTACGACAAATGGGGAGATAAAATAATTTGCAGTTATTATATATGGATTTCATATTCGCTTAAAAACGATCCGTAAAATGCCAAAAAGTATTTTTTTAAAACCAAGGCCGTAAAAAAAATTTATAGACCATGGCCGAAATAATTTTTTTAAATCCGGGCCTGGTCGTGCAAATAGCACATCTGCAGGTCTCTGCTGTTCAATATTCATACCATTCATAAAAAATTGCGATTATAATACTTTCATACCAAATTATAGCTCACCATCAAATATTTGAATCTAGGATTAAGACTCCATGGCAATAGGGTTTTCTGGCTACAACAATTGGCATGCAATTTTGACCAATCTATAATTTCGATCATCTCAACGCACTCTTCTGGAAATTTGGCATCAAAAATGATATTTTTATCGTATAATTTGGCTAAGCGAAGAAACTCCGAAAATAAAGGCAGGTTTTCAGCGGATAACAAGGCAGAAGCTTGAGGTGGTAGACGATAAGCATTGCTAAAGGGATCTTTCTTTGGAAATTTAAAAAAAAAATTATTTTCCATATATAATTCGTGAATCTTGGACAGGACTTGGAAGAGTCCTGCCCTGTCTTTCAAGAAAGACCGAAAAGAAGGAATGACAAGAATAATTAATAATAATTTTTAAAATGTCAAAAAATATCCTTAAAAAATTAAATGCCTTAAAATCTTTTAAGAATTAAATATAATTCAATGATAATATTTATTATTAACTTAGACTGATAATTCATTCATGTAACTGCAATAATAAGTGTAAATACCAGAAAGGTCATTAGGAAAGGGCGCACAGGGGCTCAAACCCCCTGAGAAATATAAACAGCTCCTTGAACGAAATTTTATTTTTTATTGGTAATATCTATTTTATTTTCAATTTTTAATAATCGCATAATTTAAAAAAAAATATATTAAAAATTATATAAAAAAAATATATATAAAATTTTATATAAAAAATATTTTAAAAAACCTTAAAAGAGAAACGTGTCATCCTAGAAAGTAGTGAATGCTCAAGAAATTGAATTGGCATATTTCCAGCAGATTTCGAGAGAAATATGCTGGAGAAAATAGATTACTTCGTTGGGATCATCTGTAATGAGTCACCTTTTTTAGCTTTGATAAAATTGAGAGCCTCCTTTCCCAACATCCTATTGTGTAAGTGACTATTGTTAAAAACTGTGTTCGTGAAGTCAGCATATTTTTTTTAAACAACTTCCGCCTTTTTGATGGCAGAAAATGAGATTAGATTTCAGCAAAATCAATGCAAGTGTAGTCCCAGGTCAGTGGGAGACCATTCGTGCAAGGAATAAGGGATATGCTATCCGGGCAAGCCAGAGTGTACATTTTTTATCGATTGATTTTTTTTTAGAAATTATTTTGATTTAATATTTCTTTCGAAATTTTATATAACAATCCTAATTAAATAAAAATAAATAGAATTATTTATTAATTAAAAATAAAATTTAATATTTTGCTGTGTGAGCGTAGTATTAAGTATTACATAACAAATTTACCACTAAATTGAATATTACTCTTCTAATATGAAATTCAGAGACATCCGAAAATCTTTATTTCAACCGCTTAATAATAATAAACCTAAAATGCTGACCAACAATGTCATTTTAAATATAGTAAGTTTTATAAATTTTAAATTATATTTATTTAAATTAGTTAATAAAAAAAGAGAAGTAAAATCTGACATTGAGAATGTGAGGGATTTGAATAAAGCAATAGTATATGCACATTAGTTCCCACTTAAATTAAAAAAACCAAATACTCTAAGCAGCAAAAACAATCTTAAATTAGTTAGCATCACAAATAATTGACAGGTTATTTTATTGTCAAATAGAAAATACATATTATTGCTCACCTAAACAAAAATCTTTTACTTAGCATCACAAATAATTGACACACAATTTTTTTTTGGAACATTAAAAATTTATTAGAATTAATTATCATATAAAATATAAATATATTGAGTTAATCATCATATAAGATTTATTAGAACCAATCATATTTGATTATATGAAATTTTGAACAAATATTGGAAAATATAAAATATTAAGAGCGAATATAATACGGTTAAAAATTATTATAGCCATATAAACCGGTATGTATATCACAATAAATAAAAAATTAAACGTTTTATAATAGATATTAAAAAGTTGATAAAAATATCCTACATAAATAAAAATTTAATCTTCTTTGCGATTGCGCCAATTTTTTTAATATTTGTTCTGTGTTAGGGATTAGATCTCGATGAGTAAAGCTAGTCTCAATCAATTTTAAGATGTCGTACTTTTGATATAGGTTTTTATTCTCTGTAATGAAGAAAAGGTCCTCTCATTTGTGTACTAATTTACTAACTGATATAATTGTCAAACAATACTTCCACTGTATTTCTTGGTGGATTATCTACAAAAATGAATCTGCCATACCATTTAAATTCTGAAATTAATTGGCCCTCAGATATAAATATATCCTCTGAATAAAATTTAGCTAAATATTTAATTCAATATCAAGATTTGATATATCCTCATCAGAGGGAGTTATGAGATATGGTATGTAAATTGGATAGTCATTTGATAAATCACAAATAGTTCATTGATTTGAGTCAAAATATTCAAAAGTGGAATAAAAATTTATTATCAATTGATTCCACGTTAATATTGGAACGATTTGTTTGTCGGTAAAGTCGAGGCTTGTTAATATCAAAATCTTATAATTTCGCTTTCATCTCAACAATCATATAAATCTCTAGAAATTCCTGGTCAATATTATCTCTTGGAGTTATAATATAATAATATTCGCGATTTTCATAACTTCTGCCAAATCCATTTTTTTAAAAAATATTGCATAAAATTGTTGTGTAATAAATAATTTATTAATACATTAAAGGAAAAAATCAGCAGTCATATTAAATCTAATAATGTATCAGCTGATGAAATATTTTCAGGTGATTCTGATGTTTCTCTAAGAGCATACCAAATGGGCCCTTCTAGATCCAAAATGTTGTAACAGCTTGATGTCGAAAGCTACATCTTGTCGTGCAGGTTTTTGCAGCTTCTTTTTTCCTATAGCATAAGAAGTCTTAGAAATAATTATATTCAGCAAATTCTGTCTATTTGGATATCTGAACATTTCATACACTCTAGAAATTTTCTAATTATAGTTATTAGTAGATATAAATTAAAAATAATTTTTTTTGGATGGTAAAATTTCTTATATATATCAGTGTTTAAGATTTAAGAAATAATCAATTTTAAACTTTCGTGAGATGAAATATTAATATACCAAGAAATAAATATTTAAATTAATTTTAATTCAATATCTAGAATAGAATATAACCTAATTGAAATAGAATCCTTTGCAATTCACAATTCATGAAACCCTTTTATATATTTTCAAAAATTCTTTCTATGGGGTATGAGATTTATTCCCCTCTCCTACCCCCACCCCGTTGGATATATGCCTGAGTCCTTTAATATTTTTTCAAAATAAATTGCTATGGGGAGGAGGAGGGATTTCTCAACCCCCACCGACGCTAGCTTCGTGCCTCCATACTTTCTTTTCAAGTCCTATTATCCATCATAACAAATTTATTGATTTGCAATTACATTTAGTTCCACACACTGGGGATGCCATATTAACCCGTTACTGGTTAACGGTGCATATATGCACCACCTCCTATATACCTTATTTTAACATAGTAGTTTTTTTTTTAAAATTAATAAAAAAGATTTTTATATAGTTCAGACATTGTACTTCAAAACTGGAAAAGAAAAATATGAAAAAAATATTTTTTTATGCCCCTAAGAAACCCTCAAACTTTGCGAATTTATGAGGTCTAAAATGCAAAATTTTCTAAGTGATCTCACGAGCATATTATAAAATTATTTCGATGAAAACTAGTGTGTATATATTCTTTATAGATATATCAATATTTATCAATCATTTTTGAATTTTTAAATAATTAATATTTTAGTAGGTAACCACATAAAGTTGACTGGTGCATATATGCACCGTTAACCATCTAGCAGTATATATTATTTAAAAAAATTCAAACAAATGAAATTTAACATAATGAATTATAATTTTTTATATTATACTTAAAACCACTACCGTCACTAAGGGTGGGAAGGGGAGGGGTGGGTGGCTCGAGCCCCTTAAGAATTTTTAAAAAAAATTTTATACCCAAAAAAGACCTTTTGAAAATAATTTAAAAAAATTTTTTTCCCCTGAGATTAAATCGAATAATATATTGTTCCTATTATAATTTTTTATCCCGATCAAATTTTATGAAATTATTAGGTTCATAAATATTCAAAAGTTTAAAATTATTTTTAGCCTCTTCCTTTCTGAAGATTTTATTTTATTTATATAAAATATTATGCACCTGTTTTGTCAATTCAATCAAAATTATCAAAATAATAGATGACTAATAAAAAAATCAAGATTCTACGAAAATAATTTGTCTAGATATTTAATTTTTAATAAATTTTTTTAATGAAACGTTTTCTAACAATTGAACAAGCGCTTGCTCAACTTTTTGAAGAGGAACCAATTGAAGAAAGAGATATGGTTATAATTCCGCCAAACCCCTCTGCAGTTAGTGATGAAGAAGATTTCGATGAAAATGACTTAACAAATGTCGGAGTTTTGCCTTCAGATACAGCTGGAGAATTGGAGATTCATAATTCAGTTGATGACGACCTTCCAGAACCATATTCTACAAGAAGCTATTCTCGAATTTCTCACAATTTAAAATGGAGAAAAACGGATGCAATATATTCTTCAAGCCCTTTCAATGGAGAAAAGGAAGATGTAATAAAACTTGAAAATGATTTACATGGTAAAAGTCCATCAGATATATTTTGTTTAATTTTCGACGAAGACTTATATTCCCTAATTGTAGAACAAAGTAATATTTATGCTAAACAAATGAATAGACCTAACATATGCATAACCATCCAAGATATTCAGAGATTTATTGGAATTCTATTATTTACTGGATATCATTCTCTCCCACAAGAAAGAATGTACTGGTCTAATGACAGCGATATTTCTATTCCAATAATCCGGGATACAATGACCCAATTACAATTTCGAAATTTCAAATATAATATCCATTTGGCAGACAATACTAAAATAGATATCCATGATAGATTTTATAAAGTTAGGCCTTACATTAATATATTGAATAATAAATTTCAGCAATTCGGAATTTTTAAACATCATTTATCAATAGATGAACAGATGATACCATATCGAGGAAGACATTCTTGCAAAATGTTCATAAAAGGAAAACCAATTAGATTCGGATACAAGTCTTGGATATTGGCCTCTTCCGACGGTTACGTATTCTCATTTGATATATATCAAGGAAAAAGCGAAAATAAATATGAATATGGATTAGGTGGAAATGTAATCATAAAATTATTAAAGGCATTGCAAAAACCAAATTATCATAAAATATATTTTGATAATTTCTTTACATCATTTAAACTCTTGTCATACTTAAAACAAATGGGATATTTTGCAACTGGAACTGTGAGGGACAATAGAATAGAGCATTGCCCAGTTGAATCTATAAAGGTTGTAGCAAAAAAAGAAAGAGGATATTATGATTATAGGTTTGAAAAATTAAACGAAATATTTGTAGTTCGGAATGATAATTCGGTGGTGACCGTTGCATCGACATGCCACACTATCTCTTTGCTTTCTAATGTTTCAAGGTATTCTAAGAAAATATCTTCTAAAATAAAAATTCCTCAGCCAAATATGGTAACTGCTTATAACAAACACATGGGTGGAGTTGATCTATGTGATAATCTAATATCTACATATAAAATAAAAATAAGAGGAAAAAAATGGTGGTGGCCAATATTCACCAATTTTATTGATGTAGCTTTGGTAAATTCATGGAAAATCTGGAAATTCGTGAATCGAGATGACAAGAAGAGTTTGCTTGCATTTAGACTAAAAGTTACTAACTACCTCCTTCGAACGCCAGTAAAAATTGAAAAAAATTCAAGTACAGGTCACGCCAGCCAGTTTGCATTACAGTGTGAAAACCCTATTGATTCATCTGGACATTATTTATCCAAAATTATAGATGGAAAAAGACGAAGATGCAGATATTGCCATACGCACTCAAGATATATGTGCCAAACATGTCAAATCGCACTCCATATTAAATGTTTCAAGGATTTTCATAATATATAAACATTTTCTCGTTTTTATTATAAATTACAAAAAAAGAATAAAGATATTTGTTGTTTTTTTGATCTTATAGTATTTTATATAATTTTTATCTTTTTTAACCTCTTAATGGTTAACGGTGCATATATGCACCAGGCTAGATTTTCTATTTAGGATTATTTTTTTTGGCTGATTTTTTTAGAATATCATATTTGAGCATTAATCAATATAATTTGGAAAAATTGAGCATTTTTATCCACTAGAAAAATCTTGACCATTAATGGGTTAAAACGAAAGAGGTGGTAAAAGAACCTTCTCAGCAACCATTCGTATCTTAAGGACCCCGGAGATGTGGAGAAAGAAAATGGGATTTTACAAATTATTTTACAATTTGATACAATTATTTTTATTTCAAAAATTATTCTCAATGTGTTCAAATATTTCTAATATTTTGCAAAAATTAGATTCAGGCATATCAATAGCTTTGGCTGTTGTTGAATCTCTTATCATTTCTCTTTCAAAATTAAGAAATGATTCTTATTCTTCTTTATCATTTATTAAAGCAAATAAAAATTTTAATTTATATTTAAAAATCAGAAACAAACAAAAGAAATTAACCATTTTGAATGGCTATTCGTGTAGGTGATATTGTTTCTGCTAATTTTTCAGATTAAAATCTTTATAATTATCATGTTTCATCTGGATGTTATAATAAATCAATAAAAAAGATTTTGCTAAGGAAACGATATTTGTTGTATTTACATATTTTTGAAAGTATTTTTATAATTAAAATGTCAAGAATGTTTTTAAAAGGGGGGGGGAAGGGAGAAACCCCCCCCCATTGCAAATTTGACTGTTTTCATAAATATCATTATAAGCTAATAAAAATTTTACCCCCCCCCCCCCAATCAAAATTTTACCAATATTTGAATATCAATTTTCCAACATATTATTCAAAAATATTAATAAATTGGAAATATATTTAGTCAAAGAGTTGAAACGATAATTTATTTTATTATATATATTTATTTTATTAAATTCAAAATTATTAGTGAGTTAGAATTAATAAGTATTTTATAAATATCTATATTTAAATATTTTTCATTTTTACTTCCATTTTGTAGAACAGAAGAAATAGAAATACAAGTTAAATAAGGCTGAGCATGAAAAAAAGTAATGTGTCGTCAGAAGCGATATCATTATTGAATTCAATTGATCAATCAGAGTTTATCATTGCTGCTAGTTGCATCAATAAATTATTTTTAGCTCACTACTTTGTAGAAATTTACAAAAACCAAATTTAGATTTGGTTCAGGTTATTGATTTGGCGGAAAATATATATGAAAAGGTAGATACAATAAGAATGAATGTAGATAATTATTTTCATAATATTTATCTAGACGTTAAATCGAAGGCTAAATTTTATGATATAACACTAATTAAACCTCGTCTAGCATCAAGGTCATTATTGAGATGTAAAATAAATATTGGCTCAACTGAAGAATATTATAAAATATCCATTTTTATCCCATTCTTAGATACTTTTTTATGGCAAATAAAAGTACGGTTTTTAGATAAAAAACAAGTCTTTAGCAATCTTCAAGTTTTATTACCCAAAGATCCTTCTTCGTTTTCTAATGTCACTATTAATAAAATTAAATATTTAGCAAAATTTTATTCCTATGATATAGATACTGAAATAAATTTAATCAGTGAATTCGAATTGTGGTATAAATATTTACTACGTTTAGCTATTTTACCTGAGCATGCTATTGATGTGCTCAATCGGTGTAAAGAAACTTTGGCTCAATTTCCTAATATTTTGAAGTTGTTTTATATTCTTGCATGTTTTCCTATTACAACATGTACGAATGAAAAGACTCTTTCCAACTTGAGAAGGTTGAAAACATATCTACGAAGTACTACTTCCGAATCTCGGCTAAATGGGTTAGCTCTGTTAAATATCCACAGATATTTGGTTCCGACAAACGAAATTCTTGATGAATTGGCAACATTCCCACGAAAATTAAAAATCTCATTATAATTATAGTATTTAATAAAAATTTTTGTATATTATTGTATTTGATAAGAAGTTAAAAAAAACTTGTTTTTTTAATTATTTTTTAGTCAATATTTTATACACACTACTATTAGTATTTTCAATAAAAAAAATTATATTCTACATATATTGTATGAGAATTTAAGCTAAGGCTAGTTTTTAAAGCAAATTTTATAAAAAAGTTGACATTAAACTTTATGTCAACTCTACATTTAAAAATACTTTATTAAATATAATATACCTATCAAATAATAAAAAATAGGCTTGTAATATCCATAAGCACGAATTAGTAAATAATAGTTAAAAACAGAAATATAATTATTATTAAATTATGAATAATTTAATAGAATAGCTAAAACATAAGACTCGGCCGAAGGTCGGGAGAAAGCTGGCCGACAGGTAAAGAGAATTTGGGGGCGAAGCCCCCCCCCAAAAAAAATTCCCCCCCCTAAAGAAAATCCTGGATATGCCACTGCCGTGTGTTAAAGAAATCTTAAAATATATTAGACGACTAATTACTACCTATAATACACAAATTTAGAAAATGAAATTCCAAATGTAAAAATTAAAATAAAAAATTTATATAAATACCAATTAGAAAAGAACCGCTATAAGCATAAAAATTAAATAAAAATTGAAATATAAATGAAAAATTTTAAAAAAATTAACTATGTTTAACCGTAAACAAACAATAAAAAATTTTATATACATTAAATACAATAATAGTTCTTTAGGATTGATATTAATTGTACTTATTGGAGTAATTTATTATATATGGAGAAAAAATAAATGGAAAATATTGGAAAAAAATGTTGAAATTAATAGAAAAATTGATGAAAAGGAAAAAATAATTGATGTTAGAAATATGCATTTTTATTTGCATAAAATAGAATCGCTATATACAACTACAAGTTATTGTTAAAAAAAATTCTGTTCTAAATTACGAATAACATGTTCCCTTTATTACTTAGAAACATTGGAGCAATATAAGTAAATCGGAGAAGACTCAAATTGGAGCCAAATTATTTTTTTCTTATGATAGATACTTAAAGATTTTGTTTACCTACAATTTGATATATTATATTTAGTTCTACTACAACTAGTTTTTAAGATATAAGCATTTTAAAAATTTTACAGATTTGAAAGTGACTATTTTTCGCACCTTTGAGACCCTGTATCTTGGGAACCAGGTGTTCTAGCGAGCTAAAATAAACGAATTTCTTATTTTTTTCCTAATCCAAACATTCCAGAAATTTTAACAATTTTAAAAGGGGTCGGTCGAAAATGTGCCTTTTTTGATTGATTTGAATGGAATGGCCCAAATAAATCGTCAGTCTAGGTAATTATTAATATCATTGGTATAGTTTATTCCTATATTTTGAGTACTGAGCATGATGTTATAGATGGCGACCGTATCCAAAAATGGGTCTTACAAGCCCAAACTTAAAACTGCAATGAGTCAGTATCTAATATGAACTAGTTCATGGAGGGCAGTCATTCAAAATTATAGAAGTTGTAACAAGAATATTCTAGCATTATGATTGTATTTCTTTTACCATGATTGTTATTATGGAATTATTCTTCGGATAGGAATAGGTCTTCTTTATGCTGTGATATCGTCACACCCTCATCTTGCATGCTGTAATTTCTCTAAAAATTATTTCTGCAACTCTCCGTTCAGCTAATATTCCATCAACTTTGGAACCTGCAGGTCTTAATCTCGGGGACAATATCGACGTAATGACACTTATTCCATGGAGCAGCCACTAGCCTGGGATTACACATTTGTTTATCGGTTTGCACCATCCTTTAGCTCTAATACCTTAGTTCGAGCGGAAATTAGATAAATTAATAAATACATTAGCATTACTAATATTACTCTAACCCCCATTGTTTCTGACACAATCGGTGCTTTTGGATCCAGAGCAAAGGATTTTTTCAAGGCACTCGGCCAAAAAATGCGCTAAATTTCAGGTGATCCTCATGAAGGTTTGTAACTACGTCAACGAATTTCAATGGAAATTTGTAGGTTTCATAGTATATCAATCCACGGTGCCTTAACCTAGATGCACCTACTAATGTTCATTTTTTAATACATTACAATATTTTATTTTTATATAGTTTATATCTTTTATTGCAAATTGCAATTGTTTTTAAATCGAAATAAAATATTTTTAAAAAAAATTAAAAAAGAAAATATATTTAATAATGAATATGTGCAGTTATATATTAGTGTTGAATTAATAAAGTATATGAATATGGAGTTAATCTCAAATTATTATAATAGCTACTAATGTACTAAATATATTAATTGCCTAAATGTTAAAAAAAATAAAAAATATATTTTAAGCAAAATTAAAGAGCCATTTAATTAAAATCCTAAATAGAATTATTTTTCAAAATTACTTAGATTAGAAATTTAACTTATACTGATTAAAATGTTCAGTATTTGCTTAATCGAAATCTTATATATAGATTTTAAAATCTAGGACATAATTTATTATTAATATATCAATGTTAATAATGATATGAATATAAATAGTATAATTAAGAATAAAAAAAATTATATATTCTATTACAAAATTATTGACACGGAGAGGTAAAGACGAGGATGGGAGAAATTTTTAATTATCAAATCTTACATTTAAAAACCACGAACCGGCGTTCAAAAGCTTGAGCTGGAGGGTGAAATTGAATAGATAAGCGAACTTGCGAAACAATAGTGGGAATTTAGAACGAATGTTTGTTGTTCTGTAGAGATAAGGGTCGTGTAGAAGGAATGAAGTTCCGTCATAACTAACTTGCACGTCTGTTTCAAGGGCCACCAACTTGCCTTTTATACATATATTAATATTTTTTGTTAATTAATCAAATAAATACTATATTGACTATTGAATATAACTGGTATATTAAAAAAGCTGGATAGATATATTTATTTTATAAGAAATGTATCTTTTGTTTTAGAATAAGAAGAATATCAGGGCTGTATCGATCCACACATTTTCTTTCCGATATTCATATAAAACCGATATTTACATTGATTATTATATTATTTACCAACTATTCTAGAAACAATGTTGTAATAAATATTTCTTATGCAAAAAAATGACTAACTGTAAACTATAGGCTAAACAAGAAACATCAAAATTTTCCTTTTCTCGTGAAGAAGGTGATCTTTGACGTAGAATGATTAGGTGTATTTTGTTTATTTTCATACCCTGAAAATTACAGAATCAATCATTTCACCTTAAATAGATATTATGATTGAATGTGACTTTTAAATATTTTTAAATTCTTTTCTCATAAATAATATAAGAAAAATATTATCACATTTCAAGCAACTCTTTAAAATATTCAATTTTTTTCTAAATATACTAAATAAATCAAATTTTGGCTCCTTTTATTTTATGAAAATATGTAAAATAAATAGACCTGGGCGCCTCAGGCTCAAGTCACTGCCGCAAATTGCCAAGCCGAAAAGACCGGCGATGGATTTAAGCTGAGTAATATACTCCCTGACGATTTTTAGGTGGTAGCACGGCGTTGAAAATTTATAAAATCCTACTTAATTTATTTGATATATTATATTCATAAATTTTTATATAGTTTATTACATCATGCATTTTATGACCTAAGAATTCACACTTTTCACATATAATTTGATACCGTTTCATTCTAACGTTTTTACCACGGTTATAGTTTCTTTTATGAATCTCTATTAATTCCCCAGTAATTATAATACCGTCCAAATATACCGCAACGTCGGGTAGTCTTTTTAATTATATCCATTATTTGTTGAAATATTGCCGGCACTAAAGATATTCTAACCTAAAGTAGCGTAAAACTATAAAGTTCAAAGATGTTTCGTCATTAAAAGCTTTTGTGCATCTTCATCTAAAGCTATTTGAAAGTACGCTTCTTAAATCCAACCACATATTTTGATCCATTACCTAGTGTGACTAATAACTGGTTTATTCTGGATTTGATCAGCTAAAATATTTGCAATAACGGTCTGCCGAAGGTTACCAAAAATTGGTAAGGATCCATCCTTTTTGTGTACGGGTACAATTGAAGAAGTAATGAAAATTTTAGTTTTCATAAAACCTCCCACAGATTCTAATCGTTGCAGTACCCCTTCTAATTCCCATGCAAATGGTATCGGTCTACTTTTAAAACATTGAAAATTGGAATCGGGTTTTACTGTTAAATAAAATCCTTCAATAACTAAATGTATTTTATGCTGCACTTGATTTGATAATAATGCAGTTTAATGAAAGATTTAATGATAAATCAAAAAGATTTTTAAATTAAGCATCATTTTTTATATCAAAGGGAATGGTGGAAAAGATGTTTAAAATGATATCTAGAATATCAATTAAATATTGACGAAAATATAAATTCCTTCGCTCTCTCTTCCCATTTTGTCTTTTAATTTTAAAAACAAATATTTTTAAAGTATATATTTTTTTAAATAATAATTGAGATTGGGGGTCATAAAATAATTAAGTGTTTTTTTGGAGGAATGGTAGGGGGGGGGGGGTATTTTTCAGGCGGGGTATTCTGCTTCCATCGCTCTGAAAGTGTAGGAGCCACTGTGAATAAGTACCCTTAATTTAGTAAAATTTATAACCTTATAAACGTAAAACAATACTAATCAAAATTAGATTAAAATAATCCTAAAATATATTTATATTTTCGAGATCAATGATTTCTCGAATTCACATATAAGAAATGTGTAAGGTAAGTGTCTCTTTGTCATCGTGCAACTAACAACTACATCAAAATATACAGTTTTATTTATTAAATTTAACCTGCATCATCGTTTGAGTTAGAGTATCGATATTCGCACATATTCATAGCCACGTGGTACGAGAATATGGTATTTTCGGGGCTAAGCTATACAAACATTCAACCATAATTTTTATATTCATTAAAAAAAAAATCTAAAATCAGAGTAAATAATATTTTATAATTATAAATAGTTAAAATTCTCGAAGCAAAAATAGACATTATTGAAAAGGGATTTATCAGGAAATAATTCTGGCTCAATTTCGATAAAATCAAAAAAAATTTCAATATGCACGCCTCGTAAATCAATTTTAATGCATTAAAATGATTTAAAACGATTTTTAAAAAACCTTTTATTGGATAAAAACGTTCACATATAGCATCATCTATGTTTTTGCATATTATTCGTGATATTTTTTAAATTATTACCTAATTATTGAAGAAATTATTAGAAAAATAGTAAAAGAATAATAGATAATAAAAATTTTAAAAATCGTTTGATGTTTCTCCCATAATTATCAATTATTGACTTAGTTATTAATATTAGATTCAATATACGAACTAATTTAGCTTTTAATTTAAAACTAATTATTTAACATCAGTATAGAAGGTTTTTAAAAAAGCCAATTTTATACCTTTAATCCCTATTATCTTGTGTAATATAATTGCTAATGAGCTAAAATTTATTTTTGATATAAATAGAACATATATAACATGCCTAGCCTACAAATTTCTATCGAAATTAGAAGAAATGGGCCGAAAGGTGTTTGATTTGACATAGAATGACCTTTTACTAAATTTTTTGTTAATAATTAGTTAATATCTGAGTATATAATTGTACTGTGATTTATGATTTTATTTAAGGAATTGGATATTAAAATATAATATAGATGATCAGGCGGATCTGTTTTCTTCCTAAATGCTAATTTATGGCTCTTTTCATTGTTTAAAGGGTTTAATGAATATTTATTTTTAGTTATTGTCATTTTTTCTAAAATTTATAATTATCAAAATCATTGAATTCTAGGAAAATTTATATACCCCTTTGAATTTATCAGAATTATTTTGATAAATATCTTGAATTAACTTTAGATACAATTTATTCAGTTAAGTTTTTCAAATTATTACTTTTTTAAAAAATTATATTTAGTTTAAATTTTAGTAGTTCGTTTTATTTAAAATTATATGTCACCATCACGAAGCTTATGATGTAAACGGTAATTTTAATCAAAATTTTACATCTCATAATTAGAAAAATGATTTAGTTGTTTATAGAAAACAAAGGTCTATTATTCTTTTAAAACCAGTGAAGAAGTAAATAATATATTTATTATGAATTAAATAATTTACGTATTGGGCTCCTCTGTGAGCTATAACACCAGGCCTTCGGGGTAAGTAAACGGCATGGTTATTCATAGTGCAAGGAGGTTTGAAGATTATAGACAAGATTATTAACGCTAAAAATATGACTAGCGTGATAGATAAAACGTAAAGAAGATTCAAACCTTGAGGGTTATCAATAATTTTTGTAATAAAATTTTACTAATGTCATTTTTTAAAATTTTTTTATAAATAATTTCAATGTTTATATTACTTTCGACTTTGATGTATCTTGCCCATAATAAGATTAGTAACACGCAAACTAAGAGATGATGGTAGAGATAGTAAAACTATTTTTAAAAAAATTACAGAAAAATATTAAAAAATTATAGTGAGGTTGAATAAGAGGGCCTGTGTGTCAATATTATTTTTATGGGTGGTATATAAAGGTCTCCTACACATAATTTAAGTAAAAATTTGAATAATATAATCCTTCTCAAATATACAATTTTTTAAAATTGAAATATTTATTAAATCATGAATTATTCTTTAAAAAATGGCTATTTAAATCTTTTTAAAAAATTTGATTTGAATATGACAGTGACAACCCTAAGTCTATATGGGATTGCGAGTGTTAAATAAATATATATAATAAAACATAGACCATAGATCCAATTATTTTACCCACCTACCAAAAAGTATAAATAAAAAACAAAAATATCACATAGAACATTGAGATATCCTGACCTGGAGTATTTGAGTCAACTACAAGGAGAATTCCATCTCAACAGCTGAAAACAGATATTAAATTAAACAATGGCAATTTCATTTCCTGGATACTTTAAACAAGTAATTTGGATCACAAAAATCTAAAGAATTTTTAAGGGTGTCTGGTGATTTCAAAAAGTATTTCTATCTTTGTCAGAACTTGGCTTAGAAATATGTATAATGATTATAATGAAGAAATTAAATTGTGTAGAAGATGTAAAGCACATGAAATAACTGGCAAGCAAAAGATACATGTGATTATTACACTAGGTTTGAGAACTATTGAAACAAAAATTTTTCAAATGCCCAAAAAGGTAAAGGAAAATGTTACTTATTTCGATATGTGATTTAGAATTAATGGCTTTTCAGGCCAATTCTATTATTTTCGCCACTTCCCATGAAATTTTTTTTAATTCTCTTGGTTCCTGGAAAATATTTTTATATTTTTTGGATAAATATCTTTTAAAATAAGAATGTAGAAAGAGAAAAAAAGACTGTTACTAATAATGGATGAAGATTTTATTTAAAGTTTTATAAATACAAATAGAGTGAATAATTAATTAAAACTGATGCATTTTAATTGCCTTCCTTGTAAAATATATAACTTAAACAATGGTGAATCAATCTATAACAAAATGTGTATTATCAACTGGAAGAAAGTTCTTGAATAAAGTGGACTTGAATAACATTATAATTTCATAATACACAGAATAGTATTCTAAGACTAAAAGATTTTCCAATTTTTTTGTATAAACTAATTAGCAAATTACAAAAAATTTTAATCAAGATGGTCATTTCAATTTTCTAGACATAAAAAAATTTAAAGGTTTATTGGCAAAATTATTTAAGTTTAGAATTATAAAGATTGTGTTACATCAGATTATGTCAAATGTTATACTCAAATATTCTGTAACAATTTATACCATCCACATCGAGTTGTGATTCAACCTTTCTCCATTAAATATAATTATTAAATCAGATAAGCATTTGAGTTTTATTAGGACATGAAAACCATAACTAAAAATATTAATTTTGGAAATATTTTTAAGGTATTTAAAATACATCTCAACCAAAAGTTAGTTTTACACTGCAATCATTGGTCACAATATCTATTGTAATATAGTTAAATATATTTTCTTAATTACATATATTTTATAATTGAATCCCAAACAAGTATTATTCAAGTATAATTAAACTATATCAATGTTATTGTATAATATTTGTAAATCTATGAATCAACTTATTTCTTTCCAGCTATAAGTCAATTTTCATCTTCCATCAAATTTTATAAATATAATTGATCATTGTAATTTTTATGAGGTATACTTCAAATAAAATTGTATATTTCAATTTTGTGCTCCAATAACTTAAATATTTACTTTGTGGTGTTGAAATTTTTTTTTTAACTGCCCTCCAAGATTTTTGTCTGCCCCTCCCCCAAATGAGTGAAACTAGAATTGGGGATGATGGCTAAGTAACTACCCTAATTTTTTAAATAAAATTTATATTGATTTAATAAACATATGAATCAATTATTAAAAATTTTGCTCAAATACATATTATTAAATCAATTTTTACTTTTTCTAAAAATTAAAAAAAACCTTAGATTAAAAAAATATATATATTTAAAATAGGATTCAAGGGCAACCAAATGATACATATAGGTCTCTATCTCTATTTTTTAGGTAATCTTTATTATTATTGGTTTTAATCAAGAAAGATGACATATTTAACTTCAAAATATTAGCTTAAAATTCAAAAAATATATCAAATTTTGAATTTTGTGGCTCGCTTATTAAAATTTGTAAGGCTCTGCCTGGTTTTTTATTTATAAACTGTGCAGCCTCATCCAAAATTTATTTATGTACACCCATACCCATTATAATTTTTTAAAAACAGGATAGCCCATGGGTTAGACATGTAAATGGCTTGGGTTGAGCTTTGCTAATCTATAATCTAGAACTTGACCTGTTCAACTTTGCAGTGAAATTTTCATATATTCAAACAATTATGTACACTTAGAAATGATTTAAATCCCCAATTCCCAATTATTGTTAAAATATTAATATATAATTATATACATGAAATGATTTAAAGATGAGAATCCATTCATTGGGCCATAAAGTATAGAGCATTACAAGAAAGGATATATTAACAGTTAGAGCAATAGGTTTCCAAAATTTTAAAATCTTCCATTTTAAGCATATTTTGCTATTCATTGAAGAATGCTTAAATATATTGAAATCTGTTAGCATCTAAATATTAAGAGAATATAATTTGAATAGTTATTGATACAAATTTAATATTAGAATTATGAATACTTAAATTCATACCACATTTATCAATCCAGTTGCAAAATTAGTCCAAAATATTATCAATATTAGATGGTACCAATGGTAAAAATATTTTGAATAAAGTTTTAGAATCATAAAGGTATTAAAGTCATCAAAATCATTTATTGCAAAATGCCAATAATATAAGCATACTAATGATGTTGCAAAAATCAGATAATCTAAATTTCCTTGAAAATTATGCATATTTAAAGTACTAAAAAAAGGTGGCAGAGGCTAAAAATTATATTTTCGGCTGCGTGCCTCCATTTGGGGGTAAATACTTGCCTCCAAATTTGGGTAAATATAAAATTATAGGCTAGGTGCACCCAAATGGAGCCTGTTTTTTTATAGATTCTAACAACCCTGTTTTTTGGAATCAAGCTATTATTAGTATATTCGAACATTGTTTTTTAAAACTATTTTTGTTTTTTTTAATAAAAAGTATCGGTTTATGTAATCTAACCTATTTATCTGTATATTCTAACATTGTTTTTTTAAACTAACTTTGTTTTTTAATAAAAAGTATCGGTTTATGTAATCAAGCCTATTTATCTGTACATTCTAACATTGTTTTTAAAAACTGTTGTGTTTTTAATTAGTTTATAATTTATCTTATCTTTTGTTTGTACGGTATTCGCTTATAAGTGATGGGTTTTTCTTATATTACCATTTATATTTTTCTTTGTTTGTAGAATATTCGTTTATAAATGATTTGTTTTATTTTTTACACTACAATTTATATTTTTCTTTGTTTGTACGATATTCACTTATACCGATCTTGTTCCGATTTCATCCTCAAAACTAGTGTTGTTAAATGGTTGGTTTTTTTCGACCACGACCCCGAGTCGAAGTCGTAAAAATTGGCCCAACCCAGAGCCAGGGTCGCAAAATCGACCACGACCCAGTCCGATCCATTAGACCTGTTGAGCCGACCCGGGTTGGCATACTAGGTTGGCATACTGGGTCGGCCTGCTGGGTTGGCTTGCTGGGTCAATGTTAATAGAAAATTAAACTAGTTTGTTTTAATCCAGGTTCATTGTTTTTGATATTAGAAAGATGTTTTTTTTAATTTATTTATAAGTAAATTATAACTTTTTATATCTTCTTATCTTATCTATCATATTGGTCATAGATCTGCCGAAAGTAAGCGAATGTGAATTATAAGGAGGCCCACCCTCCCTATAATTTTGCTGAATTTTTTTTTCTCAGGGATACCAACACTTGTACAGATGTATATTTATCAAAATGAGTGGAATTACGCCCTATCCACTTTGTAGTTCTAGAGTGAGGTATAGTTATGGGTGTGAAGTAGAAAAAGGTAAGAAAATAAAAACTATATCTTTTAAATACAAAATAGCTATTAATTATTTAGTTAAAAAAAATTTCATTTTAGATATTGTATTTTAAACTAAATATTATGTAATCAGTAAAATATATATGACTTGATAGATTTTTCTAACGTTATATATTCTTAGCTTCACTTTGTAATCGGAAAAAATTATATTTTGCTTCTCATAGTTTTTTTCTAACATCAAATTTATATACCTTTATCAAACTATTTGGGTCTATAAGGTAAGGTGCCTAGTCATGATGAATATTAATCTTATACGGATGTATAAAATACATTATCATAAAAAATAAAATTTTATCGGTAAGATATAGTTAATTTAGAAAACTAGAAAACATTAATTTAGAAATTAACAGTCAAGAGAGTTGTCGTAAATTATAATATATATTTTTTTATATATTTGAAATGTCAATCATTTCAACTTGGCTTTTAATAATATTTTTTTACCAAGAATCATTATTATTTTTTTTGTAAAAAACTGATGGAAATTTTTTTATTTTTGAAATTATTGTCTGAAATAATTCGTTTATTATAAATAATTGATTATTTAAAAAATCATGTTAATAAAATATTAGAGTAAAAATATCGTGTTGTTACAAATTAACGTCTTGAGTTAGTACCCTTAAATTGTTATTTGAGTATAGTAAGGGATTTCAAGTAAGGTTTTATTTTTCTCGTAGATAATTTTTTTTCAGTGGATTTCAAGTAAGGTTTTGTTTTTTCTCGTAGATAATATTTTTTCAGTTGTTGACCGTGACTACAGGATATTCTTGATACCAGGGTTATTCGTTGTTATAAGGAAAAATCAATATTTTATTTTACATTTTGTATTTTTCCTCAGGACACAACGCAATCACAGTTTTGTTGTTTATAATTTTTTTTAGAAATTTATTAATAAATGGTTATAAAATTTAATTAATAAATGGTTTTAAGAAAAATAAAATAGTTTTAAAAAGATTTTTTAGATTAGTTCGATTAACGCGTAATTTTTGTAAAATAATATAATTTTCTGTAATAACGTAATTTAAGAGTAAAAATTTGTAATATGCGATGGTGGTGTATTTCGATAAGTATTCTGAGCCTACTTTTATTAATAAAGTTGCCATCTTTAAGGATATGGTTTATAAAATCTTGTATCAGAACATTAATGAATTGGATATAGGCCATCATTTTTTAATTACATTAGGATTAATAGTAATTATATATTTAATTTATATTATTTTGAAATTTTTATTTGGAAAATGTACTTTGGTTGCGACCAAATTATATGGTAATTGGAAAAGAGACACTCCAGTGTCGGCTGATTGTTGGAAAAAAATTTCGGTCTTGGAAAGTAATTTAAATGTGGTTTTAAATGAAATCAAGAATGGCAGACCAGAAATGGTAGAAACTTTGGAATGTAATAATGATGATAGTTTGGATATTGTGGAGAGATCTGTGGTTATCCTCCGAGAATTGAAAGAAATAAAAGAAGTAATTAAGATTATATATCAGGATATAAATAAGTTGGTTATTTCTAATAGTAATGGTAATAAAGGCCAAATATGTGGTCCGACGGGGTTAAATGGGAAAAACATCTCCGATGGAAAGAATGGTTTTTCCGGGAATAGAAAAATCTTTGAAGATTTGAAATGTACCCGCTGTGGGTATAGAGCCATAAGGTAGAGACCTGTGTAGTCAAAGAACAAAATTTTTGTGAGGGTTTTCCGTTAAGGAAATCGACACTAGAAAATTCTAATGTTAGAAAAGATTCTGATCAACCCGAATAAATTTGAGGTTCTATAATCGAATTATGGTAGATCCCGTTTGTGTTTTAAATGTAACAAACCGGGACATGTAGCCATAAATTGTACCAAAAATTGATTATATGATTGCAAGTGTAATCGTATAGTAGGTAAGAGTCGGGAGGTAGAAATAGTAATAAATTAAATAACTATATTGAAATGAGATATGATTATAATAAAAGCCGTTATTTTAACAGAAATTTTTTTCATCCTGATGATAAAAATAAAAATAATGAAGACTCTAATAATTTTAGATGGGAGAAATATCCTAAGGGTATTGTTAAATATTCCGATAAGAAGGATGCTAATACTTTCGAATGGGAAAAATATCCCCGTGATATTGTTAAAAAAAATATGAATATTATTAAAGAACCGCTAAATTCTGAGTTGAATTTATGTTCAAATGTGAATTCTCATGAAACTGATGTTTCAAATGAGATAGTTATTGACCAGTCAATTAAAACATATGAGATTTTAATGACTGAGCGATCATTCGAACCTTGTCCTTGTCCGAGAGTTACGGTAAGAGTTGACTCGAGGGACATTGACATGTTGTTTGACACAGGGGCTAGCATTTCAAAAATGTCTAGAAAAGATTATTATAAGTATTGGCCAGGGGGTAAACTTGAAAAGGAATCTATGTGTGTCAGACAATTTGATGGGTCTGAAATTGTAGTTTTGGGAAAAACTAAGTTGGAAATTATTCTCCATGATACCACATTTTTCTTAGATTTGTGGGTAGTGAAGAAAGATATGGAAACCATCATGGGGTGGGATTGCATTGTTAAGTTAGGTCCTTTCAATAATTATTGGAATATTTTTGCCATACCTAATGGTTCAGCCTTAAATGAGACTAAAAACAAAGATATTGCTAATAATACTCGGGAAGAAGTTTATGAAATGGAAGGGACAGATTTAACCGTAGAAGAAGGGAATTTAGCCCTTAATTCTGAGAGGTATGTAAATTCCACGGAATTAATGGTTGAGGACAATATTATCATTAATGGGAACCCGATGGTTACTATTGAGAGTAATGAATTACATAAAATGCGGGAAGATGTATCTCTTTTAATGAAGAAATATGAAATAATTTTTGAAGAAAAATTAGGTTGTCTTAATGATTATCAAGTGGATGTAAAATTAAAGGAGGGATTTTAACCTATTTTCCTAGCGTGTCGACGAGTTTCTTTTGAATGGAATAAGGAAATTGACGAAGAGTTGGATCAATGGGTTAGGGATGGTATTATTGTTCCAGTGGAATATAGTGTATGGGCAACCCCGTTGGTACCGGTTAGAAAATTAAATGGTAAATTGAGGCTCTATGCTGATTTCAGAGTAAAACGTTAAATAGGTGGGTAGAAGAGGTTAAATATCCATTGCCTCGAATTGAGGAAATTTTGGCTCATTTAAAAGAGGCGAAATATTTTTCAAAGGTTGATTTTTCGTCGGCTTATCTGCAATTACTTTTGAGGGAGGAAATTCGTAAATTATTGACGATAACGACTCCTAAAGGGTTATTCGTTTTTTGTAGATTACCATTTGGGTTGAGTGTTTCGGCTCCTATTTTTCAGCGTACCATGGCGTCCGTGTTCCAAGGACTAGAGGGAGTATTTTATTATATGGATGATGTGCTAATTACAGGGATGACACCTGAACAGCATAACCAACGGTTGGAGGAGGTTTTTAAGAGAATTCATAATAAAGGCTTGAGAGCCAGTAAGATGAAAAGCATTTTGGGCATAATGGAGGTAGAATATTTAGGCCATCAAATAAATGGGATTGAGGTGAAGCCAATACAAAAAAATTTGAATAATATATTAAGTTTGAAGCAGCCTAATGGTAATGCTGAGGTGCAGTCATTTTGGGTATGGTAAATTACTACCATCGTTTTATTGAGGATTTTGCGAAGGTAGCAGCCTCGTTGTATGAGTTATTAAAAATGGGTATTCATTTTGAGTGGAAATTGAAACAGCAAGAGGCATTTGAAATTTTAAAGGGAAAGATTGGGGAAGAGCCAATTTTAGTATGTTTCAACAATTATTTGGAAATCGTATTAGCGGTTGATGCATCTAACACGGGTGTTGGAGGAGCATTATTACATTTAATTGATGGTATGGAAAGACCCATCCTGTTTTTCTCGCGAGTTTTTCGGGATGTAGAAACGAGATATTCTGTGATTGAACAGGAGGTCTTGGCAGTGATTTTCGGTTTGACTAAATGCCGTGAATATTTGATTGGTAAAAGATTTGTAATTTTTACCGATCACAAACCGTTAATTCACTTATTCCGAAAGGATAACAGGGAGTTAATGTTATCTCCCTGCCTGCAGCGTTGGTTATTACTAGTGGGTAGTTTTAACCTAGAGATTAGATATCGTCGAGGCAAGGAGAATCATTTGCCTGATATTTTGTCTAGGTTAGGTTCGCTGTGCAGATCCCGAAATAAGTGATAGGATAGGTATTGATAGAGAGAAGGCTTTAGTGCGTACTCTGTCATATATTTTAAAGGGAGGTTCTACCAATTGGGAGGATCTGAAAACAAATACTGTAAACGACAAAGATTTAAGTCAGATAAAATTGAGTTTAACAGGAGAAAAGCCTTGGAAAAACAAATATGATTCCTATAAAAAAATACAAAAGGAATTGTCAATTGTTGATGATTGTATTATGAGGGGAAACAGGGCTGTAATTCCGTATAAATTACGGAGTAGAATTATGAATTTATTGCATGCCGGACATCAAGGTCGGGACAAGATGAAATATTGGGCTAGAGAATATGTATGGTGGCCTGGTAGGGGCAATGATATTGAACGGATTACCAGGAAATGCGTTCCGTGTAATACCTGTGCCCCTATGCCCCGTAAAGAAGTAGGGCAAGTTTGGCCCAGATCAAATAAACCTTGGGAACGTATCCACATTGATTTCTTTGATCTTGATAAAAAAACATATTTTTTAGTGGTAGATTCGTATTCTAAGTGGATAGAATATGCAGAAGTACATGGATATTCCACAAAAATTGTTGTTAAAAAATTAAGAGAATTATATGTCAGGTTCGGTTTTCCCGACACGATAGTGTCTGATGGGGGTCCCGCCTTCATCAGTGAGGATTTTAAACAGTTTTATGTTGAGTCACAGACAAAACACATTCTTCCTTCACCATATCATCCCAGCTCGAATGAACAAGCTGAGAGGATGGTAGCAATTGTTAAAAATTGGATTAAGAAGGCTGGTAATCGTAAGGATGATGCTTACATGTCTCAGTTATATTATCTTAATTCTTGCAATCGAGAAGGGATCACGCCGGTAGAGTTATTTTTAGGTAGGCCAACACGGGGTCCTTTAGATTTCTTAAAACCAAAAAGGAAGATTATTACCTCAGGGGAAGTAAAATTAGGGGTAAAGTTTTCAGTGGGCCAGAAGGTTTGGACCAGATTGTTTGACAATCGGGGAAAAAAATGGGAAAGAGGTCGGGTAATAGTAAACCGGAGTTCGAAATTAAGTGAAATTTTGTTAATAACCGGGGTTACTGTGATCCGTCATCGCGATCACATGAAATCGGGGTAAAATAAGTGATATACTCTCACATGAAATTGGGGTAAAATAAGTGATATACTCTCACATGAAATTGGGGTAAAATAGGTGATATACTCTCACATGAAATTGGGGTAAAATAAGTGATATACTCGATTTTTTTTTGTTTTAATTTTTCTTAAAAGTACTAATTAAATGGTTTATATCGTGTCAGGGTTCAGTATATTGTGCCATATATTTTTTTATGTTGTTCAATTGATACAAGTTTTTGTGGTCAATTTTGGTCCAATTTTATAGGTCAGTTCAGACAGGTTGATGTAAAAGTTTATGTTTGGATATTGTTTGACTTATAACAATTTTCTTAACATTGGAATAGATAATTTATGTTTGGTATTGATTGATTTATAAAAACTTAAAAATAAGGAATAAACAAGAACTTAGTAGGATATGTTTTTATTTCGTATCAGAGGGTAATATGGATAATGATTTACATGGTAATAGTATGATAAAGTAATTTTAATATTACGGCTGTCAGAGATAAATAAAGAGTTGAATGCGGTGATTAGCTTATGGTGAGAAAGAGATAAAAACATTTTCTTGTATGTTTTTATGTAATGGAGAATAAGGGTTATAAAAAACATGCTTATTTTTGGTTTATGTTTTATGTATGGTAGTATAGAAAGAAAAGTATTACGGCTGTGGTACATAAATAAAACTTAAAGGAAAAAGTGGAATGAATGGTAAAATGTTTACTGTAAAAGGCCGATAAAAAAGTTATTTTTGTGTACGTTTTTATGTGTTATAAGATGAGAAATAATGATTTTCTCGTGGTTGGCACGTGCGGTATGTTTGATTTTTTTTAAAATTTTTTTTTCCCTCGTTTTTTCCCCCCTAGTTTATATTATAATGGTCCATGTATTCTCGGCCAGGCCATAAAAGGGAATGTGAAATGTTGTTGTTAAAATAAAATGAAAAGGGAAAGATGGTAGTATGATGCCTGGTTGAGGTTGTAATTTAAAATTTTTTTTATAAAATGTAATTAATAAAAGTTTAATTTTTTTTTAAGTTCCCCAAATTTGTAATTTGAAAATTGTATTTAAAAAAAACCAGTTTAATTATTTATTTTTTTAAATTCCCCAAAATTGTAATTTGAAAATTATATAAAAAAAAATTTGTACTTATTTTATTCCGTCTCCAATCACGAAAAAAAAAAATTTTCGCGTAGTTTCAAGTATCCAAATTAACAGACCACAATCCCCAATGACCATCGATACCCCTGATGATCCATAATGACATACATAGGACGTATATGTAAACAAATGAAGATCAACCCTTTGCACGCTATGAATATGATAAGATGAGGAACTCGTATTAACAGATAACAGTCGTAACAAGTATATGATATCCCTATAGCAAACCTTTGTACCATGAATATTCAGTATTCTATTGATGTAATGAGAATTCATAGTACTATCCTAACAAGTTATATGATGGTGTCCAGTTTACATTTGGAGGACCATAAATATTCAGTATTCTAGGAATGTTTTTAATAATCAAGAGGCATAGTAAAAAAAAATATTGTATTTGCATAACATCATCTATTGTATATATTAAATATGATATATATATTTTTTTAATGTGTAGGCATGCCATTGGCCCATAAAGGGGTGGCATGTCGTAAATTATAATATATATTTTTTTATATATTTGAAATGCCAATCATTTCAACTTGGCTTTTAATAATATTTTCTTTACCAAGAATCATTATTATTTTTTTTGTAAAAAAGTAATGGAAATTTTTTTATTTTTGAAATTATTGTCTGAAATAATTCGTTTATTATAAATAATTGATTATTTAAAAAATCATGTTAATAAAATATTATAGTAAAAATATCGTGTTGTTACAAATTAACGTCTTGAGTTAGTTCCCTTAAATGGATTTCAAGTAAGGTTTTATTTTTCTCGTAGATAATTTTTTTTCAGTGGATTTCAAGTAAGGTTTTGTTTTTTCTCGTAGATAATATTTTTTCAAATAGATATATTTCATTTATTTGTTATAAAATATCTATAAATAATCAAAAAGGGTGTAACAAAATGCCAGAAAAATATCCTAAAAGAAAATATTTAAAAAAAAATTGATATTTTTTTTAAATTATAAAATGATGTGAAGTTTTATTTTGTTCCTCTGTTTACATTTTCGTTCGAATAAAGAAAATTTTCTTTGCAGCCCGATATATAAACCAACATATTTTTATTTTAAAATATAATATTTTTATAACTTTTATATAATAATATGTTGTGATGATTTAATGAAACATATTGACCATATTTTTCAGTTTTATAAGCATTATTGAGATTTCTTTTATTTCTTTTGTTGTACATTTGTAAAGATTATAATTATATATGCATGTGTTTAAATTACTTTTATTAAAATAAAATTTTTATTACTTTTATTAAAATAAATTTTTTTTTAATTTTAAAAAATTGATTACTTTTATAAATTATGTATCAGGATGACATTATTTTCACCCCATCAGACAGTTTATCCTTCTTGGATGATTCCACAAATTTCTTTGAATTTTCACTATTGAAAAGTCAATCTCAATTTGGTGAAGATCTTCAGGTAAATTTATATTTCTGTTAGCTATGTTATAAAATCATATAAATGATAATTTTTTAAAGATATTAGATGAAAATTTGATCCCGTTGAAATCTAGCAATGATCTTTGCAAAAAAATATTTGTGGAAACACCGAAGAAAGGGCATAGGAAATGCTCTGTGTAATAGAATATATTGCATAAGTACATCAACAAGTAATTTTATTTTAATATATAAAAGACGTAAAATTATTAGGCCGAAAATTTGTAACGAACGATGATTATAATTAATATATTTTTTTTACCTTGTTTAACCTTCGTTTTTAAGTAATAAGATTAGTATTGTAAAAAAGCTGAGCCAAACCAACTTAGCCCTAAACTCAGTCAGTTTTTGAGTCGAAATCGACTCAGACTCAAGTCGGCTCAGTAGTTGGCTCAAGCCGACTTTTGAGCAGAAATTTATTTATTTGTGAATAAGAATTTTAATATTCTAATTATGTAGAAATAGTGTGCCATCTCTATTTTGAGGGAAAAAATTTAAGCTAGCTCGATGAGCAACATGAGTGAGCTAGCTAAATTTGTTCCATAACTTTTAGATGGCACTATACCCCTGGCCCGAACCCTATTTTTTAAAAATTCTTGTTAGAAGCCAGGCGCTATTATCCTTTATAGAATATATTTTTTATTTTAAATATGGATATAACAAAATTTTAGAGAATATTTCATCATATATTTTTATTATTTAAAATAAATTTCAAAATGTAGATATTTTATACAGATTATAATATTAAAAATTTTTACTGTATAAAAACTCTAAAAAAAAAGTAATTTAACAATTACATAAAATATAAGTGATTCTTATGCAAATAATGATAAAAATAAAACGATATTTTCAAATATAAATACACAGCAGTACTTTGTATTTGACCGGCCAAATACGAAAATTCAAATAAATGTTTTTTTAAGTCAATATTAACTTTATTTTGAATATAATAGTAGAATGAATCGATATTATCAATTTTTTAAATTCATTTAACTAACGTTTATCTCTCAGTAGTGTTCTGATTCATATTCAATATTATCATTTTCTTTAATATTTTTAATCGATTTTCCTAATGTCAAGATCTTCAATCGATTTCTATTTTTGTAAGAATATCCCAAATCAACCTATTTCTTTCAAAAAAAAACTAGGAATTGGTAGTCTCTTAATTGGGCATGGTTGGCAAACGGAATTGATTATTTCTTACGGAAATTACTGATTACCATATAACTATTAAACATGTCGTTTATACTTCTGAAATTAATTATAAAAATAATTTAGTCACCACCACCTTCGCCTAAAAATAAAACATTATGATGACATGTATTTATATCATTTTTCTTTTTATAAACATATTTTTAAGCTCCGTGAAGTTGGCCGAACATTTGGAAGCACTAACGATGAATCATATGTCATTTTTTAGTGCTTCAATCCGTATAGTAGTCGAATTTAAGGAAAAAAAGTTATAGGCAAAAATAAAAATTTGTGCCAACTTCACGCTTAAAAGTTGATTGAAAGCACTAACGATAAAACTTATATCATTCCTTAGTGCTTAGTTAGTAGAGGTTAGTGCTTCAATCACTTTTGTAGCCGTTTTTAAGAATAAAAAGTTATTAACGAAAAAAACAAAAATAAACAAATATTGGCGATGTGCCAAAACAAAAACTAGAGTAGTACTAAACATCCGGTTTTCGCCATTATTTAGGGGTTAATTAATGTATTTAAATTCCGTTATTAATTTGGTTAACCGCCATATGGAAAAAAAGTTATAAGCTAAATAAAAATTATGACGTCATGATTTAAGCGTGAAGTTGGCCCAAGTTTTGGAAGCACTAACGATGACACTTATATCAGTGCTTCGTTAGTAGAGGTTAGTGCTTCAATCACTTTTATAGCCGAATTTAAGAATAATAAGTTATTAAAAAACAAAAATAAACAAATATTGGCGACGTGCCAAAAGAAAAACTAGAGTAGTACTAAACATCCGGTTTTCGCCATTATTTAGTGCTTAATTAATATATTTAATTCCGTTATTTTAACCGCCATATGGATAAAAAGTTTATAGCTAAATAAAAATTATGACGTCACGATTTAAGCGTGAAGTTGGCCGAACTTTTGGAAGCACTAAAGATGAAACTTATATCATTCTTTAGTGCTTCGTTAGTAGAGGTTAGTGCTTCAATCACTTTTGTTGCCGAATTTAAGAATAAAAATAAACAAATATTGGCGACGTGCCAAAACAAAAACTAAAGTAGTACTAAACATCAGGTTTTCGCCATTATTTAGGGCTTAATTAATGTATTTAAATTCCATTATTAATTTGGATAACCGTCGTATGAAAAAATCGTAATACGCTAAAAAAATATTTAGAGGTCAAATTTTGGCCAGAAAATAATGAAAGCATTAACGATGAAATTTATATCCTTTTTTAGGGCTTCTTTAGTAGAGGTTAGTGCTTCAATTACTTTTGTAGCCGAATTTAAGAATAAAAAGTTATTTGCGAAAAAAACAAATAATGGTGACGTGCCAAAAAAAAAACTATAGTAGTATTAAACATCCGGTTTTTGCCATTATTTATTGCTTAATTAGCAAATTTGAATTCCGTAATAAATTTGCTTAACCGTCTTTATAAAAAATTATAAACGCTAAAGAAATATTTAGAGGTCAAATTTTGGCCAGAAAATTATGAAAGCATTAACGATGAAATTTATATCCTTCTTTAGGGCTTCCTTAGTAGAGGTTAGTGTTTCAATCACTTTTCTAGCCGAATTTAAGAATAAAAAGATTTTTGCGAAAAAAATATAAATAAACAAATAATGGCGACGTGCCAAAACAAAAATTATAGTAGTAATAAACATCCGGTTTTGCCATTATTTAGTGCTCAATTAGTAAATTCGAATTCCATAATTAATTTGGTTAACAGTCTTTATTACAAAAAATTGTAATACGTTAAATAAATGTTTAGAGGTCAAATTTTGGTCAAAAAATTATGAAAGCACTAACGATGAAATTTATATCCTTCTAGAGGTTAGTGCTTCAATCTTTTTTGTAGCCGAATTTAAGAATAAAAAGTTATTTGCGAAAAAAACAAAAATAAACAAATAATGGCGATGTGCCAAAACAAAAACTATAGTAGTACTAAACATCCGGTTTTGCCATTATTAGTGCTCAATTAGTAAATTTGATTCCATAATTAATTTGGTTAACCGTCTTTATAAAAAATTGTAATACGTTAAAGAAATGTTTAGGAGGTCTTATTATGGCCAGAAAATTATGAAAGCACTAACAATGAAATTTATATAATTCTTTAGAGCTTCCTTAGTAGAGGTTAGTGCTTCAATCAGTTTAATAGCCTAAAAAAAATAAAAAAGTTATTAACAAAATAAACAAAAAATCTATCAGCGACAAACATTTTATTTTCACCATTATTTAGTACTTATTTTGTAAAATTTAAACTCTAATTAGTTTGATTAAAAACCCCAAGTAATTAAAAAATGCATATTGTCTTTTTGCACTTTAACTATCAATTGTTTCTGTAGATCATCTGCCATATTTGAGTAATATAATGTTTCAGATGCTTATATATATTATGGTTCCCAAAATACATGAATAGCTATAACCAAGTCACAAAATATTATTTCCACTACTGCCTTAATGGGTCCATTGAACCACAATCTTGTGTAATAATTATATAATTTTTATTATTTTATTGTAACAACTACATTTTTTCTCCAGAATCTATTATTCTGAGGTGTCATTGAATGATATGGTTAAAAACATTCTCAGAAATTTTTTATTCTTAATTCAAATTGCTCTTTTTACATAGTTTTTAATGAATAAGAATAAATATATAGAATAACTTAAATGTGATGTGGTCTTTTTATTGAATAATATATTTAATAATATGGTTAAACAAGTGATCTTTTTATTGAATAATATGGTTATACAAAAGAAAATTAAATGAATGGTTTTTTTTCATCTGTGTATATATCAAAAATAATCATTCTTTATATATCTCGAAAATCAATTGTTTCCAATCACGTTATATAATTAACAACCTTTAATATATTATTACAATCTAAATATATCTTCTTTTCGCCTTAAGTGAAACATTTGTCAAAAAGTAATATTAAATATAAATGTAATTGAAAACACTACTTTAAATACATAATATAAGTTGTATCATACAACAGTTTTATTTTGTTCGAAGAATTTACGCTTATATTTATTTCTATCATAAATTTTAGTTATATTAAGATCACAATATTATAAAGTACCCGTCGAACCGTGCTCAGACCTAATATTTTTTTAAGAAGGGCCGGGTAGGGTTGGGCTTATAAATTTTTTAAATATATCTAAATTTATCAATTATATATTGAATTTTTTATGTAAAATAAAAATATTTTATTTTATTTATAGAAACTAGACAACATATAACATATGTCTTTTATTTTGAGTAATTTTAAAAATTATTTTCTATATTTAAATAAATTCAGGAATGACCGGGCCGGGTCGGTAAATTTTTTTAAAAAAATTTCTGGTTCGGGCCGGGCCGGCAAAATTTTTTTAAAAAAATTTCGGACTGGGCCGGGCTTGAAAAATTAGGCCCGATGCAGATAACTAATACTTATGCAGGAATTCTGAGAGTTCCTGATTCGATAAATTATTGCCATATTAATCCTTCACATTTTCTGGCACCTTTCTCGACGCCGAAAAAAATTTTAGACCAAAACATTAAAAAATTATATTCGATTCATAAATTTGACGTTCGTCTTTATTAAAGTTTTATTAAAAATTTTTTTAAAAAATTATATCAAAATCAAAATGTTTTTTACAATATTGATGGAAAGTTATTTAACTATATAAGAATGTTTCACATTATGGAAATGTATTACATACTATAAAAATTTACAAGTAATCAAAAATTTTTTGAGTAATATAAAAAATTAACAACAGAATTTCCCACATTTGATTAATAAATCAACACTCAGCTGTAAACCATATAATAAATAGATGCCTAACAGCTGCACACATTACAAACAATCTTGAACCATTAAATTTATTTCAAGTAGATGGTTTAAGACCTGATGGTATGACAACCATAATTGGGACTACACGTGTGTCTCATCATTCCCTTCAAACATAAATTTCAATTTAATAACACAGGCAGAAATTAAAAAGACAAACAAATACAAAAATTTTAAAAACTTCATATTCACTCCAGTAGTGACTTCTACTAACGGGCATTTTTCGCCTTCCACATTTATGTTTTTAAAAAATCTGCGTAATAAAATACGACTTTTCACAAATGAACCCAGAGAATTTCTTTTTATTCGACAAAAAATTCAAATAGAAATTTTTAGACACAATTATTGTTCTTTTTTGGGGACTCAATTATAGAATTTTATTTTTAATTATATATTTATAAATTTATAAATTATAATTTTTTAATTAGGTTTTATTACATATTTTATAATTTTATATATTTTCATAATCCTTAGTGTATTACAATTTTTTATAAAGACGGTTAACCAAATTAATTACGGAATTCAAATTTACTAATTGAGCACTAAATAATGGCGAAAACCGGATGTTTGGTATTACTATAGTTTTTGCGTTGGCACGTCGCCATTATTTGTTTATTTTTGTTTTTTTCGCAAATAACTTTTTATTCTTAAATTCGGCTACAAAGGTGATTAAAGAATTAACCTCTACTAAGGAAGCCCTAAAGAAGGATATAAATTTCATCGTTATTGCTTTGATAATTTTCTGGCATAATTTGATTTTTAAACATTTCTTTAGCGTATTACAATTTTTACAAAGACGGTTAACCAAATTAATTATGGAATTCAAATTTGCTAATTAAGCACTAAATAATGGCTAAAACCGGATGTTTAGTACTACTCTAGTTTTTATTTTGGCACGTCGCCAATATTTGTTTATTTTTGTTTTTTTCGCCAATAACTTTTTATTCTTAAATTCGGCAAAGTGATTGAAGCACTAACCTCTACTAACGAAGCACTAAAGAATGATATAAGTTTCATCGTTAGTGTTTCCAAAAGTTCGGCCAACTTCACGCTTTAATCGTGACGTCATAATTTTTATTTAGTTAATAACTTTTTTTCCATATGGCGGTTAACTAAATTAATAACGGAATTTAAATACATTAATTAAGCACTAAATAATGGCGAAAACCGGATGTTTAGTACTACTCTAGTTTTTGTTTTGGCACGTCGCCAATATTTGTTTATTTTTGTTCTTTTCGCCAATATATTCTAAAATTCGGCAACAAAAGTGATTGAAGCACTAACCTCTACTAACGAAGCATTAAAGAATGATATAAGTTTCATCGTTAGTGCTTCCAAAAGTTCGGCCAACTTCACGCTTAAATCGTGACGTCATAATTTTTATTTAGCTAATAACTTTTTTTCCATATGGCGGTTAACCAAATTAATTATGGAATTCAAATTTGCTACTAAATAATGGCGAAAACCGGATGTTTAGTACTACTCTAGTTTTTATTTTGGCACGTCGCCAATATTTGTTTATTTTTGTTTTTTTCGCCAATAACTTTTTATTCTTAAATTCGGCAACAAAAGTGATTGAAGCACTAACCTCTACTAACAAAGCACTAAAGAATGATATAAGTTTCATCGTTAATGCTTTCAATCAATTTTTAAGCGTGAAGTTGGCACAAATTTTTATTTTTGCTTATAACTTTTTTTCCTTAAATTCGCCTACTATACAGATTGAAGCACAAATAAGCACTAACGAATACTAAAAAATGACATATGATTCATCGTTAGTGCTTACAAATGTTCGGCCAACTTCACGGAGCTATATTTTTAATATTTTTTTCTTCAGATTTTTTTAGAGTGTTTGACCAGGTCAATTGACCGACTTGCCAACCCTGATTAATTTCATAAATTTTATAAGTTAATACAAAAATTATATAAATGTTATAATTAAAAATTCCTTTTATGAAAAAATTTGATTATGAGGTTACTTTTCTTTGAGATATGAATAATTCATTTAGAATCAAATTTTTATCTATAATAATCTCCTAGGGTTACATTTAAATGTTTTTTACCGGTTGTATCTCTAAAATAGATTAACCTTTTTAAAGTTGAAAAAGATCTTTCATTAGTGAAGATACGAATTGGTAGGGAGGATTGGTGGTGTAGAAACTCGAAACGTTTTCCAAAGCTCTTGACAATGGCCAAAGATTACTTATCCCAACAATCTACGTCCGTAGCCAGTTAACGTATTTTTTCTAAGGCCGGCGCCACTATTACTAAGAAAAGGAATCGAATGTCAGCGACAACTTTGAAACATTGTCTATGTGTGAATTCGTGGGATATTTTAAATTTGCGCGAAGTATATTTTATGTAATTTATTTTATGAATATAAATTTTTATTTTTTATTTATGAAAATAATAAAGATATTGAAAATGTGGCGTATTATATATTTTGTATTTGAAAATTTTTTACTTATAAAATGTAAAAGAGCCTATTTACGATAAATAAATAATTCTAAAGATATCTTATAAATTAAAAATTGTTATTATAATTTCCAAAAAGAAAGGGAGAGGGGTTCATAATAATTTAATTCCTAATTAGTAGCATCTCTTAAGATCTAAATGTTTCAAAATTTTGTCTATGATAATATTTTTAAGCACGAATACTATGCTTTTGGATAAGTCATTCACACAATTACCAAAGAAAAAAAATCAATTTTAAATTATAATTTATAATGAAGCAGTGGTAATTTATTATGATTTATGATTACATATTATAGATATTGATGATAAGTTTTTTATTGATTATATATATAGATATTTATGAATATAATAATTTGTAAGGTTCAATACCTAACAGATATAAGGGGAACATTGTTATTTTAATGATGTAACTTCATATGAATGAATAAGTGACGTCCGAGAATTGCATGTATGTAATTTAAATACACTAATATTACGAATGAATGAAACATATAAATTGGCATATTATGGCAGAATCAACTCGTGATTTAAATAATATGTAAATATATTAAATGTTTGTAAAACTCATAAATTATAAAAAATAGTTCAAAATTTGTTAAAATCATTTCCAAGATCTTAAATCAAATAATTATAATCTTGTGTTTCAAATTTTCCAAATTTGATGTAAAATATCTATAGTAATTATATAAAAGAAATTTAGCAAATTTTAAAATTAGGGAAAATTCATTTATCCGAATGCCGTAAGTTAAAAAATGGGATCATTGCTGAACATGTCCCGTCTTTTCTTATTAACTACCAATCTCCTAAATAGTTTCAAATGATATACTACTCATATTTTATACCCTCAACCCAAGTTAAAAAAAAAGAATAAAATAATAACAGTATCAAAATTTGACGAGACCCTAAGGCTTAGAATATTTTTCTAATATCAAAAACTTTTTGAATGGCTCAAAACAAGTATTTTTATTTCTAGATTTTTATGCGTGAAGTTAAAAAGTAATGAAATTAGAAATTACTTAATTAACCCAAAAGTTTTAAAACATCTTTCCAATATCAAATTTATATAAATAAACTTAAAACAAAGATCTAAAATAAAATTTTTCGTCGTCGAATAAATTATAATGGCAGTGACACCATATTAATGCTCCAAAGGTTTAACAAAATCTTTATAATATCAGAAACTTTTTAATGGGTTCTAACATAAAGAAATAGTTTTTTTTATCATTTTACATTTCACACATGGAGTTTAGAAAAATGGCACTATAAATTTATTTATAAACATAAAAGTTTTGGACATCTTTTCAATATTAAAAACTATTAACTAGGATAAAAACAAAGTTTTATAAAATTTTCATAATTTTTTCCTCGTTAACTAAATTATAATAACAGTGATAATTACTAAACCCAAAAGTTTTAGAACATTTTTTGGCATTAAAATTTTAACTAGGCTTAAGACAAAATTTTAATTTTTTTTTATAATTTTGTTCCTCGTGGTGAAATATAGTGGAAGTGCCAATTTATTACTATATTCAAAAGTTTTAGAACATCTCTCTAGTATAAATAACTTTAAACTACGCTTAAAATAAATTTTAAAAAAATTTTAACATTTATTTTTTTCTCCTGGAGTAAAATATAATTGTAGTGGCCATTCATTACTAGACCCAAAGGTTCTTGAACATCTTTCTAATACATAATATTTAAAGGTTTAAAACAACTTAAAAAAATGCATAATTTTTTCCCTCGTGGTAAAATATAGTGGATGTGCTAATTTATTACTAGACCCAAAAGTTTTAGAACATCTCTTTAGTATGAAAAACTTTAAACTACCCTTAAAATAATTTTTTTAAAAATTTTAACATATTTTTTCCTCTTGGAGTAAAATATAATGGCAGTGCCAATTTATTACTAGATTCAGAGGTATTTGAACATCTTTTTAGTATCAAAAACGCTTAATTTAACTTAAAACAACGTTTTAAAAAATTTCTTTCTTTCCTCGAGGAACACAATAAAATGCAGTCCCAATTTATTATTAGACTTGATATTTTAGAACACGTTTTTACCATAAATAAAAAACTTTCATAAAGGCTTTAAACAACATTTTAAAAAAAATCATAAATTTTTTTCCTCGTGGAGTAAAATATAATGATAGTGCCAATTTATTACTAGACCCAAAAGTTTATGGATATCTTTCCAGTATCAAAAACTTTTAACTAGGCTTAAACAAAATTTAAAAAAATTTTCATAATTATTTTTCCCCGTGGGGTAAAATATAATGATAGTGGCGATTTATTACTAACCCAAAAGTTTTAGGACATCTTTCTAATATCAAAAACCATAAACTAGGCCTAAATTTTTTTTTAATTTACACATTTATTGTTTCCTCGTGGAATAATGGCAGTGTCCATTTATTACTAGTCCCAAAGGTTTTAGAACATCATTCTAGTATCTAAAACTTTTAACTAGGCTTAAGATATGTTTTAAAAAAAATTTACAATTTATTTTTTCCTCGTGGAATAAGATATTAAAACAGTGACAATTTATTACTAGAACCAAAGATTTTTCAACATCTTTCTAATATCAAAAACATTGAACCCGGATTAAAACAAACTGGTTTAATTTTCAATATATATTTTTTTGACCGAGTTAGCCAACCCAGCAGGCCAACCCAGCAGGACGACCCAACAAGCAGACCCAGCAAGCAGACCCAGCAGGCCGACCCACCAAGCCGACATGATGGGTCGGCTCATGAGACCTTATGGGTCGGAGGCAAGAAAGGAATAAAGCAAAAAAGGAGGAAATTTTAAATTTAATAAATACCTTAATACCTCAAAGTGAATCCCAGACGAATGAATCATGCTCAAAACCAACATCACTTGATGTAGTTGGATATTTTGACCTAAAGCGCCAAAATATTCTGGATAATGAACTTATAGAAAACTTTATCAAATCTTATAACAACATTTTTTCTTTACATAACGATTTTCCAAAGTTAAAATTACTCTTTATTAAATATAATGTTGTTCTAACATCAAGTGCTCCCGTAGAGCGCTTATTCAGTCTAGGTAAGCTCATTTTTGGAGATAAACGAGCACGTCTCCTAGATAATAACTTTGAAATTAATTTGTTGTTAAAAGCAAATAAACATTTAATAGATTATAATTTTTATGAAAAATAAATTTTTTTTCAATGCAAATATATATTTTTATATTCGATGTAAATATTCAATTTTGCGATATTTTTTTATATAAATAAATTATATATTAATTTAAATAACTGATTATACTTTGTTTATCCTAATTTTTTTTATATTAAATAAATGCATTCAATAAATAAATAAGCTCATATGAAGGATGTATAAAGTAAGTAACTAGTTACTTTTAAAAATAACTGTAACTAATAACTAGTTACTTTTGTAAAAATGTAACTAGTAAGTAACTAGTAACTGAAACTAGTAAGTAACTAGTAACTGTAACTAGTTATGTTTTTGCCAATGTAGCTAGTAACTGTAACTAGTTATGTTTCAAAAGTAACTTTTATATTTATCTATATATTCTAACATTGTTTTTTAAAACTAACTTTGTTTTTTAATAAAAAATATCGGTTTATATAATCAAACCTTTATATCTGTATATTCTAACATTGTTTTTTTTTTAAACTAATTTTGTTTTTTTAATATAGGTATCGGTTTATGTAATCTAACCTATTTATCTGTATATTCTAAAATTGTTTTTTAAAACTAATTTTGTTTTTTTAATAAAAAGTATCGATTTATGTATTCTAACCTACTTATCTGTATAATCTAAAATTGTTTTTAAAACTAATTTTGTTTTTTAATAAAAAGTATCGGTTTATGTAATCAAACCTATTTATCTGTATATTCTAACATTGTTTATTTAAAAATAATTTTTTTAATAAAAAGTATAGGTTTAAGTAATCTTACCTATTTATCTGTATATTCTAACATTGTTTTTTTTAATAAAAAGTATCGGTTTATGTAATCTAACCTATTTATCTGTACATTCTAACATTGTTTTTTGAAACTCACTTTGTTTTTTAATAAAAAATATCGGTTTATATAATAAAACCTTTATATCTGTATATTCTAACATTGTTTTTTTAAAACTAATTTTGTTTTTTTAATAAAAGTATCGGTTTATGTAATCTAACCTATTTATCTGTATATTCTAACATTGTTTTTAAATACTAATTTTGATTTTTTAATACAAAGTATCAGTTTATGTAATTTAACCTAATCATCTATATATTTTAAATTGTTTTTTAATAAAAAGTATCGTTTTATGTAATATAATCTATAGATCTGTATATTCTCTAACATTGTTTTTTAAAACTAACTTTGTTTTTTCATAAAAAGTATCTTTATATAATCAAACCTTTATATCTGTAATTTCTAACATTGTTTTTTTAATAAAAAGTATCGGTTAATGTAATCTAACTTATTTATCTGTACATTCTAACATTGTTTTTAAAAACTAACTTTGTTTTTTATTAAAAAATATCGGTTTATGTAATCTAATCTATTTATCTATATATAATATTGTGTTTTTAATAAATAGTATCCTTTTATGTAATCTAACTTATTTATCTATATATTCTAACATTGTTTTTAAAACTAACTTTGTTTTTTAATAAAAAGTATCGGTTTTTATAATCAAACCTTTATATATGTATATTCTAACATTGTTTTTAAAAACTAATTTTGTTTTTTATTATAAAAAGTATCGGTTTATGTAATCTAACTTATTTATCTGTATATTCTAACATTGTTTTTTAAAACTAATTTTTTTTTTAATAAAAAGTATCGGTTTATGTAATCAAACTTATTTATCTGTATATTCTAACATTGTTTTTTTTAAAAAAAGTATCGATTAATGTAATATAACCTATTTAACTGTATATTCATTGTTTTTAAAATAACTTTTTAAATAAAAAGTATCAGTTTAAATCAAACCTATTTAACTGTATATTTATTATTTCTAAAAGTAACTTTGTTTTTTAATAGAAAATATCGGTTTATGTAATCTAATCTATTTATCTATATATAATATTGTGTTTTTAATATAAAGTATCCTTTTATGTAATCTAACTTATTTATCTATATATTCTAAGATTGTTTTTAAAACTAACATTGTTTTTTAATAAAAAGTATCGGTGTTTATAATCAAACCTTTATATCTGTATATTCTAACATTGTTTTTAAAAACTAATTTTGTTTTTTTTAATAAAAAGTATCGGTTTATGTAATCTAACTTATTTATCTGTATATTCTAACATTGTTTTTTAAAACTAATTTTTTTTTTAATAAAAAGTATCGGTTTGTGTAATCAAACCTATTTATCTGTATATTCTAACATTTTATTTTAGAGTTAATTTTGTTTTTTTAATAAAAGTATCGGTTTATGTTATCTAACCTATTTATCTGTATATTCTAACATTGTTTTTAAATACTAATTTTGATTTTTTAATACAAAGTATCAGTTTATGTAATTTAACCTATTTATCTATATATTTTAAAATGTTTTTTAAAATTAATTTTGTTTTTTTAATAAAAAGTATCGTTTTATGTAATCAAACTTATTTATCTGTATATTCTAACATTGTTTTTTAAAACTAACTTTGTTTTTTAATAAAAAATATCGGTTTATATAATCAAACCTTTAAATCTGTATATTCTAACATTGTTTTTTTAAACTAAATTTGGTTTTTTAATAAAAGTATTGGTTTAAGTAATCAAACCTATTTATCTGTATATTCTAACATTTTATTTTAAAACTAGTTTTGATTCTTTAAAAAGTATCATATGTAATCTAACCTATTTATCTATATATTCTAACATTGATTTTTAAAACTAAGTTTGTTTTTTAATAAAAAATATCAATTATATAATCAAACCTTTATATCTGTATATTCTAACATTGTTTTTTAAAACTAACTTTGTTTTTTAATAAAAAATATCGGTTTATATAATCAAACCTTTAAATCTGTATATTCTAACATTGTTTTTTTTTAAACTAAATTTGGTTTTTTAATAAAAGTATCGGTTTAAGTAATCAAACCTATTTATCTGTATATTCTAACATTTTATTTTTAAACTAGTTTTGATTATTTTAATAAAAAGTATCATATGTAATCTAACCTATTTATCTATATATTATAACATTGTTTTTTAAAACTAACTTTGTTTTTTAATAAAAAATATTGGTTTATATAATCAAACCTTTATATCTATATATTCTAACATTGTTTTTATTAAACTAATTTTGTTTTTTTAATATAGGTATCGGTTTATGTAATCTAACCTATATATCTGTATATTCTAAAATTGTTTTTTTAAACTAATTTTGTTTTTTTAATAAAAACTATCGATTTATGAATTCTAACCTATTTATCTGTATATTCTAAAATTGTTTTTAAAACTAATTTTGTTTTTTAATAAAAAGTATGGTTTATGTAATAAAACCTATTTATCTGTATATTCTAACATTGTTTTTTAAAACTAATTTTTTTAATAAAAAGTATCGGTTTATGTAATCAAACCTATTTATCTGTATATTCTAACATTGTTTTTTAATAAAAGTATCGGTATATGTAATCTAACATATTTATCTGTATATTCTAAAATTGTTTTTAAATAAAAAATGTCGGTTTATTTCATAAAACCTTTATATCTGTATATTCTAACATTGTTTTTTACTAACTTTGTTTTTTAATAAAAAATATCGGTTTATATAATCAAACCTTTAAATCTGTATATTCTAACATTGTTTTTTTTAATATAAGTATCGGTTTATGTAATCTAACCTATTTATCTGTATATTCTAAAATTGTTTTTTAATACTAATTTTGTTTTTTTAATAAAAAGTATCGATTTTTGTATTTAACCTATTTATCTGTATGTTTTAAAATTGTTTTTAAAACTAATTCTGTTTTTTAATAAAAAGTTTCGGTTAATGTAATCATACCTTTTTATCTGTATATTCTAACATTGTCTTTTAAAACTAATTTTTTTAATGAAAAGTATCGGTTTATGTAATCTAACCTATTTATCTGTATATTCTAACATTGTTTTTTAAAACTAACTTGGTTTTTACATAAAAAGTTTTGGTGTTATATTTATCTGTATATTCTAACATTGTTTTTTAAAACTAACTTGGGTTTTTAATAAAAGGTATTGGTGTATGTAATCAAACCTATTTATCTGTATATTCTAACATTGTATTTTAAAACTAACTTTTTTTTTTCATAAAAAGTATCGTTTTATATAATCAAACCTTTAAATCTGTATTTTCTAACATTGTTTTTTTAATAAAAAGTATCGGTTTATGTAATCAAACCTATTTATCTGTATATTCTAACATTGTTTATTTAAAAATAATTTTTTTAATAAAAAGTATAGGTTTAAGTAATCTTACCTATTTATCTGTATATTCTAACATTGTTTTTTTAATAAAAAGTATCGGTTTATGTAATCTAACCTATTTATCTGTACATTCTAACATTGTTTTTTGAAACTCACTTTGTTTTTTAATAAAAAATATCGGTTTATATAATAAAACCTTTATATCTGTATATTCTAACATTGTTTTTTTAAAACTAATTTTGTTTTTTTAATAAAAGTATCGGTTTATGTAATCTAACCTATTTATCTGTATATTCTAACATTGTTTTTAAATACTAATTTTGATTTTTTAATACAAAGTATCAGTTTATGTAATTTAACCTAATCATCTATATATTTTAAATTGTTTTTTAATAAAAAGTATCGTTTTATGTAATATAATCTATAGATCTGTATATTCTCTAACATTGTTTTTTAAAACTAACTTTGTTTTTTCATAAAAAGTATCTTTATATAATCAAACCTTTATATCTGTAATTTCTAACATTGTTTTTTTAATAAAAAGTATCGGTTAATGTAATCTAACTTATTTATCTGTACATTCTAACATTGTTTTTAAAAACTAACTTTGTTTTTTATTAAAAAATATCGGTTTATGTAATCTAATCTATTTATCTATATATAATATTGTGTTTTTAATAAATAGTATCCTTTTATGTAATCTAACTTATTTATCTATATATTCTAACATTGTTTTTAAAACTAACTTTGTTTTTTAATAAAAAGTATCGGTTTTTATAATCAAACCTTTATATATGTATATTCTAACATTGTTTTTAAAAACTAATTTTGTTTTTTATTATAAAAAGTATCGGTTTATGTAATCTAACTTATTTATCTGTATATTCTAACATTGTTTTTTAAAACTAATTTTTTTTTTAATAAAAAGTATCGGTTTATGTAATCAAACTTATTTATCTGTATATTCTAACATTGTTTTTTTTAAAAAAAGTATCGATTAATGTAATATAACCTATTTAACTGTATATTCATTGTTTTTAAAATAACTTTTTAAATAAAAAGTATCAGTTTAAATCAAACCTATTTAACTGTATATTTATTATTTCTAAAAGTAACTTTGTTTTTTAATAGAAAATATCGGTTTATGTAATCTAATCTATTTATCTATATATAATATTGTGTTTTTAATATAAAGTATCCTTTTATGTAATCTAACTTATTTATCTATATATTCTAAAATTGTTTTTAAAACTAACATTGTTTTTTAATAAAAAGTATCGGTGTTTATAATCAAACCTTTATATCTGTATATTCTAACATTGTTTTTAAAAACTAATTTTGTTTTTTTTAATAAAAAGTATCGGTTTATGTAATCTAACTTATTTATCTGTATATTCTAACATTGTTTTTTAAAACTAATTTTTTTTTTAATAAAAAGTATCGGTTTGTGTAATCAAACCTATTTATCTGTATATTCTAACATTTTATTTTAGAGTTAATTTTGTTTTTTTAATAAAAGTATCGGTTTATGTTATCTAACCTATTTATCTGTATATTCTAACATTGTTTTTAAATACTAATTTTGATTTTTTAATACAAAGTATCAGTTTATGTAATTTAACCTATTTATCTATATATTTTAAAATGTTTTTTAAAATTAATTTTGTTTTTTTAATAAAAAGTATCGTTTTATGTAATCAAACTTATTTATCTGTATATTCTAACATTGTTTTTTAAAACTAACTTTGTTTTTTAATAAAAAATATCGGTTTATATAATCAAACCTTTAAATCTGTATATTCTAACATTGTTTTTTTAAACTAAATTTGGTTTTTTAATAAAAGTATTGGTTTAAGTAATCAAACCTATTTATCTGTATATTCTAACATTTTATTTTAAAACTAGTTTTGATTCTTTAAAAAGTATCATATGTAATCTAACCTATTTATCTATATATTCTAACATTGATTTTTAAAACTAAGTTTGTTTTTTAATAAAAAATATCAATTATATAATCAAACCTTTATATCTGTATATTCTAACATTGTTTTTTAAAACTAACTTTGTTTTTTAATAAAAAATATCGGTTTATATAATCAAACCTTTAAATCTGTATATTCTAACATTGTTTTTTTTAAACTAAATTTGGTTTTTTAATAAAAGTATCGGTTTAAGTAATCAAACCTATTTATCTGTATATTCTAACATTTTATTTTTAAACTAGTTTTGATTATTTTAATAAAAAGTATCATATGTAATCTAACCTATTTATCTATATATTATAACATTGTTTTTTAAAACTAACTTTGTTTTTTAATAAAAAATATTGGTTTATATAATCAAACCTTTATATCTATATATTCTAACATTGTTTTTATTAAACTAATTTTGTTTTTTTAATATAGGTATCGGTTTATGTAATCTAACCTATATATCTGTATATTCTAAAATTGTTTTTTTAAACTAATTTTGTTTTTTTAATAAAAACTATCGATTTATGAATTCTAACCTATTTATCTGTATATTCTAAAATTGTTTTTAAAACTAATTTTGTTTTTTAATAAAAAGTATGGTTTATGTAATAAAACCTATTTATCTGTATATTCTAACATTGTTTTTTAAAACTAATTTTTTTAATAAAAAGTATCGGTTTATGTAATCAAACCTATTTATCTGTATATTCTAACATTGTTTTTTAATAAAAGTATCGGTATATGTAATCTAACATATTTATCTGTATATTCTAAAATTGTTTTTAAATAAAAAATGTCGGTTTATTTCATAAAACCTTTATATCTGTATATTCTAACATTGTTTTTTACTAACTTTGTTTTTTAATAAAAAATATCGGTTTATATAATCAAACCTTTAAATCTGTATATTCTAACATTGTTTTTTTTAATATAAGTATCGGTTTATGTAATCTAACCTATTTATCTGTATATTCTAAAATTGTTTTTTAATACTAATTTTGTTTTTTTAATAAAAAGTATCGATTTTTGTATTTAACCTATTTATCTGTATGTTTTAAAATTGTTTTTAAAACTAATTCTGTTTTTTAATAAAAAGTTTCGGTTAATGTAATCATACCTTTTTATCTGTATATTCTAACATTGTCTTTTAAAACTAATTTTTTTAATGAAAAGTATCGGTTTATGTAATCTAACCTATTTATCTGTATATTCTAACATTGTTTTTTAAAACTAACTTGGTTTTTACATAAAAAGTTTTGGTGTTATATTTATCTGTATATTCTAACATTGTTTTTTAAAACTAACTTGGGTTTTTAATAAAAGGTATTGGTGTATGTAATCAAACCTATTTATCTGTATATTCTAACATTGTATTTTAAAACTAACTTTTTTTTTTCATAAAAAGTATCGTTTTATATAATCAAACCTTTAAATCTGTATTTTCTAACATTGTTTTTTTAATAAAAAGTATCGGTTTATGTAATTTAACCTATTTATCTGTATATTCTAACATTGTTATTTAAAACTAACTTTGTTTTTTTATAAAATGTATCGGTGTTTGTAATCAAACCTTTATATATGTATATTCTAACATTGTTTTTTAAAACTTATTTTGTTTTTTTAATAAAAAGTATCGGATCTAACTTATTTATCTGTATATAATAACATTGTTTTTTAAAACTAGTTTTGATTCTTTTAATAAAAGTATCAGTTTATGTAATCTAACCTATTTATCTATATATTCTAACATTGTTTTTTAAAAGTAACTTTGTTTTTTAATAAAAAATATCGGCTTATATATCAAACCTTTATATCTATATATTCTAACATTGTTTTTTTTAAAACTAATTTTGTTTTTTTAATATAGGTATCGGTTTATGTAATCTAACCTATTTATCTGTATATTCTAAAATTGTTTTATAAAACAAATTTTGTTTTTTAAATAAAAGTATCAGTTTATGTAATCTAACCTATTTATCTATATATTCTAACATTGTTTTTTAAAAGTAACTTTGTTTTTTAATAATAAATATCGGCTTATTTAATCAAACCTTTATATCTATATATTCTAACATTGTTTTTTTAAAACTAATTTTGTTTTTTAAATATAGGTATCGGTTTATGTAATCTAACCTATTTATCTGTATATTAATTGTTTTATAAAACTAATTTTGTTTTTTTTAATAAAAGTATCGGTTTATGTAATCTAACCTATTTATCTGTATATTCTAAAATTGTTTTATAAAACTAATTTTGTTTTTTTAATAAAAGTATCGGTTTATGTAATCTAACCTATTTATCTATATATTCTAAAAAAAAATTTTAAAACTAATTTTGTTTTTTTAATAAAAAGTATCGATTTATGTAATCAAACCTATTTATTTGTATATTCTAAAATTGTTTTTTAATACCAATTTTGTTTTTTAATAAAAGGTATCGATTTTTGTATTTAACCTATTTATCTGTATATTCTAAAATTGTTTTTTAATACTAATTTTGTTTTTTTGATAAAAAGTATCGATTTTTGTATTTAACCTATTTATCAGTATATTCTAAAATTGTTTTTAAAACTAATTTTGTTTTTTAATAAAAAGTATCGGTTTATGTAATCAAACCTTTTTATCTGTATATTCTAACATTGTTTTTTTAAAACTAATTTTGTTTTTTTAATAAAAGTATCGGTTTATGTAATCTAACCTAATTATCTGTATATTCTAACATAGTTTTTTAAAACTAATTTTGTTTTTTTAATAAAAAGTATCGGTTTATGTAATCAAACCTATTAATCTGTATATTCTAACATTATATTTAAAAGTAGTTTTGATTTTTTAATAAAAAATATCAATTTATCTAATCTAACCTTATTATCTGTATATTCTAACATTGTTTTTTAAAACTAACTTTTTAATAAAAAATATCGGTTTATATAATCAAACCTTTAAATCTCTATATTCTAACATTGTTTTTTTTAAACTAAATTTGGCTTTTTAATAAAAGTATCGGTTTAAGTAATCAAACCTATTTATCTGTATATTCTAACATTGTCTTTTAAAACTAATTTTTTTATTGAAAAGTATCGGTTTATGTAATCTAACCTATTTATCTGTATATTCTAACATTGTTTTTTAAAACTAACTTGGGTTTTTAATAAAAGGTATTGGTGTATGTAATCAAACCTATTTATCTGTATATTCTAACATTGTATTTTAAAACTAACTTTGTTTTTTCATAAAAAGTGTCGTTATATATAATCAAACCTTTATATCTGTATATTCTAACATTGTTTTTTTAATAAAAAGTATCGGTTTATATAATTTAACCTATTTATCTGTATATTCTAACATTGTTTTTTAAAACTAATTTTTTTTTTAATAAAAAGTATCGGTTTATGTAATCAAACTTATTTATCTGTATATTCTAACATTGTTGTTTTTTTTAAAAGTATCGGTTAATGTAATATAACCTATTTAACTGTATATTCATTATTTTTTAAACTAACTTTTTTAATAAAAATTATCAGTTTAAATCAAACCTATTTAACTGTATATTTATTATTTTTAAAAGTAACTTTGTTTTTTAATAGAAAATATCGGTTTATGTAATCTAATCTATTTATCTATATATAATATTGTGTTTTTAATATAAAGTATCCTTTTATGTAATCTAACTTATTTATCTATATATTCTAAGATTGTTTTTAAAACTAACATTGTTTTTTAATAAAAAGTATCGGTGTTTATAATCAAACCTTTATATCTGTATATTCTAACTTTGTTTTTAAAAACTAATTTTGTTTTTTTTAATAAAAAGTATCGGTTTATGTAATCTAACTTATTTATCTGTATATTCTAACATTGTTTTTTAAAACTAATTTTTTTTTTAATAAAAAGTATCGGTTTGTGTAATCAAACCTATTTATCTGTATATTCTAACATTTTATTTTAGAGCTAATTTTGTTTTTTTAATAAAAGTATCGGTTTATGTAATCTTACCTATTTATCTGTATATTCTAACATTGTTTTTAAATACTAATTTTGATTTTTTAATACAAAGTATCAGTTTAAGTAATTTAACCTATTTATCTATATATTTTAAATTGTTTTTTAAAACTAATTTTGTTTTTTTAATAAAAAGTATCGATTTTTGTATTTAAACTATTTATCTGTATATTTTAAAATTGTTTTTAAAACTAATTTTGTTTTTTAATAAAAAGTTTCGGTTAATGTAATCAAATCTTTTTATCTGTATATTCTAACATTGTCTTTTAAAACTAATTTTTTTAATGAAAAGTATCGGTTTATGTAATCTAACCTATTTATCTGTATATTCTAACATTGTTTTTTAAAACTAACTTGGTTTTTTAATAAAAAGTATTAGTGTACTATTTATCTGTATATTCTAACATTGTTTTTTAAAACTAACTTGGGTTTTTAATATAAGGTATTGGTGTATGTAATCAAACCTATTTATCTGTATATTCTAACATTGTATTTTAAAACTAACTTTGTTTTTTCATAAAAAGTATCGTTTTATATAATCAAACCTTTATATCTGTATATTCTAACATTGTTTTTTTATTAAAAATATTGGTTTATGTAATTTAACCTATTTATCTGTTTATTCTAACATTGTTTTTTAAAACTAACTTTTTTTTTTCATAAAATGTATCGGTGTTTGTAATCAAACCTTTATATCTGTATATTCTAACATTGTTTTTTAAAACTTATTTTGTTTTTTTATTAAAAAGTATCGGTTTATGTAATTTAACCTATTTATCTGTGTATTCTAAACTAATTTTGTTTTAATAATAAAAGTATCGGTTTATGTAATCTAACCTATTTATCTATATATTCTAAAATTGTTTTTAAAACTATTTATTTTTTTTTAACAAAAGGTATGGTTTATGTAATAAAACCTATTTATCTGTATATTCTAACATTGTTTTTTAAAACTAATTTTTTAAATAAAAAGTATCGGTTTATGTAATCAAACCTATTTATCTGTATATTCTATATGGAAAAAAAGTTATTAGCTAAATAAAAATTAGTCACGATTTAAGCGTGAAGTTGTTAGAACTTTTGGAAGTACTAACGATGAAACTTATATTATTCTTTAGTGCTTCGTTAGTAGAGGTAATTTAAGAATAAAAAGTTATTGGCGAAAAAAACAAAAATAAACAAATATTGGCGATGTGCTAAAACAAAAACTAGAGTAGTACTAAACATCCGGTTTTCGCCATTATTTAGTCCTTAATTAATGTATTTAAATTCCGTTATTAATTTGGATAACCGTCCTATGAAAAAATAGTAATACGGAAAGAAATATTTAGAGGTCAAATTTTGGCCAGAAAATTATGAAAGCACTAACGATGAAATTTATATCCTTCTTTAGCGCTTCCTTAGTAGAGATTAGTGCTTTAATTACTTTTGTAGCTGAATTTAAGAATAAAAAGTTATTTGCGAAAAAAACAAATAATGGCGACGTGCCAAAACAAAAACTAGAGTAGTACTAAACATCCGGTTTTGCCATTATTTAGTGCTCAATTATTAAATTTGAATTCCATAATTAATTTGGTTAACCGTCTTTATAAAAAATTCTAATACGTTAAAGAAATGTTTAGGAGGTCAAATTTTGGCCAGAAAATTATGTAAGCACTAACAATGAGATTTATATAATTCTTTAGAGCTTCCTTAGTAGAGGTTGGTGCTTCAATCAGTTTAATAGCCTAATTTAAAATAAAAAAGTTATTAACAAAATAAACAAAAAATTTATCAGCGACAAACATTTTATTTTCACCATTATTTAGTACTTATTTTGTAAAATTTAAACTTTAATTAGTTTGATTAAAAACCCCAAGTAATTAAAAAATGCATATTGTCTTTTTGCACTTAACCTATCAATTGTTTCCGAAGATCATCTGCCATATTTGAGTAATATAATGTTTCAGTAGCTTATATATATTAAGGTTCCGAAAATACATGAATAGCTATAACCAAGTCACAAAATATTATTTCCACTACTGCCTTAATGGGTCCATTGAACCCCATTCTTGTGTAATAATTATATAATTTTTATTATTTTATTGTAACAACTACATTTTTTCTCCAGCATCTATTATTCTGAGGTATCATTGAATGATATGATTAAAAATCTTCTCAGAAATTTTTTATTCTTAATTCAAATTGTTCTTTTTACATAGTTTTATTTTATTCAAAAAAATTACGCATATATTTATTTCTATCATAAATTTTAGTTATATTAAGATCACAATATTATAAAGTACCCGTCGAACCGTGCTCAGACGTAATTTTTTTTAAATAAATCGGGTTCGGGCCTAATATTTTTAAAAAAAGGGCCGGGTAGGGTTGGGCCTATAAATTTTTTTAAATATATCTAAATTTATCAATTATATATTAAATTTTTTATGTAAAATAAAAATATTTGATTTTATTTATAGAAACTAGACAACATATAACATATGTCTTTTATTTTGAGTAATTTTAAAAATTATTTTCTATATTTAAATAAATACGGGCATGACCGGGCCGGATCGGTAAATTTTTTTAACAAAATTTCTGGTTCGGGCCGGGCCGGCAAAACTTTTTTTAAAAAATTTCGGACCGGGCCGGGCTTGAAAAATTAGGCCCGATGCAGATAACTAATACTTATACAGGAATTCTGAGAGTTCCTGACTCGATAAATTACTGCCATATTAATCCTTCAATATTCTGACACCTTTCTTGACGCCTAAGAAAATTTTAGACCAAAACATTAAAAAATTATATTCGATTCATAAATTTGACGTTCGTCTTTATTAAAGTTTTATTAAAAATTTTTTTAAAAAATTATATCAAAATCAAAATGTTTTTTACAATAATTATGGAAAGTTATTTAACTATATAAGAATGTTTCACATTATGGAAATGTGTTACTTACTATAAAAATTTACAAGTAATCAAAATTTTTTTGAGTAATATAAAAAATTAACCACAGAATTTCCCACATGTGATTAATAAATCAACACTCAGCTGTAAACCATATAATAAATAGATGCCTAACAGCTGCACACATTACAAACAATTGAACCATCAAATTTATCTCAAGTAGATGGTTTAAGACCTGATAGTATGACAACCATACCTTGGGCCCTCGGCAAATCACTCATTGGGACTACACGTGTGTCTCATCATTCCTTTAAACATAAATTTCAATTTAATAACACAGGCAGAAATTAAAAAGACTAATAAATACAAAAATTTTAAAAACTTCATATTCACTCCAGTAGTGACTTCTACTAAAGGGTATTTTTCGCCTTCAACATTTATGTTTTTAAAAAATCTGCGTAATAAAATACGACTTTTCACAAATGAACCCTGAGAATTTCTTTTTATTCGATAAAAAATTCAAATAGAAATTTTTCACAATTATGGTTCCTTTTTGGGGACTCAATTATAGAATTTTATTTTAAATTATATAATTATTAATATATAAATTATAATTTTTTAATTAGGTTTTATTACATATTTTATAAATTTTCATAATCCTTAGTGTATTACAATTTTTAAAAAGACGGTTAACCAAATTAATTACGGAATTCAAATTTACTAACTGAGCACTAAATAATGGCAAAAACCGGATGTTTGTTATTACTATAGTTTTTGTTTTGGCACGTCGCCATTATTCGCTTTTTTCGCAAATAACTTTTTATTCTTAAATTCGGCTACAAAAGTAATTAAACCACTAACCTCTACTAAGGAAGCCCTAAAGAAGGATATAAATTTCATCGTTATTGCTTTAATAATTTTCTGGTATAAGTTGATCTTTAAACATTTCTTTAGCGTATTATAATTTTTACAAAGACGGTTAACCAAATAATTATGGAATTCAAATTTGCTAATTAAGCACTAAATAATGGCGAAAACCGGATGTTTAGTACTACTCTAGTTTTTGTTTTGGCACGTCGCCATAATTTGTTTTTTCGCAAATAACTTTTTATTCTTAAATTTGGCTACAAAAGTAATTGAAGCACTAACCTCTACTAAGGAAGCCCTAAAGAAGGATATAATTTCATCGTTAGTGCTTTCATAATTTTCTGGCCAAAATTTGACCTCTAAATATTTCGTTAGCGTATTACGGTTTTTTCATAGGACGGTTATCCAAAATAATAACGGAATTTAAATACATTAATTAAGCACTAAATAATGGCAAAAACCGGATGTTTAGTACTACTCTAGTTTTTGTTTTGTCACGTCGCCAATATTTGTTTATTTTTGTTTTTTTCGCCAATAACTTCTTGTTCTTAAATTCGGCAAGTGATTGAAGCACTAATCTCTACTAAAGAAAGCACTAAAGAATGATATAAGTTTTATCGTTGGTGCTTTCAATCAACTTTTAAGCGTGAAGTTGGCACAAATTTTTATTTTTGCCTGTAACTTTTTTCCTTAAATTCGGCTACTATACGGATTGTAGCACTAATAAGCACTAACGAGGCATTAAAAAATGACCTATGATTCATCGTTAGTGCTTCCAAATGTTCGGCCAACTTAAGGAGCTCTTTTCATAATATAAAATCTTTTGATATTTCACCTATGTTTTTGTTTAAGGCAAAAGAAAGAAAATTACTATGATAAAATGATTATATCACAAGGAAAACAATATCTGGTTAAAATAAGCCCAAATTATATGAAAATCAGGTGTCAATTTTTTAAAAGGGTGATGATCCATTTTTCAAAGTTAGTGCTTATTTCGAAAAAGGGGGTGCTGTGCTTTGGCATTCAAGGCACTTAGCTAGCGATCCCCCTTGTTACGCAACTTTGATTAAAAGAATATATGTTGCGTTATTCCTTTATCTTAATTTTTGTTTTTTGCATTTGAACTTTTATTATTTTGTTATAATCTAATTTTATTTTATAAACGGCGTAACCTTACTTTTTTATATATTATTTTACTTTTTTGTATTTCGTTTTATATTCTAATTTATATGTTAGAAAATGTATAAATACCTTAACAAAAGAAAAAGAAATTAGTTAATAAAATATATTTTTACTGACTCGAACCTCGCGCTATATCGTCTCCATCCTTATTCTTTGCATGGTGCCCCTTGGGTGGTGGACTAGAAAAAGATGACTACCTATTGTGACGACTATCTAACCTATAGAGACTGCTTTACCTATTGAAATGACTACCTTATCTATTGATATGACTACCTATTGTGTATCTAATCTATGACGATTGCTTAATCCATTGAGATGACTCTATTTATATGACTACCTATTGTGACGATTGCTTAATCCATTGTGATGACTCTATTTATATGACTACCTATTGTGTTGATTGCTTAACCTATGGAGATGACTACCTATTATGACTCTACCTTGTGCTTAACCTATGGAGATGACTACCTATTATGACTACCTTATCTATTGTGATGTTATGACTACCTTATCTATTGTGACTACCTAAACTACTGAGATGACCAAGAATCAAACCTTAGTACGTTCTTTCATGCAAAAAGCTTCTTTCTTTATGGTGTCCCGGCTCTGGATGTTGGACTGGAATATAATAGCCAGCACCTAACCTAATGTGACAACCTAGGAAGAACTGATATGGAAGTTGAACGATAGGTTATGAATTCTATTTGTGAGACCAATGATGGTTACTTATTATTCTAATCCACGTAAGAAGTATTATAAATTAAAATTTTATGCCAGGATAAAGGCATGTTATAAATTTTTAAAATTACTAAAATGTAAAATCTTAATGGATAATATTGATATTTTTTGATTTCTTGAATGATGACGAATTGTTGTTAATTAACAAAACCTAAAGATGAATTCTTAGATATAATTAAAAATAAACCATTAAAAATCCTAAACAAGAAGATAAAACTTAATTTTAAATATGTTAAAATGTAATTAAAACATATGAATTAAAAGGGATTGATTTAAATAACCCTTAAAGTAATACTTAAAATGATAAAAATGTTTTTGAAATAAAGCTTTTGAAGACAAAAGGTTATGTAAAAATTAAACATCATTATTTTAGAAAAATATTGTGTGAAATTTAAATTTTTTTAAGAGAGGGAAATGTGCATAATATTTGCATATTTTAACCTCGGAGATTGAAAATAAATAAAAATAAATTAAATATTAAAACGCTACTAATTAAATATTAAAACGCTACTAATTAAATATATAAAACGCATAAAACGCTAAAAGTATAAAACGTTATGATTAACTTAATACCTGAAAAATAATATAATAATCATTATAATTTATCATTCCTTATTCTGGATTAAAATTTTATTCCTTATTACATAAATATCATTCCTTATTACATAAATTATCATTCCTTATTACATATTTTATCATTCCTTATTACATATTTTATCATTCCTTATTACATATTTTATTGTTCCGAAATTCAAAATTTTATTCGTGCATATTATTCATATATTTGATTTGATCAACTATTCCAAATTACATATTCTGATTTATTCCAAATTCCTCAACTGGAAAAATGATAATTAACAATTGAGTACGATCAAACAAGCTATGATTAATGGAGACAATTATATGGATATCAAGCTTGTGATTAAACAAAACAACGTGCAAAATCGATTTATACAAACCAACGATTGGACAAGCCAACGTTATGATGATTTGTGATACAACTTGATTACCAAAATTATAAACCACTTGAACAACAAACTCTCTATGACTTCTCCGATGAAATTATCAGAAGAGGGAGATGGTGCGTTATTCCTTTATCTTATTTTTTGTTTTTTGCATTTGAACTTTTATTATTTTGTTATAATCTAATTTTATTTTATAAACGGCGTAACCTTACTTTTTTATATATTATTTTACTTTTTTGTATTTCGTTTTATATTCTAATTTATATGTTAGAAAATGTATAAATACCTTAACAAAAGAAAAAGAAATTAGTTAATAAAATATATTTTTACTGACTCGAACCTCGCGCTATATCGTCTCCATCCTTATTCTTTGCAATATATAATTACAAAATTAATTTGTTATGCATTACTATAAATTTATATCACCTATTCTTTGTTTTTTGAATTTAAAATATAATTTATAAAATTACGCTTAGTAATATATAACCAAGACTACTGGCACCTACGTGATCTATCAGATGTTAATTGACAGGGTAGATAAAGGTCACTTTCGTCTTTTCGTACGGTGGTCTTTAGGAATTTATTAGCAACGATATTAACGGTCCGATTCATTTTTCTTTCTTTTGTCATCAAACCATTTGGAGTCAAATGGCAAATTAATTTTCCTAAAATTATAAAATTATTTTTTTGTAGAAAATTCTAAAATTAATATCGGCGCTTGGAATCGGAATCTTTCTCGCATCCTTACATTTATAGGGTAGACATAAATAAAGCCAAGAAAATTCTAAAATTATTTATACAGTACCTCAAGGCAAAGGTAATTGGTTTTAATTAATATTTACATACACATTTTTGTTGAAAATTCTAAAATTAAGACGAAACCAAGCTAATATTAAATATAAATACAGTACCTCAAGGCAAAGGTAATTGGTTTTAATTAATATTTACATACACATTTTTGTAGAAAATTATAAATAGACTAAACCTCAAAAGCTAATTACATACCATTTTTGTAGAATATTATAAAATAAAGACTAAACCTCAAAAGCTATTTACATACCATTTTTGTAGAAAATTATAAAATAAAGACTAAACCTCAAAAGGTATTTACATACCATTTTTGTAGAAAATTATAAAATAAAGACTAAACCTCAAAAGCTATTTATATACCATTTTTGTAGAAAATTATAAAATAAGGCTAAACCTTAAAAGCTATTTACATACCATTTTTGTAGAAAATTATAAAATAAAGACTAAACCTCAAAAGCTATTTATATACCATTTTTATAGAAAATTATAAAATAAAGACTAAACCTCAAAAGCTATTTATATACCATTTTTGTAGAAAATTGTAAAATAAAGATTAAACCAAAGCTATTTACATACCATTTTTGTATAAAATTATAAAATAAAGTAAACCTCAAAAGCTATTTATATACCATTTTTGTAGAAAATTATAAAATAAAGACTAAACCTCAAAAGCTATTTACATACCATTTTTGTAGAAAATTATAAAATAAAGACTAAACCTTAAAAGCTAATATCAAATATAAATACAGTACCTCAAGGCAAAGGTAATTGGTATTAATTAATAACATATTAGTATTAGTAAGATTCTATCTTAGTATTTGCAAGATTATATCTTAGTATTAGCAAGATTCTATATTATTAGAATATATTTTTCTGAACAAGGCCAAGGTAATTGGTTTTAATTATGTATGGCAAATTTTTTTTTCTAAAATTTATCATATATCTTTTATAATTTTAACAGCATTTGAACACATGGATAAAATTAGAAATATTTATATTTTCTAAGAAATAGAACATTAGAAGAACAATAATTATTTTGAGTGGAAGAAGAGGAAGTATTTTACAAAATTATTTTTAAATTTTATTATAAATATTTAACCAAATTTTTCTTAATATATTTTTCCTTAAGTCATGACATTAGTGCCTCCTTTGATAAATCCTTGACAAGAAGTTGGAGACAGTGATGTGGGAATTTCTGGGAACTTGTTGGAAGAAAGTCAAAAGTTCAATCATCCACAAGAAGTTGGAGACAGTGATGTGGGGATAATTTGTACTAAGTTTATTCATAATTGCATAATGCTCTTCTTTAGATTTATCAGGATGGTGGTGAATATGTTTCAATGTAAATTTCATTTTATTACAAATTCAATTGTTTTTTAGATATTTTTATTATTAATTGTAAAAAATGCTAACATATAAAAATTGAATTTATTATTCTTTGGGAAAGTAAAATTATATTGGAAGTTCTATATTTATATTGAGATTGAATGGTGTTATATCTGTGAGGAAAAGATTGGTGAAAAGGATTACATCTTTTCCATCTATAAAATTTTTTTCTCCATATTAATTAAGTTGTTGTTGTTTTAAAATGTCATATTACTATTTATTATTTATTATATTTTAATAAAGGATATTTTAAATTTTATTGTCATTTGAGAAAATCCATAATTTATAAAATTTGTAACATAAAATTTTATTATTCAAATTTTTTTGTATCATGTCCATCTAAACAAGTATAAGGAAGGAGATAATTGATAAAAAAAATACAAAATTTAAATTTTGAATCCTTATTTTATTCAAATAATCATTTTTGAATATATATTGCTGATTTTTTTAACTAAAACAATTGATTAATTTATTATTAGACTTTTATATGTCTTGGTCAATCATAGATTTTAATTAAATAGATTAATAAATGAATCCGGTAACCGATAGATGTTCAACCCTAAGTATGATCAGAATAAAAATTACAAAATCTGCCTTCTAAAATATAAATATTTATATATTAATTTGTGCTGTAAAGTAATGTAAAAAAAAGTAACGTAGTTACTAACGTTGTAACCTTGAATTTTATTCATAAAAATATCTATTTCAGAGGTGATTATAAGCAGTGAATATTATATATTTCAAATCTTACAATTATTATTTTGCTTATCAATTTTTTTTTAAATTTCCAGATAAGAAATTATTATAATATATATAAATGATATATAAAAAAATAAGTTATATTATTCAAATGAAACAATATGTTCTAAGTCTCTTCTCTCTTTTAAAAAATCACATAAATTTTTCAAAATATTTTGTTTTGTTTGGTATCTACGATTTTTTTTGGGAATGTATGTCTGAATCCTCCATTGGCCGATTTGTCCAGGTCGACTGTTATTTCCATCATCATCTTTTCAAAATATTTTGTTTTGTATGTTATCTACAATTTTTTAGGAGTGTATGCCTGATTCCTCCATTGGCCGATTTGTCCATGTCGACGGCTATTTCCATCATCATCTTTTCAATTAGTTCCTATATCTTAGGTTTTTTGTGGAAAATTTATCATGTTTTCTTTCTTTTCCTGGAAATTATTTTCCTCTTACGATTATTTTTATTCATAATAAAATAGTGGCGCCACTATGGGTAGGGTAAAAAGTATGTTTACAGAATAATTTTTTTTTTAAAGTTAAAGAATAAAAAAAATCATTTTTTTTTCTATATACAAACAGGCAACGCTGTCATTCCCTTAGTTGTGATGATTTAATGAAACATGTTATCTTATCCATATAAAATTATTTTCTTTGCAAAAATAATTAAAATAAAACACTTGGAGACAATTATTTTTTTTTATGTACGATTTCATATTTTAAGAAAAGAAAAATAGAGAAATAAAATTATCGATTTTCGTGTTTCAAGAGAAAAAAAAATTGAAGTAAGTAAAAAAAAACAGATACATTAAAACGTAGTTTGTTGTTGTAATACCTGAGTGTTGTTTTGATAGTTAAGTAACTATATATAAACTAATAATTATATAAGATGATTTAACATAATCTGGAAGAGAAAAAATAGTTAAATCAAACAAACAGCCAAAATCATCGCAATTTAAACAAATATTTGAATGCTTAGTTAGAAAATGGAATTAATGTAGAAAAAAATAATAAAGCCTACTAATTTATAATTAAATTTAAATGTATAATAAAATTTGAAAGATTAGTAAATGAGATTTATTTTTTCTTAGTTTACCCAAGAGTAGAACTAAGCAAATTCAATTTAATTAAATCATAACTAAACCTGATTAAAAGATTTTTTATCCCGTAGCTGACTTGCTTGCAGGGCTATGCTATTTAAAAATTATAAACAACTCTGGGTCTGGACCCCATATTTGAACCTCGGGTTTGTGCTCATAGCAGGCTAGGCTTGAACACTAACTTGGTTCGTAAATTTTACGACCAAGCAAATTAACAACACTTGTGCCAATCATTTTTAAATTTTAGACGCAACACGGCTCGAATTTTCTACAAGAGCTTGGAGGGGAAAAGTTACTTCAAAATATATTTTTTTATCTGCCTGATTGATTAAATTTGAGGAGGCATCTTATAAAATTCGTTTTTCTCTCCCTTTTCTCATTATATACTATGTGTCCGCTTTAGACTCAAAATATTCTTTAAAATATTTAAAAAATAAAAACATTTAATTTTACTATAAAATTATTTATTTCTTATTACTGTTGACATTGAAATAACGATGTACACTCTAAAATTATTTTAAAAATTACATTTTCTAAGTGTAAGCTATTATGGAATATGGGGGCAATCTTTGAACTCTGCAGCCATTTTTAAGGGAAGCATGGGAAAGAAGGAAATTAATAGATAGTCATATTAAGGATAATTGCATATGACGACTCTTATTACATATCTGAATTACAAAGATTTTCAGATAAAGACAAGTCGTTCAATGCGAGTTTCTTTTTAAGGTAACCGTAACGGGTTCCCTTTTCAGATGTAACGAGTAACTGTAACGCGTTTCTTTTTTGTAGTAACGTTTACAGCACTAGAAGTAATTAAAAAATTTTAATATGATATACTGGATTTTGTTAACTTTTCAATTTTTAACTATCCACTTAAAGATCTTCATAAATATATACACATTCCACTAACTATGTTAAATTTATTTTTGGGTTCAGAAATTTCAGATTAATCTTTTATACCTAACAATTAACATAAGCCAGATAGTCTACATTCTGTTATTAACAATAATCATTTATATTAATTAATTATTATTGTTAATATGACCGATTAATACTAACCTTTAAATTGTTTTTTTATGTTGATATAAATTGATTTTTTTATAAATTGTGTAGATTGATTTTTATTATATAAATTTTTATATATTAATATGAAAATTATTATATAAACCTGATTTTTTTGTGATAAAAAAAATGTAAAATTTTAAAATTATATAAAATTAAATTAATAATTTAAAATAAAATAAACAATCTTTATATTAGAAAACTTTATGGTTATATTTTTTATTTAGAAAACTCGTATCATTACATCATTTATCCTAAAAAACTTTATGGTGGCAGAACTTTATTAATTATCAGTGTTGTTAAACGCTACTTTTAGAAGTAGCGCGCTATCGCTACCGCTATTTTATAAAAAAAGTAGCGCGCTATCGTTTTCAAATGAGTAGCGCGCTATTAGCTACTTTTTACGCTACTTTGATTTTTTTTTAAAATATTTTTTTTTACGTAACTTTATTTCCACAAATAAAATATTGATATAAAAACATGACTATAATTTGTTACATATATATATAATTTATTTATCATTGCACTTTAATAATAATAACATTTCGGTACTGTCATCCCCAAGTCTAGAGCGACGTTTAGAAAGTATAAGCTTTGCCATACTAAATAATCGTTCAGCACTAGCACTTGAGGGCAACGCAGTATTAAATTTAATAAACAAAATTTTATATGAAAAAAATCATTTAAATTAGTATTTTTAGATTTAAAAAAAGCATCTAGAGGTTAATTAAAAATACTTCAGTATATTCTTTAATAAAAGTATGCTCCTCCACATTAAAATACTGTATTCCCATTTGAGCCAATATATAATTAAATTTCCATTTTTTTCTCATTTAGAAACAATGCTAAAAGTTTCATAGCATTGTAAACACTATTCCATTTTGTAGTGTTTGGTGTCAATAAATAACGTCCTAATTTTTTTTTGAAAATATCAGACGTCTTTGATGACTTATTTTGTTTATTCCAAAGAGCTTGGCATTTAGAAAATGTAGATCTTGATACTCTTTTAAAATCCTCATTTAATAATGCTTCTTCAGCATCCACTAGTAGCGAGCTACCGCTATCGCTATTTTTTTAAAAAAGTAGCGCGCTATAGCTACCGCTACTGAAAAAAGTAGCGCGCTATTTTAACAACACTGTTAATTATAAATTAACCAATTATTTTAGCGAATTTAAATACATTCTTCCTATATTTTATTTTATATTAGTTTATATATATTTAAGGTTTTTAATAATACTTTATTTATATATTTAAATATTACTTTTTAAATATTTTATAATATATTGCATAAATTATCATATAACGATTTTAATTATTTATATTTAAATATTTCTTTATATATAATTTAATATTACCTTATATATAATTTAATATTACCTTATATATATATTTAAATATTACTTTATATATAATTTAATATTACCTTATATTTATATTTAAATATTACTTTATATATATATTTAAATATTACTTTAGATATATTTAAATATTTTATAATATATTGCACAAATTATCATATAAATATTTTAATTATTTATATTTAAATATTTCTTTATATATAATTTAATATTACATTATATATAATTTAATATTATATATTTAAATATTACTTTATATATATATATTTAAATATTACTTTAGATATATATAATTATTTATTAAATATTACTTTATATATAATTTAATATTTTAATTATTTATTAAATATTACTTTATATATAATTTAATATTACCTTATATATATATTTATATATTACTTTAGATATATTTAAATATTTTATATTTAATTAAATATTCATAAATATATATTGCATAAATTATAATATAAAAATTTTAAAATTTATTAAATTTAAATTTAAATGTTAATTTTTTTTTTTTTTTTTTTTTTAAATACAATATATTATATTAATCAGTTAGAATATTATATAATAGAACATTTAAGATGTTAGTAATTTATGTAATACTAAATATAAAAATAAAATCATAAATTCAATATTAATTAAGTGTCTTGTTTGTATTCACCATCTTTTTTTCATTTGACTCCAAACAGCTGTGGGAATATTTCGGCCCCGAACCGTGCAATTGTATGTCTTATAATTTAATTACAACATTATTCATATTCTAAATTATTTCGCGGATATGAAATTATATGGCATATTTATTTTAGTTAAAATAAGTGATTTTCATAATGATTCTTCCAAAAATGCAAAAATTATAAAATATGCTCTTAATCTTGCATCATTTAACTTTTTTCAAAGAAGAGGTGTGGAAGAATTTTTAAAATTTACATCAGAATTACTCATTACTAAAACTCAACAAGGATCTAGATGCACTATTACTCAAGATAACTATCTATGTAATACATATGTTAGAAGTGATGATAAATTGGGGGCAATATTATTTTCTGATCATGAATATCCTAAAAGAGTTGCTCAAACTTTATTAACTAAAGTCCTAAATAATTTTTCAAATCAATCTTATGAAAACAATGAAATCAATAAACCAATGATTGATCCTTTTTTAACAGAAATGCTAGCTAAATATCAAAGCCCAAAAGAGGCAGATGTATTGACAAGGTTGGAAAATGATTTAGATGAAACCAAAATTATCTTACACAACACCATTGAATCTGTTTTAGAGAGAGGCGAAAAATTAGATGACTTGGTTAGCAAATCAGACCAATTAAGTGCTGATTCAAAAGCCTTTTACAGAACAGCTAGAAAAACAAATCAATGTTCATGTATTATATAAATTATATGTATACATATATCCTTGAATTTATTGTTAATAATATTAATACAATTGTTTTAATAAAAAAAATATATAATTGAAAAGTTTTTTTCGTATAATCCATTGGTAAGCAGCTTGATTTGAGCCAATTTTTAAAAACTACAAACTCAGTATTTTAGCCAAAATTTTTTTGCATAGCCTCAAAATTTTGCTTAATTGATGTCCAAACCTTTGCACCACCTATGAACAAATTCTTTAGGATTGTGTAATATTTGAGTTAGTCATTTTTAAAAATCAACTCAAATAGAACCATTTAATAAGACAATTGATAATATGAAAGATTCGAAATATAAATGAAATATGGCCTTTTAAAATATAAAATTTATAATATGCATAATAAATTTTTTAATTCTTAGATATGAATCATAAAAAATATTAACACAACAATAAAGATAAATGTAATATTATTTGATTTGCATGAATATGATTATTAAAATCATCAAATATTTGAAAACTATTTAAAAAATTAAGTGAAATCTGGATTATTAAAATTTAAAAACATAATTTGGAAATTGTTATCCCTTGTCATTATTGTAACTTGAACCACATAGAATAAGGAGGAAAATATGGTAATTTCACTTGTAGGTATTTCTGATTAGTTCAAATGCTATAATTGGATTGTCAATGGATAGGGGAGGATCATTGTCCAACAAATATGGCAAACCAGTTAATAACATTAGAGCAAATTTTATCATGCTTAGTGTCACAGATGTTGAACTAAAGACTGAGAAAAATGTTTTTCTTTTTAAAAAAAGAATGTCAATCAATAATTTTTTTAAAATATTTTTAATTTCGATTGAAAAGGATTATTCTGTTTTTATTATTATGTGATTTTGTTTTAAAAAATTATGGAATGAGGGAAATAATTTATTTTTGGAAAGTGAAATTGAATAAATAAAATTTGGAATTAGTTATATAAATGGTGACCGTGGTTATCAGGATCAGAATTTTAATTGGGAAAAATATTTGAATAGAGAAAAACAAAATTCGAGGTCAAGGTTCCTAAAGAAGATCATTCGTATCAGGATTTCAAGGTAAAAGAAAATTTGTTTAATATATTTTTATATACAACGCAATGGTACGATTTTAATGATAGAATTTTTATTATAAATATTTAAATGAGAACATGGTTTATTTTTTTATTAGTACTCATAGGAATCCTACTTTTGCAAATTTTATAAGAATAATATTTTTAAAATATTTAATTCAAGTTTTGATAAATTGGATGTGACCTATTGTGTGGTTACAGCTTTAATTTTTTTTATTTTATATATATCATTGTTTTTATTATACAATTAATTAAGATAATTAAAAGGAAATATTTCACGAATAAAGTGAGTAAGTTAGATGATTCAAATGTTGGTGATGTAAATTCTATGACTTCTGCTAAATCTTTAGATTTTTCTGAAGGTATAAAAAATAGTTTAAATTTGATTTTACTTGAACTTAGAATATTCAAAGAATAAATAATTCCAGGGGGAATGAGAAGTAAAATACTAGTGGAGTACCTATTATTGGTAAAAGTATTATGATGTCGAAAGATATAAATAATAGTTTAAATTAATTTGTGAGTGAAATTAAAAAGCAAATATCTGAAATTGTGATTGATGAACCTGTGGAGGTTATAAGTAATGGTGTTACTAACAATGTTAAACAAAGTGAAAATGAATGTTTAATTCCAAATGAAATCAAAGAAATTAGAGAAAGTTTAAAAAATATTACTAGATATAGATACACTTAGAAATAAAAATAATAATTTTAGTGAAAATTGCAATATTTGTGGCCGAAAAGGTCATAGTAAAAATTGTTTTTCCCACTATGATGGAAAAATTAATGAAAATGTGAGTGTAAAAATGAATGATAAAAATAATATAATTTGTATCGATGTGGTATCTCAGGTCATATAAATAGAAATTGTATGGTAAAAGAAGTAAATTTTAAAAATGGTTTTCCTAACAGACCAGCAGTATTGATAAATCCAGTGGTTCGTAATATAAAAGATCCTACTAATTCAAATCTGAAAAAGATGTAGGTAATATGGATAATGATCGAATGTGTTTCAAGTGTGAGAAAATGGGTCGTGTTGCTATGAATTGTGTTCAATCCATGAGTGGATTGCAGTGACAGTGACTATATGATTTGAAAGAGAATCATATAAAAATCGAAAATCATATTAATAACAAAATTTTTAATATATATAGTGTTGTTAAAAATTATTCTGATATATTTAATAAAAAAATTATTGATATTCAGAGGCCATTAAATTCAGAGTTGAATTTAGGCATGAATATGAATGATGTTAGTGATCATTTAAATATAATTCAGCTGATTAGAATGAATAAAATTTTAATGACTGAGAGAAAGGTTAATCAGTGTACATGTCCTCGTGTGAATATATTGATAGACAAAATATAGAAATGTTGTTTGACACTGGGGCAAGCATTTCAATAATGTCTAGAGCAAATTAATATAAATATTGGCCTGAGGGTACACTTGAGAAAGAATTAATGTGTGTTAGACAATTTGATGGGTCTGAAATTTTGGGTAAAACAAAATTGAGTGATTTTCAATGATATAACATTTTTTCTTGATATATGGGTAGTCTTAAACCTAACATACTGAATTAATTATGGATAAAAAATAAATAATTTAGTGAAAAGATTTATTATAAAAAATTTTTTTAGTGAAAATATTGAATAGACAATGAAAAAAATTTCAGGCATGATTTACTTTGTAAAAGGATAGTACTTAATATAGTGGTATTCCCAGAGTTGTTAAAAGATCGACGATCCTGGATTCGATCGCAAATTTGTCAATTTAACGAGATTTATGATTCTGACTTAAATTGAGGATCGAGATCATTTTGTTTAAAATTCGATCCCGATCTTTTTAAAAATTAATTTTTTACTTAAAAAGCAATAAATAAAATAAAAATGCTGAAAATTAAATTAAAATATTATATTTAAAAAAAATATCTATCTTCATATTTTATCAACTTCCATTCCAACATTTATTTTATAAATATATTTATTCATTTCCTAAATTTTACGAGATTTAGAGCTCTTACAAGTTATATATAAATTTATAATAATATATTAATATTTATTTAAATAGGTAAATGTAAATGTCCATTATAGATTTAGAAGATTCTATTGCTTCTACTATTGATGTAACAGCAGATATAAGTGAGAATGAGAATCTTTTACCATTTTTGAAATTACGTAAGTATTTTACTTTATGTGAAATGGATGAAAGCAACTCTTATAATATGATCAGCACCAAATGCCGTCTCTGTAAGAAGATAATATCATCTTCCAAAATATCACCCTCAAACTTAAAGAGACATTTACAAGTAATTCTTTTAAAATTTTTTTATTTGATAATCTTAATGTGAACATGTTTAAATTTAATTTATTACATTCCTGAGTTGAGCAGGTCCTACAGAAAATCTAGATACAGATTCTTTATAAAAAAAATGAATTATTAGATACAGTATAATTAATAAATATTTGATGAAGAGTTAATCTTGGTTTTGTTATTTATATATAATAATTAGGCATTTATTTTTTAATATTACTATTATATTAGTTTAATTTTTAAAAGAAGAGTATTTATAATAAATGGAAGTGCAATAACTAATAATTAAGCCTTTATAATGTATTTTGACTTTCTTTAATATAATTAAAACATCCAGTTCAATGTTATTTGTATTGAACTTAGCAATGTTTCACCAAAAGAAAAATAAATATCTATTCTATTATTTCTTTATTATAATATGTTAAATCTAATCAATTAGTATTATAGTTTCAGTTTGAGCTTGATTATATAATCCTCTTGACATTATTTTTAGGGCTTTTTTTAATAAAATATTTTGAATTGAAAGTATTTTTTGTATCATTTGACTCAATCCATAAGTTCTTAAATGCCAAAAAGCCTCATTATATTCATAATAGGAAAATACTTTATCAAAATCTTTGGCCTATATCATCTTGGGCAACTTTTAATAATGATAGACAATATGGTAAACTTTTTTAAGATAACCTACCCCCTTTTAACCACTAATAAAACATACTTTAATATGTTTAACAAAATTTGTTGAACCCTTAATCCATAGTTCTTAAATGCCAAAAAGGCTAATTATATTCATATATAGGAAAATATTTTATCAAAATCTTTAGCCCATATCATCTTGGGCAACTTTTAATAATGATAGATAGACAAAGACAATATTGTAAACTTAAAATAACCTATATGACCCTTTTTTAACCATATATAAATTAAATAATATACTTTAATATGTTTAACAAAATTTGTGTTGAACCCTTTATCATTTTTTTTGTTTATATAGGTTTTACATTCAGCCTGTACATTGTTTTTTTTTAACTTTAAATTTCCATATAAAATTTTAAAAATGAAATTTGATTCAGGAGAAGTTATTTTCATCCAACTTTGATACATACTATTTTTTTCTTTTATAAAGAAAAAGCACAGTGAATTTAAAAATGAGATTACCAAACACCTCAACGAATTCTCTACCCAAAAAAATATACCACTGCAAAACCAAAGTGGTTCTGGTTACAAATCCAGACAATCTAAATTAAATTTTAACAATCTAAACATTCCAGCTGTATCGCAAAAAACAGCAGACAAGGTTATCATGGATTTTATTATTGACACCTTCCAACCACTGTCTCTGGTTGATGATCCTTCATTTGAAAAAATGATTATAACTTTTTCTCCTGCGACAAAAATTATTTGTCGCCAAACACTGGGCAACAGGATATCTACTTCCTTCTCTTATATGACGACAAATCTTATAAGAGATTTGTCTGAAGTTTCTTATGTATGCACCACTGCTGATTGTTGGAGTGGTCATCGAAGGTATATTATATTTATATGAATTTTATAATGTTTATTTTATTAGGGCTTTTATTGGACTTACTACACATTGGCTGGATCCGTTAACCCTCAAGAGAAGGTCAGCCGCTTTGGCACTGAGGAGGATAATTGGGAGGCAAACATATGATGTTTTGGCCAACGAAATCATGGGTATCCACAAGTTCTATAAAATTCATAATAAGGTGGTGAAGATGGTGACTGACAATGGAACCAACTTTGTCAAGGCATTTAAGTAATATTTATATTTAGCAAAAAATATTTAAATAAATTTATTTTTTCTAGAGTTTTTGGAAAAAATGAAGAAGATAGTAGTGAGGATAAGGAATTGATAAATTTGGATGACATATTATCCGTTGATGACCCAATTATTCCTACTATCAGCCTACCAAAACATCAACGTTGTTGTTGCCATAATCTTAACATTATTGCAACAACAGATGCGGAGATGGCAGATAGTGATCTCAATTATAAACGAATCTAGATTCACTTTTGCAAAATGTTTTGCTTTAGTTAATAAACAAAATATGTCGTCAAAAATGGCGGATATTTTATTGGAGAAATTGGTAAGATATTTAATAGCTCCCAACAAGACAAGATGGAATTCTTATTACCAATCCATGAAATTAATAGATAAGATGCTTTCTGAAAAGTTTTCAGAAGTAGAACAAGTATGATCAAATTGGATTTGCAATGTTAGAGGAATGTTTTTTTGTTAAAGAGTATGCAACAGTAATACAATGATATTCTCTAAATAAATTTAAATTTTATAGGTTATGGAACCTTTGGCGATCTCGTTAAAAATCTTGGAACGAAAGGATAATATGGAGCAGGGATATCTAACTCCCGTTCTATCGATATTGATAGATAAATTAACGAAATTTAGCTGCCTGCGGTATTGTCAGCCCCTTGTAGATAGTGTTCTTAGAGGTATTGATAAAAGGTAATATTTTTTTATGCAATTATTTTATATTATCAGATATCTGCAATATTAAAAAATTGCAAAGATCTGGCAAATTTAGTAAAATATTTTTAACAGGCCAGTTCTGCTACTCTGATATCTAGTAAAATATTAATGGGCCTTTGAAGACATTAAAAATTTATTAGATTATTTGAATTTTAAGCTAATATTTTGATTAATATTCTTTGTAAATAAATTACAATGTTAATTTCTTTGTATATTAAGTATTAAGTTTACATTTAATCAATATTTATGATATGACCCAAATATAAATAGATACCATACAGATGATGTGGCAGAGATGACTGTAAAATTTAAAAGGGTTAAGTTTTGCAGATAATTGATTTGATTTATATGAATAAATTGAACACTTATTTAATATTAAATTAATTATCATTTTATAATATAGATTTCCTTCACTGTATGAAGACAGTAACATTTTGGCAGCCATGATTCACCCTAAATTTAAACTTAATTGGCCTTATATTAATCTGCCACAAAATATGATGGTAAAAGAAAGATTAATTGCCCATTTGGAAAATATGCAGGAACAACCATATGCGGATACCTCATATGAATGTATGGATGACATTGATACTTTTTTTGGGGAAAATACTGTACAAAATGCTTGTTCCGTTAAAAATAATTTTTATTCAAATGATGATTATTAGTTAATTTTGCATCGGTCAGAAATTTCCTTCAGAAATTTAAATAGAAAAAAAGGTCGATCCTGGATTTCGATCCTCTTTTTTTGAAAAGATCGTGATCGGGATTCGATCGTTTTAAAAAGATCGGTTAACAAGCCTGGGTATTCCTTAAATATGTCCTTTTAATTTTAACGATTTTATTTTTGTAATTTTGATAAGATCATAAATGTGAAAGTATAATATTAAAATTTACAACATATGTTAATTATTAAAGCGATGTGTATGTTCATTTTTTTCCTTTTTACAAAAAATGGAATGTGGTTATATTCCATGTTTATAGTTCTAATTATAAATTTATATTTTTTTGTGTGGTCCATAATTAAAAATTAAAAAGAAAAAATTAATTGTTCAATTTATAAAAAAATTGAAAAGAGGATTTATTTATACTGATAGATATTACATTTTTATATATATTTATAGTACATTAATAAAATAAAGAAAGATAAAAGAGCTAGAAAACCTCATGTGTTGTTTGATTGAAATTTACAACAAAATAAATTATCGTTGGAACTTATAAATGATTATTAGGCATTATTATTTTGATTATTGTATGTAATTTTCTTTATTGTATTGACCTATTAAAGTAAAATAAGTGGTTAAAAATTATGTTGATGGTTGATTTTTTAATCAAAATTATAAGAGTATATGTATTATGAAACACTTGTTAAAAAAATATTATAATTATTTCATATAAATACATGTATTATAACCCACATTTCATATGTCAAATTGCAATTTAAAAGTGTAATTAACCAGGTTAAAAGTCGATAAAATTCAAAGGTACGATTCGATAATGACAAAAGAGATGATCAATGCCCTCAAATTACGATAATTAGATGGTATCTGGGCTTATGAAGGGTGGGCGTGTCGCAGATGTTGAATTAAAGACGGAGAAAAATGTTTTTCTTTTTAAAAAAAGAATGCCAATCAATAATTTATTTTTTTTGATTATTTTTAATTTCGATTGAAAGATTATTGTTTTTTTTTATTATGTGATTTTGTTTTAAAAAGTTATGGAATGAGGGAAATAATTCAATTATTCTTGGAAAGTGAAATTGAATAAATAAAATTTGGAAAATTGAAATTAGTTATATAACTTGACAGTACAAAAGGTGCCAGTCAATTTATTAATTAGTAGTTAGTTTAAGGATCTACATAGAAAATAGATAGATATAGAACAGTGACACGAGAATTTATCATTATTTTATTATGCTAAATTAAATTAATAATTAAAATAAAATTATCTTGCCAAAATAAAAAGAAAATTTCTTCAATAAAAATTCCTCTCTTTTATACCTTTTATAATTATTTATGTGTAGTTTTAACAAAACCAATTACAAAACGTAATTTTGTACAAAAAAGGGAAATTTATTTGTGTATATTTTTCAACCAATCTGCTGATTAAAAATAGGCAGGAGATAAGTGATAAAAAAAACGTTATTTTAATGATGTCATAATATTTTCATGGTTAACTTCCACTAGTGAGTTTTTAAAAGGAGAGCATTCCACTCCAAATTTAGAATAAAAGCAATGCTTAGATTTTATTTTTATAAAACAAATCAATTTATTCAAATCTATATTGATTATAATGACGAAAATTTCTATTAAAATTTATTAATTCAACAAAAAAATGGTTTATAAAACTGAAAATGTGTTAAAATGACAATTGTCATTCTTCTAAATAAAATTATTATAAAATATAGTAAAGCAGAACTTTAGCCAATTAAAATCTGCTTAAGCTCAACCTTAGCCAATCAAAATCTGTTTAAGATCAACTTAAGCCAATCAAAATCTGCTTAAGCTCAACCTAAGCCAATAAAAATCTGCTTAAGTTCAATCTAAACCAATCAAAATCAGTTTAAGTTTAACCTAAGCCAAAATATATTGGCACAGGCTTAGCCAAAATAAATCGACTTAGACATAATCAAAAAAAAATGGCTTAGGCTTAGCCCAAAAAAATCGGCTTAGGTTTGGCCAAAATAATCGATCAATTTTTTCCGTCACATTGAGCTTTAGACGGAAGCAAAGTCGTCTAATTTGCTCTTCCTCATAACAAATGTGAGAATCTGCTGGTCAGCTATCCTGTTCTAAATACTCAATATCAGATAATTGCTAAAAAGAGAAAAGCTGTACAATTTATATAATATTTTTATTTAATAGAATTATCGGAATTAAATTTTCGGCACCTGTAAGTCATTGAAACTTGAAAGCGTTAATGTGTTGATATGATTATCGATATATACACTATTATTTAGACCTGTCACATATAATTCGTAATGATTTTTATAAAGTTTAAAGATAAGTCATGTAAAGTAATTTTTATATTAGAAAATATGGAAATGATAATGAAATAAGAGTTAATGTATCGTTAGAAAGATTAGTCTTGTATATTATTCAAAGAATTTATTTATCATTAAGATTAGTCTGGTATATAATTCAATTACCAAAGTCTAAAACAGTTATATATAGATTCAACCTTAAATTTTTTATTTTAGATTTCTTATTTTAATATTTTGTAAGACTTGAACAACTTATATTTTTTAAGCGTTATTATTGTTTTTTTTATCATTTATAGAAAAACCTCTAACAGCTTATTTATGTTTGATAAATTTTTTAAATATAATTGTATTTTATAATAGAAACACTTGCCCACAAAACCTGCAAAATCAATTTTCAATCTAAGCCGAAAGTCCTGATAAATAAATTTAGGTTTGTTCTAACTTTTTATAAACAGGATTATAAATTATATCTTAAACTCAAAATATTTATTTTATTCTCTAAAGGTATGCCTTAATATTAAATATTCAGCAATAAATTTGATAATTTTTAGCTACTTATTACTTAAAATAGTTCTTAGTGCGTCATTTTTTTACCTTTCTCATTTTAATATCTATTTTAATTGTGATATTTAACCTGAAAAGGGAAAGAATAGAAAGAAAATAAACTTTATAGGGCACCAGCCTATATCTAATTGTATGGCGACTGGCCCTACAGGGCTCTACCCAATAGCATTAACAGCCTATTATAAATTGTTTTTATTACATATTTTGTTAAAATATGTACTATATAAATATTATTACAATTCACTATGTTATATTAAAAAATAAAATAAACATTCTAAATATCTAATTAATTTTGGCCTTTACTTAACATTTTCAAATTTGATTCAATTATCTTAATCGAAATTGCTAACAGAATATAATGTCGAGAATTATTGTAATATTTTATTAAGCAATTAATATTTTTAAAAAACAATATATAAATCATAACTTATAATAATCACAGTATAAATTTTATTACATGAATTCTTGAGAAGAGTTTAAATATTTTTAAATTTTTCATAGGAGAACATAACCTGCTAATCCCGAGAGTTCTTCATTTTTATTTTATTTATTATATATTTATGTTAAATTTCATCAAATAGCTATCTGATCAAAATTTTATAAATCAATTGTCAAAAATATAAAAAAAAATTTATCTTATAATATATTATTTTTGTAAATTTTTTATTATCTATAAAGAAAAAAATAAAAGAAATTATTTTGTTTAATAATGAGTAACCTTTTTTTGAGAAACGAGTAAAACTTTTTTTTCACAAGGTAACGAATGATGGTAACGCGTTACTTTTTATTAGGGATGTACCGATATTTTATATCGGATTGGATCGATATTTTACCTATTTTAAAATATCGGTTATCGGCAAATATCAGAGTTGTTAAAGAATCTAGATACAAGTATCTAGATCCTGTATCTAGATATAAAAATGTGGTATCTGTATCTAGATAGATTTTTGATTAAATAATCTGTATCTAGATATTATTTTAGACGTTGTATCTGTATCTAGATCCATTTAAAAAGTATCTTTTAACAACTCTGGCAAATATTATAAAATTTTTCAACCCGATACAAAATGGCGTTTTTAACAAAATTATAATATTACAAATTTTTTTAAAAAAGTTATATCTAAAAACCATTTATTTTTATAAATAAAATCGAAATCCATTTTTATGTTTAATTTTTTTAATATAATAAACATTCTGCCATATTGTTATTTTTTTGCATTCTGTTTATAAAAGTGCGCAATAATCTCTTCAGATTTTTTTTTAGTGAAGCTAGTGATATAGTCCCCATCACCGCAGACTACCTCTGATAAATTGGAAATTTTGGTATACTAAAAAGAAATCTTCGATATATTAATTTTAAATATTTATTTCAAATTTTATAATATATTTGTTTATTACTTATTATGTAATAGATTTGTTGAATATGTTGATCGACGTTATTTTATTATTTATTTTGGCAATTGATTTATCTTATTATATATCAATTTGTATTTAAATTTAATCGGTGAAAATTTTATATTAACATTTTAACGTTAGATTTTTTTAATGTCAATTTGTATATCAAAGAATTAGTTATTTTTTTTATTGTTTAAAAAAAGATATATAAGGAGAATAAAAAATGTAATTCAGGACGAAAAGATAATAAAATGTAAATTATTATAAAAATAAAATTATAATCAATATAAAATGTGATATAATTATCTACCTATAATAAAACGTGGATCTAATTTCAACAAGATTAATGTTATTACTTATTATATAAATAAGTGATTTTTCAATAAAAATATTTTATATACTTTTAGAATTACAATTGAATTGAATATAAACTATAAGAATATAAACTATAACTGATCATTATAATATATTTAAATGACATGTTATGGTATAGTTAAATTACAGATGTTATAATAATAAAAAGTATATTAAAAATTAAAACCATTGGTATCTTTACAGATACAAAGTTATATAAGATATCGGATCGGTAATCGGCCGATATCAATTTAATATCGGGAATATCGGATCGGCCTCATAAAAGTGGTATCGGCATACCCCTACTTTAAATTCATGATAACGAAAAAAGCAAGTAGTAATTCTACATTAATGATCAAATAAATTTAAAAACTCCCTCATTTTGAAAAGTGCATATTAAATTCCTCTAATGTAGTTTTATACATGATATATTTAACTGATAAAATCAACTTTTCTAGTCGATATTTTTTTATCTTCCCTATGTTAGATTGTTAACATAAAATATTAGGTTTAAGAAATAAAGAGTCTTATATATTTGTTTGTGATACAGGATATAAATAGATATAGCTAAATAAACTCTAATGAAAAGTATATGGTAAATCTCCAACACTGAAGATCAAATAAAATATTTAAGCCTATCATTTTTATAATATATAGGATTTCTGAATTTAGAATATTTAAATACCTTGTTTTCATAAGTTCACTTTCTTATAAAGTTTTATACATGGTGTTAAATTTTTTATTTGACGAATTCAATTTTTACTGTATGTTTTTCTACATTCCCTACATAGTTGGGCAGGTCCTCCAGAAAAAAAATCTAGATACAGATTCTTAATAAAAAATAAATCTTAGATACAGATACTAGTATCTTTTTCAAAATATCAAAAAGATTAGAGTATCTTAAATACAAGATACTTTTAAATTATCATTATCAATTAAATTAGATTAGTTTAAAAAATACAGTTTTTATTATTTATTTGTGAAGAACATAGCATACACATATAAGAATGAATATTTGCAATAATTAATAAAACATTTATTAATGAATTAATTATTATAACCAGGGATTTTATTATTAGTTTTTGCCCATTAATAGCTTAAACAGGGAAGGGAGAGTAGTATATTTAATGGTAGTTGAAAATAAGAAAAAAAATTAAATCAAATGATTTATTAGAATTTGCAGGTTTTTTTCTGTGTTGTTTTAAATATAGCTAATATTAGGAGTATATGGCTAAATGCAGGCGCGTACGCAAGAATTTGGTCTGGGGGGGGGGATAATAAAATTTTTTAAGAAATATTATTGTTTTTTTTAAAATATAAAGTATAAATTTATTAGGACTAATAACTATTTCTAATACACAATTTTAAATTTATGTGAATTAAAAAAAATTATATGTAAAGAATCACTTAAATGACCCAAAATAGAAATTTGATTTTTTTGAGCCTTTACACAAAAAATTTCTTAGGAATAATTGCATTTTGTATGTTATATATTTACAATGTAAAATCCAATCTTCGTTGTGATTGAGCTAATTTTTCAATTATCTCATCCTTGCTTGTCGTCAAATGCCTATGAATATTCAAAAGATCCAAACCTTTCCATCTACTTTCAGATGTTGTACTTCTTGGTATTTCAGACAGGCTGGACAGTATTTTAATTTTTTAAATATACCCGGGCTGGGCTCGAAATTTTAAAAAAAACACCCAAGCCGGGCCTGAATTATTTTAAAAAAACACACAATCCGGGCTGTATTTTTTAAAACAGCCTATATTTGAAATCGTTATTATTAGCTATAGAAATCAAAAATAAATAAAATTTATTTTAAAAAAATCCGAGCCGGGCCTGTAAATTTTATTTTAAAATTTTTTTAAAAAAAACCCAGGCCAGGCCGTAAAAAATCTTTAAAATAAATCCGGGCCGTGCCCTGCAAATGGTACTTCTGCAGGCCTCTGTTATTCTTCTTAAAAAAGAAAATGTTCTCTCATTAGTTTACGAATGGGAAGAGTTTATAAACCCTTATAATACATTGAGAATTTAATCTAAAATGTGTTTGAAATAATCAGAGCATCCATAGCATTATGGGACTATATCAACCATAGTTAATCTTATAAACATAGTTATTCAGCTAGTAAGGCATCATTAGATACTTTAACATCTTCATAATAAAAATCTAACAAATATTTTTTTTTCCATCACCATCTGAAAAAGATTGGGAAGGCTTTTGTGGAAGTAATATTTGCAGATTTGTAAGTGCTGCATGATGAATTAAAAATTCATTTATTTTGTTATAAATGTATCTGTATTTGAGATATACTCTTCTACTGATCCTATATTAATGTTTTAACGATGAGCTTGCCTTGCTATAAGTCGAGGGAGACAAATATTAAACACGTATAGCTCTGCTTTTGACTCAACAATAAAATATGAAATTCTTCATCAACTTTAGCCCTAATTTCCTTGAGTTCTGATAAAATGCTCTCCGCTATTCTCAACTTCTTAATTAAGTCAATGTTATGTTTTTGAAAAGTAATACTTAAAATAGTTGTATAATTAAATAATACATTCTAATGAAAAATAAAATTTGGAATAAGCATTGAATAATTTTCTTGCTTCTGAGGAAATATTTCTTTCAGGTCATTGTGATATTTCAGTAATAGAATTAATAATCGGCTCTTCTAACTCCATAAAAGCTGTTACTGCTTGATGGCGGATACTCTATCTTGTTGGACAAGGTTGCAATTTCTTTCTCCCTGTTGGACAATTTCAGAAATAATTATTATTTGACTAGAAATTTAGATAAATAATAAGCCACTAAAATTTGAAAATAATAGGTAAATTACGCCAAGGAAAACTTGAAATCGAAATTAATTGATAAAATAACTTAGTAGATGAATGTGATAAATAAATGTAATTAAATATATATATATGAGATAGGAATAAATATTAACAAATATTTAGTTTATTTTCTAATATGACTTATTAATTCTTGAGTTTGTAATATCATATACATAAATATCATTTAAATCTCTTTTCAATTTTTTTTTATATATTTCTTGTAAAATCATTTATTTATAAAGTTAAATTCAAATTATTATAATTATTTTATTTAGAGCCTTTTAAAATTATCTATTCTGCCATATTGTTATTTTTTTTGCGCATTCTGTTTATAAAAGTGTGCGATATTCTCTTCAGAATCTGTTTTTAGTGAAGCTGGTGATATTGACAGTTACTATCGCCGCAAGCTGACCTCTGGTAAATTGGAAATATTGGTATTTCTAAAAAGAAATCTTCCATATATTAATGTTAAATATTTATTTATATAAAAGTGATTTAACAATAAAAATATTTTATATACTTTTAGAATTGCAATTGAATTATATAAACTAAAACTGATAATTATAATATATTTAAATGACATAAGTTATGGTATAGTTAAATTATAAATGTTATACTAATAAAAAGTATATTAAAAATTAAAACCATTGGTATCTTTACAGAATACAAAATTAGATATGATATCGGATAGGTAATCGGCCGATATCAATTTAATATAGGAATATCGGATCGGCCTCCAAAAAGTGGTATCGGTACACCCCTAAAAAAATATATATCCAAAATGATTTTAATTTGATAATCAACCATCTTCTATAAAAAAATTTAATATATCAATAATTATAAAATAAAAATGTATGATATACTTTAATATGTTTAAAAGTTTGTAGAGGAGTTTGTTGAACCTTTCTTGTGCAATTTTCATTCAGCTTGTACCTTGTGCTTTTTCATATGAATTACTTTATACCATCTAGAATTTTAAGATTCGGATTTGATTCAGGAGAACCTATCTCCATAATTTCATCTTCACTACTATGAATGTTAAACATTCTACAAATTAAAAAATATATCCTTTTCTTATTTAGGTTTGGTGTTGTTATTTTTAATCTATATATCTTTGTGACCTGTAAAATTTCCAATTAATTTTGGTTTTCAATATATTTAAAATATAGCGGGAAAAAATAAAGAAAATAATACAAGATTTCACGAAGAAAATAAAGTTACATTGTGTGATATGCAAATGTTTTAAACAATAATATTAAAAAGAATCTGTATCTGTATTTTTTAAAGAAAATAAAAAAGATACAAGATTCTTTTCAAAATAAAGGATCTTAGATACAGATACTAGTATGTTATTAAAAATAGTCAATAAGATACTGAGTACAAGATACAAAAGGATCTTGTATCTTAGATACAAGTATGCGCAGTACTGCCCAACTCTGCTTCCCTATGTTAGACTATTAATATAAAACATTAGCGTTAAGAAGTTATAGATTGAAGAATAATTTTATTTGTGAAACATGCGTAAAGATCGTTTTCATATTATAAATAGATAAAGCTAAATAATCTCTAATGTATAGCATATGGTAAATCTATAAACTGTCCTTATCAATTATTATCAACTAATTTTATATTTAAAAAATGTAATATAAGATTATAATCATGAATAGATTTAAGAAGTATATAAAGATTAATATTATCAGAGGATGATTAATGATTCTGGATTAATTACCTAAAAATATTATGCTATTTAGCCGGTTATTGAATTATTTTTATCGAAATTAGGAGGCGTTGGTGTTGCTTGCTTATTTGTCCAGCCTGTCATCATTTTTTTGAGTTCTGATATCGCTTTTGCTGGGTTTAAATGCTAAAATTATTTAAAATAAATAATTTTTTTGAGCTTAAAAGAATAATGAATATTTCTCCAGCAGCATAAAACTGGTATAGATTGGGGCAATGGATAGCGATTGATCCCCGAAAAATCATTATATACACAAATTGTGTAATATTTATATTTTAATTTTATGAATTTCTAAATATTAGTTTGTATTTTTATTTGAATATTTTTCCGTTTCGTATTTTATGTAAATTTAGTTTATTTTATTGGATGATGATGGCTATATTATTTGAAATATATGATTTTGGGCTGGGGAGGCAATTAGTTTTAACAAATTTTAAAATAAAATCTTATATTTTTACTTACTGCAATCTAAAACTATATTTTTAATAAAACAATATAAATAGTTTCGAATTATTTTTTTGACCAAAAAATTACTAAACTTTTAGAATATTTAAAAAAAAATTAACTCCACTCCCCTAACAAAAATCCCGCGAGCGCCCCTGAAAATAATGAGAACATAAAATGTTAAAAAAAGAGAAAGAGATAAGATATAATTTTATAAGTAAAATCTAGTAGAGTAGTAAGTTAAAAAAAAAATTAAATTTAAAGTTCAAATATTTTGTTAGGCAAAAAAGACCTTTACTGATATTTGTTATTTACCTTACATTATGATACTAACATAGAGCACATCGCAAAAAATTATATTTATTTTTCCTATAACTAGTATCAGAGGACAGCACCACCGGGTCGGCAAAAAGATTTTCTGACTGGGAGTCAAACGTTCTAAAAAATTTTGAGCTTAAAATTAGGCAAATTTATGTTTTCTTGTATAATTTATTATGGATCGGCCAAAAAATTTATGGATAGGGTCGATAAATATTATGCCGGTTGGTTCGGTCAGGCCAACATCTATTTGTTAGCACCGGTAGTTAGCTATTGTAACTTGAGGACCAGCCCGAATTGAAAAAAATATTACTTTAAACCGGTGTAGGATTGTGAAATCAATAACTGTATTGATATTATCATTGAAGATTTAATACCGTAGTGATATTTTGGTATTGTAAAATCAATACCGTATTCATTGTATATTTTTTCATAGTTTTAAATATATTGCAGCTATTAAAATTGTAAAATATTTATCACCCCTTCAGCAATACAGATAATAAAAAAATCTAACAATAAATATCTCCTACAATCAATATGCTAAACACCACAAAAGATACATTATGCACTGCATAAGAACGATAAAAGGCTTTTTATTGCCAACTTATCTAGTTCTACACAATTAAATCTTGACAACAATAATATATACAAGGCTTTCCAATCTCTTAAACGACTCAACCTTTAAATCCAATCCTATACCGAGATTACACATAGAAAACAATAAAATTATAATGAACCACAAGGAAGAATTAGCTATATGGATAGATCATTACATGAATCTTTACAGAACTAGATGGCCAAGACCGATATGTGATTATCCTTTCCAACCACCTAATCGGAACCTGAGCAAAATGGATATAATCAGTGCCATTAAACGACTAAAAACGCATAAAGCTGTTGGAATCGATTGGATCTTTGCGGAACTCTGGAAGATAGATGCAGATCTAAGTGCTAGTCTACTGCTTCCACTTTTTAATGAGCAAAAATAAGAACTCGATTAGCCTGAAGGACTATAGAGGTATTGCACTGATCACGATTACCCTAAAAATGTTCACATATATTATAGCAGTCAGGATCAAACCAATCATCGATAGGAACCTCTCAAACGCTATCACATCGTAAAGGAAGTGTAGAAACACGACGGAACTAACCATGGCGTTGAAGGTTATTCTGGAAAAAGCTAGAATGCATAAGTCCCCCATTTTTGCCCTATAATTGATTTAGCTCAATCCTTTGATTCCATTATACAGCATAAGATTTGGCCATTACTGGAAGGCATACGAATAGATAAGCGTCTAATATCGCTAATATATATAATTTACAATCATAGCGCAGGACACTAAAAGCAATATTAACACATCCCAGACCTTTATAAACAAATATCTAAGAAGAATTACTAAAATATACTATCCAAACACACCTCAAACTCAACATGAAATAGATGCGACATCCTGCCAAACAATAGATTCATTTTTTAAGAAGATTAGAATTATTTAGTCATTGCTTAAGACATTCTCAAGAAAATATGATATTTTCGTCTATGAAATGGACCCCAGATTATACGAGGCAGAGAACTCGCAAATACTACTGGCTGGCCAATGTCTGAAGGACATGGATTTGATAAATCTTTGGTTTACATTTTTTGGCCAGCAAAAACAAAAAACATAAGGAACACCTACAATACATGCTTAGACATGGTTTGAACTAGAACAGGAATCGTTAGGAGGAATGAGACTACCCTCGCACAGCCTTTCCTTCACCTCTTCTCCCGGAGTTGAATGATAATTTATGTTTTCGGCAGAGGTTATTTTGGAAACTATGGATAATGAAGTATGATAAGGCTGATGGTAATTTTTTATTTTTGATAATTTTTTCTTTTCTCTACTGGACGAAAGATATGACAACGGCAATGATAACCATGGAAGCGTGAATAATAAAAATGATAACGATTCCCGTTCACTATAATAATGTTATAAAAATGAGGATCCCGAGCATCGCTTGCTTAGTACAGACAAGGATTTATGGGGACACCTAATGAATGACAAAAAATAATGAAGGAAAAAAGAAAACAGAAAAACAAACAAAACGATAATAAGCATCTTAGGATAATGGTTTTCAGGGACCAACTTTACAATTATAGGGAACTTAGATGCCTCTGGCACGCTATATAGACATAGCGTTATCTTCCAAGGATATATTTTTCTTCTCTTAAATAATCTAACCAGGCGACAGGTACATTATTATTACAACTTTTAACACAATCCTGATAGTAACGGAACTAATAGATCACCTCTTTATTACTCCTCTCTTCTTTACTATGCTAGCAGACTATATATTGGTACCGTCTACTATAATAAAACGGGTGTACATCATGTATAGGATCTATATATTAGTGAATATACATGGTGGACGCTACAACTCCTGGTGTGCGATGAAATGGCGTGGTAATAAATGAATGAATATATTTATTCATCGCTTCAAATTGGCGGCCATTAAAATTGTAAAATATTTATTCTTATATATTTTTTCATCGCTTCAAAAATATTGGCGACCATTTTCGATTTGTAAAAATTTATTTAAAATGGATTTAAGTAGTGTTGTTATACGGCTCGTTTTGAGCCGATTTTTAAAAATCAAGATTTCGAAAATATATGTCTAGACATTTGTTCCTTCTATGAGCAAAATCTTCAGGCTTGGGTAATATTTTTCTGGATGAGGTATTGAGTTAGCCGTTTTTAAAAATCAACGAGCCGTTTAACAACACTAGATTTAAGTTTTAAATAGTGCTGTAAAGTAACGTCAAAAAAGGTAATGTCGTTATTAACGACGTTACCTTTTTTGAATAAAAAGAACGCCATTCGTTACCTTCTTCTATAAAAAATATTAAAAGCATATTTTTAAATTTACCTTTATTTATTTTTAAAAAATAATTTAAGCCAAGTTTTAATTCATATCAACCACCATTACTTCATTTTTATTTTAAATTCTCGTTGTTAAATTTTCAGTCGAATGTTAATCTAATTAATATTCAATCAAAATTCAGAGTAAATGTTAATAATATTATTATTATTCTATTTTATAAGTTATTTTAAGAATATTATATCCATAGTACTTACTTCTTCAGATGAAGATGATTTGACCCGTCCCTGGCCCCAATTTGAAACATATTTTACACCAATAAAGAAAATTAAGGGTATAAAGTCTACACTTTGTAAATGTAAATTATGTCCTAACGCAAATATTTCAACTTCAATGTCAAGCAGTTCAAACTTAAAAAAGCATATGAAAGTAAAAAGATGAATTAATATATTATTATTTTAAACATTACTTTAATAATAGAATTAATCATGAGTATATAACCACTAAAATAAATTATTCTTCCATAATTTTTTAAAGCTTAATCATGAAATTAAAATATAAGCAATTTAATTATAGCAGTGACGAAGCGTCAAGTTCACTACTAGGGATGCAATCAAAAAAGATTTATATTTTGGTCAAACTCAAGCCATAAAAACATTAAGATTTATAAATAAATGGTATTCGTCTTTGTTTTTGAGTAAAATGATAGTGCTGCATTATAAAAGTTATTGCTAGATTTTAAATTTTTTTTCAATCGAAATCCAATAGATTCAATAATCGATTTTGGCTCATCCTGTTTCTGCAATAAGATTTGATTCTTTTTAAAGATGAAAAACTCCGTTCTGCACTTGCTGTTGTTGAAGCCAAAGTTAAGATGAATTTGCATATTTTAAAAAACTCTTTAAAACTTTTCATCAAATCGGTGCATATTAAAATTCAAGTATTTCCTTAACATTCTTTTTCTTTCTAAATTCAACATCCCGAAACACTACCTATAGTAAATTTTCTTCCGCGAGCAAATAAATTAATTCAATATAATTTCCTCTATTTACTGAATTAGAAGATTCAATATCACCATGGAATACGAACTCCTGGATTCCAAGAAAACATATAGAGTTGATCAATATTTTCAATATTTCTCTATTTAATTTGACTTAAGAATTATGCTGTTCGATTGATATTTCAATATGATTTTGGCCAAATGTTTTAAATTGAATCATCGACTGCAAATGAGCGGTTGATTCTTCATGCCATTTAACTGCTTTGAAAAATTATTCATATCCTAAAATCTTTTATCATACCAAACATATTTTTCCTTTGGGAATAATAGGCATGACCAACAATATAGAGAATTATAAAATTCACATCCAGTGAGCCATTCATATTTATAGATAGAAAAATTACTTATGAAAGTTTTGATTTCTTTTTTTAAGTTTTGTAAAATTGGTTTTAATCTTCTTTTTTCAATAATCAATTTAGCATCAAAATATCTTGAGCTATGTTAATAAATTTTCAATAATACAATTACAATTATTAAACATTAATAAAGGATTTTAAAAACGAAAAATTTTTTATTTTCAAAAAGTAAGGAAAAAATATTATAAAAAAAATTTCTTTCTCTTTTATTTATTAAAAAAATAAGCATTTTTTTATTTGCTTCCCCAATGCTTATTTTTTAATGGTAAAATTACACAATACCATGGCATGATTTTCTCTTTATTTATTAAAAAAATAAGCAATATTAAATTTTCTTCCCTCAGGTAGGGGAGACCGGGGTACATTGAGTACAGGGGAACGTTAGGACATTCTAATTATAATTTGAGCTATTATTTTATAAGACTGGAAATTTGAGCCTAACATAGATAATTTTGTCATACATGATTGGCTAAAAAAGATTTGAAAAATATTTAGTATTTTAATTTTTACAGAAGAAAATGTGTTTTGGCATACCAAAAGTAATAAAAAATATTTGCAAACTTTATCGTTTATATTTATAAATAAAGCTTCAAAAATCATAATAAATAGATTTTAGGAAAGCCTAAACCCTATTTTCCAATCTGGCAAACTTTCAGAATCAATAAACATGAATTAATATGATTTTGGATGATATTTATAAAGTTAGTGGGCTCGGTCATAGTTGGTCATAGTATAGCTGGGACACGCCATTTTATAAACAATTTTATAATTTTATTATTAATTTAGTATTGTGAATAATAAATAATTAAATACTTATCTTTCACTATGTTTATGATTAAAAAAAAAATTTTTTACATTTTTTTCTTTACAATTTTTTTTTCGCCAAAATAAATTTCCTAAATTTTGCTAAAATTTTTTTTATATAGTTATTGATTATGAATTATAATATAATCAATAAAATCATATGTGTCATAGTCTCTAGTCTTACTGGATTACTGATTTTAAATTTTTAAATTTATTTAGACCTCTATTTCACGAGTGTCCCAACTATCACATATGTGTGTCCCAACGTACACAGAGTCTGTCATAGTTGGGACAAAAAAAATTTTTTTTTTAAATTCAATTTTCTAAAAAAATATAATCTTCATAAAATATATATTAATTATTTCAAATAGCCTATACTTTTGGGATTCAGAAGATATTTTAATTATTCAGATTAGTCTACTAATATTAAAATTATTAAGGTTTGAACGAAAAGTGTCCCAAACGTAGTAAAAATAATAGTAACTTTTTTAACGTAGACGTTATAAAAATTATATTAATCTTTTTACGTTATAAAAATATTAATTTTTTTAACGAAGTCAGTTTAGTTTATTTAGCATAGTAAAAAGATTATATTAAGTTTATTTAAAAATTTTGTAAAAAAAAATTTCAAGGGAAGCAATGCTTCCCTTGCTTCTATGGACGCTTCGTCACTGAATTATAGTATAATATAGAGCTGGGAGCCAACATTGAAAACCCAAGATTAACTAAATATTATATTGGGGTTAAACAATAAGTATTACTATTGGTTTAACTTCAAATTGTTAATAAATTTAAATAATAAAATAGTGATTTTAAAAAACTTTGCTTAAATAAATATGTATTTTTAAATAAGTTTATATGTGGAATAAAACTATGGAGCAATATTGTTTTAAGAGAACTGAATCTAGATATTTTTCCTGATTCCTTTTTAATCATATTTCTAAATAAGAAATTGAAAAATTATCTTTTGGCAATCATAATTTCAATTTATAATGTCTTCCTTGGCAATAAGCTTAGTGAGGGATTAAATAATGCAATTAAATCTTTAAAAGATTGATATTCAATTATTAAAAAAGCTAAGTTATTTTTAATAAAAAATTCAGTAATTAATAATATTTTTAAAAGATTATAGACTGTACATTCCTCAGAAATAAAAGAGATTAATGAACATTTGAATAGTAAAAAAAATTGAAGCCAATCAACTTACACTCATTCAGATGCAGAATGCATCTACATCAAAGATAAAAATAGCACAATCAGCTGTTGATGAATTAATTTTTAATTGAAGATTTTCAATTGTAGAAAGCACTGCATTTATTAATATTATAAAAAAATTGCAGCAACTAAAAATGTGATGTCTAGGTCTACCCTCGTATTAAAAATTAACAAAGCATATGTATGACACCATGGCAAAGAAATTAATGGATTTATTGTGTATCCCAAAAATTGTCTGTACAACTATGAATATAATACATATTTTATAGATTGATAATATTGTCTTTTAAAAAAGTTCTTATTTAGGGATGATGGTAAACTGGTTACACCCAAACACTCTTGAGAGGGTTTCAGCCAGCTTAGCTTGTAAAAGGTTAAATCAAAAACATACATCGTTTTCCAAATCATCTTTGAAATTTTTAGGACATATAAGATACAAAATAGAATGACCAACGATGCTAGAAATTATATAAATACTTTCAAGTAAAAAAATTATATATATTTAATAAAAATTTATTAGAGTATATTAACGAGGAGAGGAATAAGAAGATGAAATAGTTCCTCTGCCATTATTTGATCTATATGAAAATCAAAATACTAATGATAGTATTGTATACTTACCTAAGCATCATTACTGTTCAGCACAGACTTTAAATCTCATTGCAAGTGTTGACATTGAAAAGGTAGGTAATGATTCCATTTTAAAACCATTTCAAAAATTACATTTTCTAAATATAGGCTATTGTGGAATAAACATGGGCATTCTTCAAAATGTGCAGCGGAAGACATCTGATTTAACCGGTTATAACAAGATTGACTATTTTTATAACTCCGTGAAATTAATTGTCGTCTTATTAAGGATAATTGAAAATTTGACGAATCTTGTGATAAATCTAAATTATAGAGATTTTCAGATAACGACAAGTCGTTCTTGGGTTGTTAAATAATATTAACTTTAAAAAATTATTTTTTTTTTATCCTTAAGTCATTTATGGCGTAACTTAAATATTTCAAATGTAATAAAAATTGTTTCTTTCTTTTTTTTATAAACAACTTTTTTTATTTTAAATCAATTTGTTTATAAACTAATATTAAATTTTATATTTTATAAATCAATTTACTTAACAAACTAATGTTCAATTTTTTATTTTTAACTTTTTAAAAAAAAGATCAATTTATGATAAATTACATTGTCAATATATATAGCAAACTATTTTTGAATATGTGATCATTATTTTTTTTTAAATTTAAATATCAATAAATTTTCTGCTTTTAATTTCTGCAACCTTTTCAAAGTCTTTAGTTTAAAAGAGAATGTAAAATATAAATAGTTTAAATAAACGATTTTTTTATATAAACTAATCTTCAAAAATACTTTATGGATGACACATATATTCTAAGATACTTTATATGGTGGCAGTTCCGCTACTTATTCGAGGAAGTCGTAAATAAATAAATAAATATGAAACAGATTCCCAATAATAATGTTAATATAAATATTGAATTTCCAATATACGCAGGCAATGGCGATCTTTTTTGAGTAGATTTGAAAACATCTTCAAGGACAATCAGATATCGGACATCGAAAAAGCGGGTTCCTTTACAAGAAAATTACCAGATGAGGTATACATCAAGCTTAAATCGATATGTTCACCTACCGACTTCATCAATCCATCGATATTGATTGAAAAATTCAGGTTATTACACCCGAGGAAATCTACAAGTTCCAACTTATTATTATTTAATGCAGCTGTACAAGGTAAAAATGAAAGTTACATCGATTGGGTAAGTAGATTATGCATTTTAAAAAATGAATGTTTGCTAAGTGATAGTAGAGTTATTGAAAAAGTAAAAATTTCGTCAATCAGCAAAAATATTAGGCAGAAAATTACAATAAAAGAAAACATTACATTAGAAGAAGTTCTTACTTTAAGAGATGATTTTGAAGAGTTAGAATTGAAAGAAAATATAATTGCTAAAGTTGAAAATATTTCTTTAAACGAAAAAACAGAAAATGATACAACCGTGAAACATGTAGAAAGGCTAAGAGGCAGGAAAACAGAAGAAAATAAACAATTGGTGAGATATGGAGAAACAATTCTTTATTATTTGTCTAAATCGCTCCACGCATTTTAATGCCAGGTAATAATTTATATTTATAATTTAAACAAATAACAAATATTTGATACAAAAATTAATTATACTTTGTTTTTACTATTTTTTTCACAGAGTATTTACCAAGATAAAATTTCATACAATTTTAAATGATAAAAAATGAATGTTTGCTAAGTGATAGTAGAGTTATTGAAAAAGTAAAAATTTCGTCAATCAGCAAAAATATTAGGCAGAAAATTACAATAAAAGAAAACATTACATTAGAAGAAGTTCTTACTTTAAGAGATGATTTTGAAGAGTTAGAATTGAAAGAAAATATAATTGCTAAAGTTGAAAATATTTCTTTAAACGAAAAAACAGAAAATGATACAACCGTGAAACATGTAGAAAGGCTAAGAGGCAGGAAAACAGAAGAAAATAAACAATTGGTGAGATATGGAGACCATGATGAACGACAAAATTTATAATCTAATTACGATAACAGACAACGATGGACAGCAAGAGGCCATGACTTTCAAAGAAATATTTATCAAGGAAATAATTATAACCCCAGTTACCAAGGAAATAATTACAACCCTAGATATCAGAATTATAACGCGAATTATTACAACGTCAGAGCAAACTATCCAGGATCGTACAATAATTCTTCGAGATTTGATAATAGAGCTAGTTATATTAAAAATGACTATAATAATAATAGATTTAATAATGATTATAATTACAGATATAACAGACATTATAACGATTCAAGATGTATTCAAAAATATAATGATAATCATAATATTGGGAATCGAGGAACTAATCAAGTATGCAATTATAAATATCATAACAACGACAATAATCAATCACGATATACAAATAAAGTAAACACTGTAAATATAGAAGAGATAAAAGAAGATGATAATGACAAACTAGAAAGAAAAGAATATAATTTATACAATTTAGACATAAACAATATGGATACCGATAATAATTACACAGCTAACGATGCTTACAAGGTCACGGTATATTTGAATGACATGCCTATTTTGATGCAAATCGACACCGGGTCAAAGTATAGTATTCTACCGATTCATATCGTGAAAAAGATTGGAGTAAAAATCTTAAATAAATCAGACATTAAATTAACTGGTTATGATGGAAACACAATAAATGTTCTAGGAATTACCAAAGTCAAGGCAAAATTCGAAGACAAAAGTCAAATCTTAACTGCTTATGTAGTCCAGAGTGATAAGATTGCACTGTTAGGAAGGACCTGGATAGCAGTCTTTAGAAATATACTAGATAGATTTGTAAACTTAGTCGAAGAAGATTATGACAATACTATTCAAGAACTGATCAAACAATGCGAGTCAAAACTTAGCAAGAAACCAATACTACGCAATTATGTCAAACTACATCTAAAACAAGGTGCTACACCGAAAATCATACCTCCCAGGTGTGTACCTTATTCTAGAATGGAATTGGTTACAAAAGAACTACAGAAGTGGATAAGCGACAAAATAATCGAACCTGTTGAAGAGGTAAGATGGGCCAGTCCTCTCACTCCTGTTGTCAAGAGCGATGGTTCAATTCGGCTATGTGTTGACTTCAAGAATACTATTAATCCTGCGTTAGAGGATTTCAAGTACCCAATTCCACGCATTAATGACCTTATGGCAAAGTTATCGAAAGGCAAGAAATTTACAAAGATCGACTTTAAAAATGCATTTCTTCAAGTTCCAATACACAAAGAATCAAGAGACTTTCTCACTATTTCAACTCATAAAGGCTATTTCAGGTTTACAAGACTTCCGTTTGGATTAAAAACTTCGTCAGCAATATTCCAACAAACCATGGATAACATTTTCGGGAACATGAAAGACGTCGTGTTTTATATTGATGACTTATTGATTACTGGGGAGGATGATGAAGCTCACGTGAACAACATAAAAATGGTACTTGACAAAATATCAAAGTATGGGCTTACACCAAACTTCACAAAGAGTATATTTCTTAAAAAAAAACTACGGTTTCTAGGTCACGATATAGACGACAATGGAATCCATCCGAACGCAGATAAAATAAAGGCTATTTCTAATATGCCCGAACCTAAGACAAAAGAAGAGTTGGCAACTTTTTTGGGGATGGCGAGCTATTATCGAAAATTTCTGTGCAATTTTGCTGACATCGCCGATCCCTTATACAAAATAGTAAATAAAGACAAGTGGTCATGGGATAGTACACATCAAGAAAGCTTTGATTACCTTAAAAAACTCATAAGCACTCCGCCTACGTTAAATTTTTATAACCCGGATCTACCAGTGGGCATTGCAACTGATGCTTCAAAGAAAGGTTTAGGCGCAGTTTTATTTCATATTGAGGGTGATGGCAAAGAAAAACCCATCGCTTTCGCGTCAAGAGCACTATTGAAATCAGAGTTAAATTATACCAATATCGAAAGAGAAGCTTTGTCGGTAATTTACGCGGTTAAAAAATTCCAGGAGTATTTAATAGGCACAAGATTTGTAATAATTACCGACCACAAGCCACTCGTGTATATATTTACGAAGGGACTCAAGGACAATTCTTCCATATCAATGCGACTCCAAAAATGGAACTTGGCTATGGGAGCGCATGACTTTACGATAGTTCACAGACCCGGGAAACGAAATATTGTACCAGACTGTTTGTCCAGATTACCACTAATGAATACAGAAGAGATGGTACAAAAGTTAGATGACGAAATAATTGATGACAATTTTTGGGACACACCAATAAATTTTAAAAGAATAGTTAAAGAAACTAATATTGATCAAGAACTAATGGAAGTAATTAATGATATAAGGAATCATGAGCAGATAAAGAACAAAACGTATAAAAATATGGTATTGGAATTGAGTTTAATCAAAGGTTGCCTTTTTAAAGAGAATAGGATCATAATACCGAAAGGTATGAGAAAAGAGATTTTGCAAGAGTTGCATAATGGGCATCTCGGTGCTGGAAAAACAAAATCATTAGCGAGAGAGTATCTGTGGTGGCCTGGTTTAAATGCAGAAATAGATCAGGAGGTAAAGAATTGCGATGCTTGCAATAAATACGCAGACAATCCTCATAATATTCAAAACCCATGGGAAACAGCAACGAAAGTATTCGAGCGCGTACACATAGACTTTGCAGAGTTCAAAGATAATAATTTTATGGTATGTGTTGACGCCTTCAGCAAATTTCCTATTATTAGGAGAATGAGAAACACAACTACGGAATCAACGATTAAAGAATTGATGAAAATAATAAGTTTATTTGGTATACCTAATAGAATAGTAAGTGATAATGGAACTAACTTTACCAGTAAATTATTCAAGAAATTTTGTGAAGATCACGAAATCGAACACTTGCTCACCGCACCTCACCACCAACAGTTCAATGGCCAATGTGAGCGTATGATTAGATCAATGAAAATGAATATGAAAAGGAATATGGAAAATAATAATAAAATAGACGTAGACATAGCTCTAGAAAAGTTTCTTTTTAATTATCGTAATACACCCAACGCAACGACCAACAAAATACCAAGCGAAGTAATGTTCCCCAGAATGATTAGGACAAAATGGGAGTTGATAAAACCTAGGGATGAAAGAGATCATATACTAAATCGCAAGATATCAATAGATAGGGATATAGAAATAGGAGACAGCATATGGTATAAAACTTTTAAAGATAATAATTGGGAAAAAGGTACAATAATGCGCAAAAACGGAAATTTGTTGTATGATATAGATACTGGGAACAAAATTATAAAAAGACACTTGGACCAAATAAAAAGAAGATCAACTAATGTAGAACTTTCTTCTAATGGTGCAACAGTTTTTAAAGCGAATGTTAATAATAATGCATCACCTTATACATTGAATTTTAGAAGGGGAGGTGATGAACCAAGAAACCAAAACGTACAAGTAAATGATCAGAATCGCAACGTTCAAAGACCAGTTAGAAATAGTGTGCTGCCTAGAAAATTTTATAATGAATTAAATTTGATAATAAAATTTTTTTTCTTTTCCTTATATTAAAACAAAATTAGTTTTTTGTGTGTGGAACTAAATAGATAAAACGTACAAAAGATCAACGAAGGGGTTAACGAGCAAGAATGACATACAACTAAATTATAGACAGAGGGCAAATAAAAAATAAAAAAAAAGTGTGAAATGTTAAATAATATTAACTTTAAAAATTTTTTTTTTTTATCCTTAAGTCATTTATGGCGTAACTTAAATATTTCAAATGTAATAAAAATTGTTTCTTTCTTTTTGTTATAAACAACTTTTTTTATTTTAAATCAATTTGTTTATAAACTAATATTAAATTTTATATTTTATAAATCAATTTACTTAACAAACTAATGTTCAATTTTTTATTTTTAACTTTTTAAAAAAAGATCAATTTATGATAAATTACATTGTTAATATATATAGCAAACTATTTTTGAATATGTGATCATTATTTTTTTTTAAATTTAAATATCAATAAATTTTCTGCTTTTGATTTCTGCAACCTTTTCAAAGTCTTTAGTTTAAAAGAGAATGTAAAATATAAATAGTTTAAATAAACGATTTTTTTATATAAACTAATCTTCAAAAATACTTTATGGATGACACATATATTCTAAGATACTTTAGGTGAATATTGTATGGTTAATGCTAATTAAGAAATATGATATATATGATTTTATAGGTTATGGACAGATTGCTACGGCTCTTTCAATTTTAGAGAGGGAAGAAAAAATGCATTTGATATATCTCACTCTCAATATAAAAACTTAAACTTTAAATAAATTCAAGTTTTGTAAGCCACTTATTATTCAATCTTGGAAGGCATAGATAAAATGTTTACAGTTCAAATATTGCTTAAAATTTATATTTTGAATATCTATTATTTCCAATATATTCAAACACATCTATAAAGATGAATATATACTATCCACAATAATTCACCCATTATTTAAATTGCAGTGGCCTTGGATAAAATTAGAGGTCAAAAAAGGAAGTGTTAGAACTTATTTTCAGTTTGAAAAAAGATCTCGATAAAGAAAGAGCAGACTTAATTTCTTTATCCAACATACATACCAAAATATTTTCTGATAAAGACAAATTTTTTTTGATGAGGAAATAAATGAAATCCTTGTGAAGATGTCTTTTTTCAAAAAAAGATAATTCTTAATATTTTTAATAAATTTTCCGAATTAAAATTTTTATTTATTAAATATAATACAACTCTCCCACTCTCTGCGCCAATTGAACATGTTTTTAGCAAAGTGAAAGCTGTTTGTCTGATCAAGATTTTCAAGTTGATAAAAATAAATATAAAATTATTACAAAAAGATGTTATCTTATTTATAATATATTATTTATTTATATTATATATTGTAGGAAATCGTCGGGGTGGCCTAATGGGTTAGATGTATGCTTGGAAACAGAAGTACGAACAAGGACTCAAAACAAGATAAAACTGGAACCATGCATCAAATGGGGCAAATTAAAAACAATGACAGATGCCTTTGCAATCAATACAAACATTAAAACAATAGATTCCTTACAAGTCAGTGAAAAAAAGTGGACAGACCTTTCATCCAGATTAATAGACACTGCCAAATCGACACTAGGCTTGACAAGGGGAGATAACAAATCATACAAAGAACTATGGTGGTGGAATGAAGAGGTACAAAAGGAGAAAAAAGCCCTTTATAAAATATGGTAAAAATCCAAAAACCCAGATGACAAGACTAATTACAAAAAATCCAAGAGAATAGCTACAAAGGCGGTGGCTATGGCCAAATCTATGGCATACGATGACATGTACGAAGATCTACATACCAAAAAGCAAAATAAAATATACAGATTAGCCAAACAGCGAGAAAAGAACTCTAGAGATATAAACGGAGCTCAGAAAGTAATCAAAAATAAAGATGGGAAATTGATAATAAAAGAATAAGAAATAATGAATAGATGGAAAGAATATTTTCAGGAGCTCTGTAATGCCCACATACTACATCTAGACGGACACTACCCATGTCAAAACCTTGTACAACCTATAACAGAAGAAGAAATAATCACATGCCTCAAGCATATGAAAAACAACAAAGCTAGGGGTCCAGACGATATTCCAATAGAAAGCCTTAAAGCACTAGGAGATGATGGAATACATCTCCTCACAAATCTGTACAATAAAATACTTGGAAATGAAGAGGTTCCCCAAAATGGAGGCAGAGTTATCTAGTTCCTATCTTCAAAAATAAAGGGGATCCACACAATTGTCAAAATTACAGGGGCATAAAACTAATGTCACACTGTCTAAAACTATACGAAAAAATAATAGAAAAAAGATTAAGAGATATAATCGAAATAGGAGAGACTCAGTTTGGCTTTATGCCTGGAAGATCAACAACCGATACTATCCACGCAATTAGGCAAATGAGTGAAAAATATAGGGAAAAGAACAAAAAGCTATACATGATCTTTCTCGATCTAGAAAAGGCCTTCAATAAAATCCCAAGAAAACCTATCTGGTGGGCGCTACGCCACAAAAAGGTTCCCGAAAAATATATACGAACAATACAGGATATGTATATGGGCCATACAACAATGGTCCGTAGCACAACAGGTACTTCAGCAGACTTCACAATAGCCGAAGGAGTTCATCAAGGGTCGGCTCTCAGCCCACTTCTCTTCATTACAGTAATAGATGTATTAGCACAGTCTATACCTCAAATAGTCTGGTGAAATATGATATTTGCAGATGATAGTGATATTTGCCGAATATAAGGATGAAATGAAAGAAAGATTAGTGATTTGGATAAATATCCTAGAAACGCGCGGATTAAAAGTAAATAGAGAAAAGACGGAGTATATGGTGATAGGAGGAGATGAAACAGAGAGTATTGATATAAATGAATGGCAGATATCGGCAATTGAAAGCTGCAAATATTTGGGCTCCACTATACAAACAAACGGCACAATAGAAAAAGAGATAAAGAGTAAGATTAATCAAGGGTGGTTAAAGTGGAGATCTTTATCTGGAGTGCTATTTGACAAAAGAATCCCACACAAATTAAAGGGAAAAATTTACAGTTCCATAGTACAACCAACTATTCTATATAGTTCGAAAACATGGCCAACCAAACAATCAGACGAGAGAAGTCTACAAACTATGGAGATGAGAATGCTGAAGATGATTGCTGGGGTAACAAGAAAGATAAAGTGCGCCGTACAAGAATACTAAGTAGTTTAAAGATAGTGCCCATTAAGACTAAGTTAATGGTAAACAGACTTAGGTGGTATGGGCACACAATGAGGAGGCCTATGAACTACATAGGAAATAAAGTTGAGAGTTTGGAAGTGATGGGCAAACGTAAAAGAGGAAGGCCAAAACTTCAATGGGGCCATAAAGTTAGAGCCAATATAGAGAAGTATAAATTAGATAAAAGAGATTGTATGCATAACATAAAGTGGAGAGAGATGTTGAAGGAGCTTACCACCAGAAAAGGTGAAAGCTAAAGAGAAAAAAAAAATATATTGTAGGAAAAAAATATTTTTCTTGTATATAATATTTAATTTTTTAAGTAACGAGTAATCAGTTACTTTTTTGAATAGTCAGTAATTTTTTAAAAGGTAACGAGTAACGATAACGCGTTTCTTTTTTGTAGTAACGTTTAAATGATTATAAAAATGATCTATTCTTTTATATAATTTTCAGGGAATTTATTTATTATTGATTGAATGAGAATCTATAAAATTTTATGATGGGATAATCTATAATTGTCGATTCAAAGATTTGTAAATTATTTTTTAGATTTTATTCGTAAAAGTTAAGGCTCGGTCATAAATTATCAATACGGACGATATTGATTTTAAAATATTTTAGAATCAATACCATATTTATTTTAGATGGTATTGATTTTACAATACTACATCGGGTCTGAATTTTAGAAATTTTTCAAACATTTAATATTAAAACAAAAGTATTATATAACATTAATTCTATTAATTTTTTGTCTAAAGTTAAAATTAGGTTAAACCATGTTTAAAACATTTTTACATAGTCATTTTACTAGCTGTAATTATTAGAAAAACATTTTGATATTATTTAAATAAAATACATTATTAATAATTTTTTTAAGACTATATATAGAAAATTAGGTTGTCTAAAACTTGTTTAAGAGTTTTAAAACTTTAGGGAAAACTAACGTATCTTTGCTAGATTTTTTACTCCCCCAAAAAATGTTTAAGTGTTCGAATTAAATTTATTTTATTTTTTGAAGCAAGGTTAAGATGGAATATGATTAGAAATTTCCATGAAAATATCTTTTTTTTTTCTCCTAGAAATGGATATCTCAAAAATTTTATAAACTTGATAAATATTATACTAATATTTTAATTTTGCTTATCTAAAGATTGAAAATCAGGATAAATATGAAACTAGTTTAATTTCTTTATAAATATAAAGGTAAATTTTAATTTAAGAGTTTTCCCTATTATTTTAATATTCATTTTGAGACACCAAAATGAAAAAAAACTATTATTTATTCTAAGTTTATAAATATTAAATATAAATCATATAAAGGTATGGACATGGAACGTAACATTCCGAACATGTAACTTGAGTAAAATAAGTTAAGTTCCCGGAACAGAAAGTTCCAAAAAATAAAATAAAAATTATAATATAATTTATTACAAATATAGTATTAACATTTATAATGGTTTATTCATAAATATTAATTTTTATTTCCTTAATTCCAGTTTAATTTACATAACAATATTTAATGTTATTGTTAATAAACGGCTCGATTTGAGGCCATTTTAAAAAATGACTAACTCAGTATATTTTTTTATATTGTCAAATTTGCAGGGAAATCTCAAAGATGATATTTTAGAAGATGTTATGATTGATGGAGTGTAAAATAAATAAATCAAATAATAATTGTGTTATTTTGACTCAATATTTCTTAATGTTCTCCAAACCCTAAACTTAAACTTTTTTTAAATAAAAATTCCTGAACACGGATCCTTTTTTTCGTCAAGGGTTCATATCTCTGATCTGAGTAAAACTATTTTTATTATTTTTATTAGTCCTTTTAATTACCTACATTTTATAGGATATATACATCGAGAGTTTTTACCTTTTGTGGATCGGTTTAATCATGTCACCTCTATTAAAAATATATTCTTTATATATTTAGATTCAAATTTCAATAGTATATTTAAAAAAAAATTCATTTGAATGATTTCTTGTTAATTCTTTTAACTTTGTCACTACGGACATTTTTTTCCGCCCTTTTACTTAAGTGTAAAAGAGCATCAACATTAAATATTAAAAATTTTATCTATATTAAGTTTTACGATTTTAAACAATAAATAAAAATTGAAGCAAAAATTTATTTTCTAAGCTATATGGTATGGAGGGTATTAATTGATTCTTTACAGAGTATTCAGGGAAAACTCATCACTATAATCTAAGCCAAAATTAGGTAAATTATAATTGAACTGAAACATAATAGACTATCTTAACCTAAATCAGACCTGGCCTAATGATTTTACTTTTTTTAACTTCTTAAGTTTGCTAATATTATTATGTGATTGGTATTATATTTTTCAGGCATATAGTAAGGAATTTTCTACGGAAAGGGAGGAGGGTGGATAATTTTTTTTAAATTGAAATAATTTTGAACATTAAAAATGTATTAGTAGAACTAATCAATTAAAATTTAATAACCAATCATATAAAAAATGACAATTTCGAACAAAAATAATAAAATATTGGAAAATATCAAATAAAGAATGATTATAATAGACCGATATGCAAATCACAGTAAATAAAGAGTCAAACATTATATGATGATTTAAAAGTAAATCAAAATATCGGTTATAAATGAAAACTTTACTATTGCGCTTCAATAATTTGTTATGAATGAGGATCAAATCTCATTGTATATTAAGTAAAGCTAGTCTTTTCAATCGATTTTAAGGCCACTTCCAAACATGGTATTTTTTCTAATGCATACGATTTTACGTTTATTTTAATAACAAACTAGCTTGATTTTTCAAGTAACTATTTTTATATTAATATTCAATAAATGAAATGATTTTATGGGAAATTTTGTATCAGATTTGATAAATTTTATAGAGGCTCATGACAATTTATGGAACAAATGTAAGGCCACTTCCAAGCATGACGTTTAAAACTTTTTCTAAGCATGTTTTTCGTAATATTTTTTACGAAAAACAAGCAACGATTTATATTATACAGCTGATTTTTTATACAAATTAAACTTATAACAAGATATTTTATTTCGAGACATAAAACGAAAAGTAAGTATAGTCTACAAAGAAAGAGATCTGTATATGATCTATATTAATTTATATGATTCCCAATTCTTTCACTATCTTGAACTATCCAGGAATGTTTTCTATTAAATACTTAACAAAATTGAAAATAAAATTAGGCATATATAAAGAAATGCAAAAACAACAATATCTCCTGAAAAAAATCTATTTGTTATTTTAAGGTGATATAATTAGTTATTAATATATATAAACCATTTAAGATACTTAAGAACAGGCCTTAATTACTCTCAACTATCCGACAGCAGCAGAATAAGCAAAAGTTGCATTGCTACTATCATTCTAGAGATATGTGATGCTATATGGAAAATTATAAAAGATATTCATATGCCAGTTATAACTAGAGAACATTGGGAGAAGGTATTATAAATTTAAATTAATATATTTTTAGATTGAACAAGAATATTTTGAGAAACATGGATTTCCAAACTGCCTTGGCTCATTGGATGATAAGCACATAAAAAATAGTCCTGCAAAATCTGGAACCCTTTTTTACAATTTGTTAAGTAGTTGTAATTGTTTTTTTTATTATTTATAATTCTTCTTTTAAACTACTTGTTTTTTTGGTAATGACATTCAAATTTTAAATTGTTTTTCTTTTTTTTTGAACTACACTAATTCTAATTGTGAATGACATTATATTAGTTACAAATTTTATATAAAAAGATCTAATTTCTTTTTATATTTTGAGTGAAAAATAAATTTTATTCTTTATCAAAATTAATTTGATGTTTATTTTCCTCCGAATCTTATGTTCAATCTTCAGAAAACTACACAATTATAGATCTTTTAAATTAATAGTGTTACTTGGTTTAGCTGATAGCAATTGCCAATTTATATATATATATGTAGGATCTTATGGAAAACAAAGTGATGGCGGCATTTTCTAAAATAGTAGATTATATCAAAGTATATTTTTAATATTAAGAAATATTTTTTAATCATTTTAGAATTAAAAATCAAACACTTTTTTCCTCCTTCTAAACCTATGCCAAATAATATCATTGTTCCACGTGTAATTATTGCTGATTTAGTCTTCCCCCCTAAATAATTATCTTATGAAATATATCCTATGAAAAATACAGGTCATAAGAAAATATTATAATATAAGCTAAGTAATGCTAAAATGTCCATTGAATGCACATTTGGTATAGCTACTGCTAAATTTGACATTCCTATAGATTGCTCAGTTGAAAATGGTGATAAAATAATATGTGCAATCACTCTACATAATATTATTATTGATTATTTAATTGATTACACACCTAATATTATACCTATTCCTGAAAATTTAGGGATCAGAGAACTTTAAACGCATCAAGTAAGAATTCAAGAGAAATAAGAGAGATTTATTTAAAGACTATTTTAAAACATTTTAAATCATTATGTGTATAGAAATCATTAATTTTAACTTGAGCTTAAGTATTCTTTTATATGCCAATACAATATCAATAAGGAATAAATTTTTTATTAGTTATTTATTAAATAAGATATGTGTATAAAAAATAAAAAATATATTACAAAGCTATTTAATTTTTTTTTATAATATCATCAACATTTTGTATGATGAAGCTTCCATAGAAGCAAGGGAAGAATTGATTCTCTTAAAATTTTTTCGACGAAATTCTTAAATAAACTTAATATATATAATATGTTATAAAAAACTAATCTGACTTCGTAAAAAAAACTAATATAATTTTTATAACGTTAAAAATATTAATATTATTTACTATGTTAAGAATTACTATTATTTTTACTACGTTAAAAAATTTACTATTATATTTACTACGATAAAAAAAATATACATGAGGGAGGCAAATTTAATATTGCTAATTTTTTTTTAATATATAAGGCTGTGTCCTAAATATTAAAAATTACATAAAAATTATATCGCGCAATTTGCGCGAATCTAACAAAAAAAAAATATAAGCCATTTTTGATGGAAAATTAAAATGTTGGCCTAAATGATATTTTCGATTTTGCGCAAATGACGTGCTTCTTAAAAATTTTACGATTCGTAAAACTTTAATCATTTTATCATTAAACTTTTGCAAATTGAGGGAATAAAAATGGCGAACGAATATCAATTGATGGAAAATATAAGACCTTATAGACATAAGTGGTGTAGTGACCTTAAATATAGAGATACAGCTGCAAGTAAAGTCAAATGGGGAGAGATTATATAAATATTATTTTATATTTTAGGTTCAGGAGCTGCTATGATGAACAGCAAGCACCTTAAATTTGTTGAAGATTTTTACTGGCTAAAAGAAAATGCGGAGGATATATGTAAGCACACTGAAGCAAGTTTCAGTTTGAAACAATCTAAGGATGCTATTAATATATAAATATCTCTACATGTATTATAACATGAAATTAAAACTATATAATAATCTATATTTTAGGATTATGAGCCAAACATTCAAGATATGTTTATGTACAAATATCATCACAAATATTATAACATTAAATTAGAACTATATAATAATCTATATCTTAGGATTATGAGCCAAACATCCAAGATATGTTAAATGTACAAATATTACAACATTAAATTAGAACTATATAATAATCTATATCTTAGGATTTAGAGCCAAAGACACAAGATATGTTTAATGATACAGTCAATCAGAAACAAATTTTTGAATTTAAAAACTTTTCTATGGTACATCTTCACTAAATTTTTATTTAAACATGTTTTTAATACTTATTTTAACATATTTTCTTCAAAAAAATTCAAAAAACTTATAAAATAACGATTATGACAATTGTCACTTTTCTATGTTACATTTTCACTAAATTTTTATTTAAACATCTTATTAATACTTATTTTAACATATTTTCTTCAAAAAAATTCAAAAAACTTATAAAATAACGATTATGACAATTGTCAATTTTCTATGGTACATCTTAACTAAATTTTTATTTAAACATGTTATTAATACTTATTTTAACATATTGTCGTCAAAAAAATTCAAAAAACTTTAAAAATAACGATTATGACAATTGTCACTTTTCATTGGTACATTTTCACTAAATTTATATTTACACATGTTATTAATACTTATTTTAACCTATTTTCTTCAAAAAACTTATAAAATAACGATTATGACAATTGTCACATTAAAATATTATCCTTAAAAAGATCATATAAAATCATCAATTCATAAAATCCACCTAATTTAACAAAAAATAGATAATTTAAAAAAAATGATAAAAAAATTATAAAAGATTTCACCTAAAAGATTGTTTATTTATCTAATAAAATTTACAATATATAATTCCTCAATAAAAGATGTATTTACAAAGAAGATTGTGAAAATCACTAATAAATTATATTAAAAAGAATATTACATTTTTATAATATAGCAGCATATTAAATAACATCAGAGAAGAGAAGAGAAGAGGAGAAGAGATATTAAATCATATCATGTTTATTTGTTGATAATAATAAAATATTTACATTAAATATAAATAAAATAAATTATTTTACTAAAATAAATAAATAATATTTAATACTAAGCATCGATGCAGAATTTTGACTAATTTAATTTTAGCAGATTTATATAGGCTTAGTTAGACAATTTTTAGGCTTAGCTGATTTTTAGACTTACCTAATTAGGCTTAGCCGATTTTTAGGCTTAGCCTAATTAGGCTTAGGCGTAGTTTTTAGCCGATTTCGCAACACTAATTATAATTATAAAATTGCAAATTTATATTTATAAGAAAAAATTAAAATTTCCATGATTCACAGGAAATTTATGTTCACGCCCGGGAAAAATTTTGGGAAGGCCCGTCACGCCCAATAATTTAAAATTTATTCACACTCACGCCGTGACCCACCGTGACACGATGGGTCACGCGTGCCCGCGCCAACCTCTAGTTACAATTGTAATTATATTATTGAAAATTTATTAAGATTATTAGAGTTGTATAAAGAGTATCTGTATCTATATACTATTTCAAATGTATCTGTATCTTTATATAATTTTTAAGATACATTTTGATATACTTTTATTTAACGCTTTTTTATCTAAAAAATAAAATATTTAGTTTCAAATTTTATCTCATATGTATGAGGATATAATTTAAATAATAAATATTATTATAAAAATATTAAGAATAATATAATAAATATCTATATATATAATCACCGTAATCAAGAAATGAACGTTTTCGTATATCCTTAATGTTGATTTTTATTTTTCTCATCAACTTTCCTATCTTCTTAATGTTAATTTTTCTCATCAACTTTCCTATCTTCTTAATGTTAAATAAATCGATGGAGACTATATCTCTCTAATGTTAAATTTTAAGAAAATTTTTTGTATGTAACGGGATTCGAACACTTTATTATTTTGATATTATTTTATATTTTTATTGGCTAATTATCTATTTTTATTGGTTTATTCTTATTTCATTGGTTTAAATTTATTTTCTATCTATTTTATTGGTTGTAATTTATTTTCTTTGTTTTTAATTAATAACATTTTTAATTATCGATCTTTTTTTAATTAATGATTTTTAAGAAGATAAAATATGGAAATATTATGAATTAAATCTACAAAACACTTAGCCATATTCAAGAAATGAACGTTTTCCTATCTTTATAACGTTAATTTTTGTATCAACTTTCATATCATAACGTTAATTTTTATTTTTTCTATCAACTTTCCTATCTTCTTAATTTTAAATAAATCGAGGGCTTTTATTATCTCGGTAATGTTAAATTTTTTTTTAAAATTTTTTTTTCTTACTCCGGGATTCGAACTCGCGCCTTAATTTCAAAGACAAACGTTCATACCGTAAGGCAAACGTTCTTACCGTTCAGCCCCTTTAAGCTTTATGTTTTGTTATAAAAATCTTTATTTATATTTGATTTTTTAAAATTAACTAAAATTAATCAATATTTATTTTTTCCATTGGATTATTAAGCTCTCATACTATTGGTTTAAATTTATTTTCTTTATTTTTTATTGGCTAAAATAAAATATTTTTAATTATTCCATTTTTAATTAATTTATAACGACCATTTTATTTTTTAAAAATGGAATATTAAAAATAGCAATCTATTTTCAACCACAAGTTTAATTTTTATTTAATATATTTTAACTATTTTAAGGAAACATTTAAATCAACGGTAGTTGTGTTAACAGTTATTTCAGGTAATAATTGTTTTTTTTAAATATTTTAAGAATAGTCTTTTTTAAGAGGTTGGGGAATGAGAATTTTTTCATTACTTTTATGGTCGTTGTTACCAGTTATTTCAAAATAATATCCAATTTTTATTCCTTATATAACCCCCTTCTCTCTTCAGGCCAGGTCCGATCCATTAAATGTAATGCTTTGCTTTAAGCTAAAATATATTTAATACATAAAATTCCCAAGCAAGGTCCAAGGCCATAATAATTTTGGAAAAAACCCCCAAGCCCAACCAACGATATAAAAATTTTGGTAGTTGAGAACTGGAATAAAATATATAAAAAATCTTAATGAATTTAAAAATACAATCAAAATCAGATTTTCGTGGGCCTTGATTTTTTGATCAGGCTAGCCCAGGCGTTAGAAAATTTGTTTTAGGTCAATGTCTGACCCATAGTTAATAAAAAAAAATTGCCAAACGTCCAAGTTGAATTTCCAAAGCTCAGCCAACCTATTATGACTAAATGCTATTTTTTGAGTAAAAATATTTTAATAGACTTTTACCAGAGTTCCCTATAAATATTCTGTGTTAAATATTATGATAACCTTCTTTGCTCTTTGGGCCAGGTCTAATCCATTAAAATACATTTAAAGCTATTCAAATGCTATTTTTTGAGTAAAAATATATATAGATTAGCTTTTAGCAGAGGATGGGGAATGAGAATTTTCTCATTACTTTTATGGTAGTTGTTACCAGTTATTTCAACATAAATTAATTACAAATTATATTATTAAGAAAACGTTTTACAAATTTAATAAGTATTTTAAATGGCATATTTTAAATTTCTTCAATAGTTATATTAGATTAATACGAATATATTACATATCTATATGTGAAATTATAATAAATTTTAGTATATAATTAAAAATAGAATTTTAGAAATTTAATAAATATTTTAAATGGCAATAAAACATCGTAATATTAAATACATAATACAAATATATATCTTATAAATTATATTATTAAACAGACACTACAAATTTAGTTCAAATACTTAATTTTCCTATACTTAAGTAATTTATTTATGTTTTTTGCTACGGTTTGGATCTTCATTTTTTAAATAAAACATTAATAGCCATTTTTGGGATTTTACTGGTAACAAAATTGGGAACATCCCTTTTTTTGGCGATTTATTGTTTAGCGATTTAGAACCGATACCGGCACGCGGCGTTAATTCCGCGCTTATAGTATATGGTTGTAAATTATTATATATTTTTTTTCACATTTTTGTCTCTTTTTCCTATATTTCTACCTTCTTTTATTCATTCTTTGCTCATCTCTTTGCTCCCCTAAAACCCATCTCCCACCTTCACGCGGTGGGGAGCGAACAGCAATGCTAACGGGAGCTCTGGTGTTATTAGTTATTATTATGCCCTTCGAGAAAGGCGGGTAATAATATTTTCCCAATATTTAAATCAGAAATTAAGAATATTTTATAAATTTTATAAGGTACAATTTTAATATCCAATATTTAAGAACATTAATTCCCGTCATTCTTGACGGGCTATCAACTAGTATATATAATATTAACTTATATAAAAAAAGATATAAATATTCTTTTTTTCTCAATTATATCTATAGATATCAGCTCAAGATTGTGAAGGATATTTATATCATGCAAAGGAATTTATACCTTGTTTAGCCATGACGCCTATTAATATAAACAATACTATTGACGCACAAAATTATTTTAAGCAAATAAATTTATTTAGAATTTTGTAAAATATAGATATTACGTTAAATTTTAATGAATACATTATAAGTTTAATGTAAAAAAATTTTTTTAAATTTTAAATCTATTTTTATTTCATTGAAAAAAACTTATTAAAAAATTTAAAATCTAACAATAACTTTTATAATTCAGAACTTGATTGATCATTTTACTCAAAAACAAAGACGAATTCTACTTGTTTATATATTTTAATTTTTTTATGGTTTGACTAAATAAAAATGAAAAAAATTTTCGATTGCCTTTCTAGTAGCAAACTTGACGCTTCGTCACTGATTTATATAATTATAAATCATAGTTTGAACATATATTTTCATAGTTTTTTAATTTCACTTGGTACATTATTTACACTATCTACCAAAGACAAGCACCATATTCTATCTGAATCATTGTCGATTTCCAACATCTTATCAAAATATTTTCCCGTAGGATCTTTTTTTACCCTAACCTTCTTTACTGGTTTTATATTCTCATTATTATTTGTGATTCTGTTAAACGTTTTTTGGGGAATAATGGAAATAGTAATAAATGATATTGAATCATACCATTTCCATGGAGTGCTAGATTTAGCAGCATCCCCTGAATTTATTTCTTCTCTTTTTTTCATTTTCATTAAAACATTGAATTCTTCCATTTTAATTTGTATACATTTGGGGATGAATTAAGCATTTTAAATATTTAATAATTTATATAGGATATAGATAAATAATTTTATTAAATAAAGATTTATGTTGTTTTGATTTATTAAAAGAAATATTAATTATTTTATATATTATAAATTATTAAAATTCATTTTCCAAATTAATACTTACTAATAAATAGTAATTAAAAAGTCCATTAATTAAAAATTATTATTATAAAGTAGTCAACATTAGGTGATTCAAAATAAAGTCTTGTTTTACTTGCACATAATGTCCATAGTTCATCGACTATTAATCTATTAGAAAAATTATCATTAGGCCACTTCCAAACACGACGTTTTTTTCAAAGCAATAAATAACAAATGCTTAATAGTTATGTGCTTCCAAACAAAACGTTTGATTAATGCATACGATTTTACGTTTATTTTAACAACAAACTAGCTTGATTTTTTTAACGATTAAGTGACGTCTGATACGATTGAAATGAAAAATAATTATTTTTATAATAATATTGAATAAATGAAATGATTTTAGGGGAAATTTTGTACCAGATTTGATAAATTTTGTAGAGGCTCATGAAGATTTATGGAACCAATGTAATGATAATTTTTCTAAATCGATGAACTAAGGACATTATATGCTAAAAAGTAGAACAAGACTATTTTGAATCACCTAATGTTGACTACTTTATAAAATCAATAGACATTTTAATTAAATACTATTTATTAGTAAGCATTAATATGGAATATGAATTTTGATAATATATAAAATAAAATATTTCTTTTAATAAATCATGACAATATATATTTTTATTTAAATAAAATTATTTATCTTTCTATATAAATTATTAATTATTTAATAGACTTAATTCACCCCCAAAGGGCTTCTTTTTTAAAGGAAAGGAGAAAGAGAGAAGAAATACATTCAGGGGATACTACTAAATCTAGCACTCTGTTAAAATGGTATGATTTATCACAAATAATAATGAGAATATAAGACCTACAAAAAAGGTTAGGGTAAAAAAAGATACTGTGGGAAAATATTTTGATAAAATGTTGGAAATCGACAATGATCCAGATAGAATATCGTGCTTGTCTTTGGTAGATAGTATAAATAAAGTACCAAGTGAAATTAGCTATGAAAATAAATGTTCAAACTATAAATTAATTTTAATAATTGTAGTCCCACCTCGGTTTTTATATAATATTTTATTTTATATTATTTTAATTTAGTATTTTAACGCTATGTATTATTTTACACGAAAGGAAAAAATAAAGAATTATCAAACTATAAATGATAGTTTGATTATAATATTATAATACAAAATGTTGATGCTATTATAGAGAAAAATTAAATAGTTTTGTATTATATTTTTTAATTTTTATACACATATCTTATTTAATAAAATACTAATAAAGAATTTATTCCTTATTGATATTGTACTGGCATATAAGAGAATAGTTAAGCTAAAGTTAAAATAAATGATTTCCATACACATACAAAATAGATGTATATTTATATAAAATGTTAAATTATACATAAATTCAAGAATTAAAATATAAATAAATCTCTTATTTCTCTTGAATTGGTACTTGATGCATTTAAAGTTCTACTAATCCCTAAATTTTCAGGAATAGGCATAATATTAGGTGTGTAATCAATTTTATCATAATCAATATATTAAGTAATACAGTAATTGCACACATTATTTTATCAGCATTATCAAATGAGCACTCTGTAGCTTTAGAAAGAATGGTAAATTTAGCAGTTGCTATACCAAATGTGCATCTACTTAACTTATAATTATAATGTTTTTCTCCTGGACTGGTATTTTTCATAGGATAAGGTTTCATAAAATAATTTTTTAGGGAGAACGCTAGATTAGCAATAATTAAATGTGAAACCCTAGATCCAAACCGAACCTCAACCGAACCATTAAACCGCTAAAAACCGGTATTTTTTATCGAATCTAAACCAAAAAAATTTGTAGCTGAACCTGAACCGAATGAGCCGGTTTGAGCCTCATGATTTCATGCTTATAAAATAATGTGTACGTTATTACTAATATATGCAAACATTTTAATTATATTCGAATTTAAAGATAATTATCAATCACATTTGAAGCGTCATAATTTTTATGAACTTAAGTATGTTGCATTTTACAACATTTTTTAAATATTTTAAGCTTATAAATTATAATGCCTAGAGAAATATTAAATCCAATATATAAATTATTCAGGTTAATGATGCTTACTACCTTAACTATCAAATTTATATTTTGTTTATTTTATATTTGGATAGGCACTACCAAATATATTTATAATATATATTTGAAAAGTCGTGAATTTTGGAAAGCGTCTCTGGCCTAGTCGGCAAGAACATTGCTTACCAATCCGATTTTTATGGGTTCGAATCCCAGCAATGATCATATATTTTTTCTTAATCTAACTTGTTGGTTCCGTCCTTGGGGGGATGATAAATATACGACCGGACTCGACCACGTGATTTCGTTATAATATATGTTAAACATTTTAATAAATTTAATAGTATGTATCAAATAAAAATTGTAAAATCACAATTCGCTCGGTATTGCTTTAGGTAGTAAGCATCCTTAACCAATAATTTACATATAGTATTATAAATGATACATCAAATCTGATATCATACTGGCAGTGCCGGCTACCTAATTTAGTGTGGAAAAATGTTTCTTAACAATTAAATTTATACTATCTCCTTATAGATGTAATTTGAGTGAGACGAATCTTGAAAATATATAAATTGAACGGCTCAATAAAAAATTTTAGGTAAATAAAGTTAAATAATTAAATATTATTTTATAGTGTGCAATTAATAAAAATGAAGGTTTTATGTATGTGTTTTTTTTAATGATGAAATAAAAAAAATATTCTTCTCTATTCATAATTCGAATGTAGGCTTGAATACAAAAATGTTCAGAGGTTCGAATCGAACCGATATGTTTATTTCGAACAGAACCTGAATCATTTTTTTATCCGAACCTGTAGATCCCTATGTGGAACAATGATATTATTTGACATATATTTAGGAGGAGGAATAAAAAGTGTTTAATTTTCTAATTCTAAAATAATTAAAAAATATTTATTATTATTAAAAATTTACTTTAATATAAACTACTATTTCTGAAAGTGCCACCATCACTTTGTTTTCCATAAGATCCTACATCTATATATATAAATTGGCAATTGCTATCAGAAAAACCAAGTAAAATTATTGGTTTAAAAAATCTATAATTGTAAAAAAGGGTTTCAAATTTTGGAGGACTTTATATTTTTATGTGCTTATCATCCAATGAGCCAAGGCAGTTTGGAAATCCATATTTCTCAAAAATTCTTGTGCAATCTAAAAATATATTATTATCTAAATTTTTAATACCTTCTCCCAATGTTCTATAGTTGGAACTGATCTAATATTGTGGTTATTATTGCATCATCGGCAATTAAATTATAATAGCCCAACAATTTATCACATGCTACTTTGAAACTATTGTTAAAGGATTTATGGAAACCAGGTTTTTCATTTTTTAGATATTCAAGAATTAAAATATAATAAGGTATAACCAAATTATAAGTAGGATAATTCTCTCCACATATCATATTTGTAGTTTCATATAAAGGCAATAGGATAGAAGATCCTCCCATTCTTCCTATATGTTATCAAAGTATTATATTATTACCTAATTATAAATTTTAGTTTACTTCTGATATTTGTTTTTCTTGAAGAATTTTAATATTAGTTATTAATTAACTAATTTTGTTATAGCAGGCTTTAGCAATAAGCCCCTTTCAATCATTTGGTAGATTCCACCTTATTTCACAATCCAATTTTGGTTTTAAAAAATTTAGGGGAGGGTGTAGGGAACTACTTATATTTTTTAATAACTTTAATTTTTTAGGGGAATTATGAATCATTCTAATAATGTTTCTTAGTTTTAGAATTGAAGGATCTAAAATTTTTAAAATTTATTTGGATATTAAATTAATTACATGGGCAAAGCATCGGATGTGCCCTATTTTTATTAATGGATATTTTAAAGAAAATGTATCAATAAATGTTTTATTATTAGTTGCATTATCTAAAGTTATATAAAAATTTTTATTCTCTAAATTATAATTTTTAATTATTTTAACAAAGGCTTTAAATATTTATTCACCTGAATGTGTTTCATTTATTAGACTGACATCCAAAATTATGTTATTTATTTTAAAATTATCATCAATAATGGGCTGTTAGCCCTAAAAAAGGAACCTGTGTTGGGCTAGTCCAAATGTCAGATGAAAAATTAATCTGACTTTTATTTTTAGATATTATTTCCTTTACCAACTGTTCTTTTTCTGCAAATGTATTATACATGTGCAATTTAAGAGTATTGGAGCATATTGATTTTACTGAACAATCAAGATCACTTATAAAACTTTTAAAATCATTTGAATTAATAATTTTAAAAGGTATATTATTATTTATATAATTTTAATAAATTATCCTTAAAATTAATTTTTCTTGAAGAATTTGGTGTAGACTTTAAAAAAATGTCAATTATATTATTTTTTTTTACTAAGGTGTGAATAAAACCTATTATAATGATTAATAAGAGGAGATGTTATTTTGCCTTTACATTTTATAATACTCTTGCAATGATTGCAAGCAGCCTTTTCACCGTCTTTAAAGATTTAATATTGATCCCATATGATTGCTCTCTTTTGTGAGGAAATTTTCTCATATTCAACATCAAGCATAATTTTATCAGAAGCATTCTCCTCTAACATAATTAGGCAAGCTAACATAATTAATGTAGAGATGTATTATATTTTTATATACCTCTGGTTTGTGTAATTTTTAATATAATTTATTATGAGATTCAAAAAATAAACTTTTGGTGAGATTCAAAAAATGTGGTATTAAATTTTCACTTCAGAAATTTTTAAATTTTTGCTAGAATTTTTATAAACACAAACACATAACCTGTCAGATTGGCAGGTCAACAAATAGAAATGACAAATGTTATATTTATTAAACAATTTATTAAATATTACGTATTCAGATAAAACAAATAATTTATTATTCGTATTCGTAATTATTTGATTAGATTTGAATTATTTTTGAATATGCCTATTGTATATTATTAAAAAGAAATAATTGAAATAAAAAATACTATCTTTTAAAAAAATGAATATAACATTTTTAAGGTTTTGTTGGTAAATTTAAATTGGAACATTAATCTGATAAAGTAAAAAAACAGAAATATAGAACGGAACGTTTAGTAAATTTATGGAACGAGAACGGAATCCTCCTGGAACGGGCTATAACATTACTAAAAAATATTAAAATTATAGGGTTTCCCATTCAAAAAAGGAAAAGTCCCAATCAAAAAAGGAAAAGTTCAATCATAAAAGGAAACCAATCAAAAAAGGAAAAGGGTCAAACATAAAAGGAAAACGTCAGATCAAAAAAGGAAAAGTGTCAATTAAAAAAGAAAAAGTCCTAAAGGCTTAGGAAAAAGTCCGATTAAAAAAGGAAAAGTGTCAAACAAAAAAGGAAAAGGTTCAATCGAAAAAGAAAAGTTTCAATCAAAAAAGGAAAATAGTTATTTTTTTAAAAAAATTATAAATTTTTATTTTTCTTACTATATCTTTTCTCAATTTTCTTCTCATTTTCGATGATTCTTTTGTCTTTTTAAAAATAATTTATAAATTTTTCGTTATTTTTCTTCACCTCTCTGCTCCATATTTTCAACAATTCTTTACTTTTATTTTGATTTTTTATGTTTTTTTCTCCTTGTATTGTAATCTTTTACATACATTTCTAATCTTTTCAATCTCTTTAGGTCATTTTTAATCTTTATTTTTTTTGATTTTTTTTCTTCTCATTTTTGATAATTCTTTGTCTACTCCAAAATTTAATTGAAAAATTAATATAAAAATAATTTCTTTACCCTAATCCTAGAGAAATCTCTTTTATTGCTTAGAATTTTTTTTATATATTTTGAGTTAAGAAAAATTAAAAGCCTTAGCCCTATTTTCAAAAAAAAATGTTTAACTTAATTTCCAGGTTCAACCAAATCTGTCTAAAGGCCGATAAATATAAAATTGTAATTTTTATCAAACTCCATTCTCGATATTGCAACTGATGTAATTCATTTAAGATAATATATTCGCGATCATACACTTGCGATAACGCATTCGCTATAATAAATAAGCTTTCACATTTTCGAGATAATGCATTTGCGGTAAAGCGTTTGCTGCAATGCATTCGCGATAATTCATTCGCTGTAATGTAATCGCTATAATACATTCGCGGTATTATATTAGCGCTAATGCAATCGCTTTAATATTTTCGCTGTATTATATTCGCTATAATGCATTAGCGGTAATGCATTTGCAATATTATATTCACGATAATGTATTCTAGGTAATGCATTCGCTATAATAATATTTCGCGTTAATCGACATTCGCTGTAATGCATTCGCGATAATACATTTCGCGCTAAAATTTTCGCGGTATTGACATGTAACCTTATTGACAGATTATTTTTAAAGGTTTCTTCTACTATATAAAAAATTTGAAGCCCTTCTTTGACATTATAAATTGAAAAATATAAAGAATTGGTAAAGGACTAAATTAGGTAATATTAATCATAATTTCTTATCAAGGATAATTTATGCAATATTAATGAATTTATGTAATATATATTTTTTGTATGAAAATAGCCCAAAACGTTAATTTAATCGGTGGAGGAGGGGGAGCAAAAATATTACCCTAATAAACAGGGATCTGGAATGGATAAATTTTTCATCTTTTTTTAATTTTAAAAAAACTTTTAACATCATCTTTATAATTTTATAATTAAAAAATATAGCTTTTAAGACATCCTAACAAAAAAAAGTAAAACTTCTGAGAGAAACTATAATGCAAAACGAAAAAAAAATATCAAATTCTTATTCCATCAATTATATTTTTTAAAATTCTTCATTTTTTATTTTAATAAGTTTTAAAAATTTATTGAATAGAATTTATCAATATTTCAAAATTTGTAAAAAAATCAATCAATATCACAGTGTTACTTAGTAAGAATTTTAAAAAATAACAATTGATTTAAAATAAAATATGATTAAGTTTTTGTGTATATTTTTTTCAGTAACTTATTTGTACTATAATTATCGATGCTAGGTGTCTAAATATGGAATCAGTGCAACTCTGAAATTATTCAAATTTTAGTTTTCGAAGTATTTACATGAATATATAATTTTAACATATAATATGGTATATATATCGTTTAATCTCGGAGAGCCAAGAATTAAAAAAACGATTTTTATTGAAGAATTTTTAATTACTAATCTCCAAATAAATTAAGACCACGTAAATTTTTCGGATCGGGCCTGGCGCAATACCTATTACCCTATTTATCTGGGATGGGACAAACTAATAATTAAAAAATACGGACCAAATCGGGTATATCGGGCGCGATGCAGACTTCTACTTTCAATAACCTGTTGAAGATTACATACAAGTATAAATGTGAATTATGTATGGAAAGGGAAAATGAGAAAAGCGATTATATTAATTTAATATGAATATGACAAAATTATTTACCTTTGGACATGTCTTAGTGCAATTAAGAATGGTATGACACTTGAAAAGTTTCCATTTGCCTTCAAGCTTTGCTAATCTTTCATGCGTAGCTTGATCGCGTGAGTCAATTATCCATCTATATGCCTGCATTAATGTGGCCGGACCTAGATATTTGTCACTATTCCACCAATAACTTGGGCACCCGGTAGAACAACAAGCACAAAGAATACATTCATACAATCCATCCTACATTATTAAAGGATATATATTATTTTTTGTGAACAAATAAGAAATTGCTATATATTACAAATTAGCTTATTCTATATTTACATAGAATTTATTCGCGAAAACATAAATTTCTGTATAACGCATGATTGTTTTCTTAATGCAAAAGTGATTAGATATTATAATTCCTAAAAAAATTACGAATCCGAGTTGTCTTTATGGGCTGGGCCGATTCATAATTTTTTTTAAATTATAATAACAATTAATGATTGGAAAATCATGGGACTTTAGTTTTGAAGGGCTCTTCCTCTATCTATAGCCCTTTCTCCAATAAATAAATAACATCAACAATTTACCATTTGAGCTCAGGCTAGTATGGTTAGAAATCATCACAAGGAAGCTTTTTTTTACATCAATCAACAGATATTCATTTGAGATATGTAGGACATACAGTATGTATATAAATCAACATTTTAAATATTTTTTCAAAATACTTATTTTTTTAAAAAATATATTTTATTTTGCAATAGTTTCTCCTTATATAATACTTACTAATAAACCGTCAAGAATGACGGAGTTGAGGAGTAATTAGTTTGTGTATATGGTACTAAATATACTTTATTAATATATTTTATAAAAATATTAAAATTTAGGAGAAAAAGAAGTAAATTTGTGAATCACACCTCATAAGATATTCTTAATTTAAATTATGATGACCAATCTTTCTTGATAATCAAAATGAAAAATATATAACTAAGAGTACCAGAGCTCCCGTTAGTCAGCATTGCTGAACCCGTCATAATTGACGGGGAATGAGAATTTTCTACTCTTATGATAGTTATTACCTATTATTTAAAATAATATCCAATTTTTATTCTTTATAACCCCCCCCCCTTCAGGCCAGGTCTAATCCATTAAAACTAAGTCTAAATGCTATGTTTTGAGTCAAAATATATTTAAAGCTTTTACTTGATACCCATATCAATATTATTTGTTAAGGTATTACTGATCACCTATGCCTAATATTTTAATATTGGAAAAATTTCCAAGCAAGGTCCAAGGCCATAATAATTTTGGAAAAATTTCCTCAGCCCCAACCAAAGATCATAATAATTTTGGTAGTTGAGAACTAGAATAAAATATGGGCCTTGGTTTTTTGATCAGGCCAAGCCCAGGCCTGCAAAAAAAATTTGTTTTAGGTCAATGTCTGATCCATAGTTAATAATAAAAAGCATAATAATTAGAAAAATTTTACCCAAGCCCAGCTCAATATAATTTATGGAAATATTTTCCAAGCCCAGCCTGACCCATTATAATTTGAAAAGATTCTTCTCAAAGGTAATAATTTTGAAATTTTTTTCCCAAGCCTAAAAAAAATATAGATATAATTAAATTATTTTATCAATATGTTTTCATATATAAGAAGAATTGTATTATAAAATTGAGTTGGAAAGAACGTTTGCCTATGTAATGTTAAGTCTGGGGATCGAATCTCATTAATGTAAAAAAAATTTCCTTTTATTAAAAATAATTTAATATTAAAAAGGTATATAGTCTCCTTAGATTTATTAACATTAATATAGGAAAGTTGTTAGAAAAAATATAATAAACATTAAGATAATAGGAAAGTTGATAGAAAAAATAAAAATAACATTCAGATTATATGAAAACGTTCATTTCTTGATTACGGAGATTATATTAAGTAGTATTGCAATTCGGAATCTCACAATTTAAAATCATTTGTTTAAATTAAATATAATTTTACAGGAAATTCCAGCATATATGCAGCACGTATATAAGTTTCGGACAATTTCGCAGTGAACTTTTGAGCCACTTAAAACTTATATATACCTTTCATAAGTTAAAAAATTCAACAAAATTCATGGTAAAACTATCTAAAATATAAAGAGAGGGTACTATAGATGGGATATATTTCCGAGATTCATTTTCCAATTTAAAAATATCCCCCAATAAATAATTTAAAATCGAGGTTCCAAATCCCCAAGGATTATATATCCTAATACTATTATTAGTGTTGTTTATCGGATTAGCCGAGTCTGCTCGAATAGAGCTGACCCAAAAAACGACCTCGACCCAAAATATGGGTCGTTTTTTTCGACCTCGACCCGAGTCCAAGCCGAAAAAAACGACCTCGACCCAAAATATGGGTCGTACTTTTCGACTCAGACTTGAAGTTTATTTTTTTAAGGCCAATGTGTAAAAATATATTTTGCAAACATGTTAAATTAAAATTTCAGTGAAGATGTACGATATGAAAGTGACAATTATTTTAATCGTCATTTTTGAACATTTTTCAATTTTTTTTAGACAAATACAAATGGGTAGCAAATGTGTTAAAATAAAATTTCTTTGAAGATGTACCATAGGAAAGTGACAATTGTCATAATCGTCATTTTTGAACCTTTTTCAATTTTTTTTAGACATATGGGTAAAAATTTTGTAAACATGTTAAATTTAAACTTCAGTGAAGATGTACCATAGGAAAGTGACAATTGTCATAATCGTCATTTTTGAACTTTTTTCAATTTTTTTAAGGCAAATGGGTAAAAATAATAAGATTTTTACTATTTGATTAAATAGAGTTTAAAAATAATTATGACTTTTATCACTTTTCTATGGCTTTTATTGAAATTTTAATTAACTAGTTTATAATTTATATTTCAACCATTTTCTTAAAATATTCCAAATAAATTATCAACATGGCTATTTTAATTTTTTCAAGGTTTCATCACTGAAAAATTGATTAAACATGTTTACAAAATATATTTTTACCCATTTGCTTAAAAAAATTCAAAAAAGTTTAAAAATGACGATTATGACAATTGTCACTTTCCTATGGTACATCTTCACTGAAATTTAAATTTAACATGTTTACAAAATATATTTTTACCCATTTGTCTAAAAAAAATTCAAAAATGACGATTATCACAATTGTCATTTTCCTATGATACATCTTAGCTGAAATTTTAATTTAACATGTTCAAAATATATTTTTACATATTTGCCTTAAAAAATAAACTTCAAGTCAGAGTCGAAAAAAACACCAAACTCCAAGTCTGAGTCGTAAAAAACGACCCAAACTTCAAATCTGAGTCGGAAAAAACGACCTATATTTTGGGTCGAGGTCGTTTTTTTCGGCTTGGACTCGGGTCGTGGCCGAAAAAAACGACCTATATTTTGGGTCGAGGTCGTTTTTTTCGGCTTGAACTCGGGTCGAGGTCGAAAAAACGACCCGAACTTTGGGTCAGGGTCGCGACTCGCGGCGTTTTAACAACACTAACTATTATATAGTATATGTCCATTTATAAATAACATAATTATGTTATTTTCAAATATACCTTTTTAAAATAAATAAAATGATTATCACAAAAAAATATATTATCGATCGTTAAAAAATTGTGTTTTAAAATAAAACTCGTTTTTAAAAAAATGTTGAAATAATTTTGAACGTGAACGTATTTTTTTCAAAGAAAGGGTCCGTTTTGGTTAACTAGTTTCACAGTTTTATAATGATTGATTTTACGGTTTTTGAATTAATTTGTTCAGTTTTTAAATCACGTTCTCGCAGTTTTATAATAATTAATTTCAGTTATAAATAAAATTATTTTCAATTTTTGTTAGATTTTACAGAATGTACCGGATTTGGTAAAAAAAAATAGTATTTGTCCTGGTCAATATAAACACTAACCCTAATTTTTATTGCATCAGTAAAGGTGGTCCACAAGTTTGGCATCAGGCCTTAGCCTGAACTGCGTAGTTTAGTAAAATCTAATAGAGACTTAGGATTGCTGTTGATCGCATTCGTGAGCGAATTTCGTTTTTTTTTGGAAAAAAAATTATGGCGAATTTTTTAAGAAAAATAATCAGCTGTTTCCTTTATCACATTTATAATATTTTACAGTAACTTTCTATATTCAAGGAACTAATATCCTTACCAAACTTAAAGTTCCAAAATCAGCTTCAAAATCTTCAAGTTCTAATTTAATGAGACACTTGATTGTAATATTTATTAATTTATAATAATTAAATTTTAAAGGTGTTTTTATTATTTTAAAAATTTTTATATAAATAAAAATATTTTTTATTCACTATATTATATTGTATTTATATGCATCAAAACTAAACTATTAATTTTAAACATGGCTAATATATTGTGTTAAAAATATAAGGCATTTATTTATATTAAATTAAATAGTAAATGAATTTTTTAAGAAAAATTTATCCATAAAGTTATGAACATGCGTTGAAGGTGAACGTTGAACGCGAATGAGTTCGATTTTTGTCAACGAAGGTTGAACGCGTTTGATTTCTTTAGAAATGCTTACAGTACTAGTACAATAATTCATCAAAGCAGATTAAAATAAACTAAAAATATTGTAATTGTTATATCGATAATAATTAGAGGCCTGCAAACCTGGCTCTAAGTTAATTTTTCTAAATTTACCCGGGCCGGACCTAAACATTTAAAAAAATTTTCTAATACCCGGACCGGGCCATATATTTTAAATTACATTATTAGCTATAAAAATTAAAAATAAATGTAATATAATTTTAAAAGAATTCGGGTCGGGCCGTGCTAATGGTTTTTTTACTTGTCTCTGATATTAATATAATCATTAGTTTTAGTGAAGATGCTTTATCTTTATTTACATTTAATGTAGTGGAGAATAATCGTATTTTGTCTTGTTTTCTTTACAGAGTAAGATACAATTTTTATAATAAACAATTAAAGAAATAAGTCATTGTGTATATATTTTTGTATATTATTTACAAAAAATGATGATCTTATATATTACTAGCTGATAGCCCGTCAAGTATAAAAGGAAATCAGAATTTTATCTTTAATTTGGTGATGAATGAATCCCCCTTTATTTGATGATAGATAACAGCCTATCTTATGAAGTGTGAATCAGAAATGTGCTTTTATTTGGATGAGTGCTTAGGAATAAGTATACAATAAAATGGTCTCAAATTAGTAGGCCAACTTCAACCATTAATAGATTAAAATATGATCTATATAAAGTTTTAGGTGAAAGTCAATTTTTGGCTACAAAACTAATCTTGATTGACTATATTATTTTATTATAAATTATGAAATGACCAATATTTTTACGTTCCTTACCAAGATCGAACCTGGGACCTTCTGTTTCCAAGCCAACATCATAATCCACTAGGCCACCCCGGGGATAATAAATATATAGAAAATATTTATAGTTAAATAACCGACTTCCCACATATTTGATATCCATGTGGTCAAGCTTCGTATTTCAATGAATGTAAGTTGTTTCTGGTGTAGGGAATGGGGACATATAAAGTTCCATTGCCAACAAATGAGATAAAGACGCAGGAGGACCCGGAAGATCCGAGGGAATGATCTACTAGAATACAGATGACACCAACTCCCCAGATGTCCGGAAGATTTGAAGAAGGTGCAAACAGCCAGGTGGGAAAAGGCTCGTAATAGAGGGCAAGGATAATATATTTAGAAGTAAAGGATATACCTCTGCCTACCAGAATCAACAGTAGGGAGGAGTCTGAACTGTTGTCCAAGACAAGGGAGGAAATTAGAAGGTCTTTGGAGGTAATTGTATATAATTATGTCGAGAAACATAAGAAAACAAGTTTAGAAAGAGTGGAATATTTATGGATCACAGCCCAATATTTGAAAGGATCTGTTGTGATATTATCATTTATTACTTCAAATATTGGTTCCTTGAGATAATTTTCAGTTTCAAAAGAATACAGGAAATTTTCAATGGTATTGCTAATTAAATTAAACTCTTTATTTGCTTTAACATCACAGTATAAGCTCCCCACAAACTAAATATACTAGTTGAATTATTTTCTAATATGGATGGAATTTATTCTATGTCCATATTTTGATTTTCTAATACTATAAATAATAAAAACAATATTTAAATAAATTTAATTTTTGACGTAGAGTGAATGAATTAATTTCCTAACAAGAGTTTCGGTTAATGTAATATATATTTGGTTTCCCATACAAAAAAGGAAAAGTGTTAAATAAAAAAAAGGAAATGTCCAATCAAAAAAGGAAAAGTTCCAAAGGCTTAGAAAAAGTGTCAATCAAAAAAAGAAAATTCCCATTTAAAAAATAATTTTTCTAAATTTTAGTTTTTTAAAATTTTTCCTCTTATTTTAATTCTAACTTTTTGAGATTTAATTTTTTTTATTTCTTAATCTTTTCTCAATTTTTTTCTTCTCATTTTTAATCATTCTTTTTTGCCTTATAAAAATAATTTATTTATCTTCCCCAAGGCCTTAGGCAGGAATTTTCATTTAGGGGGGGGGGCACTATTTTTTTTAAATAAAACAAATAATTAAGCATTCATAGTTTTTGCTATTTAAAAATTATTAATGTTATATGAATACAAAATAATACTATAATATGAATATACAAAATAATACTATAATATAATATAACGATTTTTATTTTTAAATTTTAACATAAATAAATTAAAGGATAAATTTTTTCCATAAGCCATCAATACTAAATTTTGTTTACTTTTTCTTTCATCGACCCTCTAGTGCTCGATAGAACTCTGTTTATTATAGAGAAAGAAGCCCCGCAAGAAGCCGTTAGTACCCCAATAATGATGACTGCTGAGTAGCATTTATACAATTCTCTTAGATGCATGATGATATTTTTTTATACATAATATTTAGGATATTTTCAAAATTATGTGTTTCTTTAACTTCTGCAGCTAATAATCCTTTGGCTATTTTCATTTCATGATGTAAAGTTTCCATATTTAAGTTTAATAATTATAATAATTGGGCCATTTTGTCCGATATAAAATAATCACTATCAAAGGGGGACAATGCACTAAAACTTGATAGAAGATTATAATCATCTTGTGTAAATCTATCTAAAAAATTATCAACAAAGTAATCAATAATTTCATAATAATTCCATTTTAAAGAACTCCGATGTAATCAAATTGTAATTTAGTTTCGGCTAAAAAATCTTGGAAATTTATAGCCTTTTTACCTATGCTTTATGATTTGTGGGGAGTGAGATTAAATTTTACTAAAAGTTTTTCAGCCTTTATTCTAATCAAATCAATAGAATTATTGCTTCTTATATTTTTTTTATTATATTGATCGTGGAATCATTACAATTTTTAGCATCCACTTGATAAGTACCTACTGACTGTAGAAACATATAGTGGATATATTGTTATTAATATCATAAATTATAATGGCTAATATAACGTAATTTATATTAACGTATTGAGATAAAAGACCAGAGGTTTCGACAGAATCATGAGTGGAAACCTCTGAATTAAGAGTTCCATTAGAAAAGTAAACTAATACTTCACCAATAGCCTCAAAATTAACATAAATTATGCGAGATGTTTCTAAATGACCAGTCCACCTCTGGTCTAAAAGTCTCTTAAGAGTATGGCCTGTATATTTACAGGTAACGTTAAACCGCCTAAAAAATTATGCAATGCATTGAATAAATTAAAAAAATTATAAATTATAACAATATTATACCAATTTTGAGCCACAATATGCAACATGTGGTTGTAGAAATGTATAAAAGTAACTTTTTTATGAATTTTATTTTTGAAGTAGGGTTTGCACTCCTCCATTTCGGCCAGACATAACGTTTGCACCATCATATGCCTGGTTTATCATATTCGTTGAATTAATATTTAACTCATTAAGTTGCTTTAAAATGCAATTAGTAATGCTTTCAGCAGAAAGACACTATAAATTAATAATTCTTATTAAATTTTCTTGGACTTCTCCAGAAAAAATATAAATAATATTATGCTCAGGTTTTCACAATCTAATGCATCTTTTGTCACATCAGCCTTAAGACAAAAAAAGGCATCTCACTTTTGTTATATTTATCTGAAATAATTCAAGCACCATATCTACCATAATAGATATTTTTGAATCTGGGTGATGTATATCACGTATTTTAATATATAAATTTCGTATTTTTATTTAATTCAGAATCTTTTTGGATAGTGTATGAAAACATTGCTATAAATAGTCCAGAAAGAATAAATTATGTTTTCTACATTTGCAGCATCCGTAATTTTTCTTGAACCAGTCCCACGGAAAGGTAGCTCCTGTATGTTAAGAAATATCATGCTTGATTTAAGATCGTAAAAATTACGGTTAATTTGTTAGCTTACCAAAATTGGTGTTATCTCACTATTATCTTTATATTGCTAAAATATTCACCGCTGTTTTAAATAACTGGTTATATCGGGCTTAGATAATATTATTTTGTCTAAGATCTTAATCGGACCATTTTTAAAAATCGGCCCAAATCGAGCTGTTTAGCAACACTGCACAATAATTACCAAATTTTATAAAAATTTAATAAGAACCTTTTTTATTTTAATAAATATTTACTAATCGGTATCAATCTGTTTCCTTAGATTTGATATATATATATATATATCAAGTCTTGAGTAACCACTTGATTAGCTTCAGAAAATTCCGGTTTTTTATGATTTGCACCCAGATCTATATCAGAGACTTTCAAAAGATAATAATATTTTGATTGAACCATAATAAATAAAATAATTGTCATTGAAATAAGTACAATTTAAACATTATAATTAAGCGCCTATATAATGTAATACACAAACACACATGATGATGATAAAATATGAATGAATGATGATTTATTATTGGATAAAAATAGAACAGGATAGGAAGAAATTTACAAACAAGACATGTTTTTTGAATATATATTTAAAATTTATTTTAAAAATATAAAAATAATCAATTACAAAAATTTTTTTAAATTTGGGGGCCGGAAAAATTTATGGGGGCCAGGTTTGGGGCCAAAAAATTTTTGGGGAGGGCCTGCCTTCCCCCCGTGGCTACAGCCCTGATCTTCCCTCTCATTTTTCTTCAATTTTTATATCACATAATTTTATTTTTTAACCTACATAATAATTTTTTGACTTTTTATTATTTTTGGCATATAAAATTATCTTATTATAATTACGATGTATAGATGTTAGCGACAATGTGTACTTTAAATCATTTTCGAGCTAGTTTTTTTTTAAAATTTAAAAATCGGATTTTACCGAAAATGTATTCCATAATTTTTCGAATACCTACCCTATGAATTTCAGATAGGTTTGCCATAAATTTTTGAGCTTAATTTAATTTATTCGTTTTTCCATAGATTTTTCATATAAATTATAAATGATTCAAAAATTAACGATATAATTATCTTCAATTCATAAGAGTATTCTAAACATTCTGGATTACATTTCGGGTAAAATCAGATTTTTAAATTCAAAAAAACTCGCTCATAAAATGATTTAAAGTTGAAAAAATAACACTTTGCCGGAAAAAAACAAACTGACGCTAACATATATAGTCATAAGAAACAAAAATTTATATTAATCATTAATAATTTCCCCTCTTCTACATTTTGAAATATAGGCCTTCATATTTCTAAAATAATTCTTTGAATTATCCTCAGATATTCCTCGCTCTCTATATTAATTCCTCCTTGTTATTAGAATTTTTATTTCTGACAAAATCATTACATTGAAAAAACATATTTTCAATGATATTAAAATAAGTGATGTATGGTGGTAAATATTTTATTCTAAGCCATCTCCTCTCAATCGATTCACTAATTTCATGGTTAAAATGAAATAGAACATTTATGAAAACAAAAATCATATTCATTTTATTATTTTTTTCAAAATGATTTAATATTTCATTTACAAAGTTGCTAAAGTGCATAGCTTTAGAGGGGCAATCAAGAATCTAGAATCTGAATATTCCCGCAATTGTGAAAGCAGCAATGATAATACAATCCATTGCCTTTATCTCTTCGACATTTTAATAAAGTGCAATCCAAATTTATACAATTCAATATACATTCTTATTTAATTTCTTGTGCGGATATGAGCCTCCTTTGGATAAACTATATTTTATTCCATTCTTGAATTGAAAGTACTTTATATTTGTCATAGTTTTATAGCTTACTATAAAATATGATGCTATATCACACTCTCTTATTAACGCGTCAATTATTAGAGCTAAAAAATTTGATTGCCAAATCGAAATAAAAATATTAGAAGAGAATAAAAATAAAATAAAAAAATTGGAAAAATTTATCTTTATCGATGTGAGTGGGTTTTCAATATCAATGAGGCGGTTATATGGATATTTACAAATAAATAAAAATGTCCAAGGGATAGACAATGAATTATACTATCATTGCTGCTCTCACGATTGCGGGAATATTCAGATTCAAGGTTCTTGATGGCCCCGGCAACGCTATACACTTTAGCAACTTTGCAAATGAAATATTCTAAATCATTTTGAAGAAGATAACATGATGAATGATTTTTGTGATGGATAATGTTCCAATTCATCATAACCATACAATTAAGGAATCGATAGAAAGAAGAGAGCATACAATAAAATATTTATCACCTTACGGTTCATCTCTTAATCCCATTGAAAATGTATTTTTCATTGGAAGGATTTTGTCAATCAAAATCTCAATAAGAGGAGGTAATTCGTTTAATAGAGCATGGAGAGAGAGGAATATCTGAGGAAAATGCAAAGAATTATTTTAGAAATATGGAGACTTATATTCCAAAATATAAAAGAGGGAAAATTATTAATGATTATATAATTTTGTTTCCTATGTATTATACATCGTAATTATAATTAAATAATTTGATATGCAAAAAACCTAAAAAAATTGTCAATTAGGGGAAAATTAAAAATAAATAAATAATTTTAAAAAGCAAAAAAGAATCAAAAATGTAAAGGAAAATAAATTGAGAAAAGATCAGAAAAATAGAGATTAAAAGAGCTTTAACCCTTTCGGTCGCGGTAGTGCAAATATAAAACCACCTTTTAACCTTTATATCTTCTAAAGGAGTTGATCATATAAAATGAAACCACCACGAATATATATTAAAAGATATTCTTTTTCATATGTTTGTGGAGGAGTTATTTTTTAATTTTTTTTTTCGCGCCTTTATTTCAAAATACGTTTTTTACGGTGATTTTTCTTAAAATTCCAATTTTAATTATAAGTATATTTATCAAATATTTTTAAATATATATATTCCTCACTATTTTATCTATCTTTCTAATATTTATTTTTGCTCAAATAAATAATATTTATATATTATTTTGATCTTTTTAATGTGGTATATTAAACTAACCACTGCCACTTAACAACAATATTTTTAATATTTATTTTTTTAAATAATTGATAAATTTTGCCAACTCATTTCGCAATAATTTTAGCTTGTTATATATATGGATGATTATCTGGACATTCCATCTGAAGGTTCTTCGTTAGACAACTCATCCACTGATTCCGAAGATGATTATGAATCGGATACACGTTACCAAATTGATAGTGATGATTATGAATCGGATACACCTTATCAAATTGAAATTGATGACAATTCTGAACAAGATGCGTATGATCAATCTGCTACAAACCATAATAATCCTATCTGGTCCAAGAAATATTCTTCACAACCAGCATTAGAATTTGATAAAATATCAGGTCCAATATCATCTTTAAAAACGGACCCATTGTATCCATCAGATATATATAAGAAATTTATTAATGATTCTCTAATAAATACAATTACATTCAATACCAATTTATATGCCCAACAAAAAAATATTAAATATCAACCAACTAATCCTACAGAAATAAGAAAATTTTTATGTCTTCATATACTCTTTGGAATTAAAACTATGGCAAATTACAAAGATTATTGGAGTTCTAAACCAGAATTCCATGACAATTTTGTTTCATCCATAATGAAAGTAAAACGTTTTATTTGGCTTATGGCCCACATCCATATAAATGACAATATCTTAGAACCATCGAGAAATGATGAAAATTATGATAAATTATACAAAATAAGACCATTCATTGATAATATCCGTTCCTCTTGCTTGAAATATTTTCTTCCCTCGGAATATCAAGCAATTGACGAAGGAATGATTAGGTTCAAAGGCCGTATAGGATTTAGGCAATACATGCCTAAGAAACCCACGAAACGCGGTTTCAAGGTAATGTGTAAATTTTGTCATTATTTATTTCGGCTAAACTATATTTTTAGGTTTGGGTGAGATGCGATAATTCAGGATATATGAATGATTTTAATATCTATGTTGGGAAAAATAAAGAGGTTGAAAGTAATCTTGGTTATAATGTTGTAACAAAGTTTTGTGAAGGACTTCAAAATCATAAAATATTTTTCGATAATTATTTTACGAGTTATACTCTAATGGCCGATTTAAAAAAGAAAGGTATATATGCTAGCGGAACACTAAACAAAAATAAGAGATACTTGCCCATAAAGAATATGGAAACAAAATTAAAAAGAGGTGAGTTTGACTGGAGAAGTGACAAAAATAATATAAGTATAATTAAATGGCGAGATAATCGTGACGTATTTATAATGTCCAATTATATTGATCCGAGATCAGTGGATACTGTGAAGAGAAAAAATAAAAAAGGGGAAGTTTTTGACGTAAAATGTCCAATAATGATAAAGATGTATAATAAATATATGGGGTCTGTTGACCATTTCGACCATTTAAAGTCTTTATATGAAATTTCGCGAAAGTGGCGAAAATGGTGGCTACCAATATTCTTTTGGCTGATAGATGCGGCGATTATCAATTCATTCATAATATACAATATTCTTACAGATAATAAACTCTCATCGAAAGAATTCCGAAGACAAATAATTGCTAGCGAATTGGCATACTGTAAAAATGTTAATAGGGATGATAATATTCATAATGATAATAATTATATATCAATGCAAAGAAAAAATAATAAACCTTATATCCTTCCAGAAATTAGACTAAAAAATTCAGCTCATCAACCTCAGGCAGGAACCTCACGAAGGTGTACCTTCTGTAGTACAAAGTTAAATCCCAGAAGAACAAGGTGGTCGTGCAAATCATGCAACGTACCACTCTGTCTAAATAAAAATAGAAATTGTTTTGAAAGTTTCCATAAGGTGTCAATGATATGAATTTAAAACCACCAGGGAGAGCCGCCATTTTGAATTTAAAAAACTTTTTTTGTGTGTTTTATATTATATTATATTAGAATCAATAAAAAAATTAGTAAATATCGTGTTGCATCATATTAATTTTATGAGGGAACCTAAAGGGTTAAGAGATTAAAAAAGTTAAAAATATGTAGAAGATAACATTATAAGGAGAAAATTGGGACTTTTCTTTTTTTGAATGGGAAACCCTGTAAATAGTTATTGTATATAAAGTAGAGATCTGCCCTATTTTTTAAAAAAAATCAGGCTCGGGCTGGGTCGCGTCTATTATTTTTTAAAAAGATTCAGGCCAGGCCTTAGAATTTTTTTTTAAATATATCTAAATTTATCAATTTCATGTTGAATTTTTTATGAAAAATAAAAATATTTAATTTTATTTATAGAAACTTGAAGCCATATAACATATATCGTTTATTTTGAATTATTTATAAAAATTAATTTCTATATTTATAATAAATTCGGGCCGGGCCGGTAAATTTTTTCAAAAATAATTTCAGGTTCGGGCCGGCAAAATTTGTTAAAAAAATTTCGGACTGGGCCGAGCTTGAAAAATTAGGCCCGATGCAGATCGCTAATATAAAGTATTGATTAAATTTAAAAAAGGATTGCTTCAAATAGAGGATCCATAATTGTTCCTAGGAAGTAAATTTAACTATAATTATAAGAAAAACGTTTAGTATTATATTGCATCTTTCATAGTTTGGATACCTTTATAAATTTTATAAAAATTATAACCAGAGATGTTTAGAGGGGGGTCTAACCCTCTCCCTGCTAATTTTCTTGATTTTTAACATATAGACTGAGGTTCACCACTAATAGATAGTAGTGATAAATAGCTCCTTTTTTTTAGTATTTGAGCTAACTCTAAAAAGGTTAAACCAAATTTTTAAGCAAAGACTTTCATCTTATCTTCGATAAAGATTTAAACATAAAGGATACTTCAATCTTGAAAAAAATATATACTCTCGGCTATGGGTTTTGTGAATTTTTTCGATTGATGGGATTAAGCCAATTAACAACATTACAGGCCAGAAATAGTCCAAATTTACTGATGTTGCTCGATTCAAAAATTAAACTTTTATTTAAAAATATCCAAAACTAGTAACATGCAGTCCTGTCTTATGAATAGATATGAAAATGAGAGTAAAATGACTTGAATAATAAAATTATTTTTTTATATAAAATATTTCCAATATATTCTTAAATAAAAAAGAAACTTGGCCTATAAACTTAGAAGTATGATTTGGCGGGAAGCAAATACAAAAAAAATCAGCCAAATATTCAAATTAAATGAATATGAAATATTTCTGAGTTTTGACCATATTTCGATGAAGATATTCCTATTGAAAAATTTAAAAAATTCCTTAGCAGTTACTGTCTAATTTGAAAGGGACTTTCATCTTATGATTTCAATCATTGTAAATAATCGAGAGAGTTTAAAAGTAAATGATCTGCCAAATTTAATTTTTATAAATATTAATGGACCTTCAATATTGGAATGGATTCCAGATCCATGCATCAAAATATGGGAAAGGAATCATTGTGGAGCAAATATAATCTTTCAAAAAAACAACCAAATGAAGAAATGAGAATGGAAATTTTCTAAAATTTATATTTATATGTATTTTTAATTTATAAATATATTGGTGTGATTAAATTTAATTATTTTTAAAATATAATATAAATAAATAATTTATTCATATTCATAATAAAAAAATTTAATAATATATTTTAAAAAATTGTAGCCACCCACCCCATCAAATTCTTAAGCAATACACCATTGTCCATTGACCATGACACCATTTTATAGTTTGTATTGGCAAATTTAATAATAAAGATAAATAATCGGCCCAATCTAATAAAAAATATTGATACACCTCTGTCTGAGAGTAATAAAAAAACAATAGTATATAATTAAAAAATTTAAGTAAATGACATATTTATGTATTAATTTTTCATTAAGAAATTATTTTTAATGGGGGGGGGGAGCTGATTTTGAGGGCCTGGGTCTCAAATATTGTCCCATCACCCTGCCAGATGGTCCAAAGCCCAGCTATAATTTCTAAAAACATTGGGCTTGGTTCAGGCTTAATTTTTTTTTAAATTTAGTCAAGTATAAGGTCATATTTTTTCTTAAATTTTGTGGGCTCAAAAAATATTTTATAAAAATAAAATTGAAAATGTATTATTAATTTTGATATTATAATAAAATTATATTTAAAATTTCACTGGAATTAAGACAAAAGAATTTTTTGATTTATCTTTATAAAAATGTGTTATTTATATTTTTTAATAATTCTTTGGCAGGAGTCAGGACTTATAAATTTTGGGCAAGGCCCAAGTAAAACTATGGGTTAGATCAGGTCAAGTAAGAGTCAGGCTAGGATTTAAATTTAATAAAAATTATGGGCCTAAATAAAATTGAATTTGTATGACTCTACACCCTATGAAATGGCTTTGGAATTTTTTTTACTATTTATTAAATTTTAATTAATAAAGGATGAAATTTGTGAAAATTTAAACAAGTTTAAGTTAAAAATAGACTTCTAGCTACTATAGTAACTGTATATTTACTATTTATCATGCATTTATTGTTAGTTATTTTTATGTAATTGATTACATTAATTAACTATTTGTCTTGCATTTAATTATTAGTTATTTTCATGTATTTTATTTATATTATTATTTATTGTTTGTTTTAATAATAAATTACAATTTATTACACAATTATAATATAAAAGTAAGTTATTAACCTATGGTATTTGTTATTTTATATTATTATTATAAATAATATAATAGTATGTATTTTCGATATAATTGGAACTTACATATTCTTATTTAGAATAAAAGGATTAAGGTATTAAAATGTAAACAAATTTATAAAGGCTACATCATTAAGCTTTATATGCCTAAAAATTTCAAAAGAAATCATTAAGAAGCTTTTTATTAATAAAACTAAATTTTATTATATATTACCAATTTGGCTCTATCTTCAGGACTCTGATATAATTGTTTATGTGATGGCAATTCCTTTCTTTGAAGATAAGGTTCAATAGAAGCATACTGTTGGTAAAAATTATTCATATCTGGAACTAAATCCTTAATAACAAACATATGTGGAAGTGGATATATTTTAGTAACATTATAAGTTTTATCTATACTCATGGTACATGCAAGTGTATTGGATCCTGATATATTCATTGCACATGAGCCACATATACCTTTAAAATTTTATAGTAAAATAAATAAGAATAAGAACCCTCTCGACATGAACGTCTAAAAGTTAGTGTTGGATCAATTTCATTTTTAATTTTAATCAATGCATCAAGGACCATAGGCCCACATCTTTGTATAGTATTACAATAAAATTCCATTTATTATTTACTTATTTAAATCCAGCTCATAATTTTGCATATATGGTGTATTCTTTATACTTGGATTCTTTAAATATTTATTAGATACAAAATTTACAATGTAATATAAACCCAGCGATAGACTGAAAATATTTTCTTTGGATTTTTATCATGTGTAATGGCTGAAGATGATGTTGTATAACTAGCAATTGAATTTACTAATAAGCCTCTGATATTAACACATTTATATATATAGCATAATGAAAAATTCTTAAATTGTAGAGCCATAATAAAGATAGGTGTTCTTTGGATTTGCCTAACTATGATCGTAAAGTCATATGATCGTAAAGTCATATGATCGTAAATTTATTCCATTTTTTTCTGATTGGTCTATTTTAATCGCGGTAAATTCATTCATTCATTCATTCATTACTACGCCAGTTCATCACCCACCAGGAGTTGTAGCGTGCACCAAGTATATTCACTAGTATATAGATCCTATACATGATGTATACCCGTTTTATTATAGTGGACGGTACCACTATTTAGTCAGCTAGCATAGTAAAGAAGAGAGGAGTAAGAAAGAGGGGATCTATTAGTTCCGTTACCGGCAAGATAGTGTTAAGAATTGTAACCAATATCAATAATAATGTACCTGACGCCTGGTAAGATATTTAAGAGATGGAAAAAAAGTAATTCTTATGTTAGGTAATTTATCCTTATAAGATAACATTATATCTATATAACGTGTTCTATTCCGGAGACATCCAACTTCCATGTAATTGTAATCCCAAATCCTGACCCATTATCCTAAAGAGCATACTAAATTTGTCTGATATTTACCTTCTTTTTACCTTAATTATTTTTGTCATTCTAGAGTCAATAGTGCCCCATAAATCCTAGAATTATTTCCTAAACTTTTACATTGAATTCCAAAATCGTAATATTGACTCTAGATTTTTGTAAAATCAAAGGATAAAATCATATAAAACATTATGCTTAATATTGTAGCTGATAATTTAAGACAATTTATTTAAAGAAGAAATGCATCATTGCAAAGTATGATATATTATATTAAATTTAAATTGATTAAAAAAAAATATTTTTAGATAACCCAATCAAATATATCAAATCTAATAAACGTAAGGATATACTCTGCTATAACCTATTGCAATATACCATACCATACATAGAAAAGCTGAGCCTACAGTGGTAGAACCATGCTTTAGTTGTCCCCACCGCTGCAGAAGGAGAGATTGTAAAGGCAGAGGTAAATTAGTAGGTTGTTAATTTGAAGTGACACAAAATCATCTAACAGCTGAAGGTATATTTAATACTAAGCCTATCTAGATAACTTACATTAATTTAGGTAGATTCTCGATGTATATCTTGTACAGATCAGAATACTAACATACCCAGTAGCTCATCTAGTAATCAATAATTAACTAATAAAATAATTATTTTTGAATAAACAAGCTAATACAACCCAACAAATAAAACCACAACAGATACAGCCCCAAAAATTACACCAATTACCAGAAATAACTTTTATACTTCAGTTTCAAGTAACAAAAATTGTATAAATTAATAATCCATAGGCGTAGCCGGGGGGTGGACAATGGGAAACCCCCCCCCCCCATTCAGAAATTTATCACTTTGTGAATATCATTTTAAACTAATAAAAAATATCCCCCTTAGTCTTCCCCCCACTCCCTGACCCACAAAAATGTATGCATATATCTTAAACAATAATTCGAAAGAAAGAATGTAAAAGTTAATATTTTTTTTATAAACTATTCATCATAATTTATACATTTTTGGAAAAAAGCATTTATTTATAAAAAAAGTGAACCAAAAATGTTTTTAAGAAATGGAATATAAGCCAAAGATAAGTCTAAAGGCAAAAGTGAAATGTATTATAATTATTAATAATAGATCCATAAAATTACTAAATAATATAAGATATCAAATATAATTTTTTATAAAGTGAGTAATTTTAATTTATTTATCTTAATAAAAGTAAAATATAATTATAAAACTAATGATGAAATTAAATCATAAATTAAATAAAAAAATTAAAGCACAATACAAACAGTGGAATATTATATGTCCTAGATTACATTTACAATATATCTAATTTTATCAATTATCATATGACAATCAAGTAATTTTTACCAATATAGGGAATCATATATTTTACAGAAAATTATATAATATTGATTAGGACATCAGAAAATATCTTTTAAAGACATTGTGAGATAAATAATATGAAGATTAATTTTTAATATCATCATTTTTTAATTAAAATAAATCGATGGCGTTAAATAATTGAATGCAAATTGTTGCTATATTTATTATCAAGAGCATTGATTAGTTAATTTGTTAAAATACTAACTGTAATATATTCTCTAACTATCAAATATGTCTGTGAAAGTGAAATTTTACCTAGTATTTTGTAACTAATGTATAATAGAGGAATATCAACTATATGACTACTTACTTTTTATAAATAAATTTCTTATACTTGTTAAGAATATTAATATGTATGAACTTTAAATTTGACAAATTAATTACTCTTCACACTCAACTGCAGGAGCGTAACCAGGAATTTTCAGCTAGTGGGGTCAGCCTCTTACTTGAGGGGGCCACTATTTTTTTAAAATAAAACAAATAATTAAGCATTCATAGAAATTTTTTGCTATTTTTATAAAAAATTTATTAATGTAATATAAATACAAAATAATACTATAATATGAATGAACAAAATAAAACTATAAATTTTGTATTATTATTTTTCCATAAGCCATCAATACTAAATTTTGATTACGTTGATCTTTCATCGACTCTCATACTCGATACTCTCTTTATTATTTTTATATATAATATTTAGGATATTTTCAAAATTATGTGTTTCTTTAAATTCTGCAGCTAAAAATCTTTAGCTATTTCCATTTCATGATATAAGTTTCATATTTAAGTTTAATAATGATTCAAATCGGGCCTTTTTATCCGATATAAAATAATCAGGAGCAATATTAAAACATGATAGAAGATTATAATCATCTTGTGTAAATCTATCTAAAAAACGATCAACACAAAGTAATCAATAATTTCATAATAATTCCTTTTTAAAGAACTCCAATTGGTTTCTTTTTCATAAATTGTAATTTGGTCTCGGCTAAAAAATCTTGAAAATTTATGGGCGTTATACGTGCCCTTGTTGATTTGTGGGGAGTAAATGTTTTTCAGTCTTAATTCTAATAAAATCAAAAGAATTATTGTTTCTCTTATTTTTAATATATTGATAGTGGAATCAATAAAATTTCTAGCATCCACTAGATTAGTACCTACTGATAGTAGTTACTTATTTTGTGACTATATTATTATTATAAATGGCTAAAATAACGTGATTTATATTAACCCATTAATATAAAAGACCAGAGGTTTCGACTGAATCATGAGTAGAAATTTCTGAATTAAGAGCTCTATTAGAAAAGTTTAATAATACTTCACCAATAGCCTCAAAATTCTCATAAATGATGTGAGATTTTCTAAATGACCAGTCCACCTCTAGTATAAAAGTCTCAGAGTATGGTTTCCATATTTACAGGATACGTTAAAGCACCTAAAATATTATACAACGCATTGGATAAATTAAAAAAATTAGAGATGATAACAAAATTACTCTACCTATTTTTAACAACAAGATGCAACATATGGTTGTAGCAATTTATAAAAAGAACCTCTTTATTAATTTTTTTTTGGAAATAGGGTCTGCACTCCTTCTTTTCGGCTAGAAATAACGATTGTCTCATCATATGCTTGACTTATCATATTCGTTGAATTAATATTTAACTCATTAAGTTTTTTTTTTTTTTAAATAACAACCTTTTATTAAGAATTTTATAATATTTAATACATTGAACGTTAAAAGTAAAACATATATACGTAATTTAAAAAAATATATATATTAAAAATGTCATGTAAACTCTTTATATAAAATCTATATAAAAAACTGTATAATAAAAAATAAAATAAAATAATTAGTATAGTAAATTGTATGTTGGGCGGGAGGAGGTCAAGAAAGAGAGACATGGATGGCAATTCAGTTAGATCTGCATATATCAATAGATATGCGCTGTCTGAGATAGAAACCTTCCTGAGGGTCACCAGTGATGGCGCGGATTTTTTTACCGAGGGATTTGAAGAAGGTTAGGGCATGATTGCCAAAAGACCCGGTTGTGTCGGATACGATTGGTATGAGATTGCAATTTGTTAGGGAAGTGTATTTATTAATTTTCGAGTTTTCAGCTCGTATGAATGAGTTCTTATTAAAGGAGGGAGCAAATCGGTCGATGCAGGTATAGTCCCATGCTAATGGAATTCCAGTACTCCATGGTATTAATGTCAGCCCATCTGGACGTATATTATTCTCAGTTGAGAGGCCACAGAGTTCGAGGGTTGCTGGAATTTGAGCTGAGCCTAGAGCATGGAGAATGGTGCCGTTAACTGCACTGTGTCGAGAATGTCTACCTTTAGAGAATCGACAATGATAAGGATGATGTCCAAAACAATCAACGGGTTGGGAACATAATGTACATGTGGAGTTGGCCAGTATATTACAACCAAGACGGAGATTTATTGCTATGCGTAGTTCTTCGTTTGTTAAGAGAAGTCCTAAGTTTGAGCTGGGCAAAGCTTCTAACCATTCATAGCCCGATAGGGAAGGCAAAAGTTGTGGAACTTGCAGTTGTGGGAGAGAGAGATGATCAACTGTTAAGGATTCATCAACTGTAATGGGAGATAATAAATGTGAAATGATTGATGGGGATCCCTTAGAAGCAGCACCTGATATTAGATATTCAACGGAGTGGCGTATTAAGGGAAGATCCCAGTCATGTTGCTTTCGTGATGTGGGGATTGGAGCGGAGGAGGAATTCTCTTTCCAGATTGCTAGGGCGTGGGGAAAGTGGGGGTCTGTGGGGTTATTGTTAAGTGATAGCATAATTAAGCGGGAGCTTGAGGCTAAAAAGGCAGCAAGGCTGAGTGACGCGGGTGATCTTAAGCCAAGACCCTCAAATTTCGAGGGTAAGGAGGCCTGCATCCAAGAATTAGGGCTGAATTTTATATTAAGGATGCCTTCTAAAGAGTCTTTGATTGTTGATACTATTTGGGCGAGAATTTCCGGGTATAAGAAAAGTGGGGCAGAGCGGAAGGCATGTTGGATTTTTGGGATAAAGAAAAAGTTTTTGAGAAGGAAGAAAGCTTGATGGGAGGGAAGGACTTGAAGGATTTTAAAATGCAATTAGTAATGCTTTAAGCAGAAAGACACTGTAAATTAATAATTCATATTGAATTTTTATTGGACTTTACTAGAAAAAATATAGCGAATAATTATGCTCAGGTTTTCACAACCTTAAGCATCTTTTATCTCATCTTCCTTAAGACAAATAAAAGCCATCTCACTTTTGTTATATTTATCTGAATATTCAAGCACCATATCTGCTATAATAGATATTATTTCGTTTTGAATCTGGGGTGATGTATATTTTTTTGGGTATAAATTTTATAATTTTATTTAATTCAGGATCTTTTTGGATGGTGTATGAAAACATTGCTATAAATAGTCCAGAAGAATAAATTGTGTTTTCATCAGTTGCAGCATCCGTAATTTTTGTTGAATAAATACCACTAAAAGGTAGCTCCTGTATGCTAAAAAATAGCAACAAATCATATATTGATTTAAGATAGTAAAAATTATATTATCACATTTATTTTTAAAAAACTTCAGTGCACAGTTATAAAAATAAAACAAAACAATGATGAAAATACTATTTAAAATAATATTAAAATTATAATTAACATACTACATCTATATTCTAATAAAAATATATAATTAAAAGAAGAGAAATTAAAAAAATAATTTAAAATAATATATTTAGGTATGGTCGGCGGGACTTAATGACCCATGTATGGATATGGAATCGGATCGACAAATTTCAAATGATATTCGTTGTCGAAGGTAAAAGCCTACTTTTAGATCACCTGTGATTAAACGTAACATTATTTTGGTTAATTTGTTGGCTTCCCAAAATTGTTGTTATCTCAGTATTTTCTTCCTAATTCTAAAATATTCACCGCTGTTTTAAATAACTGGTTATATAATAATATTGTGATTGAAACATAATAAATAAAATAATTATCATGAAATATATACAATTTAAACGTAATTAAGCTACTATATAAGGTCATCCACAAACACACATGTAAATGATAAAATATGAAGGAATGATGATTAATATTGGATAAAATAACACAATATAGAAAGAAATTTACAAACTAGACATGTTTTTTGAATAAATATTTAAAATTTATTTTAAAAATATAAAAATAAAATATTACAAAATTTTTTTTTAAATTTGGGGGAGGGACCGGAAAAATTTATGTGGGCCATTTTTGGGGGCCAGCAATTTTTTCTGGAGGCCAGGTTTGGGGACCAAAAATTCTTTGAGGGGGACATGCCCCCGCCCCCTCCCCGTGGCTACCGCCTTGTAGGATAAAGTGTTCAAGCATTTAAGAATTTTTTTAACTTTTTATGGAATATCTTCATATATATTGTCGATGCCAGCAATTGTTATATATTTATTTAATTTAAATCTTTGGATTCTTTTTATTTGCTTCTCGCCTAATCGCCTATCTAGGTTCTTACGTAGGCCAATGCTCTTTGAATTAATGTTGTTAAACGGCTTGTTTTGAGCCGATTTTTGAAAACGGCTAACTCAATATTTTAGCTAGAAAAATATTGCCTAAGCCTCGAGATTTCGATATATGTTCTTGACCTTTGTTCCTTCTAGGAACAAAATCTTCAGGCTTGCGTAATATTTTTATGGATAAAATATTGAGTTAGCCGTTTCTAAAAATCAGCTCAAGACAAGCCGTTTAACAACACCACTTTGAATGAAGAATATATCGGGGAAATATTCTAAAAATAAAAGAATATTTTTATTAAAATTTATTCAAGTCATTTTATCCTCGTTTTTAAAGCTATCTATTAGATGGGCATGATGCTTTCTAAAGAAATAAATTGTTGGATTTTTAATTTTGCAAGTTTTGAATTATTTTTATTGTATATATTTGAATAAAAGCTTAATTTCTAAATCGAGCGACATCTGTAAATATTAACATACATAATATTTAAATATTATTGTCAACATTGTCCTATGATTTAATTTTTTTAAATATCATATTGGACTATTATTTGCGTCAAATAAGCTCAATCTTAATAGTCAAAAGAATTTTCTAGGACTTGAGGCAAGAGTATATTTTCTTAAGATTTAGCTCTTTTTTAAGTTTAAACCTCGTTTGAGGCATGATGATAGTTTTCGCTCAAAATTATGGTTTAGCATTTTTAGATTCAGCTCAAGACATGCAAAAAATAGAGCCATTTATTCGCTACTTGCTGATGGCCAGCCTTATTCTATATTTTTAAGCAGAAGTGCGGACGATTTATAAAATATTTTATGGTAGTTATAATTTTCTATTTTATAGAATATTCCAATGATCCTCTGCACTCCACTGAAATAACGTTTAAAACCTGTCATTACTGTTGAATGTTATTCCATTTACTTCTTCAACCAATACAGCATTTGTTAACCTTTCTATATGATTATCATTTTCAATTTTTTTTTACCTTTTATTATCCTGATAAATTGACTCCCCTTGTGTAATATCTATTAAAATTGTTAACTGAGGGAATTTAAAATTTTTATTTTAGTTTAGGAAGAAATATAAAACTAAAGTATTGAGAAATAAATATTGTAAAATAAATTTTTAGTTTCGCTATCTCCTACATGCCTATAAAAAAGATATGAAAAAGAAAGAAAAAAATAATTTTTTCTATATCAAAATTTCACTATTTATAAAAATAATATAAAGAGAAAAGGGATTCATATTTAACACATTTGATAAAATATTAAATTTTTTGGCGAGGGAGCTCAGCCCCTCTTCAAATTTGGAATGAGTGAAGAAAATAAAAAAAATTAGCCTGGGGTTTAGCCTCCCGTAGCCCCCTTCACAATATGCCCATGGTTACACCCTATGTTAAAATATTATTGTTATTGCTAACATGTTTTACCAAAATAAAGGAAAATTAAATTAAGGAAAATATATATAAGATGCTCATGCAAAGTAAAGAAATATTTTCTAAATGAAAAAAAAATATAAATATTAAGCTAGGTTTTAAAAGATGAATCAAAAATTTAAATAAGAATCATTTAAAAATAAAAAAGGATTGTAGGAATATCTGGTCCTCTATCGAATAAACTCCTCTGTTAATATCGAATTATATTGATTATCGTAAATTTGTTAGTCGCAGTGTTGATTGTCATCGATCCTGATCAGTCTGCAACTAATATATCAATATAGGTTGCTTATAGTGTTGATAGTCATCATTAGTGTTGTTAATCGGCTTAGCCGAGTCGGCTCGAACAGAGCTCACCCAAATTTTGGGTCGTTTTTTTCAACTCCAATTCAAAGTTTTGGTCGTTTTTTACGACTTCGACCAGAGTTCAAGCCGAAAAAAACGACTTCGACCCAAAATATGGGTCGTTTTTTTCGACTCCGACCCAAGTCCAAGCCGAAAAAAACGACCTCGACCCAAAATATGGGTCGTTTTTTACGACTCCGACTCAAAATTTGGGTCGTATTTTTCGAATCAAACTTGAAATTTGGGTCGTATTTTTCGACTTAAACTTGAAGTTTGGGTCATATTTTTCGACTAAAACTTGAAGTTTGGGTCGTATTTTTTGACTCAAACTTGAAGTTTGGGTCGTATTTTTCGACTCCAACTCAAAGTTTGGGTCGTTTTTCTGACTCAGACTCAAACATCGGGTCGTTTTATTCAATCCGACCCAAAATATGGATCTTTCTTTTTAAAGACGACTTAAAGTTAGGGTTGCTTTTTTTCACCCCTAACCCAATATCTAGATCATTTTTTTCGACCAAAAGTCAAATAACATTTAGTATATATTAATATTATAGGCGGGAAAGTTACTTAAAGCTTCTTTAAATTATAATGCTCTGATTAACTATTCATCATAGTTATATTTTATAATTTTTAAGTGATGTACCATAGAAAAGTGCCATTTGTCATGATAATTATTTTTGAACTTTTTTAAATGAAATAGATAAAAATATATATTGTAGACATGTTAAATCAAAATTTCAGTGATGATGTACCATAGATAAGTGGTAATTGTCATAATCGCTATTTTTGAACTTTTTTGACTTTTTTTAAAGCAAATTGCTAAAAATATATATTCTAAACATGTTAAATTAAAAATTCAGTGAGGATGTATCATAGATTGGTGACAATTGTCATAATCGCTATTTTTGAACTTTTTCAAATTTTTTTAAAGGAAACATCTTAAAATATATATTCTAAACATGTTAAATTTAAAATTCAATGAGGATGTATCATATATAGGTGACAATTGTCATAATCGCTATTTTTGAACTTTTTCAAATTTTTTTAAAGGAAATATCTAAAAATATATATTCTAATCATGTTAAATTAAAAATTCAGTGAGGATGTATCATAGATAGGTGACAATTGTCATAATCGCTATTTTTGAACTTTTTCAAATTTTTTTAAAGGAAACATCTTAAAATATATATTCTAAACATGTTAAATTTAAAATTCAGTGAGGATGTATCATATATAGGTGACAATTGTCATAATCGCTATTTTTGAACTTTTTCAAATTTTTTTAAAGGAAATATCTAAAAATATATATTCTAAACATGTTAAATTAAAAATTCAGTGAGGATGTATCATAGATAGGTGACAATTGTCATAATCGCTATTTTTGAACTTTTTCAATTTTTTTAAAGGAAATAGCTAAAATATATATATTCTAAACATGTTAAATTAAAATTTCAGTGTATCATAGATAGGTGACAATTGTCATAATCGCTATTTTTGAAATTTTTGAAATTTTTTTAAAGGAAATATCTAAAAATATATATTCTAAACATGTTAAATTAAAAATTCAGTGAGGATGTATCATAGATAGGTGACAATTGTCAAAATCGCTATTTTTGAACTTTTTTGACTTTTTTTAAAGCAAATTGCTAAAAATATATATTCTAAACATGTTAAATTAAAAATTCAGTGAGGATGTATCATAGATAGGTGACAATTGTCATAATCGCTATTTTTGAACTTTTTCAAATTTTTTTAAAGGAAACATCTTAAAATATATATTCTAAACATGTTAAATTTAAAATTCAATGAGGATGTATCATATATAGGTGACAATTGTCATAATCGCTATTTTTGAACTTTTTCAAATTTTTTTAAAGGAAATATCTAAAAATATATATTCTAATCATGTTAAATTAAAAATTCAGTGAGGATGTATCATAGATAGGTGACAATTGTCATAATCGCTATTTTTGAACTTTTTCAAATTTTTTTAAAGGAAACATCTTAAAATATATATTCTAAACATGTTAAATTTAAAATTCAGTGAGGATGTATCATATATAGGTGACAATTGTCATAATCGCTATTTTTGAACTTTTTCAAATTTTTTTAAAGGAAATATCTAAAAAAAAATATTCTAAACATGTTAAATTAAAAATTCAGTGAGGATGTATCATAGATAGGTGACAATTGTCATAATCGCTATTTTTGAACTTTTTCAAATTTTTTTAAAGGAAATAGCTAAAAATATATATTCTAAACATGTTAAATTAAAATTTCAGTGAGGATGTATCATAGATAGGTGACAATTGTCATAATCGCTATTTTTGACTTTTTTTAAAGGAAATATCTAAAAATATATATTCTAAACATGTTAAATTTAAAATTCAGTGAGGATGTATCCTAGATAGGTGACAATTGTCATAATCGCTATTTTTGAACTTTTTTTAAAGGAAATATCTAAAAATATATATTCTAAACATGTTAAATTTAAAATTCAGTGAGGATGTATCATAGATAGGTGACAATTGTCATAATCGCTATTTTTAAACTTTTTCAAATTTTTTTAAAGGAAATATCTAAAAATATATATTCTAAACATGTTAAATTAAAAATTCAGTGAGGATGTATCATAGATAGGTGACAATTGTCATAATCGCTATTTTTGAACTTTTTCAAATTTTTTTAAAGGAAATAGCTAAAAATATATATTGTAAAGATGTTAAAATAAAATTTCAGTGAAGATGTACCATAGAAAAGTGACAATTGTCATAATCGCTATTTTTGAACTTTTTTCAATTATTTTAAAGGAAATAGCAAAAAATATATATTCTAAAAATGTTAAATTAAAAATTCAGTGAGGATGTATCATAGATATGTGACAATTGTCAAAATCGCTATTTTTGAACTTTTTCAAATTTTTTTAAAGGAAACATCTTAAAATATATATTCTAAGCATATTAAATTTAAAATTCAGTGAGGATGTATCATATATAGATGACAATTGTCACAATCGCTATTTTTGAACTTTTTCAAATTTTTTTAAAGGAAATATCTAAAAATATATATTCTAAACATGTTAAATTAAAAATTCAGTGAGGATGTATCATAGATAGGTGACAATTGTCATAATCGCTATTTTTGAACTTTTTCAAATTTTTTTAAAGGAAATAGCTAAAATATATATATTCTAAACATGTAAATTAAAATTTCAGTATATCATAGATAGGTGACAATTGTCATAATCGCTATTTTTGAAATTTTTGAAATTTTTTTAAAGGAAATATCTAAAAATATATATTCTAAACATGTTAAATTAAAAATTCAGTGAGGATGTATCATAGATAGGTGACAATTGTCAAAATCGCTATTTTTAAACTTTTTCAAATTTTTTTAAAGGAAATAGCTAAAAATATATATTCTAAACATGTTAAATTAAAATTTCAGTGAGGATGTTTCATAGATAGGTGACAATTGTCATAATCGTTATTTTTGAACTTTTTTTAAAGGAAATATCTAAAAATATATATTCTAAACATGTTAAATTTAAAATTCAGTGAGGATGTATCATAGATAGGTGACAATTGTCATAATCGCTATTTTTGAACTTTTTCAAATTTTTTTAAAGGAGATAGCTAAAAATATATATTCTAAACATGTTAAAGTCACCTATCTATGATACATCCTCACTGAATTTTTAATTAGACATGTTTAGAATATATATTTTTAGATATTTCCTTTAAAAAAATTTGAAAAAGTTCAAAAATAGCGATTATGACAATTGTCATCTATATATGATACATCCTCACTGAATTTTAAATTTAATATGCTTAGAATATATATTTTAAGATGTTTCCTTTAAAAAAATTTGAAAAAGTTCAAAAATAGCGATTATGACAATTGTCACATATCTATGATACATCCTCACTGAATTTTTAATTTAACATTTTTAGAATACATTTTTTTTGCTATTTCCTTTAAAATAATTGAAAAAAGTTCAAAAATAGCGATTATGACAATTGTCACTTTTCTATGGTACATCTTCACTGAAATTTTATTTTAACATCTTTACAATATATATTTTTAGCTATTTCCTTTAAAAAAATTTGAAAAAGTTCAAGAATAGCGATTATGACAATTGTCACCTATCTATGATACATCCTCACTGAATTTTTAATTTAACATGTTTAGAATATATATTTTTAGATATTTCCTTAAAAAAAATTTGAAAAAGTTTAAAAATAGCGATTATGACAATTGTCACCTATCTATGATACATCCTCACTGAAATTTTAATTTAACATGTTTAGAATATATATTTTTAGCTATTTCCTTTAAAAAAATTTGAAAAAGTTCAAAAATAGCTATTATGACAATTGTCACCTATCTATGATACATCCTCACTGAATTTTTAATTTAACATGTTTAGAATATATATTTTTAGATATTTCCTTTAAAAAAAATTGAAAAAGTTCAAAAATAGCGATTATGACAATTGTCACCTATATATGATACATCCTCACTGAATTTTAAATTTAACATGTTTAGAATATATATTTTAAGATGTTTCCTTTAAAAAAATTTGAAAAAGTTCAAAAATAGCGATTATGACAATTGTCACCTATCTATGATACATCATCACTGAATTTTTAATTTAACATGTTTAGAATATATATTTTTAGATATTTCCTTTAAAAAAATTTGAAAAAGTTCAAAAATAGCGATTATGACAATTGTCACCTATATATGATACATCCTCATTGAATTTTAAATTTAACATGTTTAGAATATATATTTTAAGATGTTTCCTTTAAAAAAATTTGAAAAAGTTCAAAAATAGCGATTATGACAATTGTCACCAATCTATGATACATCCTCACTGAATTTTTAATTTAACATGTTTAGAATATATATTTTTAGCAATTTGCTTTAAAAAAAGTCAAAAAAGTTCAAAAATAGCGATTATGACAATTACCACTTATCTATGGTACATCATCACTGAAATTTTGATTTAACATGTCTACAATATATATTTTTATCTATTTCATTTAAAAAAGTTCAAAAATAATTATCATGACAAATGGCACTTTTCTATGGTACATCACTTAAAAATTATAAAATATAACTATGATGAATAGTTAATCAGAGCATTATAATTTAAAGAAGCTTTAAGTAACTTTCCCGCCTATAATATTAATATATACTAAATGTTATTTGACTTTTGGTCGAAAAAAATGATCTAGATATTGGGTTAGGGGTGAAAAAAAGCAACCCTAACTTTAAGTCGTCTTTAAAAAGAAAGATCCATATTTTGGGTCGGATTGAATAAAACGACCCGATGTTTGAGTCTGAGTCAGAAAAACGACCCAAACTTTGAGTTGGAGTCGAAAAATACGACCCAAACTTTAAGTTTGAGTCGAAAAATACGACCCAAACTTCAAGTTTTAGTCGAAAAATACGACCCAAACTTCAAGTTTGAGTCGAAAAATATGACCCAAACTTCAAGTTTAAGTCGAAAAATACGACCCAAATTTCAAGTTTGAGTCGAAAAATACGACCCAAATTTTAAGTCGGAGTCGTAAAAAACGACCCATATTTTGGGTCGAGGTCGTTTTTTTCGGCTTGGACTTGGGTCGGAATCGAAAAAAACGACCTATATTTTGGGTCGAAGTCGTTTTTTCGGCTTGAACTCGGGTCGAAGTCGAAAAAAACGACCCAAACATTGAGTCGGAGTCGAATAAAACGACCCGAGCTTTGGGTCGGGGTCGCGACTCGCCGCGTTTTAACAAGACTAGTCATCATAATATTAAGATGTTTTAGTTGTTATTATTAATTGGTTGATTTTATATATTTTATTGATTTTATACTAACTTATTGATTTTATTTTAATTTATTTAAAATATTTCAATTTTATTTTAATTTAATTTTGTAATTTTTTATTAAAGTTTATAATAAATAACCTTTTTCTTATATTGCCTTTAACTTTTCCCTCTTAGAATCCTCAATCGTTCTTGCAAGCTTGAAATTCGAGGCGGAATATTGAAGTTTTAGCTAGCATGATTATTATTATTATTGTTATAAGCTTTCGGCATATTTAGTAAAATATCACATTTTATTGTATATTTTTCTCCTCCGAAGATATATTTTGTAGTTTATATTTTATCGGCTTATATTGTTATATATATATATATTGTTGATAGAAAGAAATTTTTTCATTTTTTGCGAGGTTAGCTAGGAGTGGTTTAGCATTGTTACCTCCACTTGCTAATCTTATCAAACATCTTTAGATATGAGTTATCGAAACCCAAAAAGTTTCATTCTTACTTAAATATATTTTAGGATATTTAGTTAGTAGTATTCTTTATTTTTCTTGAGGGGTTGCTCTGCGGTTATCGAAATTGTAATCTATATTAATTTCTCCAATGTTAGCTTCAATTCAGTCTAAAATTAAATTCTTTTTCATTTATAGCTTTCCAAGTGTCCATACGTTTGAAAATTTATCATCACTTAAATTTTTATATTTATTTGAATTTTTGTTTCTTTCATATTCTATCTAGTCAGCTATTTTATATACTATTGTTATAGAATTTATGTTTAATACTTTTCTACTTTATATATTATTTAATTTAAGTTTATTTATATTTAATTTTATGATATGAAATTTCCCTAGTTAAGAACAACAATTTCAAATTAGCTGATGTGATAAAAAATACTATGCAATTTTCTTCTTGAGTTCTCTCACTCCTGTCATAAGTTCGGAGAGGGTATTTTGGGTCCATTTTTACCCAATAAACTTATCACACCACCCCCTTCAACATAAATTTTGAAAATGTATAAAAGCACTTGTCACTTCAAAGTAAATTTTACTAAATAAGCTGAAGTGATTTAATTTTTTTTTACTTATTCAGAACTAAAAATAAAAGTGATTTATTTTTTCAGATTTTTTTATAAAAATCATACATGATTTTGCTAACTCAAAATTTTAATTTTCATAAAAAAATTTTATTGTTTTTTCCGAGTAAATTTTTTTTTGAAAGTTAAAATATTAAAAAATGATTTATAGAAATTATTGCATAAATAAGATAAAAATCATATTCTTTTAAAATCTTATTTCTATAAAAAATTGTTATTTCTATCACTGAACCCTGGGAACTTAAACGTTTTACAAGAGGTTCTTTATAATTAAAATAAATTTCAATTGAATAATATAAACCTGATTATTAATATTTAACGTCTAATATGAATTTTAAAACAAATTTCATAGAAATTCATCATTTTTTGAAAGCCTTCCTAAAATTTTTTTTTTACATAATGCACAGCGAAACTTACTGACTCTAATTAATTTGAAGATTTTGTCCACCCCTTTCTGGTTACTTCGGAATTTATATAAATAATAACTACAAAGTTATAATAAAATAAATTAAAAAATATATTTATATGATAAGATAAATTTGTAATTGTTTCTGAAGTAAGAGAGAATTAGGGAGTAGGGGAGACTGGGGTTAGTCGAACCAATACAAAAGTGGCTATATCACCTGGTATTTTTTAGAAAATATAAAAAATAATATATGATTAGATACCTAAAACTATACTCTATAAAGGTACCTTATAAAAAAATTTAAGAATATAATCTATTTTTAAAAATTTTATTTTTTGTAAAAGTCAAAATTTTGTTCAACAAGCCCCAATAGCGGGGTGAGGCAACCCACTTCAAGAGGCTCCCTAAACCATTGGTTTTTTTAGGAATAATATTTTTATTTATCAATAATGATATAAAATAATTTTGTTTTTTTATTGCTCAAATTATCATAATGCTCATAAATTGAAAGCAAATATTATATAAAAATTGAAACTTAATATTATTTAATTTAATAAACATTTGATATAAAAAAATAAGGATCTTAAAGGAGAGATTATGATTTCTTAGCATAAATCCTAAATGAAATTGCCATTTCAAGGTTTTGAAATTTTTTTCATTATCAACTACCATAATTGACATTGAGAAATTATGATTGAAATAATATCTAGATATAATAAATACTCATAAAACTTTCCCAAATTATAGAAGAGTGTTAAACTTTGCTATAAAATTTAATTTACATATAAATTATTATATATTTAAATAAAAATTGAAATTCTGTCATGTAATAATCTTTTGGAAATTTCATCAAAATTTTATTTCTTAAATATAATTTTTAATAATTAAATATTTCAAAAGATTTTTTGTCTAAGATGTAAACTTAGAAAAACTATATTAGGATAAGATTTTAAACTTCTGGTGTATTTAATTTTATGATGAGATTAAGTGGTTTGCCAAGCCCCAGGGTTTACCTAACCCCAGTCTCCCCTACGTAGTAATAAATTATTTGTATTACAGTTTATAATTGTTAGTATTTTGATTTAAACGTTCTGTTTCATCAATTTAAACTCTTTCTTAACTAACTGGGCCCCGCCAGCTCATGCCCTGTTCAACGGCAATTATTACTACGACGGAAAAGTCGCCGATTAAGATATGGCGCTGCTAGGCTCGCCGCAATTTATAAAATTTTAAAAATATTATTATATAAATTATTAATTTAATTTGAATATTAAAATTAATAAATTATAATTATAATATGAACTGGTATATAATAGATACGTATCATTTATAGTCATTCATTCATACATTATATATTACATTTCAATTATATTAACATAACTTATCTTTATTTTAATGGCCCTACACGTTAAACCACCGGATAACTCTATTGATAATAAAATTAGTAATAACTGGAGCTACCAACAGATCATATTAATATAAAAACACAGGGGCGGCCATAAGATCAAGTGGGCACTTTGCTCATGAGGCCGTAAGGAAATATAGATTTTTGAGACCAATCAGTAAAAAAATGAAAGAATGAGGCCGCTCAAGATAAAAATATAAAATACATATTATTTCTTTTTATCAGAAACACCTGCGGAGGTACCATTTGCATGGCCCGACCCGGATTTTTTATTTAAAAAATTTATGGCCCAGCCTGGGTAATTTTTTTTTAAAAATTTACGGCTAAACCCGGGTATTTTTCAAAAAATTTTTTTTAGGGCCGGTTCGACACGAGTATTCAAATTTTTTTTTAGGCCTGGACCGGCCCGGGTATTTTTTTGCAAAAATATTTTTAGGACCGGTTCAACAAATCATAAAGATTATGACTTTTCGTTTATCATAATCATAAATTTTATATATTAAGTTATAATCTTTTCCTTTTTTAGCATTTAAAATATCATATTAATACCTTTTTTGAGGATGTATTATATGGATAAAATACGTTTCAGCTTAAATGAAAGTTAAGTTTTGATTGATTTATATTTCTATAAATTATTTTATAATTTATTATTTAAACAGAATTCAATTAGATTTAAAACAAGAAATGCAATATTATCCATGTTACAATATGAATATTTATGATAATATTGTTGTTATAAACAAATCCTGTAGAGGATCAGACTTTAATTAAACACTTTTCAATAATTTAAATCAAAGGAAATGATAAAATACGTAGACACCATTTTAGAAAAACCTATTTCCAGGAGCAAAAGTAGAAAAAGCTGAAACTTCGCGATAAATCAAAATCCAAGGGAAGAATTTCTCTAATAATTTTATGTCAAAGACCACAACCGTTAGTTATTAATGCTCTTCTATGTAAAATTAGGAATTTAATATTAAAAACGGGATAGGTAACAAACTATTAGTTTGCAAATATATAGTACAAGAGAGCAACTGATCTTGGTGAAAATAATTTATCTGGCTAAAGGAGCCTGCTAAGTCTCCAAAAAAACAGGTGAAACTAAGACAGCTCTCATTATATCTCCAAACTAAAATTTTGAAAATTTTTCTGCTTAGAAAATGATTTAAGATGCCAAGTCTTCTGTATCTTTTATAATTTTCACCTCCATTTATAAATGGTTGAAAATTTAAATAAAAATTCCTGATTTAAAGCTGTCAGATAACATCTATACAAAATTAAATGCTAAAAACTCGAGTAAGTCTAACAAGAAGGATGTATAGTTATGAATGCAAGGATGAACGCTCAAAAATCTGAATAATTTCTACATTTTTAAAGCCTTTCGTCATTAATCAAATTATAAATAGTCTATTAAAACCATAAAATTTTCGGTGAATAAAGAGCTTATAATAAATGTGGAATATTTGTATCCGAAGAAATTTGATGAAATAAATTCTAAGGTATTTCCGGCCTTGAAGAAGATTCAGAATTAGAAAATGTATTCAGTGGCAAATTACGACATGACATTTGCTTGATTTCAAAGATTTAGGAGTCAGATTAATAAAACTATAGTAGTATCTTCGAACAAGTAATCAGAGCTTAATATGTATCTATGAGATTATTTGATTCTATGATATGCAAACAACTAGAGCTGGGAATAGTGCTTAATAAAAGTAAACGGTTGCCGTTATGAAATATAAAGACTATGTTACCATCGTCGCTTCAAAAAAAGCTATCAATTATGTTATCTTTATTTAGAACATGTAACAGTTACAAACTTCGCTACAAAATTAAATATAAGAATAAATGAAAATAGAAAATAATGATAAAGAATTTAATTTATTCATTATTCTGTAAAGTCTAAAATAAAAAGCAGTTCAAAAAAGAAACGAAATAATTTATTAATATTTTATTGTCTAATTAATAAAAATCAAAGATGATCAATTTAAAGCATTCATTTGACAAAGGACAAATTTTTCATATAAACTCCTTTTTGTCTCCTGTATGGTCTTTTAAATTTGCAAATAAAAATAAGGGGCTATACGGGATTGATAAATATGTATTGTAATGAATAAATATTTATATTATTGGATATGTATATTTATTTCAAATGATTGATCGAGATATTCTTTCAATTTATCTTTGTAGACTACAACTGTGAAAAAAATTTATTTTTATCGGTTCTATATTGTAAATTAATATATAATGTCTAATGAAAAAAAAAGTGAAAATGTTTTTAAAAGAAACTTTAAATAATTTATTTTTCACCTATAGTATACATTATTTTATTATCGTCCTTTTATGCTGAAATAATCACTTTTTCAATGGTCATTGTTAAATAAAATAAAAAAAATATAAATAAATCCCACAATGAAAATATTTGAAATTGAAGGAATCCTATTGGTAGTTCTAATAGAATCGCTTGTTTTCTTTTAACCAATACAATCAAACATTCCATTATAAAGTTTAATATATTTTTGTTTGAAAAATCATACAAATATTTTAAAAGTAACGAAAATTGTTACTTTTTACCTAAACAAATATAATGGTTACAGGACCTCTTAAAATGGGAGATACTATGTACCTTAACGCTGATTGTAACTTTCTTCCCAAATCTGCTTGCAGCTGCAAAAATTAATCTATTTTTTGCCAACATATTAGTAAATTGTGAAAGAACATCTAGTTAATTTAAAATTACAAAAAATAGTCTAAGAATAAATATGGGATATGATTAATTGGAAGCATTTTTATTGATGCCCGTTGAAAAAGAATTGTTGATGAGAATAGAAGTCGAATATTTGACTATTTGCGTTAATAAAAATTATATAATATCGCTTAATTCATTATTTAATTCTATTTGGGAAACTATATTTGCAATATGCTTGATTTTGTATGTATCAGTAAGTTATAGATTTTATAGTGCAATATGTAATAATTTTATATGTGCAATTAATATTATTTTTATGTATAATATATATTTTAATTATGAGCAATTGCAATAAGTATGTTTTTATATGAGCATTTTTTAAAATAAAATATGGGATTATCATTTCATATAAGTGTTTTTTTTTAAATAAAAATGTGATAACTGTAATATTGAGTTTAACCCATTTTTTTAGACATTTTTGTCCAAAAATATAAGAAATAATAAACATATATAATGAACAAGCCATTAAAGGAGTCCCGGCCTTCAGCCGGGTAAAAGCAGACAAAAAACCCGCAATTGGGGTTGTGAAGACATTTGCCCACGAGGCCGTTGCTCGCCAGTCCGCCTCTGAAGGAACCAAGAGTTTATTTTAGTCAACAGATATTTTAATTAGCTACTATTTGATACCCATATCAACTTTTGATGTTGGTAAGAATTCCTTATACTCCCCAAGTCCTAGGCCGGCTTTATTAGATAAATAATTAACATTACAATCAAAAGAGATTTTATACCTTTTATTTGATACACATGTCAATTTTTTTAACCCCCTCCCCCTTCTTCACCAATTATCATTCCTTAACTTAAAACCCTAATATTTTAGTTATCCATTAAAAACCCTTGATGATACCGGATAGTTCTGATCCCTTTAAAAATAGCGACACTCGCGATATAAGATTTTATAAAAATATTAATAGATACATACAAATGTATAAGGATAGAAGGGAGAGAATAAGATGTAGAAGAAAGTTTAAGATGGGATTTGATCAGAGTTGTTAAACGCTACTTTTAAAAGTAGCGCGCTACCGCTATCGCTATTTGTTAAAAAAAAGTAGCGCGCTACCGCTATCGCTATTTGTCAAAAAAAGTAGCTCGCTTTTAGCTACTATTTTTTAAAAGTAGCTTTAGCTACTTTTTATAAAAAAAATTTACAAAAACAAATTTTTTATTTTTTGCTTATAATGTTATTCTTATTGTATAATAAATATATAAAAATCAACATTTATAAATATTAAAATATAGTTAGTTTTGATTATAAAAAAATTTATGTAATAAAAATAAATATTTATGGTAATTTGTTGCATTTTAATAATAAAATCATTTCAATATTATCATCCCCAAGTCTAGAGCGACGATCAGAAAGTATAAGTTTTGCCTTATTAAATAATCTCTCGACACTAGCACTTGAGGGTAAGGGCGTATTTAATCTTATATACATTTTTTAATATAAGATAGATTATCAATAATTTTATTTGCAAGTACATCGTATGTCTGGCATCCTATTATCATTTTGAGGGCTAATGCCACAGATCTTCTTTTTAAAGTTCTAGGGTCTAGCCAATGGCCTGTGATTCCCAAATAAGCTCAAAATATTTAATCAGATCAATTTATAAATATAAATAAGTTTTTACCTTCTCTTATGTGTTCAACTATCTCTCGTTGTACATATATATGATATCTCTGATAACTCTACTATTAGAGCATCTTTCATCATTTTAAAGTTATCTGCTATTTTATTTATTAGTGTATGGCGGCATAAAATTGTTGTACCAGGAGATAGAGTTTTAATCATCATGGTAAATGATAGATTATCAACTAAGGACATTGGCTGAACTGTATAAATTATAAAATCAAAAATAACTTTATCAGCCAATTTCTGAGAAATATTGTCATTTGCATTATTAATTAATTTGGTTTGAATAGTCTTTTTGGATGTAGAGTTGCCTATACCAAAATTATTTAGATGTTTCTCCATTTCCTTAAAACTCATGAACAGTTTTATAAAATAAATATTATTAAAATGTAAAAATGACAATATAGCTACTGGATTGATTTGAGGAAATATTTTTTTTTATATTTTAAACAAATAAATTTGAAACCAGTTTTGGTTATATATTTTTTTAAAAAATTTTCAAAACTAGGGAATGGGAAATTTGTATTATAGCTATTAAGAACATTTTCTTCCCTGGTATCTTCCATTTCATTAATATCATTGTCTGAATCACTTTCAACGATTTGGATATCCATAGGCAATGACATTTTAAATTATTAGCACGTGATTTAGGTTTATAATACAAATGAAAATATAAATTACATATTGAAATTATATTTTAATTTCAAAATTAAATAATAAATCATAAAAATTATAATTAATTATGATATTATATTTAAATTTTCATGTTTACACCATTATATTTTTTAAAAGTAGCGAAGTAGCGGCCTTAACTACTTTCAAAAAAAGTAGCGCGCTAAAAAAATTAAATAATTACAAAAAAGTAGCCGCTATTAGCTATAGCTACCAAAAAAGTTAGCGCGCTACTTTAACAACTCTGCATTTGATAAATAGCACTTTATCTTATTAATACCAGACTAAATGAATCGAACATAAATCTTTTTTATCTTCGCCATGCCTTCATTTCCAATGTAAATTTAAACACTTTTTTCAATTAGATGTATTTAAAGTGGTATATTGCTATTCTTTTAATATAATGATATGCTGAAAATAATTCCACGGATAAAAATCACAGAAAAGTAATTCCCTAGAAAAAAACTCTATATATAAAAATCACAAAGAAAATAGTTTTAAGGAAAAAATTTCCCCGAAAACAAATTCCATATTTTTTAAATTTTAAAATATATTAAGTAGAAAAACATTGTAAAAAGTCTCTGAATATATATTTTTTAAATTATCAAAAATTATTCCGCTGCCAAAAAAAAGAAAATATTTCTGACTATTTTTTTTTAGAAAATTCCAAAAGTTTGATGGTTATCTTGGTCAAAAAATAATTTGAACTTATCTATAAATTTTAACTGTTTTAATATTCAAAAATTTTCTAGTCAGAAATTTTTTTTAAAGAAGCTAGATTTTTGCTCAAATTATACATAAAATATTTCAAATATTTTTTATAAAACATACTTTATATATAATTAAATCTTTGTAATTTTTATGCATAATAAATATTTCAAGATGAAATATCACATTTTTTTCAAAATATAAATCTTCAAAAATTTTTGTTCAAAAAATTTCTATTTTAAAATCAATGAAGTTTTCAAATTAACAAACAGTTAAGATAGCAAAACTTTAATCATAAAACCTATATTTGCGAATCCTTCATAGCCATTTAGGGAATTTATTTAGTGAAACTTTAATCGCAAACCCACATTCACACATGCTATTCAGAGGACTATATAGAGAATTATTTATAGCATTACCGAGAACTCTTTAGAGCGACTAATAGCAATAATTTTTTCGTGAATATATAATAGTGAAAATTTTGTAGCGAAAATGAAACCCAAATCGCGAAGACAATTTAATGAAAACTATTTTGCGAATCATATATAACCAATTTATTACGCGAAGTCAATATTGCTAATAAAGAGTGAAAGCATGCAATAATTGCTGATAATAAGTATTCTTAAAATCAATAGTACTAAAATAAAATTATTTTCTTGTTTCATATATCTTTTTGAACGATTTATATTTTGAAATTTTTATATCTGGGCATTAAGAAATATTTTTTTTAAAGATTTTTTTTAAAGATTTTTTTATTTTACTTTTAATTCTGAGCGATTAAATAGATTAATTTAAAAATATGAGATTCGATAAACTTGGTGTTGATACTTAATAATTTTGCTGAGATATATAAAAAGTATTCAAATAAATTTTTGACATTTTGGAAAGAAAATGTGAAACTATGAAAATTAAACGATTACAATAGATAATTTTTTATACTCAGAGAAAAAATTATAAGGATGAATATTTTTTTAAACAGGGATTGAGAATATGAGGAGTAAATTCCTGCTAAACGAATCATTTTTACTTTCAACTGATTGAAAAAAGGTTCGTATAACAAACTATTTTTGAAAGCTATTGTGAAAATCTTCAATTAAAATCTCCCAATTTGATATTTAAAAATTTTCTAATATATTTCTAAAAACTTAATGGAAATGATTAATAATTTTACAATTTTTTTAAAAAGGAGAGTCTAAAAATTTGTAAGATTGAAGAAATAAATATATTTTTAAATGAAAAAAAACTGATATGAAGGTAATTATTAATAAATTTCTTCTATTCATGATAAGCCTTTCCCATAAATTTCTAAAAGTTGGGGAAAATGTTTAAAGCTGAGAAAAATGTTTTTAAAGACGAATCAAGATTATCTTGATTTTCTTTTAATTACTTGACGCCTAAAAACTTCTAGTAGCGAATTTTCTTTAATTATAATAGATATCTATTTGTCAGAGCCAAAAAATTATTTGTTCAAAATTCTGGACCGAGCCATTACAATTAAATGTTAACTTATGATAATATTTTGCTCATCACAGAAGATAGGTTCGGTATAATTATATGGTTTAGGGCTAATTTACAAAATTTAATATTATTGTTTTGAATTTTGGTTAATAATTTTATTCGAGAAATCTTTTTTAAGTGAGTGTTCCAGGAATTTATTTTATTTTGTTGATATTTTCTCAATTTTAAATATTTTATTTGTGAACATTTTTAACGGGAATCCAGTAATTTTTTTCCTCTATTAAAAAAATTTTTACCAAGGAAATTTTTCCGGGGAAATATTTTCTGCATGAATTTTTTTACGGTGAATTATTTTCCAGGGGAATGTTTTTCCGGGGAATTTTTTCAGGGGAGTAATTTTCCGATGAATTTTTTTCCTAGGGATTTTATTTCAGGGATATAATATCATGCGAATCATTTTTCAAGCTTTTTTTTCCCATGATTCTAAAATAATGTGGGATAATTGTCAAAAATTAGTTTTTTATAGTATATAATAAAAGATTTCTTTGCATTAAATGAGAGGATTGATAGGGGCAAATGGCTAGTTTACTCTAAATAAATAAGTTAGTCAATTAAGTTTAGAAGCATTGTTAACGATTGGTAGACGCAGCAATTATTCCATAGGCTCTTGGACCAAATTTATAAACCAATTTTTTGGGATACTTGCCATCTTTTGGAACTGGAACCAATATTTGACTCGCGTAGTAAGTTCTATATTTATTTTTTTAACATATCATTAAATTGTAAAAACGGTATTGAAACATTCAATCTTAATAAATTTAAATAAATACAATAGCGGGTGACCCACCCTTTTTGAAAACGTTGCTTAGCAAATGGCTTATCCGATTTCAATAAAATTTGACAATTTTATAGAATTTTTTTTTTCTTTACAGGAAATACAGGTGTTTTTTAAACATTTATAACACTAACTCTTTTGGTAAAATTCAGACTAATTTATTTAATTATTATAACTATACCAAGAAATTTATCTTATCTTATTTTATTTATAATTTGTCTCGAAGAGCAATATGTTCATTAATTTTTCAAATGAATTTGAATTTTCAAACCGTTCAAATAGCTATTAAATGATTATACAATTCTGGCTTAATTTTCTAATAATCTCGTAGTTGAAGATCAGGGACAGCAAGGACTGAAAAAATATTATCTGCGCTGAGGAGATGAAAGCCAACTTGGTACCCATAAATCGCTAAAAATTGTTAGACTCGTGTAGAAGTATCCAAAGAATTATGAATGTTAAAATCATACAAACTCATAGAAATTTCACAAAAGCTTCAAAAAGAAAAAGGTTGAAACGAAAATTTATACAGAAAACACATTTTCTGCACAATTTATCAAGGCGAAACAGTTATATGTTATATGAACCTAATAATAAGTTCTATTAAAGTAGCTATTAAAAGTAGCACGCTATAATTTTAAGTAGACATAGATAGTGGCACTAATTTTTTTTAAAATAATTAATAATCATTCCTTTTTTCAAATAGCTAGAGATAGAATTAGCTATTTATTTAGTTACTTTAAAAAAATATAAGTTAATATTTAAAAATGCTGATCCTTTGTAATTTCAATAAATAGGAAAATTTATGCAAATCTTTTAATCTCTTCTACATTTATTCAATACTTGAAATCGAAATCATATATAAGAATTATAATTTATATATTTTTCTTAGGAAAAGGGAAAACAAAGAGGAGGAACTATAATGAGAAATTATAAAACAAGTTCCTGATATAAAAGTAATTATTGTATGACAAACTTTCTCTTGCAATTTATAGTTCCATTTAATACAATAAAAATATACCAATTTATAAATTGATTGAAGATTTTGCGTTTTGAGTTTTTTTATGGTGTTTTCGACGAAGATAAATAATCATGAAATAATTATAAATAATATAAATTATATAACTAATTTTTTGAGATCACATTTACTATATATTTAAATCTCATTTAAAACCCCTTTTTGTAAAATATAATACCTCTATTCCATCCATTTCTTGCGTTGATAGACTATGTAGTTTAGCAAGGGATGTTTTCGGAAAAAAAAGATATTCTTTGCTAGATGGAAACTTTTCAGAGACTCTTCTCTCATTTACGATTATTAAAATAAATATTTAATTGGAGCTGCAATATTTTACCAGCTCTTAAAAAAAATTTAAGCATATTATAAAGTAGCTATTAAATTGTAGCTGCGCGCTATATTTCTGAGAAGGTAACTCTACTACATCGAAGCTACATTTTGAGGGAATTAGTTGTAGCTATAGCACGCTACTTTTAAAAGTAGTTTTAAACAGCACTGCTAATAATAGGCAAAATAATCGGTTTTCTCTTAAATATTAAAAATAACATTTATCGTTTGCGACAGACACTACAATGAAATTCCAGGATTTTCTATTAAACTTATGATTTCATTTGGTGATTCCTTTAATTATAAAACATTTATTTATTATTAATCCACATCGTACAAAAGTCAATGCTCATGTTTATATTTGGCAATTGCGTCGTAAACGAATACCCCAAATGTAAATATTTATGTGGTTCAAACTTGATATTGTAATAGAATGAATATATGTTTAGTTTTAGTAATCTACATAGTCCAAATTATATATAACCTTGTAAAGGATAATTATGATTTGTTGTTATTAATATTATTAATATTATTATTATAATTAGTTGTGTAAACAGGTATATTATATACGAGTACAATAAAGTATTCATAAATTGTTAATAGATCAGATGTCTGTAAATGATAATCCTCTATCACATGATGCTAAAATAAAATAACCTAATATCTTCTCTCTGCTAATTGTAAGAGTTTTATTAATATCAAAATCACTTGATTCTCCTGATTTCAATGTATAAGGACCAACAGACTCTAAAGTCAAAAATATAGGTTCGAAGGAATTATTCAGGAAAATAGAATGCTCATTGGAAATACTATGAAAAAAATATAATAAATATTTTTAGTACTCATTTTTAAAAGTCATTTATATGCCTATGAAAACCGATTTCAATAAAATTTGTGAAGAAACTTAAATATTATATAAAATTTTTAAAATATATTGAAATCAGTCACTTCTTTTTAGCAGAGTTTTTAAGAACGGTAAATCTTAGCAAAATTTAATTAGTATGTTTCATTTTAACTGATAATGACTTTTGAAATTTGAGAATGAAATTTTAAGACACATTAAGCAGAGGCATAATAGATACCTCCACGATGCGAATAGGGGAAAGTCAAAGTTTTAAATATACAATGGCCTCGAGAGGCCATAAATTTTGGGTAGTGGCCCATATTTCTATTATTATTTGGAGGGAGGGAATATTTTTGCTATACTCTTCTGATATTAAGAACATTAATTAGATTAAGAATGTACTATATAATAACCTCATGGCCCTACTCAATTTTTCATATGTCATTTGTATGTTATTCTTCTTTCGGCCCCATAATTTAGCCACCCCTTCTGAATCTATGAATCTGAATACCCCTTCTGTTTCATTTTCCCATTTCACTAGCGAAGAATATTTTGGGCAAGCTAATATATCCCTGATGAATTCCCATAGTCTATGACCTTTGGAAGGCGATAAAATTGCTGTTTGAATACATATAAAAATAAAATGTTGGATATAAATTAGCTATTTATTTTGGTCAAATTTATCAAGAGAGGGAAATATTTAGATTGGTATACATAGTAAGGAATGGCTTCCGAGGTATAAATATACATAATCACATGACCAAACGGATCCAATTAACAAAAATTTTAACAAAGAAGAATGTTACATTATATGAAATCATTTAGGCAAACTAAATGAAGGAATACTTTGAACAAATGCATAATCAAATATTAGACCTAAATATTATATTGATTAATTATTTATTTCGTATAATATTAATTTGGAAATAACATAGTTTTATGTATTGTACCCAAAATTTTTAGGGGCATCTTTTTTTCCGTTTACCTGTAGGGCGCAGGGGACTGAATTAGATTTCTGATAGAAGGCCCTTCTCGTAAGTTTTTGGCTCAGTCTGGATCCTAGACCCGGCAATAATCATTTTTTATTAAGGAGATAAACTTATATTTGCCTAATTCTAGGCTTTAAAAAATTTTCACAAATTGTTGAGCTCGGCCCAAAAATTTTAGCCGGCTGGACTGGCTGCAGAATTAGGTCATTCTGACCTCTAGTATGGATATTCCTTTTTTTTTGCATTTTTCTACAATAAATTAGCAGCTTATTAAATATTAATTTTTTAAACTTTATAAGTCTACTTTTCTTTTTAAAATTAAAAAGGTATCAGTGTGTCTAACATAAAAGAAAAAAAATTGATATTGATTATTGCTTTGCTATGAAAATTTTGATATATAACAAAACAAAATTAAGATAAAATAGAAAAAATGGAATTGGTATTAATATTTTAATCATTGATAATTTACCCATTTAATTTTTTTATGCAAATTTTTTAAAAAGTTTTTTTTTAATTTAAAGTAACAAAATTAAAGGTAAAAATTTATTTTATTATATCCGCGATTAAAAAATTTAGTTTTTATATTATTAATAATATTTATAATTTTATAAATATTCATAATTATAAAAAGATTATGTTAATATTTATAATTATAAATTACATTATAATTTTAAATATAAAATTTGATTAAATTTTAAATATGAAATATTAATTCATTTTTTTTTATAAGAAATATCTTTCGTGAACGAAGTTCGCTTTTTATGAAAAAAATGAACGGCGTTCCTTTTATTTTTGACAATCTTTGAAAGTGAAAGCGTTGGGAATTAACGTTCGTTCAATTTTAAAAACACTTTTTATTTTTATTTATTTGAAAAATTTAATATTAATCCGAATTTTTTAAGAAAAGTCTTATATTTTTTAATCAGTTTTTTTTCCTTTTTCACATTTCAATTTTTTAACAAGCAATTGTCACAGTTTATTAATTTAAATATTATTGTTTATATTTTAATTTAATGGATTAGCATAAGCATGGATATTATTATTTCATCAACATCATCTGATTCTGAAAATTCAGATGAATTAACATTACCGCCAAAATATGATAAATATTTTATAGTAACATCCTCTATTGAAGGAACATATTTAATAGTCCCCAAAAAGTATTATATCAGTTTCAAATTACTACATTTGATTTTATTAATTATTTTATTTTATATAATATAACTAAGTAGCCAGATAATAATTTATTTTAGATTGTTTTAAATAAAAATCATTTAATTTCATATATTATATACTTAGATAGAAAATGGTTGATAACATTAAGAATTTATTTTTAATGTCATTTTTTAAAATTATAATCTAATCAATATTATTTTAATCAAGGATTTTATATTTTAATTGTTGAGCACAATTTGAAGTATTAATTTATATATTGTAGAAATTATTAACTTTTATATTATTAATTTATATATTGTAGAAATTATTAATATAAAAGTTTTAATATAAAAATGATTTCTTTGAATCTACTATAATTAAGATTTTATATTTTTATTTACTATATAAAAATGCTATAAATTAAAAATTAATATTTTTATAAAAATATTTAATATAAAACGAGGAAGTAGAGGATGAATTGAAGTAGGATAACCTATCTCAATTTTTTGAAGCAAAAGACAAAACAATAAATGTTTTTATTAAATTCCCCTCGTTAAAAAAAGTATAATATCGCAATCCCCTCATCTGCCCCTGCATAACGCGTTTTAGTATAGCTAATGCCGTATTAACTCCCAAGCGTTCCTGTCTTTCAGATAAAAATTTTGAAAAACAATTGTTATTAATAATTAATATGAAAAATTTTCTATAAATAAAAAATCTTTTTATTCGCTATATTATATTGTATTTATAATTATATTATCAAAATAAAATTATTATTTTTAACATGGCTAATACATTGTGTTAAAAAATATAAGACATTTATTTATTAAACTTAAAAAAACGAGTTCGATTTTTGTCAATGAACGCGATCGCGTTCGATTTTTTAAAAATGTTAAAAGCACTATTTAAATTTAATTATGTATACCAATATCCAAATTACTTAAAAAATATATCTGAAGTGGTATAAATACATATAAATATATAATAATAATAATCTATACCTAATATTAAAAATGGAGTGGGGGGGGGGGAATTAGATCTGCATATCTCTAGAGATATTCTTTGTCTATATTTTCTTTGGGGTCTCCAGTGATTGATGTTAAATTTTTACATAATGTTTTTCAAAGGATCATTTCCTAGCCGAAATTCTTAAAGTGGATACAACGATGGGTAAAACGCTACCTTTTCTAATTGTTGATATTTGATGCGTTTGGATAATTCGGCAGCCGCTATTAATGCATATTGAACGTTAGATAACATATATATAGAAGTATATACGCGTTACAGAGATTGTCATTTCGGCTAAGGCGTTAGAGTGACACCGTCTGGTTTTTTATTGTCACAAATGTTTAGACTAACTGATTCTAAATTGGAAGGAATGTTGGCTGATAATAGCGCTTTAAGAATTAGATGACTAATTGCCCGATGGCGAGAACGCTAATCCTTAGAATATTTGCAGTTTACTGAATGATGGCGGTTGCTAACAATAGGAATTTTTTAAAGAGTGCCTGATTGTGGAATGCAATATATTGTTTAGACGGATCCCTAATGACATTCTTTCTTATGGTGCGAGATATGTATTTAAGTTCTGATAGGGTATGACATAGAGCCATTCACACCCGTTATGGTTGTTGATAAAAAAATTTCTTAAGTTCTTCTGATTGCGGGTTCAAAAGGAGAAAATCAACGGAACATGTAATTAGAAGAGAATCCCAATCCCTTTGGAAAGGCTTGTTGGACGAAGTGTGTTATTTAAAATATTATTGTCTGAGAGCTGTCTGAAGATATAGATCAGGTAAGAGTGTTAATTAATTTATTAACTTCTCGGATGTGAGGCTCGTACTATAAAAACATAGATAAGAAATTGGGGATTGGATGCCAAAATTTCCAAATTTGGAAGAAAGAGATACTTGCATCCATGATAAGAGGGAAAATTTGATATTTAAAATGTATACTAAACAATCCTTAATTAACTTTTCTAGACAGATAAGTTGATCAAAGGATATTTGGGGTATAAATAAATTTTTACTAGGAAGAATGAGTGATGGGGTAGAAGCAATAGAAGTAATTTAGGTCTTCTATTGTAGATATAAATAAATCTGTTTAAAAGGGTATTACTGCTTTATTTCCTCTAATATGGGCTCCTAAATTTGTGAGTTCGGATCTGTTAATATGTATGAAAGGATCATCTTGAGGGGATATTATAAATGGAGAGCATAGATAGCATTTGCCTTATTGAGTATAGACGTGTGACTGGTTCTAATTTTTTAATTTAAATAGAGATCTTCATGATTTCGGATAATGGAGCAACAACAATGCTATCATCTAGATACCAGATGTTAAGATCCAAAGCAGTTTAATAAATTATGTATATTTGGGATAAATTAGAGTGAAAGCAGATATGATAAATTTCTATGTATACTGTTAAAAGCATAAAATCTAGTTTTAATTGTATAGGTTGTCAATTTTTGAGGATAATAAGGGTGGAGTGAGTTTGGGCTTTTGTAGTAAAGCACCGAGCTTAGATTTTGTACAGTTACTTCTTATTTTTGCTGCTATTCTACAGATGACGGATCCTATGGCAATTGGCCGTATGCACCAAATTTCTTGGTGTAGAGCTATAAGAAGTGCTCCAAATAAATTGGTCTGACCTCAGGTTGGGTCTCACATTTATAGATTTTGTTTAGAAGACTGGTTATGTTTGCTAGTAAAGTTTTACCGATAGTAGGTTTTAGAAGATTTGTAAATAGATTGAATAAGCCATCAATGGGAAGTGACTGAGGGTATTGCATAAGAACATGGAAAGTGTTTTACTTGAAATAAATTCAATGTATGATTTACTCAGGCCAAGCCTTTAATTAACCTTAATAATATAAGAAAACTGGAATGGTTAAGATTGTTGATTTTTAAATATAATTTTATTCAAATTAAGGAAACACTATATTTTAACAATTAGCCTGATTGTTGAAAAATATTTCGGAAAGAGAGTTGCTACACGTAACCACGACTAGTAAGAATTTTAAAAACTAAATATTCCTAAATTTGGGCGATAACATTGACATGTGGACGGATAAATATAGGAGAAGAAGTTATATATATTTCACATTAGTTCAGAAAGATGATAAGTTGGATATCAAAATTTACACGTCCGCAAAAAATTTATGGCCCAGAAACATACTTGAAAAATTATTCTTTCTGAAATATAAGACTTGAAGATATATTTTATTCAAGGTCTAAAATTTTTTAATGGTTATCTATGCAGAACACAATGTAAAATGAAATGAAGTGTCATGTTATTGGGGAATTGCTTATACAATTTTAGTCGACGGTAGTGTTGATAAATATTCGAGTTTATCTAACTTCTACTCAGAGTCAGTAGTAAATTTGCTCTACTCATTTTTACAACTCAAGTTATTAACTTAAGTTATGAACTTGAGTCTTGTCCTCAAGTTATGAACTCTAGTCGTAAACTCAATTTATAAATTCGAATCTTGAAATCGAGTGGCGAATCAAGTCTACAACTAATAAATTATTTAAAATGATATTACCCATTACTGGTTAACGGTGCATATATACACCACCTCATATATATCCTTTTTAAACATAGTAATTTTTTTTTAAAAAGTAATAAAAAGGGTTTTTATATAGTTTAGACATTGTACCTCAAAACTGGAAAAGAAAAATATGAAAAAATTTTTTTTATGTCCCTGAGAAACCCTAAACATGGCGAATTTATGAGGTCTAAAATGCAAAGTCTTCTAAGTGATCTCACGAGCATATTATGAAATTATTTCGATGAAAACTAGTGTATATATTTTTTTTTATAGATATATCAATATTTATCAATCATTTTTGAAATTTTAAATATTTAAAATTCGTATAGAATAATTTTATTGTTTTATTGTTCAAAATATCATAATACTTATATATTGAATCCAATTATATATATAAATTAAAACTTAATTTTGGTTAATTTAATAAACATTCTGGACATAAAAAAATAAGGATCTTAAGGAGAGATTATGATTTCTTAGCATAAATCCTAAATACCAATCATAAAACAGACAGAGGAGCTCTAAATTGAATTATAGTACATAATCATAATCCATTTTAACGTCTAATAAACAGATTGCTTTACAGTGATACAAATGTTTCTGAATTTAATAAATAGATTAGCTATAGGGGTTATATTATTTGAAATGCACTAGAAACACTTAATTATTATCCTTCTATAAAGATTTTTTTAAAATATAATACTGCAATACCTTTATCAGCTCCATTTGAAAGGTTATTCAGTTTTGTCACGATATTAAATACTCTGAAACAGTAAAGGCTTAATGATAAATTATTTGAAAATTGATTATTTAAAAAAATAAAATAATTTGATTTATAGAATAAAATATAAAAACTAATAATTAATAATTAAATATTTATATAAAAAAATCTCGATTAAATTAATCTATTCCCTAATCATATATATATGTTTATTCTTCACAAATAAATTACATAAAATGTTTAATTATACTTAACTATTCCAATTAGGTAATGATCCTATTAAATGATACAGGTATCTTATATCATGTATCTTTTTGATATTTTTAATAAGATACTAGCATATGTACCTAAGATTTTTTATTTTACAAAGAATTTGTAATTGTATCTAGATTTTTTGAGAACCTGCCCAACTCTGGCAAAAATAAAACCAATATAATCCATTATTGATAATACCAAAACCATCTCCAAATATACATAAAAAATTGATTAATACATAGTCACATGATGAAAAATAAATATTATTGAATTAATCATTGGATAAATATTGGTATAAAGAATACCATTGAATGAATATTCCTAAAAATACTATTGGATAAATTAATTGATGTTTTGTGAGGATTGTATATAGAAAAGTTTAACCTTCTTATAGTATTTGTTTTCTTGTCATAATTATTAAAAAAACATAGCCAACGAAAAAAATAATATTTTTGTATTAAATGTAAAATTTTACCAGATTTGTAAATTTTGCCACAATATTAATATTTGTTTTTTTTAAACCAATTTTACAAGAAAATGACATTTTTGAACGTTGGTTATACAGAGAAATGAGATTTTATCTTAGAATATAGGTTATACTGAGTATTTTTTCTGCAGATTAAACGAGTTTTTTTACCCATAATTATTTTGTATTATATAAAATTTATAGTGTTTCAAATCTACAAGCCCCCATAGTCATAATAGATTCAAGTCGTTACATTTTTACGAGCTGTGTTCGAATCGTGAACTCATGTCACGAAGTTTCTGAAGAGTAACTAGTTAGGTCATTCCTATTTTTAGATAGTAATCTAAAAGTAACATAGATACATTAATTAAGTAATGTTTTCAGTTGTCGGCATTGGGTGAATTTTTAGCCCTCTAACCCACGCCCACCCATATTTTTTTATAGATAAATGAGAGGTAGGGCGGGTAAATTTTTTTAAAAAAATTATAAATGGGCGAGCGGGCGGATTAAAAAATTTAAAACAATGAGTGGGCGGGCTATTAGGCTAAAAACCCACCCATTGCAGACCTCTAGTTTTCAGAAATGTATTTTGCTATTTATTTTTAATTTAATTTCAATTTTAATATGAAGAAAAATTGAAGAAATGATAAATTAAATTAGAATAAATTTTCAAGGCTCTATAACATTTTTCAATTTCTAAATAACTTATAATCATTTATAAAAACATAGATGTCTAATAATTTTTTTCCAGAGCTGATTAATTCCATGTTCATAATTTTTTTAAATACATAATATTTTTCTATATGATATAATATTGGGCCGTATTTTAAATTTTTAGAATATACTCAGGCCGGGCCGTCAATTTTTTTTTTTAATTTATACATCATGAATTATTATATTTGACAATTAAATATGGTTAATGATTATAATTTACTTCCTTTTATAAATAAAAGTTTTATTTTATAATGCAAAATATAATATAGTATATTCTCAAAATTTTATTTATTCCATTTTTATAAATATTAGTCTTATTTTTAAATGCAATATCTATAATAATAAATATAAAAGCCTTGTCACAATGTCATAGTCACACTGTCACAATTTATAATATATATTTAAAAAATCGTTAACTATGAAAAGTGTCTATGGCCCAATCGTCAAGAACGTCGCTTACAAATATGATAGACTTAGGTTCGAATCCCAGCAAATTTTTTTTTTTCTTAATCTGGCAAAATTAATTATTTTTTTTTTAATCTGGCAAAATTATAAATATAAGATACGAATCAAAGTTTGTTGCTACTTTAAAATTAAAAATATTAAATAGGTATTCTTATATTTAAAAATTTTTATCTTTTAAAAAATATTCGTCCAATAAAAATCACCATAGAATCAATTCATCTTCCATTATACCATATATTATCATAAGCATATATATTAGAATTAACATAAAACCATTACCATCTTAAACATCACCATATATATGTCGTAATTTTTAAAGGGATCAGAACTATCCGGGATCTTCACGAGATTTAAAGAGATAACTAAAAAATTAGGGTTTTCAATTAAGGAATGATAATACGGTATCACGAAAGCTTTTCCACGAGTTTCGTTGCGTTTTTAATTTTCAATTTGTTTTCTTTGGCCTTATGATATAAGATATGTCAAGTATAAGGTATCAATCGATAGCTATTCAACTGGAGGTCTGCCTCCTAATGGGTGGTTTAATGTAGGGGGGTAGGGGTGGGGGGGGGGGGTATAAATAATAATTTTTTTGATATGGGTATCAATCGATAGCCAATCAAAAGATCTATTCAACTGGAGGTAAATCTCTGCCCCCTAATGGGCGGTCTAGGAGGGTAGGGGTGGGGGGGGGGGGTGGGGGGGTGTAAAAAATATTTTTTTTGATATGGGTATCAATCGATAGCTAATCAAAAGATCTATTCAACTGGAGGTCAATCTCTGCCCCATAATGGGCGGTCTAAGGGGGTATGGGTTGGGGGGGGGGGTGTAAAAAATAATTTTTTTTGATATGGGTATCAATCGATAGCTAATCAAAAGATCTATTAAACTGGAGGTGAATCTCTGTCCCCTAATGGGCGGTCTAGGTGGGGAAGGGGTAGGGGGTGTAAAAATAATTTTTTTTGATATGGGTATCAATCGATAGCTAATCAAAAGATCTATTAAACTGGAGATAAATCTCTGCCCCCTAATGGGCGATCTAGGGGGTATGGGTGAGGGTGTAAAAATATTTTTTTTTGATATGGGTATCAATCGATAGCTAATTAAAAGATCTATTCAACTGGAGGTGAATCTCTGCCCCTAATGGGCGGTCTAGTAGGGGTGGGGGGTGGGTGTAAAAAATAATTTTTTTTGATATGGATATCAATCGATAGCTAATCAAAAGATCTATTCAACTGGAGGTGAATCTCTGCCCCTTAATGGGCGGTCTAAGGGGGTATGGGTGGGGGGGGGGTGTAAAAAATATTTTTTTTTGACATGGGTATCAATCGATAGCTAATCAAAAGATCTATTCAATTGGAGGTCAATCTTTGCCCCATAATGGGCGGTCTAAGGGGGTGGGTATGCGGGGGAAAGGGGGGGGGTCTTAAAAATATTTTTTTGATATGGGTATTAAATAAAATTTTAATATGGTTTGACTGAAAGTCTTTTGGTCTGGGGGGTGGGGGGGGGGTGTAAAAAATAATTTTTTTGATATAGGTATTATATAAAAGGTAATTATAATATTTTTTTTATAGTAATAATAATAATCACTATAGAGGGCGGGTCTAGGTCTTGGAGGGTTACGAATATTTTTATCAACATAATAGATATGGGTATCAAATAAAAGCTCATTTAAATATCTTTAGAAAAAAGTATTTATTTTTTGCCTTGATGGGTATGACTGCCAGGCCCTCAACATATTAACAAAATGTATAGTTGGATAGAATTTACAGAAATAAAAGAGAATGAAGATAAAACAATTTTTTTAATCTTTTTTCGGTTCCAATCCTGAACTTGAAATATATAATTTGCAGTGTTCTATATTAGCACGATATTCCATACCTATTTATTTAGTATCGATATCTTTAGCGTGCAACATTTTTTTTAAAAAGAGATAACGGTAGCTCGTTTCTAAATAAATAGCAAAAATTATTATAATAATTTTATAATTAATTCTAAAATCATAATATTTTTATTTTATTTTAAATTTTAAATTTACATTTAAAAATATGCATTGTAAATATATTTTTCAAAAGAAAAAAAATTTTTAAATGTCGACAATAGAGAATGATAATTAAAATAATTTTGGTACAGATCATATCGACAAAGGAATATCCCTTGAAAATGATGATGATATGGAATTTCCTTTTCCTTAATTCACAAATTATTTTAATCTCGATAAAAAAATTAACACAGGATATAAATTTTGCTGTAAGATGTGGCCGAGGTTTTATCATCAAAAGTTGCTTCAACTTGAGAAAACATTTAAAGGTAATATATTAAAGAAAAATATATCTTTAAAAAAAATTAGAGCATCTATAATGTTTTTGAGTTAGATGAGTTTATGTGATTTTATGACCTAGTCTAAACAAGCTATATTTCAACTGGCCATAAGATAGTGTGCTACATTTTTGAAAATATAGCGATAACGCACCTTTTTATAAAATAGCGGTAAAGGACGCTATTTTTAAATTAGCTTTTAACAACATTATAAAATGCTTCCTTTCTTCTTATCTCACTCTTTCTCCTTCTCAATTTTAAAATATTTAATTTTCAGTAATGTTAATGTCATAATTTTTTTCCATTTTATTTCATTTAATATAATGTTCATTATATAGTAAGATTTATTTTTTAGGAAATGATTAATGATAAAAATACTACAAACAAAAATTTCTTTCAATTTTTTTTCCTATAATAAAAGGAAAAGAAAAAAAATTTTTATAAAAGGAAATAAAAAAGTTAAGATTTAGAATTTTTTTTCAAGTTAATGCTTAATTTCAAATTTCTTTTTTATATATTTATAATTCAAAATATTAATATTTTTAATAATGCCCCAATTAGTTACCTAAAAATCTTACTGAATATAATATTTTTAAACAAATTCTCATGACGAAAAATTATATAAATATTGATGGAATAGATGCCAAACTAAAATCTAAAATTAAAGGACTTTTTTATTTAAAAAATAATACTATAATGTGTTCGAAGAAAAACAAGCCTATTATTATATTGTCCGAATTGGGTGAAATATTTAAGACACATCACAATGATAAGAATCATACAGGTAAATGTTTATTGAATTACTTTTTATTTGTATTCGAATAATTTGATTGATTAAATAAATATTCACTAGTATATTATTAGTAGTGTTGTTAAATGGCTCGTTTTGAGCCGATTTTTAAAAACGGCTAACTCAATATTTTGTCCAGAAAAATATTACGCAAGCCTCAAGAATTTGCTCATAGAAGGAATAAAGGTCTAGGCATATATTATCGAAATCTCGAGACTTAGGCAATATTTTTCTGGCTAAATATTGAGTTAGCCGTTTTAAAAAATCGGCTCAAAATGAGCCGTTTAACAACACTAATTATTAGCATAGTTGAAAAATATTAGAATATTATTTTATTTTCATATTGTAGTTTATTTGATGTTAGTTAAACCCGACCCAACCCGTCAAATTGTGATTATTTTATTTCGGTTTGTCTGAAATTTATTTTTCCATATGGGTTTTTCATCGAATTTAAATTTAATGAATGATATCAATTAGTGATCTGCTTCGGGATTAATATTTTAAGCATGATCCATTTTTTTAAAAATTTGTTAGGCTCTGCCCTATCCTCAATTTTTTCATATATTTGTCCAGAAAAACGCAACCCCATATAAAAATTATTAGCCCGCCCGGCTTGGTCCTAATTTATTTAAATATAGAAGAAATTAATAATTTTTTAATTGTAAAAAATAAATTTACAAATAAAAATATTACGTCCTATTTCTTGCAAGTTTTAAAATATATTAATTTATTTAATAAAATTGAATAATAACAGCCCGACCCAGGGAGAATTATTTTTAAAAATATTAGGCCCTATAAAATATTAGTTTATGCTTTAATTTAAAAAATATATATATATTATGTGTCCGGTCCGAACGGGCTTCAGCCGGGCCTATTATTTTTTAAGAAAAACTAGTAATCTTTTTTCCCAAATATTTAGGAGTGAACACAACTATCAAATAGATTGAAACAATATATGCAACTGTCCCAGTGAATAAGCTCAAAGATTATATAAAAAATTGCGAGGTATTTGAAAATATAATATTATGGAAAGATAATTATACTACAAACTCAATTGGCAACAGCATCGAAAATATTTTAACCAGACTACCTTCGTTCATTTCATATTCAATAGATAGGAAGAAGCAAGAGAATGCTTATAAGAAAAAAATTAAAAAGTTAAAATTTTGCATTGGGGATCACGTACTGATCCCAATAAATAAAAATGATAGATATAATCTATGCCCCAAAAATATTGAGACCGAAATTATACAAATGGAGGGTGAGAAATTATGGGTTAGAACTAATTTGGGAAAAATTGATTCCCCATTTTTAAAAACGAACATTCATAAATCAATAAAATTTACCAATTTTACCATTCCTAATAAGAAGATCTCCATAATAACAGCATCAAGAATAACATCTTATGGTAGTTTAAATCAATTTGCAATTGCCAAAAAAGTTGCAACAATAAGAGGTGTCAATGTTTTAAAAATGGCATTAATTGTTCCACAAAATGTCACTTAAATATTATTTGTGTAAATAATAAATAATTGTTCATATATTTTAAATTAATTATCGAATATGGCTTGAAAAAAAATATTATAATATAGATGATTTGCTTATAAAGAAGTGCAATAATTTATAACTGCAATAAGAAAAATTTATAATGTCATTTTAAAATTTGTGAATCGATGGTCTCAAATATAGCCGAAATTTTGAGATTTAAAAATATTACAAATTAGTAAGTTGCTAGCCAATAATTTTATCATTAGGCTACAATGCGTTTATAAATAGCAGTGACTATATTTAAACCTCTGCTTATAATTGTATTTAATAATGAAGTCTACCCATAAAAATTCACTATCTTATGGCCAGTTGAAATATAGTATGTTTAGACTAAGCTAGAAAATCAACTTTCACCTAAACTCATCTAACTCAAAAACTATTATAGATGCTCTATTTTTTTTAAAGATTAAGAATTGAGCTATACATTGATATTAATTTTTGGTTGATATATTACCATGTTTTCTCAAGTTGAAGCAACTAGTTTTGTTTGATGATAAAACCACGGCCACATCTTACAGCAAAATTTATATAATGTGTTAATTTTTTTATCGATATTAAAATGATTTGTGAATTAAGGAAAAGGAAATTTTATATCATCATCATTTTCAAGGGATATTCCTTTATCGATATGATCTGTACCAAAATTATTTTCATTATCATTCCATACTGTAGACATTTAAAAAATTTAATTTATTGAAAAATATATTTTGCATATTTTTAAATGTAAATTTAAATTTTAAAATAAAATTAAATTAAAAGATTATGATTTTAGAATTAATTATAAAATTGTTATAATAATTTTTGCTATTTACTTAGTAACGAGTTACCGTTATCTCTCTTTTTAAAAAAATGTTGCACGCTAAAGATATCGATACTAAAAAAATAGCTATGGAATATCGTGCTAATATAGAACACTGCATATTATATATTTCAAGTCCAGGATTGGAACCGAAAAAAGATTTAAAAAATTGTTTTATCTTCATTCACTTTTATTACTGTAAATTCTATCCAACTAGACATTTTGTTAATATGTTGACCCCCCCCAGACCAAGTCATACCTATCAAGACCAAGAATGAAGACTTTCAGTCAAACCATATTAAAATTACCTTTTATTTGATACCCATATCCAAAAAATTATTTTTACACCCCCCCCCTACCCTTACCCCCTAGACCACCTATCATGGGGCAGACATTGACTTCCAGTTGAATAAATCTTTTGATTAGCTATCGATTGATACGCATATCAAAAAAAATTATCTTTTACACCTCCCCCCACCACCACCACCCCCCCCCCCCCAGACCGCCCATTATTGGGTAGAAAATGACTTTCAGTTGAATAGATTTTTTGATTAGCTATCGATAATACCCATGTCAAAAAAAATTATTTTTTACACCCCCCCCTCCATTCACACCTCCCAGACCGCCCTTTATGGGGCAGAAATTGACCTTAGGTTGAATAGATCTTTTGATTAGCTATCGATTGATACCCATATCAAAAAAAAATATTTTTTACACATCCCCCCACCCCCACCCCCTTTGACCGCCAATTATGGGGCAGGGATTGACCTCCAGTTGAATAGATCTTTTGATTAGCTATCGATTGATACCCATATCAAAAAAATTATTTTTACACCCCCCCCCCTACTACCCCTACCCCTCTAGACCGCCCATTAGGGGGCATAGATTTATCTCCAGTTTAATAGATCTTTTGATTAGCTATCGATTGATACCCATATCAAAAAAAATTATTTTTACACCCCCCCCCTTCCCCCCTACCCTTTCCCCCTCTAGACCGCCCATTAGGGGGCAGAGATTCACCTCCAGTTGAATAGATTTTTTGATTAGCTATCGATTGATACCCATATCAAAAAAAATTATTTTTTACACCCCCCCCCCTCCCCTTCCTTCCCTATATATCATAAGGCCAAAAAAACAACATTGAAAATTAAAAAACGCAACGAAACTCGTGGAAAACGCTTTTAAAATAAGATTCCTCTTTATCACGATTAAAACGTGATAATACCGTATAGTTCTTTATCCTTTAAAAAATTGAAATTTTAAAGGGATCCCTTTAAATCCCGTGAAGATCCCGGATAGTCATGATCCCTATAAAAATTACGACATATATATATATATACTAGAACTACTGATATATTATAGATATTCTTAATCTTATATTATATTACGCTATACAATTTACATAATTAATACATATATATTAAATAAGTTTTTTTAAGGATATCTCATAGGCAATGGAAGTTTTTAAATTTAATTACTATTTTATTATATTTTTAGATTCCTGCATAAGATACCATTCAACAAAAAGATACTGAATATCAACAATCAAATTGTAGTAGTACTGAAAATCAAGAGCAATGTATTATTGCTTTAACATCCTTAACAGTATTTTTATAGTCTTTTTATTTTTATTATATAAACTGGTTCAAGTCTGTCCTGATAAAAAACCAAGACCTTATAAATTTCTTATTTTGATTTTTTTTTACTGCTATGATTTTTTTCTGAAAAACCATTTCATGGAAAATTTAAAAATTGTTGCCATGAAATAATTAATACATATATATCTTAAAGAGCGGCGCTAAAAACACCTTTTTAAAATTGGGGAGCGGGAGCTAGCTCCTTTTAGGGCTAGAGTGGAGGAGCGCCGCTCCACCGCACCTTTAAATTTAATGTATAAATTAAATTATTTTTTAAATATTAATAATATTTATTAATTAAAATTCAATAAAAATGAAATTTTATTTAATTTAAATTTATCCATTATTAAATGTTTAGCCGAGTTTTATATTGGTTTTTCATCTAATCATTTTAAATATTAAACATCAAGTTTTCCTTTTTATATTAAAAATTTTTTGGAAAATCTTGTAAGTCATATTAATATTCATTTTATAGATATATAATAAAAATAAATAGTTTTAGATATTATGGATTTAGAGATCTTAGATGAAGAAATCGAATTTCCATTTCCATCATACAAAAAATATTTTAAACTTCTAAAAGATGTTGACAAATGATCAAACAAATTTAAGGGCAAAATGTCTTTTGTGTTTAAATAAAACTATTTAATTTTCAAAAGTGAGCAGCTTCAATCTAAAAAAGCATTTAAAGTAAAAAATCTTTCTTTTAAATACAAATTGATTTGGAAGATTTTTTTGGATTTCATGAAATTGATCATCAGGAAGATAATATATTGGACAAATATTTTTTAAATTATGATACCAAAATTAGTATATTGATAAATTTCCTGAATTAAAAAAATCTTTATAAAATACAATACCCCGCTTCCCTCTAGTGCTCCTGTGGAGTGCCTATTTAGTTTTGCAAAACAGGTCTTAGGGGAGAGGCGTGGATGTTTGTTAGATTCTAATTTTGAAAATTTATTACTTTTAAAAGGTAATAAAAGGTTATAAATATTTTATCATTTAATATACATATAGCTTTTTTATAAAAAAAAAATATGATTTTGTTTTGTATACCTTCTAAAAAAATGAAAATCAAAGGAGCAGTTATGGAGTGGAACTCCATTACTTGATGCAAGAGCTAGCTCCTTTTAAAAATGTAGTAGCAAGAGCGGGAGCTAGCTCCTTTAAAAAAGGTAGGAGCGGGAGCTAGCTACTTTTAAAAAGGAGCGTTAACAACTCTGATATATATTAAATAAGATTTTTTTAAAGATATCTCATAGAAGTAAATTTTTATAGTCTTTTTATTTTTTATTTATACTTTCAATTACACGCTTTATTTCAGGATATTTACGGCTAACTACGAGCAAGGAAATCACATCATCATCAAAAACGACACCACCTCGAGCAAATCCATCAAAGATATGATACATCATCAGTAAATTATGTTTTATGCTTTCAATTAACATGCCTTATTTCAGGTTAATTACGGCAAACTACTAGCAAGGAAATCACATCATTAAAAACGACACTACATCGAGCTAGATCAAAGATACGATACCATCATCACATTCACATTGGAGTACGCAGCGGAGGTGGGGCAAATCCCCCCCCCAAAGCCAAAAAATGCAGATGCCGGATATATTTTTCAAAAATATTATTGTTTATATTCATTTATATATTATTATATTTATTCATATCTCGTTCTTTTTAAATTTTTATATTATTACCTTTTTCATTTACTAATTTATTTTATCTATTAATTTCATTTTCAAGTTTTCCTTGGCGTAATATTTATCTATTATTTCTAAATTTCCCGGTATTATATTTTTTCACCCTTTTCAAATTTCTAGTCATGGATATTAGACTTTTTTTTAAAAACACTGAAGATAGTGAAAATTATATCAAAAAGCAAAAAAGTATGGTATAATAATTTAATAAAATTTTAATTTTTAAATATTTTTAACAATTAAAACCCCTCCCATAATAGCAAATAATGAAATAATTGTTGAAAGAATAATTGAGAGTCAGGATATAGAGCCATCTAAAAGTTAGTTATTCTAAAAATACATTTGGGCAGTTTTATAATAACTTAGCTGGTATTATTTAATAAATAATAATTTTAGATATTTAATTTAGTAAAAGAATGAGATTGCAACAATATGCAGCAATAATTTTTTAAAAATAATTTTAATTTACATCTCAATATTTAGACATAAACTTAAAACTAAAATCTTTATACAAAACTAGAGTACAATGATCATCCATATGATATAGCAAATTTTTTAGATAAAGATAATATTAGCCTAGAAGAAAAACATATACTTCTTAAAAAGATATATATTAAAGATACCTATGATAATTTTATTTAATAATAGATTTATATTCCACCCCTCAATTTTCAATATACCCAAACTTTATATGCTAATCGAAAGTTAAAATTTCAAAATAGCTATTTTACTAGATGGTTATGGCTAGCATACTCCATCCGAGACAGTGGAGCTTATTGCAAGATATGTGTCCTGTTTGAACCACGATATGCTGGCAGAAATCTAGTTAAAACACTCTTGTTAAGACTCCTTTCAACAAATACAAAGATGCGGGGGAAATTTTTGACAATCATCAGAAAACAAATATCACAAAAGCTGTGAACTGATGATTTCGTCAAAAGAATCAATTAAAAGGGAGATATGATTCCCATTTCATCACTTATTGATAAAAACAGGTTTAAAATAGCAAAAGAAAATAGATGTAAGACTAACTATTGAGACTATTTTATATTGTGGCTTGCAAGGCCTAGCACTACGTGGCCACAAAGATTCAGGAAGCTTAAATTTTAATAATAATGATAACGAAGTAATTTTCGTGGACTTTTAAAATTTAAAGCATTAGGAGATCCTGTATTATGGAGAGCCTCATTAGTGGCAATAAAAATGCTACTTATCTTAGCCCTAGGATACAAAATGAGATAATTGATATTTGCAACAATATCATTTTAAAAAATTGATTGCTGAAATCAATTCTGCCCCATGCTTCTCAATTTTACAGATGAGACCAAGGACATTGCTGGCATTGAGCAGATGTCATTGTGTGCGCGATTTGTAGATACTCATAATAACATTATCAAGGAAATGTTTCTACAATTTATTCTTATTTCATGCATTTCTTCAGAAGCAAGCAAGTTACTGGATTCAATACTTATACCAAATTTTTTTTTCGCATTAGAATGTATTAATAAATTATTTAATTATACAACTATTTTATGTAATACTTTTCAAAAACCTGATATTGATTTGATTGAGATGATGAGAATAGCAGAGACAATTTTATTAGAACTTAAGGAAATTAGAGCTAATGCTGATGAGGAATTTCATATTTTATAAGTTATTGTTGAATCAAAAGCAGAGCTATACGAGTTCAATATTTGTCTCCCTCGACTTGCAGCAAGGCAAGCTTATGGTCCAAATATTAATATAAGGTCAATAAAAGAATATTATAAAATAAATGTCTTTATATCTCTTTTGGATACATTTATAACCCAAGTAAATGAACGGTTTTTAATTCATCAAGCTACACTTACCAATCTGCAGATATTACTTCCGCAAAAGCCCCCTGAACCTCTTTCAGATGGTGATAGAAAAAAAATAAAATATTTGGCAGATTTTTATCATGAAGACGTTAATGTATCTCATGATGCTTTATTATCTGAATGCCAACTATGGTATCTATTGTTGATACAGTCCCAAAAAATGCTATGGATGCTTTGCATCATTCCAAACATCTTTTAGATTATTTTCCCAATTTATTGAAATTATTATATATATTAACAACTCTTCCCATTAGTACTGCAACTAATGAGAGAACATTCTCTTCTTTAAGAAGATTAAAAACGTACCTAAGAAGTACAACTTCTGAAAGTAGATTGAATGGTCTGGCCCTTTTGAATATTCATAGGCAGTTGACGCCAAGCATAAAGATTTTTACATAATAAAAATATATTGTTTCTATAATATTTTTTGTGCAATCATTTTTTAATATCTTATATATTTTTCTTTTACATAAAAAATATAATTATTCATATTTCCAACATTTAAATTTTTTTTACTTTATATATAAATTTTAAAAGCTCAAAAAAATTTAAATTTCTATTATGGGTTATTTATCTTATAATTATTCATATCCTGGTTATATCCACTTAATATTTTATAATTCAGATTTATTTAAAGTATTTATATGCCGCCGGTTATATCCGTTTAATATTTTTTAATTCTAAATTTATTCTTATATACGGGTTTATATATTTAATTTTTTATAATTCATATTAATTTAAATTTGTATATTAGAAATAGTTATTAGTCCTAATAAATTTGTGCTTGATATTTTTAAATAACAATAATTTTATTTAAATAATTTTTAATTATCCCCCCCTCCCCCCACACCAAATTCCTGCGTACGCGCATGCATCATCATCAATAAATTCTGTTTTATACTTTCAATTTACACCCTTTATTTCATGTTATTTACTGCAAAGTAAGGAAATCACATCATCATTAAAAACGATACCACATCTAGCATAATCATCAAAGATACGACAACAACATTTTCAAATAAAAGGCAACATACGGTGATATACCCGACTAATGCTTAAAAATATTAGATCCCTCTCAATTTTTAAAATATCTTAAATCTCCTTTTTTAGTAAAATTTTTGTTATTATAAATTTTACTATATTTTATTTTTTTAAATATTGTTAGGCTTATGTGTTGGAACCCGATAATCGTCAAGTTTTGAGGTATACACAATTATTATATTTTCTTTTAATTCATATCTTTATCTTTCTTATCTATTTCTGCCTTCTTTTATTCATTTCCTTGCTCCCCTAAAATCCATCTCCTACCTTCACACAGTGGGGAGTGAACATCAATCCTGACTAACTGGAGCTCTGGTGGATAATGATAGTATTTGGAATACTAATGAGAAACATTGTTCCCATGTAAAATATTCTTTTTGATATGGGTATCAAATAAAAGATAATTTAAATATTTATTTATTGTAATAATAGTAATCACTCATAGAGGGCGGGTCTAGGTCTTGGGGAGTCAGGAATATTTTTATTAACACAAAATATAGATATAAGCGTCATATAAAAGCCCATTTAAATATCTTTTGATTGAAAGTATTCATTCTTGGTGTTGATGGGTATGAATTGGTCTAGGAGGGTGCATGGTAGGGAGGGGGGCAAAAAATATTTTTTTTTGCTAAGGGTATCAAATAAAAGGTTATTAAAATTTTTTTTTTGTAATAATAATTAAACTCTAAATGGGCTTTAGGTCTTGGAGGGCTAAGAAATTTTTTATCAACACAAAATATTGATATCACTATAAAATAGAAGCTAATTGAAATATTTTTCTAATAAAATAATAGTATTTACTTTTGGTCACTTAATGGGTTGGATTAGGTCCGGAGAAGGGAAGGTTTAAAAATAATAATTTGATATGAGTATCAAATATAAGATAATGGAAATCTTTAAAGACTATAATATTAAATAGCAATAAATGGTCGGGTCTAAAAATTAGGTGGTCAGTATTTTATAAAATTTTCATAATATATAAATTGAATATGGTCAAATACTTGGAAAGTCCGTTATATATCAATAAATATATTCTACATATTTATTCTGCATATTATTAAAATTAACTTTCACATAAAATTATAGATAGATCGCAATTTAATGTATTCATGGTTGGGGTAGGCCTACATAATATAAAATTTATCTGATCAATCACTCTTCTATGCGTTTATTCCTAATCTCCCTTAGTATAAATTAAAATTTAGGATATTTATAAATTTTCTGTCAAAACACAAACTTCGTTAATAATGACTTAGCTTTCTTTAGTGTCCAGACCCTCAACATATTAACAAAATTTCCGTTTGGATAGAATTTTAAGAATAAAAAAAAGAATAAAGATAAAACAATTTTTTAAACCCCAGGGTTCTTAATATAGCGCTTTATTATATAGCTATTTTTTTTAGTATCGATAGCTTTGTGCTACCTTTTTTATAAATAGAGCGATAGCTAGCTACTAAAAAAAATAGCAAAAAATTATTATAATAATTTTATAGTTAATTCTAAAATTATAATCTTTTTATTTTATTTTATTTTGAAATTTAAATTTACATTTAAAAATATGCATTGTAAATATATTTTTCAAAAAAATTAAAAATTTTAAATGTAGACAGTAGAGATTGAGAATGAAAATAATGGTACAGATCATATCGACGAAGTAATATCCCTGTAGATTGATGATGATATGGAATTTCCTTTTCCTAAATTCACAAATTATTTTAATCTCGATAAAAAAAATTAACACAGGGTATAAATTTTGCTGTAAGATGTGGCTGAAGGTTTTATCATTAGTGATTGTTCACAAAATAAAAAGGAGAAATTCCTACGAATCATCTTACAATATTGAATATGTTCTTTCGGAGAAAACTAATATAAAATAGGCAACACAATATTATGGAAAGATAAAAATACTATACTACAAACTCAATAGGCAATAGCATCGAAAATATTTTAGCTAGACTGCCTTTGTTTATTGCATATTTAATACATAGGAATAAGCAAGATAATGTTTACAAAAATAAAATTAAAAAATAAAATTATCCATTGGGGATCACGTACTGATCCCAATAAATAAAAATGTTAGATCAAATCTAAGCCCTAAAAATAAATAAGCCGAAATTATCCAAATGGAGGGCGAGAAATTATGGGTTGGAACTAATTAGGGGAAAATTGATTCCCCATTTTTAATATCGAACGTTCATAAATCAATAAAATTTACCAATTTAATCATTCCTAATAAGACCATCTCCATAATAACAGCATCAAGAAGTGCATCTTGTAATTAATTGTAAATCAATTTAAAATTGCCAAAAAAGTTACAACAATAAGAAATGCCAATGTTTTAAAAATGGCATTAATTGTTCCACAAAATTTCACTAAATATTATTTGTTTAAATAATAAATAATTGTTTAAAATTATATTTTAAATTTCAATTATCAAATAAAATAAAATATATGTTAATTATATGGTTTGAAATAAAGCATAATAATAGGGATGATTTGCGTGTAAAGAAGTATAATAATTTATAACTGTAATGAGAATAATTTATAATGTCATTTTTAATTTGTGAATCGATGGTTTAAAATATAGCCTCCAGAAATTTCAAAATTTAAAAATATTATATATTAGATTAAGTTGCGAGCAAGTAATTTTATCATTAAGGTACAATGAGTTTTTAAAGAAATTGACTAAACATGACCCCTGCTTATAGCGATATTTAATATTGAAGTCTAAATATGTTGTATTTAACTTTTATTTGTGATATTTTGTGTTAATAAAAATATTCATAACCCGCTTACTTAGATAATATTAATAAAATCAAAGTTTTTTATTTACTTTTTCATTTTTACCCCCCCCCCCCCCAATTCCCAGATCAAGTCCAACCCTTTAAGATAATAAATACTTTCAGTCAAAAGATATTTAAAATACCTTTTATTTGATTCCTTTATCAATATTTAGTGTTCATGAAAATATTCCTGTCCGCTAAAGATCTCCCGCCTATCAAGAGTATAATTATTACAATCGAGAGATATTCCCATATCGATATTTTATTTTGATAAAAATATCCTGACTCCCCAAGACCTAGACCGGTCTTCTATGAGTGATGATTAATATTACAATTTTTAAGTACCTTTTATTTGATACCCATATCAAAAAAAATATTTTTTTGCCCCCCCCCCACCATGCACCCTCCTAGACCAAGTCATACCCATCAACACCAAGAATGAATACTTTCAATCAAAAGATATTTAAATTAGCTTTTATTTGATACCCCGATATTATGTGTTGATAAAAATAGACCCAGACCAGCCCTCTATGAGTGATTTTTATTAACAATAAAATTTTTTAATTACCTTTTATTTGATACCCATATCAAAAAAAATATTTTTTACCCCCCCCCCCCTATCCACTCCTAGACCAAGTCTTACCCAGACCAAGAATGTAGTCTTTCAGTCAAAAGATAAATTAGTTATTATTTGATACCCATATCGATATTTTGTTTTGATAAAAATATTCCTCACCCCCAGACCTAGACTCGCCCATTAAGGAGAAGAGATTGACCCCCTGTTGAATAGATCTTTTGATTAGCTAACGATTGATATTCTATATTAGACATATCTTATTTCATAAGGCCAAAATAATAACATTGAATATTAATAAATAACAATTTTAAAAGAAATAAAACAAAAGCGCTTAAAACGTCTGTAAAATAAGATTCCTCTTTATCACGATTAAAACCTGATAATACCCTATTATCACTCCTTAACTTTGAAACCTAAGTTATTGCTTTAAAACCCCTGATGATCCGGGATAGTTCTGATCCCTTTAAAAAATACGACATCAAAATATTATTTACTTTTTTTATGAATATCAGTTTTTATTTTTTTTATAAATTCCTAAAATATTATTTACATAAATTTTTTTTAAGTATCAATTTGTAATATACTAATTATCTGTTTAGAATAAAAAAGATAAAATATTTAATATGCTTGCTTATTAAATAATAATACTCGCTGAAAAATAAGATAAAATACCGAATAGGTGAATTTTTTGTATATACCAGGTCGAGTATAATTTAAAAAAATTCCGAGCCGGGCCCAAAAAATTCTTTTAAAAAAAATCCGAGCTGGGTCGGGTCTAAAATCTTTAAACCCGGGCAGGACTGGGCCGTAAAAAATTTTTCAAAAAAATCCGGGCCGGGCCGTGCAAATGGTATCTCTGCAGGTCTTTGTTAATTATTAAATATTTATTTTTTATCTTCTATGATTGTTTTTCTTTATTTATATTATAAAATAGCAAAATATATAAATCAATATTAAATTAACATTTCTTTAAAAAAATAAATTAAAATGATATTTAAAATAAAATAAATACACAATTTAAAATAAACAAAAATAAGTTTAAAAAAACACCGGAGGGGTGGGGGGCAAAAAAGGGTAGAAATTTTTTTACCTAAAATCTTGTAAAAATTATAGCCTCGGGGCCCATTGGTAGAAATAACTAAAGGGATAAAGTGAAAATCAGAAAAATTGTGGTACTTTCGAATTTTTGACCTTTCAGTTGTAATAATCGTATCAATGTTTGTGTTAGAGGAAAATTGGAAGACACAAGTGAAATACCAAATAGGTTACTTTCCACTAAACCAAGGGATGTTTGTGAGCTCATCTGGTATTATTCCATCAGACAGGGATAAGTGGACGGGTTCCAGAAGGTTAGGGTAGTTGGCCAACCCCAATTTATTCAAGATTATAGAGTTAATAGCTCTATGCCGACTGAACCATCCTTTAGCATATAAACAGCTTAAACCATGTAGACCCTTAGGATCGAAGTCTCTCCCGCGCCCTTTACATTTATGGGGCATACATGGGTCACAGCCAAGTCTATATCCTATGGTCACTCTTAGTTCTCGTCGGATAGTAAAAGACCAAGATTGGCACTAGGGACAGCTTCAAGCCAATGGCCAGAGTTTTGTCCCAAGTATTAAAGGATTGGAAAGTCTTCAAGGGAGGGGTTAACCCCTACCATTTTCTCAGTTAGCCAGAAGGAGGTTAAGCAAGTCTCTTTGTGCCGAAAACTCTGGAAGATATAAAAGGCATAAATTACTCTTTCATAGTGACAGACTGTTTCAAATAGACTATCACTACTCCTCACAAGCTTACATAACCTCCTCGCATTGAAGACGAGAAGAAGGAAGGCTCATAAAGAAATCAAATTAAGTAGGAGAAACCCCAAGCCACGTCGAACTTCAACCTCAATCCCGGAATAAATTTTCCTTTCATCGTGTTTTCAACAATTCGGACTCTAGTTAGCGCCTTGAGTATCCTCCCTTTGGGAAGTTTTTTATTTTCAAGTCTAGGGCTGAAAGGATAGAAAAGTTAAAAAATAAAGATGAGGCTCTAAAAGATGTAAAATTTTGGGAAGCCATAGCTATCTAATTAAATATAAAGATTAATGAGGGGGGGGGGGATATTATGCAATATTGCTTCCAATTTTGATTTTAACAACCAAAAACAAAAATAATATGACTTGAGTTCATGACTCAAGCAATTGGCTCTAGTCGTGACTTGGCTTCAGAACTTGAGTCATAAAAATGAGTCGTCTATTAAAACTAGAGTCGAGTCATGGCTAAGCCCTCAGCTAGTTAGACAGCATTAATTCATAGTATATGGGCAAAATATTTAAAATAAAAATTTTAAACCAATCAGAAAAACTTTTTGAAATAGGAAATTATGGAAAAAGCTAACGACGTCATGCCTATATATTTTCATTTTATATTGACATATTGCTCCTATAAAAAAAATAATAAAAAAAGAAATGAAAAATTTACACGGCACGAATTTGACTACCCTGTATTTTTATAAATTATTTTTTAAGTTGCAAAATGATGTAGAAAATATGTAAGGCAATATATACAATATATTTTTAGAATAGTAAGAAATAATAAAGTGTTTATATTTTATAAAAATTTATGTATGAAAAGTAACATTAAATTTGAACCATGATTATTAATTCTCAATTAAATTTTTTTTATTGTGTATTCCAAAAATTAATATTGTTCAGAATTATTTCTAAACTGATACAATAAGACACGCTCATATTTAATAATGTTGTCTAATTAATATTCGCATCATTAATTTCACAAATAGATCTCTGTTTGAAACTCAACGCGCAACTTCTAGCATATTATTTAATAAACTAAATTTAAGAAAAAATACTTTTTCGTTTGGCAATCTTCAACTTTTTCAACAATTTTATCTTGTTTCTAGCTTTAAAATAATGTATATTGTTAATAGAGGAATTGATGAAAAATTAAAACCTTTAGAACATTTGCTTCTCTTGTAAGAAGCTTTACTTTCAAAAACATTATGAATTTCCATATTATAAATGTCGACGTGGTTTTGGTTGTATTGATGATAATGAAGTTGATATCCATTATCCCTGGGTTCACTGCCTTTATAATTAAATATTTTACCATACTCTCTTTTATTGTTCTGCTGATTAAACTTTGAATAATACTTAGAGTTGATTGCATAGCTAGATTGTAAGGATAAATTACCTTGAGGATATGATAGAAATTTTATGATATTCAATTTGAGTTTTTATGATTATCCCCTTCCTCCTTCCCTTCTTTCCACTTCCCCTTCCCTTTCCCCTTCCCCTACCCCTTCCCCTACCCCTTCCCCTTCCCTTTCCTTACTTTCAATGGCCAATTTTCACCTTATTTAAATACCAAATTAATAATAATTACTTTCGTTTGGAAGAGCAAATTTTTTATACCAATCAGTATGATTCTGAAAATAATCGGTAAAACATTCCAAATTATTGTTCCATTGCATTTTGTTCTTATATCCTGTGGTATGCCATATATAAGGGTATGTGCTCGAATCAAAATATTTGTTTATTGTATTCATCTCATACCCTGCAGTTAACTTTTAAAAATATTGGTTCACAGATTTTTATATATATTTATGATTAAAATACCAAATTATGTAAAGATTGCTTAGAAGAGATGTCTCGTTCTATAATCTCAAAATTTTCAAAGTTATCTTCAAAAAAGTTGCCATTGTACAACTGAAATTCCGATATCTAATAATATTTTTAAAAGTAATTTTGAATATTTTGTTTAATTATTATATACAATATTATATATCAACAACCTATATTTTCAAATAATCCCATGAGGTAAGCAGGGCAAGTTATTCCAAATGATTTAAAAAATAATAAAATAACATATTTTTTATAAAGAAGCTATTGTACTCAATAAATAAAAATTGCTATTTAGATAGTAATTTCATATTTCTTCGAAAAAAAGGTAATATTTCATATACTATAGTCTATAAAAGTGGCAAACATTCTAAAAAATAAGTCAAAAAGGAGCTCGATGTTATATCAATTTATTCATATTCTAGAAAGAATGACACTAATAAAGATTACAGCGGATAAATTTAGAGATTATGTATGAAATGTATTTTAATTTGAACAGTAGATAAAAAAAATCTATTTTATTACATGCATATTCAGATATATACGATTTTAATTTAGGGTTTAATCATCCATAACGAAATCTTCATCGAATAGAAGTTGCAGTGACATTTATTAATCTAGATGTTTTGACCCTTTACTCAACATATTTTTAGTACAAAGTCATAAATTATATATATATATCACTTTTTAGCTTTCAAAATAATTCTTCTTTAGAAAATACCAAAATTATTTTTAAAATATTTTAAGTGTCGTTGGTGAAACAAATTTATTTTTGAGTAGGTCCTAATATGAAACGATGAAACTTACTAAATATGTTTATTACCAATATATTTAAATAAAAATATTAATGGAGAAAATAAGAATTTAAATTTTGTTTTGTTTTTATAATTTTAGGAGTAAAAAAAATTAATTATAAAGTGCGCTATCGTTTAAAGATATAATATATTTTCATATTGGATTACAAATAAATGTAATTGTAAGAATAGGGCACGTCAGGGGTTCATTTCATTATTTTTATGATCCTCACTCATTACCGCCTTTTTACTTTTACTAAGTCTAACCATTGAGATCCTATAACTTTAATAGTAAGATCAGGTCAATGGGAGTCTTTACATCCCCAATCCGGTTAATTCTTAGGATTTCTAGTATATAATAATAATTTACATTTCTATTAAAAAAAATCAATTGCCTTCCATTTATTGACTGGAAAAACTTATTGGTGTTAACTAACTATAGGCGCTCCTGGCAAATTTTTATTGTGAGGATATTCGAATATCCTATGATACATTACTAGCTGAATTCAAACTATGGTATAAAAAGTTATCTATAGTTGATAATGTTCCAAACCGCATCACAGTTAGCGCGAGTTTGCGGCGAAGTATATAATATTTTTTATACTTAGCCACGAATTCTGACTAACTGTAAATGTAGGGTTAGACTATTTTCCTAATATACTAAAATTATTATATATTTTGACAACTATACTTATTTGTACTTTTTCTATACTTCTGAAAATAGATTGAATGGGTTTTTTTCTTAATATACATAGGGGGATGATACCAAGGCTAATGAAATCATTAAAAAAGATCAATCCCAAAGAATATTTAATTTCATATTATGAGTTTAATAGGCTTCTAATTCTATTTTTTATAATTTTTTTTAACATCATATTTTTATTCGTGAATACTTTATAGGAAAGCCCCGGGTAAAACGATTGACTGGGTAACAATACTAACATGAATAACTTCTTAACCCTTGAAAATAAAGACTTTAAATTTGGCGTGAGGACGTATTTTTATATCTAATTTTTTTAACTATGTTCATCTTTTGAAAAAAATTCCCGGCTGGACATATTTTGTCAAATAACCGTTTTTTACCCCAAAATTATAAAAATTACCTTCTAATTAATTTTAAAATATATTAAGGATCAGAATTTAATAATTTGCATACATGTTCCTTTTAAAGTCATAACTATAAAATAAAATTTATCAGAAGTTTATGGTTTAACTGGAAGTCACGAAATAAGGAATAAAATTTAATGAATAGTCATAAAGGGGAAGAATAAATGAAGTGCACGATGTGCCTAAAATGGGCACATTCAAAAGGGCACATTCAAAATGTGCCAATTTTAATATAATTTTTTACATTCCGGTATTATATTGATTGGTTTATATTAAAAGTGATGAATAAAAATTGCAATATTTTGTTCAATTATACAATATAGTTATGTTCAATTTTATTTTAACCACTTTACCCTAATGCTTGGCTTTTTTACCCTGGATATGGGGTAAAATATGATGACACACTTCACTTAATTAATCACAGCCCTAAAGTATCAGAGGTAGAGAGCTACACTTTTTTTTTATTTTATAGATGAGGGATTTGACTACTTATTAATTCAAAATATTATGGCAAAAATGCAAAATATTAATCGTTTTAGCTTGTTTTGCGCATTAGTCTATATTTTCAACATTTAATAATTTTTATTATAATTTAAATTTATATATCAAATTTTAAATGCTTTAAAAATTTATATCTTTTTTACAAAGTTCCTTTTTAAGACATTTATTTTATAGTGATTCATACGCCGGTTAAAAACACTTGATATTTTATCATTTATATTTGAATTTGAATTTATGTTAGAAATTGTCAATATTTTATAGTCACTCACTGGTTAAAATAAATTTCTGAAACTTATGATATTCTTGAATAACTCCTAGAAAAAAATATTTTTAATTACCACCTCCCCCCCCCTACCCTTTATAGCACATTCCTGCGTATGCTCTTATCATTCTCAACTAGAGCTCTAACTTTTCTATTGGAGTGCTATTTGATCTCATACTTTATTTTTTTGAAGACATCGATATTTTTTTTGCTTTTTATTTTAATAATCTACCCACCTACATTTTAATACTTGACATGATATACCTTGAGTTTCTTTCTACGGCCTTAGCATTTTATATATCCCAATAATGACTTCTTTTATTAAGTTTATTGGAATTAAATCTTCATTTTTTTATTCAACATATAATTACTTTATTAGCTTTGAAATTCGCACTTCTATCACTCATTTTATCTGATATATATAATCTCCTTGTCTTTTCACTTTATCTTGAACATCCTTATCTGCTGCTATTTTTTTTATAATTTGTATTAGGCTCATCTTCTCCAGAGATCCTTTTGTAACTTCTCTCATCTTATTCACAATCTATCTCTAGTTAGGATTAATTATTAAGTTAGCTTCCTAACTCAAAAAGATGTTCTGAACCCTGAAAAATTTTCCAAGATTCACTATGGGTCTCTGAAATTTTAAAAAATTAGGTTGGGTTCAGGCGTATCCAGGTTAGATATTATAAAAATTACAAGCAATTATTCCAACTAACGACAAATAGACGCTGATCTAATTAAGTTTTGATTATTATAATTCTATTAATATAAAAAAAAAATCATTAAACATGAATAATATGATTTTATATGGCATTTATTAGGGGGCGTTGATAGTTGGTCTGGAGAACCTTGATCCTATTAATTGTTGAATGTTTATATATTAATTTAACTAAAATAACTTTTTATTATAATTATTTTTTTTTTACAAAAATCTCTAAAATCTGTTCATTTAATAATTATATATTATCAATAAATTAAATAATTTAAAAACAATATCAATTTTTCTAAAATTTAATCTAAAATTGTGCTACAGAAATAACTGACCAACCTTACAAAATAATAAGCATTGTCATAGTAGAAAGATCCCCATATCTTCATGTTGCACTTTTATCTATCGCAGCAATGAAACATAAATTCAGCGGGCTAGATCATTTACCGACCCCTTTCACTAGTCCTGCAAACAATTGTGATCTAGTTACTCAAGATTGCTATAAAACAACGAATTTGGGTTTGTCTAGTTTTTAATTCAAAGATTTAAACTCTATTGCTTGCCATTGATTTTAATATTCTCTACCACACAAAATCTGACCTTGATGGCAGGAATCAATTAATAATATGCAGATATGCATTTAAAACTCTCTTACTCATTTTTCATTAACTTTGGCACCTTCCCATTCTACACCATATAACTGTTATACCAACATTTTTGCTCTATTCCCGAGTCACTTGTGCATTATTTTGATAGCGTTCAAATGATCGATAAAAATTAAACATTTACTAAATCTTGAAGGTTTCTATTAATGCCTTGGCTAATTTGAAAGACTATTACAAACACCCTTTAATCAAAAGAAAGAAAGGTCTTGGATAATTTTATACATATTTTGAATTGGATTGGTAAAATGCGTCATAGTGATGAAAAACGTACTTCAAGATTTCCAATTAACCTATTGCACCATTGAAGGGAATCGAATAATGCAACTGAAGTTAGTTTATTTTTAAATCAATTCTATACATACAATCATATTTTCTATCATTTATTTTTCATTTATCTTCTAAAGGTTTGATAGAACAGTTTCATTTATACAATTTTCTTATCATCCTTATTTAGAAAGTTCTAGAGGCTTTATGTTTAGAAGAATCATTTAATAAAAATTTAAACAGTATATTTCTGGTGGGCAACCCAAAATCAAGAAAGGTGTATAGCGAAATATTTCAAAATATTGAGTTTATTATACTGGATTATGCGAATCGACCGAGAATATTTAAGGAAGAATTGCTTATAATTTAAATCTACGATCATTTAGAACTAGTTAAAAATATTATTTTTTTATTTTCTATATTTTTTTAAAATATTTTATAAATATGAATAAATAAAAATTGTGTGTTAATTCATTTTTGTTTATTTTATTAAGATAAATTATCTTAATTATATAAACATAATATTTGTGTTAATAATTAAAGATCAATATTTCCCTTATTTATTTCAAATTTTAATAAAACGTGGCTATCTAAAGATGTGAGGAGGAGGGGGGGGGTGAATGATTAAGCGACACATAGCTTATCCTCATTTAAACCTGCTATATCTCATAGGCATATTTATAAAGCTATGAATCTTTATATGTTAGTTGATTTATAAAAAATCTGCTAAATAGATGTGTCCGTCTTAGTGTAGAAAATATTTTCAGGTCAAAATTTTTATTTTCTAAATTATTGTAACTTGTAACAACAGTTAGATATTTTCATTTACAAATTTTATATCATTGTATCAGATTGATCTAATAAATATTTGGTATAACCAATATATATAATTGCTAAATGTTATAACAAGATTTATTCTTAGCGCTAATATAAAATTCCATAATAATGTGTCTTTCTACCGACATTATCACTATTGTATTCCCATGAGACTTACTGTGTTAATTCCTTATTCTTTTCTAATATCAACAAAAATATTTTAAATATCATAGAGGATAGGAATGGCGAAATATGCCCACATTAACTGCTGTACAGGATATTTATGTCCGAGTTACTCTAAGAAAATTTTGAATGAATAATTATTTTCTATTTGTTCCACTTTAGGATATTAATAAACTCTCCAGCGAAATAATTTTCTTCACCTTAGAATTAAAATTAAACAGATCCTATGATATATACCAAATAGCACTTATACAATATCTAGAAGTTAGGGGAGACAGAGATAGATCGTTAAACCCTAAATAAGTCATTCATATAATAAATCAATTTAAAATTTTTTTTGAACCAACTTACCTCATAACATGGTAGGTTGATTAACTTAAGAAATCAGGGTCTAAATATAAAATAATATTTTTTTTTTAATATTGTCAATTTTTTAATTAATAGAAACAGAGTTCTGGCTAGAGTAACTCACTCCCTATAATTTTATAAATGTCATATAAAATCATATCGTTCCCGCACCAAATTGTCGCCGTGCCGAATTCTCTTTGAACCTAATTGACCATAAAATTGTTTGTCATTGCTTTGTAGAAATTAACCATAATATTACTAAAATTCTTAAACCTGATAACTCCAGTTCTTAAACTAAAATACTTTTGGTAGATTAGATACCAGTTAAGAAAAAATGAGTTCCGAACGGGTATAGGTTCAGGTTCGGGTTCAGTAATATTCAATTAAATATACACATCTAAAATAAAAATTCCCCCATTCCTCCCTCAAATTTGATTGATACCTAACCCTATAAATGCTATAAAATTAAAATCTTATCTCCTAAAAATATTCAACCTATACGCGTTAAGTTAAAAACATAGCTAGGAGGCAGAAACTTTAAAATTAAATATTTCTTAGGATAATATTTATTTTAACTGTAATATTATTTTTGGCATACTTTTAAAAGAAAATTAAAATATTATCAAATCATTATGAACTCACTTCAAAAGTATTTGTTTCCAGTATGGAGAGCATGTTCTTCAATGAATATCTTCTATTTATTTCAATAGATTTCTATTAATAATTTATTATAATGCATTGTTTTCTGCTAACAAATTATTTTATATTTAAATTACAAATTTAAAAAACTTTTAAATTAGGATATTACATGAATGCCAATCAAAAATTGATTATAGTAACTGGTTTACGAGTGAATTACAAATGCAGAATGACGGAAAAAGCAAGTAAATAATATGTAAAGTATTTAAATTTCTCATAATGTAGACAAAAAATATAATGCAAAATTAAAGAAAATCACTAAAATTATGAAAAGCTCTCAAAATGACCGATTAAATAGCCAAATTTAGGCAAAATCACAGAAATCAGGCAAAATGACGGAAACTATTAATGTAGCAAAACTGCTCAATTTTTAAAAATGGCTAGGCCAAAATTTGAGCCAAAAATATTACGCATGCCTCTTTGCTCATAGATGGCAGAAAGGTTTGGACATCTATGAATTGGGTTAGCTGTTCTTAAAAATCGAGCCGTTTAACAAACTCTATGAAATATTAAAACTGAATTTTAAAGTACTATTGTCTAAAATAAATTTTTCAATACTTTTTTTTCTTTACTTTCTTAATTTTAATTAAAATTTTAACTTACTAATGATTTTTTATAATGTAAATGAATTTTTTTTTCATCTTTCTCAATTTTTGCTGGCATTTATTTTGATTTTCTTTTCTTTTATATCGCTTTTAAGAATTTAAATTTATTTTCTTCCCTAACTTTATTTTTTTTTTGTTTTTGAATATTTATTATTTGGTATTTTTTATAATAATTTTTTTTTGGTAATTTTTATCTAGTTTATTTAAAATTTAAATCAATTTTCGTCGATTTTTAAAATTTTTACTCAATTTTAAGTTAAATGGGAAAAAATTGAGTAAAAATAAAATAATATAAAAATAAATTGATTTTAATCTAAAAAAATTGATATTAAATGTACTGAAAAATATAACCTTAAAAATTATCTAAATTAGTCAAAAATCAAGTTGAAATGAAAGAAAATGGAAAAAGATTTTAAATATGGGGAAAAAGGGAGGATAATTGAAATAAATATAATCAAAAATTGAGAAAAGTGAAAAAAGTGAAAAAAAAATTGATTCAAAATTTTTAAAAAATCTAAAAAATTACTCTTAATTTTAATTAAAACTAGGAAGAATAAACTGAAAAATAATATAAAATTAAAAGGAAATGAAAATGAAAATGTATTGAAAAGGTCATATTTTTATTTGTTAGATCATTTTGGGATGCTTTTCTTTTGTCAAGTTTTGAGTACTTTTTGCTTCATTTGAGTAATAAAATATTGCATTGCTTATTACTTAATTATGCATACTATTAATTTACTTCACTTTTACTCATTTAGTAAGCTTTTCTAACTTTTTGAGTTATTTTTTGGTCATTTTACTTCATTCTACCTAGTTTAAAAATTGTTTTTTGCATATTTTCGATATTATGCATATTTATGGTGCTCTTTGCGTCTATTTTGATTTTAGTAATGCTGGATCTAGGTTATTTGAATCATGGATTGTATAATCCTTTTTTGAGGTTATATTGTTCCTGGCATATAAAATTTTATATATAATTATTTTAAAAACTGTTTGTTTACTAGAATAATTGGGGGAGGGTGGATATTTAGCTATCCTAACTTAGGAAATTTTGCGGTTTTAAATATTGGAATTAGACATGATCAATCCATTTTTTAAATTATATATGGTAAATAAAATATATATCCTCAAAAATGAATGGAGGTATTTAGGTCCACTTGTTATAAGCATTTGGCTCTATTGAATTTTATAAAAACAATTTTTAGATTTTCAGTTTTTTTAATTAAATTTTCTAAAAATTTTAAATTATAGTTCGTTATTTGAAAAAGTTATTAACTTTTACTATTTTATCATTCTTATTTGAGTATACATTTTTTGGAAAGAGGGAGAGGGGTGGGGGTGTATAGATGGTTTTTTTTGTTAGTTTAAAATGATATTTACGAGGATAAGCAAATTTCCGAAGGGGTGATCCCCCCTCATCACGCGTGTGACTCAAATCAATAATAAAATAAAATTTGGTCTTATGAGATAAATCTTTTAATGTTTTTTAGATCTTTCTTAAAATTTACTAATTTTTATTCTACACAAGATTTAGTATAATATCATCAAGGCTATAATTACTGGATGGCAGTTGTGGCAGGGTTATACCCCATAATTTTGAACCACCCTAAAATATTGCTGATTGTTTTTTGCCATTTTCATATCCTGAGAAAATGAGATATATAATATTTTAACCTTAATATTACATTAGTTATGTCTAATTTTACATAAATTATGATTAATTACCTAAATTAGTCATTTCCCAATTATTTATATTTTGCTTATAATATATTGCATATTTTTATTTGTTACATAATTTATATTCTAATCAGCTTATATACCAATCTCATTTTAATAACGACAAAATATTATTGAAATATGTTATTATGTGTTGAATCCCAGTAAACTTTGTAATTTTTGTTCTTCAGAGTGAAATATTCAATTTTCCATAAATAATTTCTAGTTACGCCCCTTATTTTTATAAAGGTTATTTACATGTCAGAGATTGATCTTGTTGGAATTATATTAATATTATAAAGATTTAATCCGACAAATTACTTTGTTCCTAAATAATCTTTTACTGTCCTTGTAGTTTCAAACAAATAGAAAGGAGAAAATAACAATTTTAGTTTCGAATGTATAAAATTTAGTAAATATTAGAAAAATATTGAGAAAATGCGTCCTCATTATTTTAAAGTCAATTTTAATATATGCAAATATTTCTGCCTAAAATTAATCGCATAATTTATGTAAACAAGTTTCTCAATAATTGCAAATCATTAAATTTTCTATTTTTATAATAAATTCTATTCATCTCCTCAAGGATATATTTATTTTCCTGTTTCTTTAAAGAAAATTTAAAATCAGAATTATATTAGCAATAAATTAAAATTTGCGTTCGCGTTTAAAAATAATCAAAATATGATACATTTTAAATTTTAATATATAAATATATATACAAATTCTAACTCACACCTTTCATATGATTTAATTTAATTCTAGAAAAATATTTTATAAAAAAAAACCATTAAAAATCAGTAGAAAATTTAAATTAGCAAAAATAAAATTTCCACATCAAGATTATAAGCCTTTAATTGTATTTGTAATAATAAAATTAGATTTACTTTGTTTTTTGAACAAAAAATGTTTTATTAAGGTATTGTTTATTTTCAAATAATGATTGCATATTGGCAATAAATTTTATAGTTTTGTTACATTTTTTTAGAGCACATAAAAAATTAAAAGTAAATTTAGTATAAATTTTATAAATCGTAATCTGTGATTAAACTTTTTTTTAAAATTTTTTGATAAATTTATCTAATCGTTTTGCAATTCATTTTAAGTAAAATTAAACGAATTTTGAATTCTAACTGGCCATCCGCCAGATTATAACTTTGTTATAACGGTCATGTAATTATTAATACTGGCTCTGCCAGAAAAAAATTTCTTCGTAATTAAATTAATTTTTCAGTATTTATTTTATTAAATTTAGATCATTTTTTATATATTTTCTTCATTTTTTCTCTATATTTGGTAATGATCTTTCACCTCTTACCTCATTTTTTGATGGATTGATTTTTATTTTAACTAGTTTTTAAGTACCTTTTTGAATTTTAATTAATTTTACTATACGTTTTATTAATTTTTTAAATTTGAGAAATTTTCTTCCCTTTAACCTTTATTTTATATTTTATAACCTTTTTCGAGTTTCTTTCATAGCAGCTCTATATTTAAATATTTATTCTATTCTTTTTATTTTAAAAATAAATAAAAATCACATAAAAAAGCGCCAAATGATGTAGGAAATATACAAAATCACGTAAATATAAAAACACATGTAAGATAATAAATCCCAGAAAAGGGTATGCAAAAAACGGAAAAACAAAGAATAACGAATATGATACAACACAAAATATTTCGCTAAATCAGAAGCACGCATAAAATACTCAAAATTGCAAAAAAGTATGCAAAATAACGCAAAAAGCATTTAAAATTATTTAAAATTTACGTTTTCTTGCCTCATTTTACAATGCATTTTTGACATTTTGCATGGTTGGATAGTTTTTTTTACGTACTTTTTGCTTAGTTTAGAAATTGCTTTATTTCTATGTGTCTTTTACATTATTTTGTCATTTAAGGGAAAGGGGTATAAAAAATCAGATAGTTCTGAAAAATTAAGTAAACCCAATTTTAAAATAAATTTTTAATTTTTAAAAAAATTATAAAAAAAATAATCATTATTTTCTGCGTTTTCTGTTATTTTGAATAATTTTGAGGTGTCCTTTTGCTCGCTTTTCTGTAATTTTGTTCATTTTTGTTATTTTGCTTGGTTTAGTTTTGCGTAATTTTTGTCTATTTTAGAAATTGCATAATTTTTACGTCATTTTGCATAGTTTAGTAGATCATTAGTTATAAATAAGAAAAAGAAAGAATATTATAAATAAAACTTTAAACCCTGGTTTTAACATTAGTTACATGTATTTTTTAAGGTATGTACCAGAGTTTATTATTATGCCCAACTATCTTCATATATTTCCTCGCAAAACGCTAAGTCTAGCCCACATGGGATAGATCGAAAATAATATAATTTATTCGTATAAATAGATTATAAAAATTCTTAATTTTAATAATTCTTTTATAATCAGATCTAAGATGCAAAATCTCTAAGTAGTATCTATATTATAAATTTTTTAGTTCAATTTTTGTTGAAGGAACAAATTGATTTCAGCTAATTATTTTCATATCCTGCATGACATTTTTTTTAACTTCGATCAAAATTATATGATATTCCCCTTCTATAATTCTGTTAAGGTGTTATTTAAAAAAATTAAAATGTGATTACAGATTAAACTGTGTTACAAATTTTTTTAAATAGAATTTAATTTTTTTAAGGCATAATTGATAAGAGAGCGGAATGTCCCAAATTTCGTGCGTAATTTAATTGTAATTTTGGCATTTTTATAAATTTAAAGTTATAGAAAAATCATATATAAAATTATTGCAGTCCTCCTATTCTCAATTTTGTTTTGTTATCATGATAAAGGAAAAATAATAAAAAAATTTAATAATAATAATTAATAAAGACTTTGTTAAAACAAGATATAATCAATCACAAAAAAATAATAATCATTATGAAAATTTCAATTATATGTCAATACCACAAAAATTTTATCACGAATGCATTAACGCGAGTGTCGAATACCGTGAAAAGGTATTTACCGCGAATATAATATCGTCAAATTTATACAGAAAATGCATTAGGGCGAATGTATTACTCCGATTTCATTACCGCGAAAGAATTATTGCAATAATATTATTGCGAATGCGAATACATTATCGAGAATACAACATCGTGAATGAGTATCCCGCAGTGGCCCCTACACTTTTTGAGCGAATGAAGCAGAATACCCCCATGAAAAGTACCCCCTTGAAAAGTATCCCCCGCCCCTTCGAAAAAATGATAATTATGACACCCATAAATTTCAAAAATAATTTTTATTACATCAATTTTTAATATATAATATAAATAAAATGCAAAAAATATAACTTTATAAATATTATTTTTAAATTAATAATTTAGATAAATTAGGGGAAGAGAAAGCGAAAGAATTTATAATTTTATCAGTATTTAATTGGTTAAATAAAAAATTTCTCATTGATAATATGGTTAAATTATTGAGAAAAGATTCTTTCATGGTACTGCGCAGTCTTGTTTTAATTAATTTAATTTTACTCATGATCGGCAGTACATGAGGCTGTGGGAATGGTTAATAAATATTTATATAAAATTCTTAAATTAGGGAAAGCAGAAAAATTTAAAAGTAAACGATAAGGTAAAATAAATGAATAGTTTTTCCAATCTGAATCGTAAGTCCCTGAATTATCATCATCATCAAAAGAAGCTAAATAATGTATTGGTAAAAATATTATAATTAAATAAATTTACAATTCTCAGAATCTGACAAATCTTTATATTCTTGAACCTCTATGTCATGAGTAATAATTACATTTCCTATTTTGGCCATCTTATAAATATTTCTAAACTTCAACATTTCTTCGAAAATTTGACTTGAATTTAAATTGTAAAATTCACAGATATCCTCGATATCTTCTTTAATAATTGATTTTTCTGCCATTCCCTTTGGCGTAAAAATGATGTTTGATGTAAAAATTTCATTGAATCATCATTAAATCTTTCGTTAAACTGCATAATAATTAAATCGAGTGCAGCATAAAACACCTATTTTAAAGCTAAAAAAATTTATATATTTAATGATGAAAGTATATATACCTCTCCTTTTTGGATTGTAATGTTTGAAGTCTAGAACTTTCAAAATCAAAAGGTAGATTTCTCTCTTTCATAAAATCTTGCGCCTTTGAAAAAACATCCAAAAATTCAGTGTTATATTAAAAAATAATTAAGACATAATTTATATTATACTTCTCAAATTAATCAAGCAATCTTTTGCCAATTGAATTTGATTTATTGCATACCCTATATCCTTCGAAATGGTTTGCAATTTTGTACAAGCCAAACTTGTTATCAACAATATTTTATCCAAAACACAAAGTGATAAGATAAAAACAAATTTTTCTATTCTAAAGACTATAGCACTAGCCATAGTGGAAGTGGCAGGATCTTCAGAATCCTTTAAATTTGTTAAAGCTGCCCTCAAGGCATCATAAAGTTGAAAAAAATTTACAATAGCTTTATATGACGATTAGTGTTGTTAATCGGCTTAGCCGAGTCGGCTCGAACAGAGCTCACCCAAATTTTGGGTCGTTTTTTTCGACTCCAATTCAAAGTTTTGGTCGTTTTTTACGACTTCGACCAGAGTTCAAGCCGAAAAAAACGACTTCGACCCAAAATATGGGTCGTTTTTTACGACTCCGACTCAAAATTTGGGTCGTATTTTTCGACTCAAACTTGAAATTTGGGTCGTATTTTTCGACTTAAACTTGAAGTTTGGGTCATATTTTTCGACTAAAACTTGAAGTTTGGATCGTATTTTTTGACTCAAACTTGAAGTTTGGGTCGTATTTTTCGACTCCAACTCAAAGTTTGGGTCGTTTTTCTGACTCAGACTCAAACATCGGGTCGTTTTATTCAATCCGACCCAAAATATGGATCTTTCTTTTTAAAGACGACTTAAAGTTAGGGTTGCTTTTTTTCACCCCTAACCCAATATCTAGATCATTTTTTTCGATCAAAAGTCAAATAACATTTAGTATATATTAATATTATAGGCGGGAAAGTTACTTAAAGCTTCTTTAAATTATAATGCTCTGATTAACTATTCATCATAGTTATATTTTATAATTTTTAAGTGATGTACCATAGAAAAGTGCCATTTGTCATGATAATTATTTTTGAACTTTTTTAAATGAAATAGATAAAAATATATATTGTAGACATGTTAAATCAAAATTTCAGTGATGATGTACCATAGATAAGTGGTAATTGTCATAATCGCTATTTTTGAACTTTTTTGACTTTTTTTAAAGCAAATTGCTAAAAATATATATTCTAAACATGTTAAATTAAAAATTCAGTGAGGATGTATCATAGATAGGTGACAATTGTCATAATCGCTATTTTTGAACTTTTTCAAATTTTTTTAAAGGAAACATCTTAAAATATATATTCTAAACATGTTAAATTTAAAATTCAGTGAGGATGTATCATATATAGGTGACAATTGTCATAATCGCTATTTTTGAACTTTTTCAAATTTTTTTAAAGGAAATATCTAAAAAAAAATATTCTAAACATGTTAAATTAAAAATTCAGTGAGGATGTATCATAGATAGGTGACAATTGTCATAATCGCTATTTTTGAACTTTTTCAAATTTTTTTAAAGGAAATAGCTAAAAATATATATTCTAAACATGTTAAATTAAAATTTCAGTGAGGATGTATCATAGATAGGTGACAATTGTCATAATCGCTATTTTTGACTTTTTTTAAAGGAAATATCTAAAAATATATATTCTAAACATGTTAAATTTAAAATTCAGTGAGGATGTATCCTAGATAGGTGACAATTGTCATAATCGCTATTTTTGAACTTTTTTTAAAGGAAATATCTAAAAATATATATTCTAAACATGTTAAATTTAAAATTCAGTGAGGATGTATCATAGATAGGTGACAATTGTCATAATCGCTATTTTTAAACTTTTTCAAATTTTTTTAAAGGAAATATCTAAAAATATATATTCTAAACATGTTAAATTAAAAATTCAGTGAGGATGTATCATAGATAGGTGACAATTGTCATAATCGCTATTTTTGAACTTTTTCAAATTTTTTTAAAGGAAATAGCTAAAAATATATATTGTAAAGATGTTAAAATAAAATTTCAGTGAAGATGTACCATAGAAAAGTGACAATTGTCATAATCGCTATTTTTGAACTTTTTTCAATTATTTTAAAGGAAATAGCAAAAAATATATATTCTAAAAATGTTAAATTAAAAATTCAGTGAGGATGTATCATAGATATGTGACAATTGTCAAAATCGCTATTTTTGAACTTTTTCAAATTTTTTTAAAGGAAACATCTTAAAATATATATTCTAAGCATATTAAATTTAAAATTCAGTGAGGATGTATCATATATAGATGACAATTGTCATAATCGCTATTTTTGAACTTTTTCAAATTTTTTTAAAGGAAATATCTAAAAATATATATTCTAAACATGTTAAATTAAAAATTCAGTGAGGATGTATCATAGATAGGTGACAATTGTCATAATCGCTATTTTTGAACTTTTTCAAATTTTTTTAAAGGAAATAGCTAAAATATATATATTCTAAACATGTAAATTAAAATTTCAGTATATCATAGATAGGTGACAATTGTCATAATCGCTATTTTTGAAATTTTTGAAATTTTTTTAAAGGAAATATCTAAAAATATATATTCTAAACATGTTAAATTAAAAATTCAGTGAGGATGTATCATAGATAGGTGACAATTGTCAAAATCGCTATTTTTAAACTTTTTCAAATTTTTTTAAAGGAAATAGCTAAAAATATATATTCTAAACATGTTAAATTAAAATTTCAGTGAGGATGTTTCATAGATAGGTGACAATTGTCATAATCGTTATTTTTGAACTTTTTTTAAAGGAAATATCTAAAAATATATATTCTAAACATGTTAAATTTAAAATTCAGTGAGGATGTATCATAGATAGGTGACAATTGTCATAATCGCTATTTTTGAACTTTTTCAAATTTTTTTAAAGGAGATAGCTAAAAATATATATTCTAAACATGTTAAAGTCACCTATCTATGATACATCCTCACTGAATTTTTAATTAAACATGTTTAGAATATATATTTTTAGATATTTCCTTTAAAAAAATTTGAAAAAGTTCAAAAATAGCGATTATGACAATTGTCATCTATATATGATACATCCTCACTGAATTTTAAATTTAATATGCTTAGAATATATATTTTAAGATGTTTCCTTTAAAAAAATTTGAAAAAGTTCAAAAATAGCGATTATGACAATTGTCACATATCTATGATACATCCTCACTGAATTTTTAATTTAACATTTTTAGAATACATTTTTTTTGCTATTTCCTTTAAAATAATTGAAAAAAGTTCAAAAATAGCGATTATGACAATTGTCACTTTTCTATGGTACATCTTCACTGAAATTTTATTTTAACATCTTTACAATATATATTTTTAGCTATTTCCTTTAAAAAAATTTGAAAAAGTTCAAAAATAGCGATTATGACAATTGTCACCTATCTATGATACATCCTCACTGAATTTTTAATTTAACATGTTTAGAATATATATTTTTAGATATTTCCTTAAAAAAAATTTGAAAAAGTTTAAAAATAGCGATTATGACAATTGTCACCTATCTATGATACATCCTCACTGAAATTTTAATTTAACATGTTTAGAATATATATTTTTAGCTATTTCCTTTAAAAAAATTTGAAAAAGTTCAAAAATAGCTATTATGACAATTGTCACCTATCTATGATACATCCTCACTGAATTTTTAATTTAACATGTTTAGAATATATATTTTTAGATATTTCCTTTAAAAAAATTTGAAAAAGTTCAAAAATAGCGATTATGACAATTGTCACCTATATATGATACATCCTCACTGAATTTTAAATTTAACATGTTTAGAATATATATTTTAATATGTTTCCTTTAAAAAAATTTGAAAAAGTTCAAAAATAGCGATTATGACAATTGTCACCTATCTATGATACATCATCACTGAATTTTTAATTTAACATGTTTAGAATATATATTTTTAGATATTTCCTTTAAAAAAATTTGAAAAAGTTCAAAAATAGCGATTATGACAATTGTCACCTATATATGATACATCCTCATTGAATTTTAAATTTAACATGTTTAGAATATATATTTTAAGATGTTTCCTTTAAAAAAATTTGAAAAAGTTCAAAAATAGCGATTATGACAATTGTCACCTATCTATGATACATCCTCACTGAATTTTTAATTTAACATGTTTAGAATATATATTTTTAGCAATTTGCTTTAAAAAAAGTCAAAAAAGTTCAAAAATAGCGATTATGACAATTACCAATTATCTATGGTACATCATCACTGAAATTTTGATTTAACATGTCTACAATATATATTTTTATCTATTTCATTTAAAAAAGTTCAAAAATAATTATCATGACAAATGGCACTTTTCTATGGTACATCACTAAATTATAAAATATAACTATGATGAATTGTTAATCAGAGCATTATAATTTAAAGAAGCTTTAAGTAACTTTCCCGCCTATAATATTAATATATACTAAATGTTATTTGACTTTTGGTCGAAAAAAATGATCTAGATATTGGGTTAGGGGTGAAAAAAAGCAACCCTAACTTTAAGTCGTCTTTAAAAAGAAAGATCCATATTTTGGGTCGGATTGAATAAAACGACCCGATGTTTGAGTCTGAGTCAGAAAAACGACCCAAACTTTGAGTTGGAGTCGAAAAATACGACCCAAACTTCAAGTTTGAGTCGAAAAATACGACCCAAACTTCAAGTTTGAGTCGAAAAATATGACCCAAACTTCAAGTTTAAGTCGAAAAATACGACCCAAATTTCAAGTTTGAGTCGAAAAATACGACCCAAATTTTAAGTCGGAGTCGTAAAAAACGACCCATATTTTGGGTCGAGGTCATTTTTTTCGGCTTGGACTTGGGTCGGAGTCGAAAAAAACGACCCATATTTTGGGTCGAAGTCGTTTTTTTCGGCTTGAACTCGGGTCGAAGTCGAAAAAAACGACCCAAACATTGAGTCGGAGTCGAATAAAACGACCCGAGCTTTGGGTCGGGGTCGCGACTCGCGGCGTTTTAACAACACTAATGACGATAGCCAGCTTCTAAATAAAAAAAACATTTAAAATTTAAATAAATAAGGAACTATTATCGAGTGGTATTCTTGACGCGTAGAAATCGTTGCGATTTTTTCAGATCATTACATTGAAATTTTTTGAGTACCTCATATCTTTTTACACCATTAAAATAGACATAAATCTCATCTAGTATTCCTAAAACATTTCGAAGTTCTTTAATTGATTGGCATAATTGAACAACTATTAAATTTAATCGATGACAATAACACCAAATAAAAGCTGCCTTTGGCGCCTCTGCTCTAATCAAGGCTTGCACACCATTGATTCTTCCACTCATGTTTGAGGCGCCATCATAACTTTGCCCAACTAGATATTCAAGGGGTAAATTCATCGAGCCAAGTTTGGATATTATATTATGCTTTATATCGAGACCTGTGGTATTTCCCGTACAATATATGTCAATCAGTCTTTCAACAGGCTTCGGCGTCTCACTATTTTCAACATATCTTACTATCAAAGCTATTGCTTCTGATTTAGAAACATCGTATGTGTCATCAACTATGATTGAAAAGCACCTGTTAAATGTAATCTCATTTTGAATATTTTTTATAACCATATTTTTCATGGTTTCAATGAGAATGTTTATGTTATGATATTAGGTTTGAATATAATTTCGTTTTTAATCCCTTATTTTTTTTATCCTTTTTTCTTTCTTTATTTTTCTGTATATACATTTTTATTATAGGTTCAGAATCTGCAATAAGCTTAATAAGGGCCATCATATTGCCTTCTTGTTGCCTGTTCCCCCAGAAGGCTTGGTTACGAGATATTAAATAAAATTTACTAAACATCGACCAAAATTTCCGTCAATATATTAAATTAAGAATTAAGTGGTGGGGGGGGGGTCTTATTATTACATTTATAAACCAGAAATCACATGATCATAATGGATGTAAAAAAAAAAATTTTTAAAAAAAGAAGTACCCCCACTCAAATTTACTGAAGCAGTTGCTTCGGACCCCCCCGTTGTAGGGGCCCCTGGTATCCCGTATTATCATGAATGTATTATCTTAAATGAATCTCAGTTGAAATCAATAGCGTAGGCATGGGGGGGGTTAAGGGTTCAACCCTCCCCCCTCTCCCCTCCCCCCTTATAAAAAATGGAAAAAAATAAAAAAATTTTAATTTTAATTTAATAAATTCTTAATAAACGCTTGATTTTTATGTTTTAAATTTATTATAAATAATAATAGATATACACTTGATTATTTTTATATTTATTAAATAAATTTTATATTATTTTGTATTTCATAAAAGTTGTCTAGTTTGTCATATTCCATTTTATAAAAATATATATTTCTCATTTTCAATAAGAATTTCACACCACCCAAAAAAGGGAGTTATTTATTCAAACGTATCATGATATTGACTCAAAAAATCAAAAAAAAAACTAAAAAGATTTTGTCCGACCAGATTCATCGAAAGACAAGAGTCGGTGAAACTCTTTATTGAACTATATGATGTTGTCTTTGCAGCACTAGAATTTTATATATCAAGCAAGGAAAAAGATTCAGCAGATGCCGAAAATCTTTTGCAGGCTATTATTAAGCCACAGTTTTTAATTTCAATTCAATGTGTTTATTTTTTATTTAATTATACATATGATTTTAGCAAAATGCTACAAAAAATTGATTTGGATATGAGAGATTATGAATATAGCAAAGGATATTGTTGAAAAATTAATAAATATCAGAGAGAATGTGGATGAAAAATTTCATGAAATATATGAAAAAGTAAAGGAGATTGCTAATATGTTTGGAATTTAAATTTTTAAACCTAGAGTAGTCTCCAGACAATCCAATCGATCAAATATTGATGCATCTACGATTGAGGATTTTTATAAAATAAACATTTTTATTCCACTTATTGATACATTTTTATTTCAATTAAAAGAAAGATTTATTAGTCATAATTATATTTTAAAAAGCTTTTATTTTCTTTTGCCGGTTGAGTCTAAACTGTTGATTGCACTTGAAACACGAGAGGATATTAAAAAAAATCTCAGAGTTTTATGCTGATGATTTAGTAGGTTCATATGATAAGTTACTTTGTGATGTCGAATTTTGGTATAAAAATCTTGACAGAATAGGGTATCTTTGAGACCAAAAAATGCTCTGCAGGCCCTTTCCATGTGTAATTGCATTTTAGATTCTCTGCCTAAAATCAAAACATTATTAATTATTTTAGCTACCTTGCCAATTAGTACCTGCACTAATGAAAGATATTTTTCAACTTTAAAAAGGTTAAAAAACCTATTTAAGAAACACAACCGGTGAAAAATAAATGGATTAGCCCTATTGAATATTTATAAGGAGATTATTTTAGATAAAAATTTGATTCTAGATGAATTAGCAAAATCTCAGAGAAAAGTATCGCTTTTTAAATTCAAATCAAAAAATAGCAATAAAATTTTATTAATTTTAATGTATAATCATTTTTGTAAAAAAAGTATTATTTATAAGATAATATCATCATATTTTTTTAAATACCATTATTTGCATAAGAATTACACATATTTTATATAATTGTAAAAAATTACTTTTTTTTAAATAGAGTCTTTATACATTATAATTTTTAATATTAAAATCTGTATTATATAAAATATCAACATTTTGAAAATATTTTAATTAATAAAAATATATACATGATTAAATAAAGGAATGTGAAATATATAATAAAATACCCTAAATGAAAATATAAAACAATTTTAACAAATACAAAAATATAAGCAATTAAGTGTTCAAAAAAAATGCGAGGTTTGGGGGGCGTCGCCCCCCAAAAAAATTTTAACCCCCCCCCCCCCCCATGATAAAAACCTGGCTACGCCACTGGTTGCAATATTGGATTCAGTTGTTGAAAATTTTTTTATATTTATCGCTTTAGACAAACACTGATAATGTGCCTAAAGTCGATCTTGGGTCATAAACACTTTTATGAAAATTGGGTTCGTGTTTTTCTTTTTTTTACTCAAAATTTATATAGGATATTTTTTTCAAAAATTTTTTACAGCCCGGCTCGGCCCTGGTTTAAAAATTTTAGGCCTTGCCCGGATATTTTAAAAAAAAAATTTGGGCCCCCCCCCCCGGCCTGAATTTTTTTAAAATTATATTCGACCTGGTATATACAAAAAATGCATCTATTTCGTATTTTATCATATTTTTCGGCGAGTATTATCATTTAATAAGCAAGTATATTAGCTAATGTTGTTAAACGGCTCGTTTTGAGCCGATTTTTAAAAACGGCTAACTCAATATTTTCGCCAGAAAAATATTGACTAAGCCTCGAAATTTCGATACTATATGTCTAGACCTTTGCTCCTTCTATTAGCAAAATTTTCAGGCTTGCATAATATTTTTCTGGATAAAAAACTGAGTTAGCCGTTTTTAAAAATCGGCTCAAAACGAGCCGTTTAACAAACATATTTTTTTTTTATTCTAAACAGATATTTAGTATTTACAAATTGATACTATAAAAAATTTGTGTAAATAATATTTAGAGAATTTAAATTGTATTTAATAAACCTGATATTTTAATTAATAAAAAATATAACATATATTATATATTATATAATAATGTATTTAATCCTTTGCGTATTTATTCCATGGCAGGAAAACTATAATTATATTATGTAATAGATAGATACTATGAGTGTTAGCTAGTGTTAACTTTCACCAAACATTATATTAATCATTATAACCATCAGTGGCCCCTATTTCTGAGCGAACAAAGCAGAATACCCACTGAAAAGTACCCCCCCCCCTCGAAAAAATGGGAATTATTTTATGACACCCATAAATTTCAAAAATAATTTTTATTGCATCAATTTTTAATAAATAATATAAATAAAATGCAAAAAATATAACTTTATAAATATTATTTTTAAATTAATAATTTAGATAAATTAGGGGAAGAGAAAGCGAAAGAATTTATAATTTCATCAGTATTTAATTGTTTAAATAAAAAATTTCTCATTGATAATATGGTTAAATTATTGAGAAAAGATTCTTTCATGGTACTGCGCAGTCTTGTTTTAATTAATTTAATTTTACTCATGACTCTTTCGGCAGTACATGAGGCTGTGGGAATGGTTAATAAATATTTATATAAAATTCTTAAATTAGGGAAAGCAGAAAAATTTAAAAGTAAACGATAAGGTAAAATAAATGAATAGTTTTTCCAATCTGAATCGTAAGTCCCTGAATTATCATCATCATCAAAAGAAGCTAAATAATGTATTGGTAAAAATATTTTAATTAAATAAATTTACAATTCTCAGAATCTGACAAATCTTTATATTCTTGAACCTCTAGGTCATGAGTAATAATTACATTTCCTATTTTGGCCATCTTATAAATATTTCTAAACTTCAACATTTCTTCGAAAATTTGACTTGAATTTAAATTGTAAAATTCACAGATATCCTCGATATCTTCTTTAATAATTGATTTTTCTGCCATTCCCTTTGGCGTAAAAATGATGTTTGATGTAAAAATTTCATTGAATCATCATTAAATCTTTCGTTAAACTGCATAATAATTAAATCGAGTGCAACATAAAACACACCTATTTTAAAGCTAAAAAAATTTATATATTTAATGATGAAAGTATATATACCTCTCCTTTTTGGATTGTAATGTTTGAAGTCTAGAACTTTCAAAATCAAAAGGTAGATTTCTCTCCTTCATAAAATCTTGCGCCTTTGAAAAAACATCCAAAAATTCAGTGTTATATTAAAAAATAATTAAGACATAATTTATATTATACTTCTCAAATTAATCAAGCAATCTTTTGCCAATTGAATTTGATTTATTGCATACCCTATATCCTTCGAAATGGTTTGCAATTTTGTACAAGCCAAACTTGTTATCAACAATATTTTATCCAAAACACAAAGTGATAAGATAAAAACAAATTTTTCTATTCTAAAGACTATAGCACTAGCCATAGTGGAAGTGACAGATCTTCAGAATCCTTTAAATTTGTTAAAGCTGTCCTCAAGGCATCATAAAGTAGAAAAACAATAGCTTTATAAGAATAAGACGATAGCCAGCTTCTTTCTAAACAAATAAAATAATATTACCGAGTGGTATTCTTGATGCGTAGAAATTGTTGCGATTTTGGCAGTGCATTACTCTGATATGCTTTGAGCACCTCATAACACCATTAAAATATATATAATCTCGTCTAATATTCCTAAAACATTTCGTAATTCATTTATTGATTGACATAATTGAACAATGATTAAATTTAATCGATGACAATAGCACCAAATAAAAGCTGCCTTTGGCGCCTCCGCTCTAATCAAAGCCTTCACTCCATTGATTCTTCCACTCATGTTTGAGACGCCATCATAGCTTTGCCCAACTAGGATTTCAAGAGGTAAATTCATGGAGCCAAGTTTGGATATTATATTCTTTTTAATATCGAGACCATTTGTATTTCCCATACAATGTATGTCTATCAGTCTTTCAGTGGGCTTAGGCGTCTCACTATTTTCATATATTACTATCAAAGCTATTGCTTCTGATTTCGAAACATCATATGTGCCATCATCTATGATTAAAAAGCACCTGTTAAATTCAATCTCATTTTGAATTTTTTTATAACCATATTCATGGTTTCAATGAGAATATTTATGTTATTATATGATAATAGATTTGAATATAATTTCGTTTTTAATCCCTTATTTTTTTTTCTCCCAGTACACGTTCAGAATCTGAAATGAGTTTAATAAGGCCCATCATATTGCCTTCTTGTTGTCTGTTCCGCTTGGTTACGAGATATTAAATAACCTAGACTTATTATTATTCTTTTGATAGAACGGTTATTATCCACACATTCTTTCTGGGGTATTATAAATTGTAATATGGAATTTTTGTTGTGTGAAAGTCTTATGATAGAACGGTTATTATCCACACATTCTTTCTGGGGTATTATAAATTGTAATATGGAATTTTTGTTGTGTGAAAGTCGCCATCATATGTGCTTGTGAAGATTCATGCGCAATAATATCACGATTAAATTCCATGATTATTAAAAGAGAGATATTATATTTTCTTCTAACACATTTTATTTTTTTTGTTAATATTTTTGGGCATATTTTGAAATTGGAAAAATAATTTATGACAATAAATCTTGGATAACAACCTAATTTATTAAACATCGACCAAAATTTCCGTCATTACATATTAAATTAAATAATAAGTGGGAAGGGGGATCTTATTATTACATACATCAACCAGAAATCAATTGGATATGAATAGATGTAGCAAAACAAAGAATTAAATTTAAAAAAATATTTTTTTTTAAATATTAAAACAAAAAATTTTAAATAAAAAATTTAAAGTAAAAAATTTTTTAAATAAAAACATTGAGCCAAACAGATAAATGGTCCTCAAAAATAATTTTTGTTATTCATTGACGTGCTTTAGTTAGTTAGAGATTTAAAGTTTTAGACATAAACATATATCAAAGCACAGTTTTTATAATTCAAAAATTGTAATTTGGACCATTTTTTGATAAATATTTTTTATAAAGTTCTTTAACAATATTTAACATTATAGGTAGGTTGTTGAATTGAATGACTTCACATCTCAGAGCTTAATTCATGTAATCTGATGATTAAATTACTACTATTGTGGAATTGTTCTTGTTTCCTGTCGAGTCTTTTGCTATCTTTGCGACTAAAGACAAAATTCTATAAAAATGATAATAGATCAAAATAATATAAGTTTAGATATGAATATTGAACAAGAATATATTATTAAAAATTACTTAGCTTCCCCTTAAGAGAAGGGCAAATCGATTGTACACGGTAAATATCAGTTTATAAATAAATGAACTTAAAGAGATTTATTCTCTTATAAGATTTATTTATAAAATATGATACTATGATCACGTTTTCTGCTCCCTTTAAAACGTGTTTATAATGTAATCAATTCCGTAACAATTATAAGCGCTTCTATTTAACAATTTTGAAGATTTCAACGCATATTCTATAACTCAAAAACATTGGTGACCCATTATTTTATTTGAAAATCGTTGTTTAAAAATGTTTGGGTTAAATTGATTATAATTTTTATAATATTAATTTTTCACTTTAAAAACATTGATAGTCAATTTCTATGAAAATTAATGTTTGAAAATAACTTTGATTAAAATTGCGATTATATATGATTGCTATTAATGTTATCTTCGTGCTTCAAAATTATTAGCGATAATTTTTATATGAAAATTTATATTTTGGAAATAAAATAACTGCGAAAAATGTCAAGAAATTCCAATAACAAGAAATCCCATACCTTCTTCTATTGGCCGTTATCTTTATAATATAATTCAAATAATAAAAATTTGGAATCCTTAATATCAAAGTAAAATAAACATAAAGTTGTCATAGTGAAACGGGGAATAAAGTAAATAGGAGAGACCAGGGCTAGTCGGCGCAAGGGGCTTGTCAGTTCAGCGGATTTTATTTTCAAACAAGAAGTGTTTAGAAATCAAATTTGATAATGTAATCATTCTATAATGTGTATATTTGAGGCAAAACAAAATTTTATTCCCCTCAGTTATCTAAATTATTTTTTGATAGATTGTTTTTTAATGTCCTTACAACATAATATTAAGCGCCATAAAAATATTAAGAATTTAAAAATAATAAATTTGACATTATGTGAAATTTAAAACACTCTTTTCCATTTCAGAAAGTTTCATAATAATCATGTATAAAAATATGAAGGTTTAAATCATATTAGTAAATTGGTCTAGAAGAATATGGGCTAATCGTATTAATTAAATTATGATTAAAAATATTATATATTATAATATATATATATAATTGTTGCATGTTCGCTTAAATTGTTGTAATTCATTGTATACTTCTTATATTATCTTTTTATTCAATGAAATTAACATGTATATAAATACATCTCAAGGCGATAAAACATATATATATTGATATATATTTTTATTTAGAATACCACTTATTTTCTTTTGTATAACTATATTATCAAATAAAAAGACCACTTGTTTCCTTTTGTATAACCATATTATCAAATAAGAAGACAACATCTTGTTCAATATTCCTCCTTAATTATGCAATACAATCACACACAATTTATTCTATAGGATTTATTCTTGTTCAATATTCCGAAATATAAATCAAATTTGTTCATTTTATTTCATTCTTGATAAATACGTCAAATAAAGACAAATTACTACTAATTCCAATCAATCTCTGACTTAACCGGCGAATTGAACTTTATTATAAAATAAGTTTTTATTAGCTAATATTATAGATTTAAATCAATTATATATGATAATGCAATAGAATTAGAAAAAAAATATTAAAAAGTTATTAAAAATTTCACACATTCCTTGAAATTCAAAAGATGTCATATTTTGTCATTTTATGAAAATTCTTTATATGCAAATTGCATATTATATCATGGAATAAAAATAAATACCCTAAAGGAGACTTAATAAACCATTCGAATATACAATCCCCGGGTTTGGGGCTTGTTGGGGCAAAAATTTACTTTTATTAGAATCAATCTTGAGAAAAATATAAATAATATTAGTTATATTTATTAATGTATAACTTTAGGTAAGAGGTTAGACTATCTCATGGTATTTTATAAATTCAAATACAACAATTGGCACAGGTACTATTAAATGAAAATTGATCATGAGATCAAAAAATTTTAACGATTATTTGCCGAATTACTTGAAAACGTCGCGTTTTGAACTCTTTATATGACCAATAACATTAATACTATAAATTACCAATCGTCTAAAATGAAATTTGATGTGGCAAAATATGAAGTGACTGGTGGCAATTTAGCTATGGACTTAATACCCAAACCAGTATTTATTATTATCGTAATTTTTAAGTAAATTTTTTTCATGCCTATCAAATATTAAATTAAATAAAAGTTAATCATTGATGCACTGTATTATTATATTATTTACTTATATAATGAATAAAAATATTTAAGAGCAAGTATTATAGATCTATTGTTTTGCTACTTGCTTAAATGAATATCTTTACAATTTAATCCAGTTAGAATATACTTTTTATTGTGATAAAAAATATAATTAAAAATTTTCTGCCCTTTATTAAGAGTTACAGCTTATTACTTAATGAACATATTTAAGATTTCATAAGATAGTGGCGTAGTCAGGATTTATCAATGAAGGGTAGGGGGGGCTATGTCCCCAACCCCTATTTTCTACGGCCTTCGGCCGGTTCCTTAACAAATTTTATATAATATTGATTTTTCAATAGTTATCTTTATATCATCTCTGTTAAAGTTAGCTGAACAATTGGAAATATTAATTCGAAATTTCGCCAATATTTTGTGTTCTATTAGTGTCTAACCACTATAAGCCAGCAGAAATGGAAAAATATAATTAACAATATTTTAACCATATTTCTGATTAATAAGCGACTGAAAGCATTATTCTGAAAATTTTATCAATGTTTTGTGTTCAATTGTAAATTAATTCAACCCATTCGGTAAGAAAATAAATTTGCCCCTTTCCCTCCCCAATTTCCAATTTTTTATGATCACTCATTATATCTTATTCTATGTTAAGAATAATTATTTTAATTAAATTTTTACATATAACAAAATTTTACAGAAAATTTCATTATATGTTGTATTCCATATCAAATCAACTGAAGATTCAACCCGACCCTCTGCGATTTTTTTTAAAATTTGCATGATGGTAGTATATACACTAACTAGCAATAATATAAAATTTTAATTCTTAACTCAGCTTACTTCATGAGATATGGCCATCTTTAGAAACGCGAAAAGTTCAAAATACACCATATTTAATTTTAAATATCTCAAAAAGTAATTAAGCCAAAGGTATAATTTAAATTTTATTAAATAACTCTAGAATAGCCCTTTAATATGATATAAAATTTATTATATTAAAAATAATTTTATTACCAAAAACCGGAAATGGTTATAAAATAAAAATTTGCCTTTTTTTTCTTTCAAAATTTTTTAACAAATAGACATTATATATCTTAATATTTGTACAAAATCCTAGATCGGGACCATTACTGGGCCAATAGTTATTACGCTTTAAATATATATATATATTTTTTATTAATAGCTAATAGATCGTCAAGAATGATGGGGAATCAGAATTTTCTTCTTTATTCAATGATGGATGAATCAGAAATTTTCATATCTTATGAGGTTTTATTCTAAAATTTATATATATAGATAAGAGGTTATTCTTAAATTCACCAATATATTTTTAAATATGTTAATGAAGTATATATTTTGTAATTTTAATATATGTGCACAATAAAAAATCTTTTAAACTAAATTTTTATTCATTTCTATTTGTAATTTATAATCTAAAAAAATACATTCTTGCTAGATGAGTTTTGCCATAACTTAATTTCGATTCCCTACAAAACTTTTCTATCAAGAATATATTTAGATTATAAATTACAAATACAAATGAATAAAAATTTATTTTAAAAGATTTTTTATTGTACACATAAATTGAAATTACTAAATATATACTTCATAAACATATTTTATCAAAAATAATGGAAAATTTTAGAATAACCTTAAATCTAAATAAATATAAATTTCTGATTCACATATCATAAGATAGGAAAATTTTTGACTCCATCAAATAAAGGTAAAATTTATTATTCATATATCATGGTAGTGTTTACAACGGTCCGGTCTCGCCCGGTCCGGTCATTTTTTTAAAATGAGACCGGAATAATGGACCATTAAGTCATGAGACCAGACCGTGGTCAGGTACGGTCTGCCCTCTAAAAAAATGTTTTTTTTTGTTAAGCTATAAAAGTTTTATTCTGCATGAAATTTATTAAAATGAAATGTGTTAAATTACCAATATTTTAATTATATCATCAAACCATATTTATTATATTATTTATACAAAAAGATTAAACCAATACAAATTTATTGAATATAATTTAAATCAATTTGATTAGCATATTTATTAAGCTTTTGTTTTTGAATGTTTATAAATAAATATTCATATCGTCTAAAAAATAAAAAATTATGTCATTTTTTACCCATCCAATTCCAATACAATATTTCGTTAATCATGAGTTTTTATTGTTTCTAGCGCTAATCATAACCAAAAGTAGGTTTATTTGATATTTATATTTAAAATTATTAGCTCTCAATTTGATAAATATGCATAATTTACTTGTGCTTGAAGAATTGGGAATATCTGGAGACATATTTTACATGTTTTCCCAGAATTATCTTTTCAAAAAATTTATATAATTCTTTAACATATTTTCAAATTTGATTTTGATTGATTTTTTTCATTTGCACTACTAATAATATTTTCTAAATCAACAGTTATTCCTAGGCTGAAGGTGGAGATCAATGATATTATCATCTTCAATGATTTCAGTTTCCATCTCTAATAAATTAAATTACTTGACAAATGAATGAAACGGAAGAATAAAAAAAGTAAACGATGAATGAGATATTATAAAGTGTTAGGCATTAAAATAATCATATTCATAGTAAACTTTTATCTTTTTTAATCGGTCTTTGGTTGAACCGAACCATCGGACCGTGTTGTCGAACTGGACTGTCCCGTCGGACCCAATAATAAGATGAGATCGAACTGGACTGGACCGTCGGTGCATCACTACATCATTAAATAAAGGAGAAAATTCTAATTTCCCAGTTATTCTTGACGGACTATCAGCTAGTTTTCTAATAATCTCCACATCGATATTCATACGCACTCACATATCGCGCATTTAAATCATGAATATTTATTTTGAAGCAACATTAATATCACCATTACTACAGTCACAGCCCTTATAAATATACTTAAAAATATATTTTACCGATTTAATAGATGTACAAATTTATACGTTAATTTGAATTAAATTTTAACATTAGATATCTATTATATGGAATAGCATAATGATTATCCATAGGTTTACCGAAAGAATATTTATACTATTATCCTTTTATAGTATGAAAACCCATCTATTTGGTCTTGTTTCCGATTGAAAATCCTTGGGAAATTTTTTGGAACATGGCGATTTGGGGTTAAATATCCCACCCATGTGTCATAATATGAGTAACAATCTGAAAAAGTTTAGGTTCGAGAATTTTATCTGGCATTTCGGCACTTTGGAATTCGATTGTATAAATAAAAGCCATAGATTTACCAAATAAATTTTTTTATTTATATCGAACAATAATTCATTTAATTTTAATTTAAAAACACGGGCCATTAAATCAGGTCTATCTGAAGGAATTTGCCCGGGAAATATATTTTCCTTAATTTCACGCCAATTAGGATTACATGTAAAAGTAATAAACAAATCAGGTTAACCAAATTTGAGAACAATGGCCATTGCATCATGATAAATTTCTTGCATATTTCTTTGAGAACCTTTAAAAGATGATGGTAATATTATTGTTTTACTGGGAATTATATTTTTGAACTTGTTTCCAGTCCATTAATCCTGATATTCATCTACTCATAATTTTGGCTGATTTTGTCTAATAAAATGTAAATTATTTGCCTCGACCTGTAAATAGGAATCAACAATATATTGTTGGGATAATTTCCCAGCAAAAGGATTGGGCTGAATTTTTCACGAATTGTTAATCTAAACATTTAAAACTGTGGTAGTGAGATATTTGCTCTTCTACGCCTTAATCTGGGTTCCAACCAGGTCACCTAAAGGAAATAATAGAGGATATACCATTGGATCAAGATTAGGATGTAATATATTTATATTTATGAGATTACTACCATTACCTCGACGATAGACTTTGATATCCCGTTTAAACGGGGGTTCACCATCATCACTTGTAAAAATCATAGCAACTTCATCTATATTAGGGATGTTGTATCTTCGCTTGTCACTTGTGCAATCTGCACAAAAAATCATATTGATTATTTGATTTAGACGATTTTCTCAAATCGCTCTATTTTTTTCTTCTTTCTCAATTTCTCCCAACGTTTTCAAGCTAATGGGTGATTCTGTCTTATTTAAATATCTAATATTTCAAGAGATCCTCATTGCAATCTGAATCTTTCATATGTAACCAGCCATCAATAGCCGCCTTTGTTGTTTTAAGGACATATAATTGTGCAAACTTGGGAGGCATCCCAGTGGAAGGATATAAATGAGATGTCCTTTGATAAATTTGTCCATTAACTCTAAAACAATATGGACCCGGTTTAAACTATTAGAAATCTGTGCACCCATCTATGCAAACGCAAGAGAACTATTATAGGAACAGGTGTTTCATAAAGTTTGAATGAAATTCATTGTTAGAATTTGATAAAAGGTCTTGTAAAAAAGGAATGATTGATGATATCTTAACTTTACTTATGAGAGCAATATAAATTGTAATTACAATTTATACTTTTGTAAATAAAATAAATCTGAGGCCTACTAAAAATTAAACTTACAATTTATTATTTTTGTAATTAAAACAAATCAGAGACCAGCAGGCCAGACTCTGTTATAAACATATGCCAGACCTATAATAATTTTTTTTAACTATTCGTGCTGGGCAATTTCTGATTCCCATCATCAAATAGAAATTTATTATTTATCCATCAACGAATAAGGAAAATACTCTGAAAGCCCGTTATTCTTGACGAACTATCTAGTTAAAAATAATGTAGAATATTAATGTCATGTTAGTATGTTCCAAAAATCAAACACCCTTCCTCCCTTTACCTATTAGAACTTTTTAAATATGATTTCAACTTTATTTTATGATAGATAAATCAGAAAAATAAAGGTAAATATATGAATCACAGCTAGAGATGTAAAGGTAGGGAAATTTCCCGGGAAATAACGGGTATTTCCCGGGAATATTCCCCGGGAACATTCATATTTTCCGGGAATATTCCCCGGGAACATTCATATTTTCCCGGGAAATTTCCCGAATTTTCCCTTAATATAAATATATTTATTTGCAAAAATTATGATTTATATTTTATAAAATATAATATTTTATTTCAATAATTATGATTTATAATTTAATTTATAAATAATTTTTATTTTCCTCGTGAGTCTTTAAACTTATTTTTTTTATTAGTGCAATCATTGAGGGTTGGTATAACTTTCATATAAAAACCTTTCATATAAATAAGAACGCCTTTATTATTTAACAGCAATAAATGGTGTCATATAAAGTTATTTTATTTTTTTATTCAACACGCTTGTTTTACAAACAAATATTAAAAAAAAGTTGTTTATTATTTTTTTTAATAAATTTTTTTTTACGTATTTTTTTTAATAAATTTTTTTACGTATTTTTTTTATCTAATGGAAAAAATGGTAATTTTAAAATTGATGCTTATTTAATATATTTTTATTTAATAGGAATTAAGATATAATTTAGAACTAAAAGATTTTTCTACTTTAAAACAGGTTGTGAGTAATTATGAGAAGAATAATCATCAGCTCATTATTCTTCTCAAAAAGTATTAATTTCAGATAAAAATTCATTAATTTTACAAGAATGGGATAAGAATATAATGAAAAATATTAAAATGCCCATAAAATACAAACGAGGATCAATACACAAAAGGCCTAAAAAAATGCAAAAAAAGAGTATTATTTAAAAATTATAAAATATTTCACAGTTAGCAATTTTTGAAAATGATATTATAATATACATGTATTTTAAAAAAAGATTTTTCCCAAGCTAATCAAAATATGACTGAAACGATTAACCTACCACATTCCAATACAGAAAACACTCAACTATATGGTATCACTAAAAATTAAATGCTTACTGTTTATTAAAATACATTAGCAGTCAAATTATCTTCATCTCAAATTATTTCAAAAAATATGTTAGGCACTCAAGTTAAGATACCAGAGAGTAAACATTTTACTCAACAAAAAAATAGCAACAAACTTATATTCCCAATATCATTTTCAAAATATACTAAAAAATTTAGGCCCTCAGTCAAAAACTATTCCAGCTAGTATATTTTGTGTTTTAATTTTTATTATATAAAATAAAAATAGCATTCGAATTCTCTTCATCTCAAAATATTTCAAAAAATATATTAGGCACTCAAATTAAGCTACCAAATAGTAAACATTTTTCCTTTATTTTATATAACAAAAATTATAGCAACCAAAACTTTAGACTACACTGGATATTCTCTTCAAAATCTTTCAAAATTATTTTAGGAAACCATAAATAAAACAAATAATTATATATTTAGAATGTTTATATTAAATTTAAAAATATATAGGAACCAAATACAATCTAATAGAGCTTCCAGAAAACAATACAATCAAGATTTCAAAAACCTAATAAAAAGCAATTTATAATTTATATTGTATTCTAATATATCAAATTTTATTTCTTTATATATATTTACAATTATAATATATTATTGTATTTTATAATACATAATTTTAATTATATATATATAGAATTATAATATATTATTGTATTCTTACAAATTTTATTTCTATATATATATTTTCAATATATTTCTAAAATATAGAATAAAAAATATAAAATAGATTCTTGTGTTATAAATAACAAACATTCAATATTTTCGACAAAAAAAACAATAAAAATAATTCTTTATGTTAAATTATATTGTTTAAGATATATTCATAGAAGGATTCATAGAATAGTTTTTTGCAATGCCTGATCACCATTAAAAATATTATAAGAATTACATAATATAATAAATATTAAAATAAAGTAAATTTTTAGGTTTGAATGATTTAAACAAAGTATAAAACAGATTGTGAAAATCCTATAAATAGAAATATTAGGAGTAACATAATTAGCAAAGTTATAATATTAAGAATTATTTGAAACAATTTATTGAAGAGATCAAAATTTGAAGCCTTTCCTAAATTTTCAATGACATAAGAATAAGCTGTAGACATTGATGTTCATGTTTTTCACAAGTCACTTGCAATTTTTATAGTATCTTTCAGCCAATTTATTTTTATGTTATGTAAAAAAAATAATAGCATATTTGGGATTTGATTAAGAAATCTGTCACCATGTCTTAATAAGCTAACAAAAATATTTTACTTTTATATATAAAATATCAAACTGAATAAATATTATTTAGTAAATTTTGATATTACATTCACCTTACGATTAAAATAAAAAATTGTATTTATAAATCTTAGAACATTAAGCTTAGGCCATGCATCTATATAAATATGAAAAGCATAACAAGTCTGGTGTACCAGGATATATAGGTTGTTTTACTTTATTAACATGATATGACAAAATTGCATGAAGGTTAATTTATATAATGAAATATTACATTTTTAATAGTATCAAAAGATTATAATAAAAACCTAATTCATGATTAAATAAGACATTCAATTAATCCCATTAATTGACCCTATTGTTAAATTCCTCAACATCTATAAAAAATTTTAACAATTGGAATATAAATGTTTTAAATATAATAATTTGATAAGGTATTCTTCTCATAATTACTCACAAACTGTTTTAAAGTAGAAAAATCTTTTAGTTCTAAATTATATCTTAATTTCTATTAAATAAAAATATATTAAATAAGCATCAATTTTAAAATTACTATTTTTTCCATTAGATAAAAAAAAATATATAAAAATATTTATTAAAATACGTAAAAAAAATTTATTAAAAAAAATAATAAACAACTTTTTTTAATATTTATTTGTAAAACAAGCGTGTTGAATAAAAAAATAAAATAACTTTATATGACACCATTTATTGCTGTTAAATAAAGGCGTTCGTTAAATAAAGGCGTTCTATAAATAATTGTGACTTTATATGGTTAATGAGTGAATGTATGGAAATATTCTACAAAATTTATTAAAATGTAATAAAACTCTTATTATTTAATATATTAATACGGAATCACGTGGTCGAGTCCGGCCTCCTATATATTATCCCCCCCAAGGATGGAACCACCAAGTTAGATTAAGAAAAAAAACATGACCATTTCCAGGATTCGAACTCGGGACCATGGGATAAGGAAGCCAAGCTCTTGCTTATTAGGTCATAGAGGCTTTCCAAAAATCACGATTTTTCAAATATATATTATAAATACGTTTAATTTTTTTATAACCAATGGGTATAAAGTCGCAATTATCACAACCAATCATAAAAAAAGTCGCAATTATCACAACCAATCATAAAAAAAGTCGCAATTATTCGGTTAATGATGCTTGGTACCAAAGGCAGTAACGAGCAAATAGCGATTTTACAATTTTTATTTTGATGGGTACTATCAATTGTGTATTTTTATTTTTTAACGATACGAATCAAAAACGAAACTAGTATATGTCCGATACGAAACTAGCTTATAATTTTTTTAACAACAATGGAAAGCCATTTTGATTTAGGATTAAACGATAGTCAGGTAATATTAATATTTAGATAATTTTTTGCATTATATATTTATTCTATATTTTATAATTCTAGATGTTAGGTGATGAGTCCACTAATATGTTTGGGTCAGTAAATACAAATATGGAGGTAATATTTTCAATTATTTCAATATAATGAGCTATTTCTCTTTTAAATTTTTTGCAATATTTATATTTTTTTGCATTATAAATTATGCTTATAATCAGGAATATGATATTCTATATTTTATAATTCTAGATGGTAGGTGATGAGTCCACTAATATGTTTGGGTCAGTAAATACAAATATGGAGGTAATATTTTCAATTATTTCAAAAATTTTTTGCAATATTTATATATTTTGCAATATTTATATTTTTTGCATTATATATATTTTTTGCAATATTTATATTTTTGCATTATATATATTTTTTGCATTATATATTATAATCAGGAATATGATATTCTATATTTTATAATAATTCTAGATGGTAGGTGATGAGTCCACTAATATGTTTGGGTCAGTAAATACAAATATGGAGGTTATATTTTCAATTATTTCAATATAATGAGCTATTTCTTTTTAAATTTTTTACAATATTTATATTTTTTTGCATTATAAATTATGCTTATAATCAGGAATATGATATTCTATATTTTATAATTCTAGATGGTAGGTGATGAGTCCACTAATATGTTTGGGTCAGTAAATACAAATATGGAGGTAATATTTTCAATTATTTCAAAAATTTTTTGCAATATTTATATTTTTTGCAATATTTATATTTTTTGCATTATATATATTTTTTGCAATATTTATATTTTTGCATTATATATATTTTTTGCATTATATATTATAATCAGGAATATGATATTCTATATTTTATAATAATTCTAGATGGTAGGTGATGAATCCACTAATATGTCTGGATCAGTAAATACAAATATGGAGGTAATATATTCAATTATTTCAATATAATGAGCTATTTCTCTTTAAATTTTTTGCAATATAAAATATACTCATTTAATTTTTTACAAAATAGATATTTAATAATTATTCTAGATGTTAGATTTTGGGGCAAGTTTTAATTCATTCGAGGAATTAAAGACTGCTATCTCTAACTATGAAAGAAAAGTGAATGCTAATTATAATATACATCGGTCAGATGCTCTAAAAAATTGTACAGAGCAAATGAAAAATCAATATATTTATAAAAGAATATGTTATATCTGTAAACAAGGTGGTATTTTTAAGACTAAAGGAAAAGGTCTAAGAAATTCAAAAAGCTTAAGACAAAATTGCACTAGTAATTTTGTTGTCAAGTTGATTAAAAGAGGTACAAATCAATTGGTGGTTACTCGTTTTCATGACACACATAACCATGAATTAGGTAATTATTTATTTTGTTATTTTGCCAACAAATATCAATATTATATAAGCTCTTTCTCATCAACATAAATTTAAATATTTTAGATAGCAACCTATTTAAAAGGTTATTTAAACAGCGTAAATTAAATGATAAAGAAAAAGAGTATATTATAGCTGGACTAAAATATGATGGCAATATTTCAAAAATCCAATCAGATATTCAAAAATTAGGTAAATTTACAACAAAAAGAGACCTGTATAATTTAAAAAAATACATGATTCCAATGAATTATCAACCCTAATTACCACAATAAAAAAAGATAATCCAAGTAATATTATAGAAGTGTTGGTAGAAAATGGCAATTTTAATGCTTTTTATTTCCAAACTCCTAAGATGAGGGAATACTTTGACTTCTTCCCAGAAATATTATTAATTGATGCCACCTATTCCTTAAATAAATATCTATTGCCAGTGTTTACTTTGTTTGTTGTAGATGGGGATATGCAAACAAGATTTGTTTGCATATGGGTTGTTAAATCAGAAAATTATTCTATAGTTAAAATGATGTGCAATATTTTTAAAAATTACAATTTAAAACATGATAAAATTCGATGCATTATATCGGATAAGGACTTTGCTGACAGGCATGCCTACAAAGATGCCTTTCCAGAGGCATCATTAGAGATATGCTTATTCCATGTTTTTCGGGCATTTAACCGAGAAATAACAGTTAATAAAAGAAACATTTCAAAAGAACAAGTAAAAATTGTTAAAAATCTCTTAAGGTCTTTGGTTTATGCCAACTCTCCTGAAAAATATTTTATACAATATCAAAATTTATTGCAATTAAATATTGAATCTATTACCAAGTATTATAATAATAACTGGCATACAATAAAAGAAGAATTTTGTATGGCTTGGACAGGTCAAACAACAAATTTTTTAATTTATACCAATAATCGTACTGAAGGAATGAATAGGATTCTTAAAAGCATTATTAAAAAATATTCCTCGCTTTAAATTTTTATAATGATTTAATGATTTGCATCAATATGAATGATCAGGAAAATGATCATCGCACTATAATGGGTTTAAATAGACCATCAAATTTTAAATTGGATTAGAATGAAAGGAAATTTGAATCCTTACTTACTAATTTTGCATTTAAAATTGTGTACAATGAGCTGAAATTATCAAATATATTAATTAAGAATCATATAGATGATGATTCTACTAATTTGCTTCATATACAGGGACAACAAATAGATGTAGACCAAAATCAATGTAACTGTGGACTCACAAAATCGTTATTGCTTCCTTGTAGGCATATATTTTTTTATAGAAAGAAAAATGATATAAATATTTTTACCCCAAATCTTTGTAATGAAAGATGGTATCGAAATTATTTCACACCCCTTACTGGAGAAATTAGGAGTGATAATTATATTAAAAATATCATAGAAAACTGTAATAATGATAATAATAATAATGATATTAATAGTGAAATTAGTGATACTGATTCACAAAGAAATATAAAAATACACGAATTACCTAAGAAAATCATAACAACCAAAACTCAAAAGTTTAAACATTTTCATGAACTGGCCCTTCAAATATCAACATTTGCATCCGAATTGCCAAAAGATCAATATAATAAATATTATGATTTTTTTTCACAAATATATGAGGCAAGGGGAAATATTCCTGAAATATTTAAAGAAAAAAATAAAGATAGTAACCAAAATTCTGAAGGAGCTTACTTGATAATTTATCTCTTTTAAATTCAATAAAGATGCCACCCTTAAAAATGGGATATTTGAAACAAATGGAGATAAAAAAAGGAAAAAGTTTTTAATTATTCTTTAATATCTAAAAAATTAATTTTTTAAGCATGTGGAAATGTTAAAATTACCAGTCATATAAGCAATGGCATATCTGAACCTGACCATAACTCTGGTAACTAAATTATCTTTTATCTTTTGAATATTTTTATTTAGGCAAGGAAAATGAAATGAACAAAAATCCTCTCAGTAAAATATATATTTATTATGGCATCATTGTATTTTTTTATAGCTTCTCTACCAAAGAATAATAGAATAGCAGTATCTGAGTTGCAACCTGTTTTTGTAAATTTAACCAATCACTTTCAAAATATGGGACACCCCCCAAAGCAATAGATGTTATTCAAAACTCTGGTAACTAAATTATCTTTTATCTTTTGAATATTTTTATTTAGGCAAGGAAAATAAAATGAACAAAAATCCTCTCAGTAAAATATATATTTATTATGGCATTATTGTATTTTTTTATAGCTTCTCTCCCAAAGAATAATAGAATAGCAGTATCTGAGTTGCAACCTGTTTTTGTAAATTTAATCAATCACTTTCAAAATATGGGACCCCCAAAGCAATAGATGTTATTCAAAACTCTGGTAACTAAATTATTTTCAATATCATATTAATATTTTAATTCTTTAAGTAAATATGAAATTTATTATAACTTACTTTTTATTTATAGGTTTAAGAAATAAAACAAATTTACCAACTTATCAATTGTCAAAAATTGTAACCACAAATTCCTTCAAAAATCAAGATGAAAATTCTGAAATTCTATAAAAACATTATGCTTTTTAAAGAAATAAATATATATTTTTTTATATTACATATTTTTAAATAAATGTATAATTATAATAAATTATATGATATGATTAAGTAGAATAAATAAATTATGTGTTTATTATTATTTTTTGAGAAAATTACAAATATTAGCACATCTTTGATTTAAAATTATAATAAAGTTTAATTAAAATAATTAACCATTATGATATATAATCTTATATTTATGCCTTTTTCTACTACATAAAGGGCCTATTGGGTATTAGTTGAGGTTTCCATTCTGGAGTAAAACATTAAAATATTTGTTAATTCTAATTTCTTGCCTGTAGAAATGATTTTAATAAAATTAAAATAACATGTAAATTTTAAAATGAAGATTTTGTTCAAGTGATTACAAATTAGCATTTTTATCAAAATTGATTTGTCATATGATGTATAAATTATAACAAATAGCCCAGTCTAAGATATCTTTATAATTTTATCTAAGCCTAAAATATTCCATTTATTATCTAAAAAAATAAGAAATATATTAAAATTAGGTTTAATAAATGGTTAAGTGTCAAATGATATTATACTTGTACCAACAATTAACCTTAATAATTGAATGAAAACAGAAGATATTAATAGAATAATATAAGGAAAATCATGGAATCTTACACAAAAAGTAATAATTGTCTTGCAGCTTAGTTAAGAAAAAAAAGTTTGGCCCTGATCTGATAGGGCTGTCTTAACTTGAAATCCAGTAAAAGTATACTGTATTGTGCAAACATATTCCAGCTGTGATTAATAAAATAATTAATGAGATAGTCATCAAGCATATTATTTTATACAAAAATAACTGTGAACCACATTAAAAGTAATCATTAGTATGTTATAAAAATTTATATAAGGCAAACTTATGTTTTGTTATATATCTATAAATTTATAAAATTAGACAAACTTAAGTTTTGATTGTTATTATATCTTTAAATTTATATAATTAGACAAACTTAAGTTTTGATTGTTATTATATCTTTAAATTTATATAATTAGACAAACTTAAGTTTTTGTTATTACTTCTCTAAAAAATTTAGCCTCAGCAAAGGTATTTCATCTATTTATTATTTGTCTATGAATCATAAAAAATTAATAAGTATAATCTATATTGCAAAATATTTAATAAGTATAATCATATTGCAAAATATTTAATAAGTATAATCATATTGCATAAGTATAATTTAAGAAAAAATTGTTTGAAGTATCACATTTGTATTGATTGATAGTCTATTAAGAAATAATTGCATGAAATGTATTGACTGATCTATAGATATAAAGATTATAAGATATAATTATATTATCTTATGTATTTATCTAAATATTAATATTACCTGACTATCGTTTAATCCTAAATCAAAATGGCTTTCCATTGTTGTTAAAAAAATTATAAGCTAGTTTCGTATCGGACATATACTAGTTTCGTTTTTGATTCGCATCGTTAAAAAATAAAAATACACAATTGGTAGTACCCATCAAAATAAAAATTGTAAAATCGCTATTTGCTCGTTACTGCCTTTGGTACCAAGCATCATTAACCCAATTATTCTCAGTCGCAATTTTTTATATGAAAGGTTTTTATATGAAAGTTAGGGAAACGATCATTGAGTGCAATTTTTCAAATCTATAATTTTAAAAGTACAAAAATAAAGGTAAAATGTTTCACATTATATTCTCATACATAATATTAATGTGATATATTATAGAATTATTAATAATTAATGATATATTATAGAATTATTAATAATTAATGATATATTTAGATTTGATATATAATAGTGCGCACAAATTGAGCGTTTGCAGTATGTTTGTTAATGTAACGCATCTTTGTTTAGATTGAAAGCAGTATGTTTTTTATTAAAGTTTTTTTATAATTTCTTAAACAAAAAGAGTTTATTTCTTACCTTAAGGTAAAATAAGGAAGTTTAATTATATTTGTTTATTTAGATTTCCTAAGAATTTATGATTCAATCAGGGTTTTCAAATTTTTTTGTGGCCTTGGATGCAAAACATATGTATATAAATGTTTCTTTGTTTATCCTACCTTAATTTATATATTTATAATAATCTATATATTTTAATAAAAATGTGAAATAAATTTTGAATAGTTTGCATATTTATATATTTTTTTCAAGACACTAGATATAAAAATAAATAGATTTAGAAATATTGCTAATCAAATTTCAAATTTATGATATAATTTGATTAAATCTATCTAATAATTGCTAAATAAATTTTGAATAGTTGCTTATTTATATATATTTTACGAAATAATTTTAATTACTACATTTTTCAATCTTTAATTATGAAAATGTACACCATAATAAGAGTATTAAATGTCTTATTTAATAAAATAATTTTAATTATATTTTTCAAAAATGGACACTAGAATATGGAATAATATAACTTTATTATATATAAATAAATAGAATTACGAAAAAAAACAAATCAATTTTCATAGATTTAATTTCATTAAATAATGAGGTTTGATTTGCAGGTATATCTGTTGAATTTGGAGGCCACAATTCAATTTTCCATTTAAGTATAATACAATGGAGATACTTCATTTTTGAAAAAATATTTGTTTGATTTATATTTTATAGAGAAACATTCTATAATAATGTTAAATTTATAGATAAATATATATTTTACTGGCTCTCAAGGCACCCTTTCCAAAAGAGTCAATATATCCAACAATGCATTTAATTTTAACCCACTTGCCTTCCTTTGGTATAATTTCTTTAGGACTAAAACTATCCTCTATTGTTGGCTCCATGAATTTAATGTAATCATACCATCTGTATGAGAGTGAGCCAGAAGCTCCTGAAACCTTGCACAATTATCTTGGTCATGCTACAGTTGTATCATGCAATAGAAATTCCATCCCCAAGCTATTAAAAATATAATTTATCATTATTTATATATATTTACCTTAATTAAACTACTGGTTAATAAACCATCTAATACTAATATAGAATTCTTATGTCTGGACGCTGCTGGCTCCAGACCATTTGTTGAGTTTCCAGTAAGGTACAAATTTTTTTTAGTAACCTTATCATCCCTTCTAAAATTATAATATGTATCCTAAAATTATTAAAATATAAATTCCAAAATTATATAAATAATCATTTCTAAAATTATATAAATATCAATTAATATATTCTAAATAATATAATATCAATTAATATATGAAATAAATTTTACCTACAATTTGTATCCATTTTTAAATTTTAGCGCAAAATTAAAAAAGCTTTGAAAAAATCTAACCAGTTTGCTTTTTTATTAACGTTTGCCGTAAAAAAATCCAAGCTGCACTCTACCATATTAGCTTTTAAAACGGAGAGTTGCAACGCTCAATTTGTGCGCACTATAAGTATCATTATATGTTAATCATACTATATAACTGATATAATGATTTATGATGTTTAATATATTTTAATCATACTATATAACTGGTATAATGATTTATTGATGTTTAATTTAAATTAATATGATTGCAATATTTTATAGATGCCTCGGAAATCTTCCAATATCTGGAAACATTTTATTAAAGATAGAGCTAATAACAAGAAAGGATATATATCAATATGCAAATATTGTCAATTAACATATAATTTCCCAAATTCAACAAAGATGTCTCAGCATATCAAAAATTGTCAAGGGTATATTAACAGTTTACAATTTAATGAAGTTGATCGTGATAATAATAATTCTACTGAAGAGGATGTTGTAGTATGTTTACCAGATTCCAGTAATCCTAATAAAATTATATCCCAAAAAAACATAAATAAAACCATTCTAAATACTTTTAAAGAAAATACCAATAATTTTAATGCTGGCACATCTAAAATTAAAAATATTTTCGACACTATAACCAAAAAAAATCAAACGCATTGACAGTGCTTTGGCATTGGCTATTTTTATGTCAAATTGCCCTTTTAATTTAGTTGAAAATAAATATTTCATTAATTTTTTAAAATTAATGCGTCCAGCCTATAAAATTCCTTCTAGACATGCAATTAGTAAAACATTACTAGATTTTGAATACATTAAAGTGAAAAATATTATTAACAATAAATTCAATAATTTAAAAAATTTTACTCTCATAAGCGATGGCTGGACAAATATTCGCGGAGAGTCCATTATTAATTTTATAATAATGACTCCAGAACCAAATTTTTTTAAATCCATTGACACAGGTTCCAGTGCTCACACTGGTGAATATATCGCATCTAGGTTTATCAAGGTAATAGAAGAAATTGGTTGTCAAAAATTTATCTCACTAGTAACTGATAATGCAAAGAATATGAAAAAGGCCTGGAGTCTTGTTAAGGCAAAATATAATTATATTGAATGCTTTGGATGTGCCGCACATGGGTTGAATCTGCTTATTAAAGATTTATGCCAAATACCTTTTATTGAAAAGATCATCAAAAAAACCAAGCAAATAATTAAATATATAAAATTTCATGGTATATTATTAGCAACTTTTAAAGAAAGGCAAATATTGAAAGGATATAAATCTTCCTTAAAAATTCCAAGTCCGACTAGATGGGGAGGTTTTGTTATAATGTTGCAAAGTGTTGTGAAAAATAAGGAAGTTTTGCAAGAAATTGCAATTTCTAGTTTATTTACAAACAAACAAAGAAGGCTTATTATATTAGACAAAGAAGGATACTGGGATAAATTAGAGTCTGTACTGACCTTTTTGGAATTTATTTATAAGAAAATTATATTTGTAGAATCGGATTCAGCGGTATTATCTGACGTTCCAGAAATATTTTGGGACATAAAAGATAAACTCAATTCATCAACTTTTATTTGTAATGAAAATGATTTGAAAAGTGTTAAGATGCATATTAAAAAATGAAAGAAATTTCGTTGCCGAGAATATCATTATGCAACAAATCTTCTGGATCCTCGATATTATGGTGTGAAATTAACAGACCGTGAATTAACAGCAGCTTTAAATATAATAAATATTATTTCAGGCCGAATTAATTGCGATATTGGAAAAATTATGGGTAATTTAGCAGAATATCGTTCAAAACAAGGTTTATATAAAGGAGCTGGCATATGGGAGAGCTCAATCCATATCAAACCACTCATTTGGTGGAAAGGGTTGTGTACAAATCAACCCCTTTGTCAAGTCGCAGTAAGCTTTCGATACCACCCTCAAGTGCCTCGTCAGAAAGAGTCTGGTCAGCATTTGGAAAAATTCATTCAAAAACGAGAAATAGAATAAAGAATGAAAGAGTCGAAAAATTAATATCAATAAGGCATAACATACATTTAAAGGATCATACAAATACATCAAGTTCGGGATATCATCAAAAGAGTTCAGATTCCGATTTATCAATATCAAGTGATAATGATGATATTTCAATTTCATCCCATGAAGATATTGATGCTATTTCATTAGCATCCCAAGAATTTTAAATGTAATTTCTGATACATGCTTTTTGTAATTAATAAAGTTATTCAAAAAATGATGTTTATAGTGTATTTATTTTTGTCTTTATTGTTTAATTATATTATTTTCCCTTAGTTCCCCAAATTTAATAAAGTTATTCCATAAAAAAAATTGAAAGGTTTAAAGTATATTTTGTGATTATTTTTTAATTTTCCGTTATTTCCCGTTTTTTCCACCAATTTTCCCTTTTTTCCCCAATTTTCCCGAGGAAATTTCCCCTGAACCAATTTTCCCGGGAATTTTACATCTATAATCACAACTCTCATCAAAAATGATGGGAAATAGAAATTGAATCCTATATTTGATGATGGAAAAATAAGAAGAATAAAGGGGAAATTTCTAAATTATCCATCAATGAAAAAAGGAGAAAATTCTGATATCACTAACATCTTGACGGGCAAAATGAATAAAACGAAAGATAAATTAACTAAGAACTTAATCGTGAATGGTCCATAGTCATCTAATTTATAGAAGAATATAGATACTCAATGTTTGATGAAGAGGAAATGAGGTATCTTAAATTAAAAGTTGCATGTGAGGAATATATGATATTTCAAATAGGTTAAATTTAATTTTAGTTATATTATGTCAACTTTTTTTTTACAATAACATACTTTTTATGTCTGGAGTGAGTATTTAGTATCAAGACCCAAAAATATAAAGGCTGAATATAAATATTATAAGTTGAATGCATAAATATTTTACAACTTTTTATAATTAATCAAATCCCTATATAGAAGTCAAATAATTTAGCTAAAATCAAATTAAAATTATCTGACACATCATATATTTATCATATGCTGCTTTCAATTTCAAGTATCTCATTTCCTCTACATCAGTCAATGAATATCTATATTCTTCTAGATATTATCCAGAAAACTTTACTTGATTATTTTATTTTCTATTTAATTTATTCCGCCACTTTTATCATAAAGCACAAATTATAAATAAAATGAAAAGTAACAATCCCATGATTATCTTTTAATTTAAAGCTAATATAGAAAATAATATAATTACAAAATAACTGTAAAAATTATACTTGGTTGTTGGATACCCTTGCTTTTTTCCCCTATAATTCTGTTGCAAATGAGATATCCTAAAAAAATTTATTTAATATATATATATGTATTAATTATGTAAGACTAAGAAGTGTAATTATAATAGAAGATTGTATAAGAATTCTAGTATATATGTTTATGATGTATAAGAAGATGTTTATGATATGTGAATGAATGAAATGGTAGCTTAAGTGCATGAAGTTTGAATTTGGTATGATATTATCAATGGACCGAATAAGTTATTATAATTTTATTGGACGAATATTTTTTTAAAAGAATACTATTGGCTAAATTTGATTGACGTTTTTTAGAATTATTATAATAGTATAATACTTTAGTAAAAAACATTTTTCATTTAACTATGCATTTATTTCAATTATAATATGCAATAAAATAAATTTCAAAATATATATCAGATTATTATATTAAAATTTTATTGCAAATAGCTTCTTTTTTTAAAAATATTTATTATTTATTATATAAAACAATTTAAACAATAATATGTAATAAGCAAATTTATATAATATTTAATATACAAGGAACAATATACATATATTAGCAATAAGAAAAAAAAACAAAGAGAAAAAAAGGTAGGGGGAAGGGAGGGGCACAAAAAGTAATGAAGTTAAAACTAATCATCTTGTGGAATGAGGCTGCCTATGAAGCTAACGTAATTAGCCTTGTGTATCGCTATGGCGAGTCTTTGTCTTAAGAAGAAGCCTTCGCGAGGTTCATCCATAAGTTTGTGTATGTGAGAGCAAAGTTCCTTGAAAAAAGATAAAGCACGTTTCCCAAAAGTTGCAAGGGTTATGATTGGAATGAATATGTATTCTTGAATTTTTCTCAAGAATGTTAAGGGTTTGATTGGATGGTGCAAGTGGATTAATACACGAGTAATCCCATACTAAGAATTGACCACCCTTCCAAGAAATTTGAGAAATCCCGTCAGGCTATTTCCCATCGGATTTGAATAGATCGGAAGGTTCAAGAATAGAGGGAATTTGAGCAGATCTCAAAGCTCGAAGGATGATTGAATTGCATAGATTATGTCTAACGATACGATCTTTACACGAACGGCAGCAGTAGAGGCTATGTCTTCCATTACCTAAAACGGCTGAACTGCATCCTTAACATGTGTTGGGTTGGGTTATTAGACAGTTTAAACGAATATTAATCCCGTGAGTGAGCCCACTTTTGTTCAGTTGTAATTAAAAATTAACTGAGGGAATAGCTTCAAAGAACTCATGGCCTGAACCATTAAGCAGTGAAAAAAATAAAGGACAGTCAGATAATTGCATTCTGGAGGAGTGATTCAATGCAGATTGCAATAATAGGCCTATCCCATTCCTTTTATTCGTTTTAGGAAGAAGGTGATCAGCAATAATTCGTGCTTACCACTGCATCATTATAGGAAGAGTCAGTTTTATCAAATGAGAATTTACTATATTTTTTGTTAAAAGACAACTGGATATGAAGGCTGTTAAGGCAAGATCGGATGGAGAGAGTAAAGAGGCTTTTGTCCATGCAATTTCATCTAATTTAAAGTTTAGTGTATTATCTATTAGTCATTCCATTTTTATAAACTCCAAGAGGAATGGAGAATTCAAACCTGATATTCCTCCTATCATATATGCGCTTCGATCAACTCCCAAAAAAAAATTTTCAAAGGGAAAAAGACCCTATGGGAGGAGAGAAGGGAAAATAAATCAGCCAACTCAAAAAAAATGTTTCAAGTGTGGACTGAAGGAAGGAAGATATTGCTGTGTTACCGGGGCACTTAAATGATATAGTTCATCAAGGGTTGTCAGTTTGAAGTTGTTTGAATTTGGTTCGAATAAATTGATGAGAATAATTCAGATTTCTCAGGGTTGATAGAGAGTCCAATAGCAGACCCAGCCTCCCGGATCATATTCACCGCTTTATTGACCTCATCATTATCGATATACCAGGCATGTAATGAGCAAGTCGTGTTAATGAATTTAACAAAGTCATTAATACCTAAACAAAAAAATAGGGAACCAAGAGGGTCTCCCTGTTGTATGCTCTCAATTGAAGAAATTTTATAAGTATCAAATTGCAGGGTGGAAGGCAGTTGATAACAAGAATGGAAGAATTTTGTGTAACCAAGGAAAAGAATACTAGAGGAACTCAGGAAGGAATTCCGGGAGAGTGTATTGTAGGCATTGGAGAAGTCTATTTTAACTAAAGATTCATTGGAGGGTAGATTTTATAAATATAATCTAGTCATATGTACAACCGCTTCATAGCCACCAAGGATCCCAACACCAAGTTGGAAGTAAGAGATGTCAAGTATCATCCTTTATTCGAGAAGATATCATCTTGGCAACTAAGCGACCAAAGGTTGAACTGATAGCAATTGGTCTGATATTATCATTGGGCTTTTGGAGTGCAATTAGCTTAGAACCGTAGAGGATAGGAGAAACAAAGCTTAATACTTTTATTGCAGAGATTTGTTAATTTAGTAAGAATGGGTTATGAGCTTGTTGAGGGGGAAGTGATGTCCTGGAGAAAAATGGGGCGGATGCCATCAAGTCCATGGGCAGAATCACTAAAAAAGGAAAGGATAGCTTTCCCCACTTCTTCAGAAGTAAATAGAGAAGTACATGTTGAGTGAGGTTGAGGGGAAATCGGGATAATGTTTGCTGTGGGGTGTTTTTGACAGAGCTTTATAAAAGTGGCCATGGAAGGCTCAGCTAGGTAGTCATGTGTGGACACCAATCTGAGTGCCCCTTTTATATTAAGATTGTCAATTTTCTTGCAAATCAAATTGGCCTTCATCTTAATTGGTGAGTGTTTTCTTTTATTTTGACAGGCTATGACATTTTGTATTCAAGATGAGGAGCATCAATCGAAGCAGCATTGTATTTAAAAAAAATATAATTACAATAAAATATAAGCAATTCTTGTTTCAAATAGCAGTATTTAAAAAAATATAATTTAACAATTATAATTAATACAAATGACTATATTATCAAAATAATTCTTATTACATGCAATATTTTTACTAAAAATAGTATAATAAATATTATGACTAAAAATTTATTATAGTTAGGTTTTGCTATGACAAAGAACATATTAAAATCATATTGCAATTTTATGATTTGAACTTATAAAGAGATGTCTACTTTTCTCTGAGATTTGGATAACTCATCTAGAATCAAATTTTTATCTAGAACAATCACCTTATAAACATTTAATAGGGGTAATCCATTCAAACGGTTTTCTCCAATCGGTTTTTAACCTTTTCAAAGTTGAAAAAGACCTTTCATTAGTGCAGGAAAATCAGTAATGTAACTGAAATAAAAAACAATGTTTTAATATTAGGCAGGGAATCTAAAATGCAATACATGGAAATGGCCTTTAAAGAATTTTATGATAAAGTAACTTATTATACGATCCTAATAAATCAAAAGAGTAAAACTCTAAGATTTTTTTAATATCCTCTCACGTTTTAAGTGTCATCAACAATTCAGACTCAACCGACAAAAGAAAATAAAAGTTTTAAATATAAAATTGTGACTACTAAATCTTTCCTTTAATTGAAATAAAAATATATCAATAAAGGGAATATAAATATTTATTTTATAAAAATCCTCAATCGTAGATGCATCAATATTTAAGCGATTGGATTGTCTAGAAACTACTCTAGGTTTAAAATTTTCAATCCCAAACATATTAGCAATCTTTACTTTCTCGTATATTTCATGATTTTCATGCACATTATCTCAGATATTTGTTAATATTTCAACAATATCCTTTGCCCTATTCATAACCTCCCTTAAATCCAATTTTTTGTTTCATTTTTCTTAAGTCATATGTATAATTAAATAAAAAATAAACGCATTGAATTGATATTAAAAATTGTGGCTTCGTAATAGCCTGTAAAAGAAATTCAGCATTTGCCGAATCTTTTTTTTTGCTTGATATAGGATTCGAGCGCTGCAAAAATAACTTCATATAATTGGATTGTAAAGTCTCACTGATTGTTGTCTTTCAATAAGTTGGTTAAAATCAATTTAATTTTAGTTTTTATTTTAATTATTTGAATCAATGTCATCAAACTTTCGGATAAAAAGCTCGTTTTTCTTGGGTGGTGTGAAAATGTTACGAACCGACGATATTGTTTCTAAATTTTCAAAAATACATTAGAATTATACTAAGATATCTATAATACAAATAAAATTTAATATTCCAATTAAATTAAAATATTTAACTGGTCTGGATATCGCGAATTTCGCATGCCTCAGATATCATCCAATTTAGGCAATGTGAACTACAGTGAGAATAGAGAGCTGTGCTCAGTGGCGTAGCTAGGAATTTTTCTTAGAGGGGGTCCATACATATAAAATCTTAGGGGCTTCGCTCCCAGACCCTCTTTAACGGCCTTCGGCCCTTTTCCCCGGCCTTCGGCCGGGTTTATCTTAAAAATCATAACCACATCTTCGACAATATATAATAAATATATTTTTTTAAATCATGAATATGTTATTCTTTATCAGAATAATTTCAATAGTAATATAATATCCTTTCACAAACATCAAAACCAGAAAAATATAAATATTAATGGTATTTATTTGATATAAAGTCACTTTTAAGTCTTTTGAACGTATACTCTAAAAAAAAAATTTGCTCTGGGAGGGGTCCAAACCCGAAAACCACCCCCGTAGCTACGCCACTGGCTGTGCTGTAAGGATCTCTATAACTGCACCCCTCTAACGTGACCACCCAGAACCCGATTTGTTTTAAAAAAAATATGCAAATCTATAATTTTAACTATGTTCTCTGGCACCTAAAAATTATTTTTTTATTATTTTGTTGGGTCATGAAAATATATTTTATTTATCGGGTTGAGTCAATAAAAATTTTCATGTGAAGGTCTTTATCGGAATATTCTCTGAACTTATTGTAATTTTTAATCTGGGTTTGGATCTAAAATTAAATTTGAGCCAGTCTCAAGTTAAAATATGATCAAACATTTAAAAGTACATGAAGAATAATTTTTTTATAGAAATTAATCAAGCCACGGGGATCAAAAGGAACATTCATATTCATTGCAAACCTTGAAACACAAGCATTATAGCCCCTATGTATGAATTAGAGATTTGCAAATCATGGTCCGAACCGTACCCAGCCCGAGCCCATCAAATTTTAGTAAATAATTTCGAGGCTGGGGGGAGGAGCGTTGGTCTATAATTTTTTTAAAATAAATTTCGGGTTGGGATTTTCAGGACAAATAAAAAATATTTCATTCAGGACCGGACCGGGTGGCATAAATTTTTTAAAAAAAAGTTTGGGCCGGGCCGGGATTGAAAAAAAAACATATATAGCAAGACACTTGAGCATAATCAAAAGTTGGTAAAAAAAAGATAAATATGAAGAAGGTAAATGGCTATGTATAGTAATTTAAAAGCAGCCAATAAAGAGTTACAGGCTGTAATATATTTATGAAAGCCTTCAAAAGGTATTGTATTGTTTTAATAAAAGGTAAACATAATGGAAAGAGATCATGTGAAACATAATTTCTGACAGGAAGATTCATTTGGGTCATTATGCTTGAAGTATTAAATGGAAAATGAGTAGTGACAAAAAATGCCGAAAGAAAGAAAGTAGAAGTAGAAAGTCAGAAAGACGGACGAGGCATGCTAATCCGTTAAGAAAGGATCATGAATGAAATATGAAATGATGTCAAATATGAATGAAATATGAAATGATGTCAAATATAAAAAAAGGGGAAATATACCATTGTAAAAGAAATAGTAAAATATTTTTTCTAGATATAGGACTAAGCAATTTATTTAAAACAACTACAGGGGGAAAATGATAAGAGAAAGTGATTGACATACTTAATATAAATATATAGTTATATATATATAGTTATGTCAGTGTAATTATAAACAGGGCTGTAGCCAGGAATTTCCATTTCCAGCTGGGGGAGGCCAACTGTTTATTTAGGCCAATATTTTTTTTGAAATAAAACATAGTGTTAGCGCTCTTTGCTATTTTTATTAAAAATTTGTAAAAGACGATTTTTATTTAAAAATTTTAAAATAAATAAATGAAAATCGAAATTCTGTGTTATTTTTTTCCATAAGCCATATTAAATTTTGTTTACGTCGATCTTTCATCGATTTTCTAGTGCTCAATAGAACTCTATTTAGTGTAGAGAATTAAGCCTCACAAAAAGACATTGAAACATGATGATAGCTGCAGAGTAGTATTTATACAATTCTTTAAATTCAAAATGATATTTATTATATACATAATATTTACGATATTTTCAAAATTATCTCTCTTAATTTCTGTAGCGTAACGTTTCCATATTTAAATTTGATAATGATTCTAATGGGGTCATTTTATCTGATATAAAATAATTAGGGTCAAGGAAGGGGGGGGGTATATTAAAACATGATAGAAGATTAGAAATCATCTTATATCAATCTATCTAAAAAACGATTTGCGATCAATATTCTCATAATTTTCTTTTTTAAGAAACTCCAATTGAAGTCCTTTTCACAATCAAATCGAAATTTGGTATCATATAAAATATCTTGAAGATTTTTAGGCTTTTTACCTACTCTTGATGATTTTTAAGGGATGAGATTAAATTCTGATAAAAGTTTCTCAGCCTTAATTCTTATCAAATCAAAAGAATATCACTTCTTTAATATACTAATTGTGGAATCTTTTAGCATCTATTATATAAGTACCTACTGACTGTAGATACCTATTTAGTGTATCTATTGTTATTAATACCTCATAAATTAAAATGGGCAATATAATTTAATTTATATTAACTCATTGAGCTAAAATACGAGAGGCTTCAATTGAATCATGAATGGAAACCTCTGAGTAAAGAGTTCTATTAGAAAAATAAAATAATACTTCCCCAATAACCATAAAATTCTTATAAATGATATAAAATGCTTCGAAATAACCTGTCCACCTCTGGTCTAAGCCTGTATATTTACAGGATGCGTTAAAAGTAAAACGTTTAAAAAAAATATACAATGCATTAGATAAATTAAAAAATTAAAAATGATAAAAATATTATTATACCAATTTTGAACAACAAGATGCAATTTGTGATTGTAGCTTGTGGTGTAAAATCACTCTATTTGAGCCGATTTTTAAAAAAGGCTAATTCAATATTTTATCCAGAAATATATTACGCAAGTCTGAAGATTTTGCTCATAGGTGGCACAAAGATTTTGACATCTATTAACGAAGTTTAGAAGCTTGGGCAATATTTTTCTAGCTAAAATCTTTAGCTAGCTCTAAAAATAAATGGAGCAATTAGAATTACATAGGCAATAAATATTAGGCAATTTTTTATTAAATTTTTTTGAAGCAGTTACTCAGCCATTTCGGGCACATATGCAGTTTGCACGATGATATGTCTTTATTATATTCGATTAATTTATATTTAATTCATTAAGTAGCTGGAAAATACAATTAAAAATACTTTCAGAAGAAAGACATTGTAAATTAATAATTCCTATTAAATTTCCTTATCCACAAATATGACGGGTAATTATTGCTCAGGTTTTCACAACTTGTTTATTAATTTGAATAAATTAAAATAATATTTTTTTAAAAATTATGTTGTATTTTAATTTAGATTTAATGTTAATGGTGAATTAAAATTTAATAACTAAAATATTTTTTTAAATTTGGGGGCCAAAATTTTATTCGAGGGGCCAGATTTGGGCGTCAAAACATTTTTTGGGGGCGGAGTCTGCTTCTTCCCCTCCCCGCCCACCTCTCGTAGCTACGGCTCTGGTTATATTTAACGAAATGATAGAAATAGAGAGATATGTATATTATATTTTGTTGCGGATTAGAGCATATTTCATGGTGGACCAGATTATAGTCAAACTGAAAGTTAATAATGTAAAAAATTTAGAAGAGAATAACAATAGCTGATGAGGGTGGGTATTTAGCAAGTCATTTGGAGTGGGTCAACAACTGAGGATAAGTAGGGTTTAAACGACTAGGACTTGATGGAGGGCCTCAGCAAAGGGGGTGGCTTACCAATTTTTTCGACCTCTTGGTCTCAGCTGCAGTCAAAGATATTTCCGGTATTCAATTTTTATTCGTCAATAATTATTAAATCTAAATATATAAACAACAAAATTCTTACATTAATATAACTTTTAAAACATGAAACCTCTAAAGATCATTTAAATTAAAAATGGCTTACTGCTTGATAAAAATAGTAGTATAAAGAAAAATACAGAAATATTGACAAAATTTGAGCGTAATTGATATTATTTGAAATTGATATTTGATTTGAGACAATTTCTCAGCATAGATTCCACAACAATAACTGATACCACAGATGAAAATATAATTTATTCTTCGGAACTTTTTATTGCAATGTTTAGATACATCTGTCAAAACGATGTAAAATTAAAAAAATCATAAAATTAATACCAAAAAACTATAAACATCACTTCAAATTCAAAATGTAGTCATTATCTCTTATGGCAGAAAGTTGGAATCAATCTCAACAAATTTTAACAAAAGTGAGATGCCATTTTTTGGCTTAACTGATATGAAAAATGATGCAGAAGATTTTGAAAATATTAGTTTAATTATTATATTTTTTGTGGAAATATCCAAGAGAATTTAATAGGAATAATTGATTTAGAAAATCTTTCTTCTGAAAGCATTACAAATTGGATTTTAGCAAACGAATTGTACATTTTCTTTAGGCGTTTTAACTAATGTTGTTAAACGGCTGAGTCAAGCTGGCTTAATTCAGCCAGTTATTGAGCCAAAAATTCGGCTCAGGTTCAAGCCATTGACTCAAGCCGGCTAAGGAGTTGGCTTAAGCCAATTTTTGAGCCAAAATTTATTTATTTGAGATTAGTGTTGTTAAACAGCTGAGGTTAGCCGGCTTAGCCCTAAACGTATCTAGTTTTTAAGTCGAAAATTCACTCAGGTTCAAGCCGGCTCATTGAGCCTTATTAGTCGGCTGGCTCGAGTCGGCTAAGGAGTTGGCTCAATGCGTCTTTTGAGCCGAAATTTATTAATATGATAAATGTTGTTAAATGGCTGAGCTAAGGTAACTTATCCCTAAACTCAGGCAGTTTTTGAGTCGAATTCGACTCAGGCTCAAGCCGGCTCATTAAGTCATATTAGTCGGCTGGCTCGAGTCAGCTCAAGAGTTGGCTCATGTCGATTTTTGAGCCGAAGTTTATTTATTTGTGATTAGTGTTGTTAAACGGCTGAGCCAAGCCAGCTTAGCCCTAAACTCAAATAGTTTTTGAGTCGAAAATTGACTCAGACTCATGGCAGCTCATTGAGAGATATGCATCGGCAGGCTCAGAGTTGGCTAAAGCCGGCTCAGGATGAGTTCAATTTTGAACTGAAATTTATTTATATGTGATTGAGACATTTGAGAATATAATTATGTAGAATTTGTGTTCTACCACCATGTTTTGAGTGAAAAATGGTTTCAGAATCAAGCTACGATGGGCAACATAAATTGGCTAGCTGAAGTTGTTTCAGAACTATGGCTCACGTGTTTATTGATAACTACATTAAAAAACTATACTCTATCTCAGTGGCCCCTACACTTTCTGAGCGAATGAAGCAGAATACCCCCTGAAAAGTACCCCTTGAAAAGTACCCCCCCCCCCTCGAAAAAATGATAAATATTTTATGACACCCATAAATTTCAAAAATAATTTTTATTGCATCAAATTATTTTAATATATAATATAAATAAAATGCAAAAAATATATACTTTATAAATATTATATTTAAATTAATAATTTAGATAAATTAGGGGAAGAGAAAGCGAAAGAATTTATAATTTCATCAATATTTAATTGTTTAAATAAATTTTTTTCCTTGATAATATGGTTGAATTATTGAGAAATGAATCTTTCATGGTACTACGAAGTCTTGTTTCAATTAATATAATTTTACTCATGACTCTTTCGGCAGTACACGAGGTTGTAGGAGTGGTTAATAAATATTTATATAAAATTCTTGAATTAGGAAAAGCAGAAAAATTTAAAAGTAGACGATAAGGTAAAATGAATGAATTGTTTTTCCAATCTGAATCGTAAGTCCCTGAATTATCATCATAATCAGGAGAAGTTAAATAATGTATTGGTAAAAATATTTTAATTAAATAAATTTACAATTCTCAGAATCTGACAAATCTTTAGATTCTTGAACCTCTAGGTCATGAGTAATAATTACATTCCCCATTTTGGCCATCTTATAAATATTTCTAAACTTCAACATTTCTTCGAAAATTTGACTTGAATTTAAATTGTAAAATTCACAGATATCCTCGATATCTTCTTTAATAATTGATTTTTCTGCCATTCCCTTTGGCGTAAAAAATGATGTTTGATGTAAAAATTTCATCGAATCATCATTAAATCTTTCGTTAAACTGCATATGTTATATTCATTAAAATTTAATAAAGCTAAATTAATATTTATTACCAGTAGAGAGATAATAGAAATTTCTTGTTCTACTTTATCAAAAATTACTTTGCTATTTGTCCAATAAATCTTTCGTTAAACTGCATATGTTATATTCATTAAAATTTAATAAAGCTAAATTAATATTTATTACCAGTAGAGAGATAATAGAAATTTCTTGTTCTACTTTATCAAAAATTACTGCTATTTGTCCAATTTTAAGTAACATACTTAAAAGCTACTATTTCAAAGCTTTTCTTTATATCGTTAAAATTAAGCCCACCATGTCTTTTTCTAATGTGGTCTGTCCATTTATCATCTCTTATATTATGCGATGTAAATTTTTTAATTAAGCATTTGTATTTTTTTTGGTTAATATTTTTGGGCATATTTTGAAATTGGAAAAATAATTTATGGCAAGAAATCTCGGATAACAACCTAATTTACTAAACATCGACCAAAATTTCCGTCAATATATATTAAATTATAATTAAGTTGGGGGGGGGGTTCTTATTATTACTTTTATAAACCAGAAATCACTTGATCATGATGGATGTAACAAAACAGTAAAAGAATTAAATAATAAAGAAAATTAAAAAAAATTTTTTTTTTTAAAAAGTACCCCCACTTAAATTTACTGAGTTGCTTCGCCCCCCCCCCGTTGTAGGGACCACTGCTCTATCTAGTCTGATTCATTTTTAATCATTCTTTCGTAATATTTTTTATTTTGAATTTGTTTTTTTTATCGTCTAATTTATTTTTTTGAAATTATTATTTTGTATTAATTTTTAAGGCTATGTAAGACAAATTAAAAAAAAGTTATTGTTAAAAAAAATAAAAATAATGAAGGGGTGGAGAAAATTTATTCACTAATTTTAATTTGTAACTCCTATTTGAAATTTGAATAATTACTTTTTGCAAAATCTGATTCATTTTTTATTTATTATAATATTGTATTTGTTTTTTTATCTCATAATGTAATTTTTTTAATTATTATTTTATATTATTTACCATGCTGCTAATAGAGCTCCATGAAGGCCTAACATTTGGAAGCACTAACGATGAATCATATGTCATTTTTTAGTGCTTCGTTAGTGCTTATTATTGTTTCAATCCGTATAGTAGCCGAATTTAAGGAAAAAATAAGCAAAATAAAAATTTGTGCCAACTTCACACTTAAAAGTTGATTGAAAGCACTTACGATGAAACTTATATCATTCTTTAGTGCTTAGTTAGTAGAGGTTAGTGCTTCAATCACTTTTGAAACCGAATTTAAGAATAAAAAGTTATTGGCGAAAAAAACAAGCGACGTGCCAAAACAAACACTAGAGTAGTACTAAACATCCTGTTTTTGCCATTATTTAGTGCTTAATTAATGTATTTAAATTCCGTTATTAATTTAGTTAACCGCCATATGAAAAACTCGTAATACGCTAAAGAAATATTTAGAAGTCAAATTTTGATCAGAAAATTATGAAAGCACTAACGATGAAATTTATATCCTTCTTTAGGGCTCCCTTAGTAGAGGTTAGTGCTTCAATCACTTTTGTTGCCGGATTTAAGAATAAAAAGTTATTGGCGAAAAAAATAAAAATAAACCAATAATGACATGCCAAAACAAAAACTATAGTAATACTAAACATCCGGTTTTCGCCATTATTTAGTGCTCAATTAGTAAATTTATATTCCATAATTAATTTGGTTAACCGTCTTTACCAAAAATTGTAATACGCTAAAGAAATATTTAGAGGTCAAATTTTGGCCAGAAAATTATGAAAGCACTAAGGATGAAATTTATATCCTTCTATAAGGCTCTCTTAGTATAGGTTAGTGCTTCAATCACTTTTGCAGCCGAATTTAACAATAAAAGTTATTGGCGAAAAAACAAAAATAAAATATTGGCGACAAAACAAAAACTATAGTAATACTAAACTTCCGGTTTCAACCATTATTTAGTGCTTCTTTAGTAGAGGTTAGTGCTTTAATCACTTTTGTAGCTGAATTTAAAATAAAAAAGTTATTAACAAAATAAACAAAAACTATATCAGCGACAAACATCTTATTTTCACCATTATTTAATACTTAATTTGTGAAATTTAAATTCCTTAATTAGTTTGGTTAAAATCCTATAAAAAGTCACTAGTAATTAAAAAATGCATATTGTCCTTTTGCACTTAGCCTATCAATTGTTTCCGAAGATCATCTATTTGAGTAATAAAATGTTTCAGAAGCTTATATATAGTAAGGTTCCCAAAATACATCAATGAATTGCTATAACCAAGTCACAAAAGATTATTTCCACTACTGCCTAAATGGGTCCATTGAACCCCATTTTTGTATAATTATTATATAATTTTCATTATTTTATTATAACAACTTCATTTTTTCTCAAACATCTCTTATTCTGAGCTGTCATTAAATGATATGGTTAAAAACATTTTCAGAAATTATATATTATTAATTCAAATTGTTCTTTTTACATCGTTTAATTTTATTCGAAAAAATTATGCATATATATTTCTATCATAAATTTTAGTTATATAAAGATCTCATCATTATCAATATACCTATTAGAGATTTGCAAAAGCAGGCCTGGCCCCTATTTTTTTAAAATAAATCGGGTTCGGGACGGATCGGCCTTAGAAATTTTTTTAAATATGTCTAAATTTATCAATTTTTTATTGAATTTTTTATGTAAAATAAAAATATTTGATTTTTTTTATAGAAACTAGACACCATATAACGTATGTCTTTTGTTTTGAGTATTTTTTAAAATAATTTATATATTTTAATAAATAAGGGCCGGGCCGGCAAATCTTTTTTTAAAAAATTTCATGCCAGGCTTAAAAAATTAGGCCCGATGCAGATCACGTAACTCAGGAATTCTGAAAGTTACCCTGATTTTATAAATTACTGACATATCAATTCTTCAAATTTTCTGACACCTCTCTAGACCCTAAGAAAATTTTAGACCAAAACATTATTAAACTATTTTCGATTCATAAATTTGACGTTGTCTTTATGAAAGTTTTATTATTAAATATTTAAAAAAAAAATTATATCAAGATGAAACAAGTAATTCAAAAATTATATAAAAAATTAACCACAAAATTTCTCACATAATAAATCAATTATATATATATTTTAAATTTTATATATTTTGATAATCCTTTTCTTCTTTCGGTTTCTATAAGTCAAAATAAATAAAAAAAATTTCTCAATTACAAAATTTTTTTTTTTTTCATACCATTAAAAATAAAGTTTGACCATTAATATTCTTCAATATTTCGTTACATAGCTTTTACATTAGCACTTGACACTTCCTATGTAAAAATGTATTTAAAATTAAAAAATATATTATGCTTTGAAAGAATTTCATTTGTCGTAGAAGTTCAATGTTGTATTGGAATTATTAAAGTAACATCCCTCTCATTATAAAATATCCTATATTTATACCTATCTTATATATTTATAGGGTATTTATTGACGTTTCCTATTCCTATACAATAAGGTATATTTTAAAATATCAAATGAATAATATATATGATTATAGGGTTGAAGAATGTATTTATTTTAGGATGCTTATCAATTCAAATGGTTTTTCACTGGCCTCTATATAAATTATGGCATTTATGATATCAGAATTGTGAATTTAAAACTATCCGATACAATTCAAATTGTTTTTCACTGGCCTCTATATAAATTATGGCATTTATGATATCAGAATTGTGAATTTAAAACTATCCGATACAATTCAAATAAAATTATATTGCATTATATGTATTAAAATATAAAATAATATTTATAATTCAGCTATAACGGTGTTATAAATTATAATCCTATTATATTAGTATTTGTATATAGAATGTTTTATTGATTATATGCCTATTTTAGCAAATTTCTGTTTTATTCGTTGAAATTTATCTCATGCATTTTTTATAATTTATTCCTTCTTTGTTCCTACAACGAAATATTGTAGTAACAATATTCGAATAAAAACATGTCACTTTTATTCCACAATATATATATATATCGAGTAACAGTTTTCGAATAAAAAGAGATGACGCTTGATAATTATATTTTCGACCACCAAATGGAGTGGACTTGTATTTTTATTAATATCTTTTAGCCGTTTTGATAATTTGTAGAGAAGAGTTTGGATATAATTGTTCATATCAATCTAGAAACATAATATTTAATTTGGTATGGGTTCTCTATAATTTTCTTAAGCATCTAGAGAGGTGTCAGAAAATTTGAAGGAATAATATGGTACTACTTTATCTAATCAGAATAACTCTCAGAATTCATGCACAATTATATTGATAATAAGAGATCTTAATATAACTAAAATTTATGATAGAAATATATATATGCATAATTTTTTCGAATAAAATTAAACTATGTAAAAAGAACAATTTGAATTAAAAATAAAAAATTTCTGAAAATATTTTTAACAATATCATTCAATGACACTTCAGAATAATAGATGTTGGAGAAAAAATGAAGTTGTTACAATAAAATAATGAAAATTATATAATTATTATACAAGAATGGGGTTCAATGGACCCATTTAGGCAGTAATGGAAATAATCTTTTGTGACTTGGTTATAGCTATTCATTGATGTAATTTGGGAACCTTACTATATATAAGCTTCTGAAACATTTTATTACTCAAATAGATGATCTTCGGAAACAATTGATAGGCTAAGTGCAAAAGGACAATATGCATTTTAATTACTAGTGACTTTTTATAGGATTTTAATCAAACTAATTAAGGAATATAAATTTCACAAATTAAGTACTAAATAATGGTGAAAATAAGATGTTTGTCGCTGATATAGTTTTTGTTTAATTTGTTAAAACTTTTTTATTTTAAATTCAGCTACAAAAGTGATTAAAGCACTAATCTATACTAAAGAAGCATTAAATAATGCTTGAAACCGGATGTTTAGTATTATTATAGTTTTGGTTTTTGGCACGTCGCCATTATTGGTTTATTTTTATTTTTTTCGCCAATATTTTTTTTATCTTAAATTCGGCTTTAAAAGTGATCGAAGCACTAACCTCTACTAAGGGAGCTCTAAAGAAGGATATAAATTTCATCGTTAGTGCTTTCATAATTTTCTGGCGAAAATTTGAACTCTAAATATTTCTTTAGCATAACGATTTTTCCATATGGCGGTTAACTAAATTAATAACGGAATTTAAATACATTAATTAAGCACTAAATAATGGCAAAAACCTGATGTTTATTATTACTATAGTTTTTGTTTTGGCATGTCGCCAATATTTATTTTTTTCGCCAATAACTTTTTATTATTAAATTCGGCTACAAAAGTGATTGAAGCACTACCCTCTAATAACTAGGCACTAAGGAATGATATAAGTTTCATCGTTAGTGCTTCCAAAATTTCGGCTAACTTCACGCCTAAATCGTGATGTCATAATTTTTATTTAGCTAATAACTTTTTTTTTCCATATGGCGGTTAACTAAGTTAATAACGGAATTTAAATACATTTATTAAGCACTAAATAATTGCGAAAACCGGATGTTTATTACTAATCTAATTTTTGTTTTAGCACGTCGCCAATATTTTTGTTGTTTTCGCCAATAACTTTTTATTCTTAATTCGGCAACAAAAGTGATTGAAGCACTAACCTCTACTAACGAAGCACTAAAGAATGATATAAGTTTCATCGTTAGTGCTTCCAAAAGTTCGGCCAACTTCGCGCCTAAATCGTGACGTCATAATTTTTATATAGCTAATAATTTTTTTTATATATGGCGGTTAACTAAATTAATAACGGAATTTAAATACAATAATTTAGCACTAAATAATAGCGAAAACAGGATGTTTATTACTACTCTAGTTTTTGTTTTGTCACGTCGCTTGTTTTTTTCGCCAATAACTTTTTATTCTTAAATTCGGTATCAAAAGTGATTGAAGCACTAACCTCTACTAACTAAGCACTAAAGAATGATATAAGTTTCATCGTTAGTGCTTTCAATCAACTTTTAATCTTGAAATTGGCACAAATTTTTATTTTTGCTTATAACCTTTTTTCCTTAAATTCGGCTACTACACGGATTAAAGCACTAATAAGCACTAACGAAGCACTATAAAATGACATATGATTCATTGTTAGTGCTTCCAAATGTTCGGCCAACTTCACGGAGCTTAATCCTTCACTAAATCAACATTTTATTTCTTTATTTTTTCATGTTAGATGTAAATATTAACATATTTTTTTATTAAACATTTTTAAAGGTGGTTTTTATTAATATTAAATATTGTTTATGAATTTTAAATGTTTTTTTAATATTAATTATTTTATCAGATAGCCGCAGAGTACCATTTGCATGGCCATGATTTTTTTAAAAATATTTAGACATATACGTGCTTTATATATTCAGATTTAGGTCTAACCACCATCTTTCAATCGTTTGAGTTGATTATTGATATTTCTATCTTCAATATCAACAAAGATTTTAACTTATAATATAAATATATACATTTTGTCTTCTGTTGGAAAATCCTCTCGTTGAACGATTCCAGAACTCTTAGGTAGCTCACGTGTTTATTTTTAACTACAAGTATAAATATTTTAAAAATTCTTCCATCCAGTCTAGTAATATTTTAATTTCTAAAATAAGTTATACATTTTAAGAAATATTAAAAACACAAAAACATCAATGATTAATTTTTCTTTAATGCCGCTTCATCTATTTTACTTTAATATTTTTTATGTAATTAAATCTGGTAAATAATGCATATATTTATAAATTATAAATATCATACGAAAGCAGCACTTATAACCTGGCAAGTTAAATGGCCGACCAAGCCAGTTTAGCCCTAAAGTAAGCCAGTTTTTAAGCCGAAAAATCGACTCAGGCTCAAGTCAGCTCATTAAGGCATTTGAGTCGGTTGGCTCGAGTCAGCCCAGGAGTTGGCTCATGCCGGCTCTGGAGTTGGCTTAGATAAGTGACAATTGTCATAATTTCGTTATTTTTAAAGTTTTTTTTAATTTTTTCGACTTAAATGGGTTAAAATATATGTAAACATGTTAAATTAAAATTTCATGAAGATGTAGCATAGAAAAGTGACAATTGTCATAATCGTTATTTTTAAAGTTTCTTGATTTTTTTTTGATGCAAATGGGTAAAAATATAGATTGCAAACATGTTAAATTAAAATTTCATAATAATGTAGCATAGAAAAGTGACAATTGTCATAATCGTTATTTTTAAAGTTTCTTGATTTTTTTTGATGCAAATGGGTAAAAATATAGATTGCAAACATGTTAAATTAAAATTTCATGATGATTTAGCATAGAAAAGTGACAATTGTCATAATCGTTATTTTTAGAGTTTTTTGAATTTTTTTGACGTAAATATATATTGTAAACATGTTGTTTTTAAGTTTCATAAAAATCTCACCCTGGAATCAGACTCAACACGATTTCGCCGTGAGTATACAAAATTATTTTCTAACGGTGAATGCATAATTATAAATTTTACTAGATGTAGAATTAAAATTTATTAATTAAAGGAATAAGAAAGTGAATCCATATCTTAAATGTTTAGAATTTAATATGAGTTACAACTCTCTTTAGTAATTACTCTGCATATTTTTATCAAATTTTAAGCAGGATAAAAGGAACAACGAGTATATTGAAAAACTTTAAAAATATACGATTATTACAATTATCACTTTCCTATGGTACATCTTCATGAAATTATAATTTAACATTTTTATGATCTATATTTTAACCCATTTGCGTCAAAAAAATTCAAAAAACTTAAAATAACGTATGACAATTGTCACTTTACTATCGTACATCTTCATGAAATTTTAATTTAACATGTTTACAATCTATATTTTAAACAATTTCAAAAAACTTAAAATAAAGCATGACAATTGTCACTTTTCTATGCTACATCTTCACTGAAATTTTAATTTAACATGTTTACAACCTGTATTTTTACCCAGTTGCGTCAAAAAAACTTTAAAAATAGTAAGTATGTAAATCGTCACTTATCTTGGTACATCTTCACTAAATTCTTAATTTAACATGTTAACAATTTACAAAAAAACTTTAAAAATAACGAAATGACAATTGTCATTTTTATATGTTACGTCTTAATTGAAATTTTAATTTAACATGTTAAAAATACATATTTTTGCATATTAGCGTCAAAAAAAATATAATATGTTAAATACCCAATTATGATAATTGTCATTTTTCTATAAATATTATTTATACCATTTTGTGTCAAAAAATTTCTAAAATGTTAAAAAATAACGAATATGACAATTGTCACATTATAGATGGGAAAAATATTATCCTTAAAAAGATCATTCAAAATAACATAAAAAAGTTTAAAGGTCCATAATATTGACTTCTTGTTGGCTGTTCCCACATAAGGCTTGGTTACGAGATATTAAATAACCTAGACATCTTATTATTATTATTATGATAGAACGGTTATTATCCACACATTCTTTCTGGGGTATTATATATTGTAATATGGAATTTTTATTGTGTGAAAGCCTTCCATAATCGGCCATCATATGTGCCTGTGAAGATGCACAATAATATCACGATTAAATTTCATGATCATTATCTGAGTCAGATTCTATATTTTCTTCTAACACATTTTCTTTATTATTAGTACATTTTAAAAAAATTATTATATTAATAAAAATAATATCAATAGCATAGAATTCCCAAATATTTAATAAAAAAATTACCTTGTTATTTGTACAATTTTGAGCAATATTCTTAAAAGCTACTATTTCAAAACTTTTCTTTATATCATTGAAATTAAGCCCACCATGTCTTTTTCTAATGTGGTCTGTCCATTTATCATTCCTATATTATGCGATGTAAATTTTTTAATTAAGCATTTGTATTTTTTTTGGTTAATATTTTTGGGCATATTTTGAAATTGGAAAAATAATTTATGGCAAGAAATCTCGGATAACAACCTAATTTACTAAACATCGACCAAAATTTCCGTCAATACATAATTAAATAATAAATGGGGGGGGGGGGTGTCTTATTAACATACATAAACCAGAAATCAATTGGTTATGGATGAAGTAGCAAAACAATAAAAGAATTAAATTTAAAATTTAAAATTTTAAAATTTAAAAAAAAAAGAAGTACCTCCATTTAAATTTTTAGAAGTAGTTGCTTCGGACCCCCTCCACCACTCTCCCGTTGTAGGGGCCACTGTGGTACACGAATTTTAGATATTTATTATATTCTAAAAATATTTAGATATGTAAATTTTGGCTCAAAATTAGACTCGAACCAACTCCTGAACGGACTCGAGCCAATTCCTGAGCGGACTTGAGCCAACTCCTGAGCCTGCTTGAGCCTAAGTCAATTTTTCGGCTCCAACCTACTCGGCTTTTTTTTGCCACTAGTTTTAAAATATCTTATTTACAGGCCAATCTTGAGGGACTTTTGGACAAGAGGTGGACTGCTCATTTGGCAATATCTCATAACATTTATGAGAATTTTGAGTCAGTAGTTAAGCATTATTTACCAATAGAACTCTTAACTAGGGAGTTTCTAGTCACGATTCAGTCGAAACCTCTCTTTTGTCTTAATGCGTAAATATAAATTTCATATCTTTTCATTTGTTTATTTATTTAAGTAAATGTAGCGAATATAATATATTATGAAAAGGTAAAAACATATAACTTTTTTTCTAAGACAAAATTAATAAAGGTGATAAATATAAAAATAGAATAAAGTAAAAAGGATATAGAATTTTAAAAAAAGTTGTATAAAAATGAAAATAGGAAAGAGAAATTAGGAAGGAGAAGGAAAGAATGAAAGTATAAGGAGACATTCGATGGAAGAAATATAACTTAGATATTTAGAGTGAAAAATCGCGGTAGCAAGTCTTTGTCATAAGTAAAGAGATTCCTTAGACTGATTAGTCTTTTCGCCAACCATCTCCAATTCTTTAAAAAAAACATAGTGCTTTGCTGCTGAAAGTAATAAGAATGGAACATTCGAATGGGTATAAATGAGTAAGATGGATCGTTGGAACTTTATTTGATAATTTCCCGGATTTCTGCAAGGGCGAGAGCATTGACGTTGTGGTCGAATGGTACATTTGGATCAATGCAAGAGAAGTACTAAACCAGAAGTTGACCCTTTGACCAAAGAATTAACGACATTCCATCAGGACGTACTCCAACGGTTTTAAATAGGAAGGTTGGTTCAAGACTAGATGAAATACCTGCGGACTGAAGTGCACGCAAAATGATCTCTTTACATTTGGTTAGGAGGCTTCGACAAAAGCGACGGTGGCAATGTCTACTCTTGCTGTCAACCCATGTTTCTCAATGTTTACATTGGTATTATGGTGCAGAATAATTTTGCAATTGAGCTGTAATTGAATAGCAAATCTTAGCTCATCAGCTGACAAGAATTCGAGTGTTGAAGGGTATGGTTTCCAGAAACTCATAACCCGGATCCTTTGTTCAATTGATGAAAAAGTGTGAGAAAATCATCATGTAGGCTCGATTTTAAATAAGCAACGGAGTCTTCATTGAGGAGAATATCCCAATCTTTCCGTGAACATGAGGAGGGTCGTAGAATTTTTGGGACTACGGAATCATCTCAAGTGGTCTAGGTTTCAACTAACAAAGGGTCAGTTATATTATATTGGTCTTTGTAATTTATGATATATTAGCAACAAATGATCGATTAAATAAGCATATACCGTCAATAGATCTATATAGTAGATGCTAAAAATTGTATGACTTCAAAATTAATATATAAAAATTCTTATATCTAAATTTAATCAGACCCTTGAAAAATTTTTAATATTTGTAAAACGCCTAAAAATCTTCATCAAATTAAAATTTGATTGTCAAAAGTAATTGGATTTTTAAAATAATATTATTATGAAATAATTAACCATTTTGTTGAACGTTTTTTAGATTTACTGACTATGATTATAATCTTGTATCTTATTTTAATTGCCCCCCCCCCTTACCCAATTATTCTATTATGATTGAAATGTCTCCAATTGCGTCCTTATTGAACCTTAATATTGAAACATCACATCATGTAATAAAATGAAAATAGGAAACGGATTATTAGAGCTTCCTGTGAGGTCTCATTCTCCACTTAATTAAGAGGGTTTTATCGAGCATCAGAGAATTGATGAAAGATAAACGAAAACAAAATTTAGTTCCAATGTCTTATGAATAAAAAATTACCCAAAATTAGGCTTTTAATTCATTTGTTAAAATTTATAAATCGTTATATTAAATTAAAGAATTATTTTTTATATTCATAATTATTTGTATTTAAAAATTTTCAATAAAAATAACAATTTTTTTTTATGAATGTCTTATTTTATTTCAAAAAATATTGATCCCCCCTCTTCCCAGCTTAAAATTCCTGGTTACGTGCCTGCATATGGGTACAAAATTGGTGATAAGGTAAATGTCAAGGTGTGTTCCTGATGGAGGCAATCCCTTCCTTCCTTCATCCCCCCCCCTCCCCTCCCTCTCTTCCTTAATAATTTATTATAAGACTAGTCTAATGGCATGTTGCTATTAAAATAAAATTACAAATTATAAATATTTTTATCGATCTTTTTCCGTTCTAAAGATAAAAAGAGTTATTTATCTTCTTAAAATATAAAAAAAACTAATTATTTTTGAGGTTATAATATAAAAATTTAGATAATTTTTCTATAATTATATTAAAAATTTTTTGCCATAATTATATAAACCTAAACAATTTTAATAATTTTCCTCCACCTTATAAGTAAACCTTTTTAATTTAATGCATTTTAAAAAAAATTATCATATTTTGAGCTACCAAATGAATACCCGTGTATCATAAATTAAATAGAGTTTTAGATAAATGATAAATGCACTGCATCCTTATTGGAGCATACTAATGTTTTAATGTTAATTTCTACAAGAAATAACATTGAACACATAGATTAAATCGCTTATACATTCCAATGGACAACTAATTAAAAATTGAGGTGTTTTGATATATTGAATTTATTTTTATAATATATAAATATAATATGATTTAATTATAATAAAATATCAAATTATTTTTTCTCAGAATTCTAAAAGTAAAAACAAATTAAATTAAAAACTAAACTACATAATATACTCTATCTTCATTCAAAAAATCACCGTTTTCCAATATCAATTTTATTTTTAAAGGTAAATAATAATAGTGTATAGTTTTAGTAAATTTTAAATTTTTTTTAGTTTATTTTAGTTATAACAATGGAAGGGGGAAAAAGTTTCACATAAAGTCTAATTAATATTTATTAGTGCTTCAAATATTTCTAAAAAATATCGAACGCTTTTGACGTCCTCCTTCAAAAAAATGGAAGGCGTTCAAGTTTCGTTCAAAACTTATTGAATAAATATTTTAAAAAATTTCATTAGGAGATATCTAATATTTTTTGACTCAATATATTAGCCATATTTGAAATTAATGGTTTTGTTTTTGATACAAATATAAAAAAAATTTCTCATTTATAAAATATTTTTCTTATTAATTGTAATATGTAACTTTTATATATCATTTAAAATTTAATTATACATTAAATATATAAATTTATAATAAAAACTTAAAATAACCGTGATTAGATTATAATTTCAGATAATTATACTAAAAATAAATTAATTCTAAAAAATATTAACTATTTTTATATTAAATATATTATATATAATGATTTTCACTTTATGTATCTTAGTAATCATAATAATTTAATAAGCCTATGAAATACAACGATCTAAAAGGAATGATTAACGGGCTACTTATAGAATTATATAATATAATCAAGTGTCCCTTTATGAATATTTTGAAAATGATATTATACTTTTTGGACACACACACAGATAAAATTTGTAAAATAGTATATATTATATTTGGATGGTAATGATGATGAAATCACAGCATCTATGCCTATACTTATTTATAAAATGAAAATAATAATATCCAAATAAATAAACTATACTATAGGACAGAAATAGGGTAAAAAATTCAAATATGAAGCTGATTAAAATATAACCTTTCTTAAAAAAATTAAGATTAATATTTTTTAATTTCAAATGAATAAAAATAATAAGATATTTTAAAATTGAACGAACGTAGAACACGAACGCGTTCGTCAAAAAAAAATGTGTTCATGTTCAAAGTTCGTCAAAAATAAAAGGAAACGTAGTTCATCATTTTTCCAAATCTTCCTTCATGAACGTGTTCAAACATTAATATTTATTGGTTTTTTGTTATTTTATATTCTTGAAAAAAATGTTTTCATATCGGACCCTAAAATTTTAGCTTTAAAAATTTTTCTATTTTTAAAATTCATTTATATTTTCTTTTTTGAATGTTACATTTTTTTGCTGGGAACCCTATTTAATCACATTGAATCAAAGTTTGAAAAAATTTTCTTTTTTTAAAATTTGTGATATCTTAAAAGATTTTTTATATGCATAAAAATAACAAAAGATTTACTTATAAAAATTTTTACAAAAGATTTTGGCATTTTTAGGTAAATTTTGTTCAAAAATCTCCCATCTTTAAAAAAATCTTCAAAAATCATTGTATGAATCGAAAAATAAACAATCTTACAAATGCTATTATTAGCTGTCCATCCAAATTTATATTGGTTATTTCTACTTTTTTCGCTTGGAATCTTTATTTATATGCACATATGTTTTATTTTTTGTCCATTAAAATGCAGACATTTTCTCTGTTAATTACAATTATAATTATATCCAATTTAAATAAAATATTTTTATTCTTGATAATTAGGGTTCGAAAATCTGTTTTTTTATATGTTGTATACATTTTGTTTTTGGTTCATATGTATTATCTTTTTATTTTTGTTTATGTTTTTGATATTCAAAAATAATTTTTTTCCTACAAATAATTTGTTTTTTTCAACTTTAAACAATTTGTTGGGCATTTTTTAATTAAAATAAAATTAATTTTTCAACTATTCCTATCTATATATCGCCCTAAGAATTTTCACAACCTTGTTATTTCAATTCCTACATCCGATACAACAATATTTGCATTTTAAATTTCAAATTGATAAATTTTTATTTTGACCCGCGTTTCAGACATAGGATAGGTTGAAATCTTAAATCTTACATTTAGTTACTATAGGTATTAATACAATATCATAAGAAGCCTAAAAAAATCCTGTTTTTATTTTCCTTAAAACTCATATATAATATATATTATAAATTTATAAAATAATTTGATATTTATAATGTATAAAAATATTTTTATAAAATATCTAGTAAAATTTATTAACTATAATTTTTAATAGTAAATATCACAATTATATGTATATAATAGATTAATGGAATTTGTTCCTCTATGGTATGCAAAAAAAAAATAATTTAACGTGAAAGTATATATTATCCACCAAGTAGCATGTTTATTTAAAAATATTTTAAAAGTCGATATCAAAATCAATAAGTGAAATACAACCATATAGTATTGGAATGCACACAGAATGTCAACAATCCAATGATTATGATAAACAATACATTAGTCTAACCAATTTTAAAAGTAGTTGACTTAATAAAAATGCACAAGACCTTGCTGAGAACTTTATTATTTGGATAGGTAAAGTAATTTTTGTCATTAATTTATTGAATGAAATTAGATATTGTTAATATGGTGCCGAAAGTTTAAGAAATTGAGTTTATTATATTTTTACATTAATCTAAAAAAACTAAAAATTATTATCAAAAAATAAGGTATATATCTATATTAAATACAAATTTGATTAAACAAAAAATAAAAAGTATAAAATATATTACAAAAATATTTTAAACAAAAGCAAGGTTTTACAAGCTAAAATATCAACATATTAAATAAGGTTATATTCAAATAATATCAATTAAAGTTATATAAAATATCAATAAATCAATTCCATTATTTAACAGTTATTAATAATATGAAACTAAAAGTAATTTTTGTCACTAATTTATTGGATGAAATAAGATAATAATAATATGAAACTAGAAGTAATTTTTGTATATGGTAAATAGAAAAATATCAATATATCAAAGTCAACAAAAAAGTTAAATATATCAATTTTTCACATTTACTTGTAGCCGCAAGCAATAATAACCATTAACAACATGCATAGAATAAAAAGTTTTAAAAAAACTAAAAAACCATTATTTGATAAAAATTATCATAAGGTACAGGGTTGAGATATCAAAGATTGGGATTAGTGTAATTGAATGTTGATTTAACATAATAGAATATAATAAAAAATTATATTACATGTGGGAAGGGCCTGGGATTAATGTAATGGACATTGTTGATTCAATACACTAAATGGTACATTATATCACAAGTGGAAAGAGTATGGCATATTATAATTTTGAGTATAAGAGAAACAAAAAAATTAACTATATGTATAAAAATTTATGATTATTATACTGTTTAATAATTAAACTAATATAAATAAGCTTGTAAACGATCTCAAATTTGATTGACGTGCGCTTAACAACTTTACAATCTATCTTGATTTCCCATATGACTTCAATGACAATGATTTGTACCCACTTTCATAAAAATATATTTACCTATAACTAATTCACTGCAGGGTCATTCCATGTCAAATCAATCACTTTACAACCCGACCATCTCAGATTTTGTTAAAATTTGGTATTTAAGTTAGTAAAGTATTGTAAGTGACGAATCCAAAATATTAGACTCTTAACTCTATTAGAACTTGAGATATAGGGCTTCAAAGTGGCTCAGCTTGGTCATTTTTTGAAAAAAATGAATTTTTAAAATTGGGATAACTTTTATACTAGATGCACTATGTATATCTATTATGGCTCATTTTATAGCCCTAAGTAAACTCTTGAACGTATGTTAAATAAAATTAATTTTTAGTTTATATATTTTTCTTAAATTGCGGTTAAAAATTTGTGATTAATTTTTTAAAATGTTAGACTATAAATTTTTTTCCAAATTTCAGATATTTTGTAAAGATTACCAAGAACTGTTCATATAAAAAATTTCAGAGTGGGCCCAAAAATACTAATTAGAAAAAATCTCATTTTTGAAAAATCCGCTAGATGGCGTCGGTAATTTAAAATATCAATTTTAACAATATAAGTCAAATTTCTTTTATTCCATAATAAAATATATATCGAATAATTAATAATAGTAAGCTTAAAATAATTTTAATTAAATTATCGATTTTTCGAAAAAAATTTTTCCAATAATTTATCATCTGTTATTTTTCCTAAAATTTATAATTTTTAAAATTAATTAATTTATTAATATTTTATTAAAATGTTTTGTACAAATCCATTAAATCTGCCAAATCATTATTCCAAAAAAGGACTTCGTAAAGTCAGTATTTGGATGACAATGTATTATAAAATTAACAAAGGAGATTATATTTGTCCTAAATGTCGCAAATCTTTATATAAAAAGAAGAAAGATGTTTCAATTTTAGAGGATAGTAACATAGCTACAACCTCAAATAATTTCCTAAACTCCATCCATATAGAAAATAATTATCCAAATAATAACGATAATGCGCAAATCACTACAATTTTTTTAGAATCTTTAAATTCTACTTTAGATCAAATGGGGCATTCACCAATAAAAAAAAAGAGACTAAGAGAGAAAGGATATCCCAAGAATAAACTTGGCAGAATTTCAACCGCGATTGCCAAAATTCTTCAACCCAAAACGAATACAAATGGTAGCGAAGATTTAATAACTCATATGAAAAATAATTATCCATTATTGTCGAAAACACAAAAATATCTTTTATTAACGACATTACCCTAAAATTGGAGCATTTAAAAAATTAAAAAACAATTTAACGCTTCGTTTTATATGATCCGTAATTCAAAATTTATTCTTGGTCAAAAGGGGATTCTTTCAACTCCCAATCCGAGAGCAGGTAAAACCATAAATCAGGGCGCAGTTGACACTGTAAAAAGTTTCTATTTAAATGACGAATATAGTAGATTATTACCCGGAAAAAAAGATTGCGTTTCTATAATTGAAAATGATGAAAGGATTAACGTTTAAAAAAGGTTAATTCTTAATAATTTAAAAGAAATCTATATAAATTTCAAAACTATCTACCCTTCTCTTAAAATCGGATTTTCAAAATTCGCCTCATTGTGCCCTAAAAATTGCATAATGCCAGGTTCAAGTGTCACTCACTCGGTTTGTGTCTGCCTAATCCATCAGAATGTTAAGTTGCTAATAATAGGTAGCAATTTAGCAACTTTAACAAAAAATAGGGATTTTGAGATAAAGGCTTACAAAGACATAATTCCAAAAATGATTTGTAATCCTCCCCTACCAGCCTGTTATTTTGGCGAATGTCATGAATGTCCGGGGTACCAAGAATTAAGGGCTAAATTAGAAAATTTATTAATTGCACATGATATATACAGGATAACGTTCAAGCAATGGATATCTGTAGATAGAACCAGCCGAGAAACCCTAACGCAAACAGCTGACGAATTTCTTAATTACTTATTTGAAAAAATATTTATTTTGATTCACCATGCTTTTATTACTGAACAACAAAACAGATTCCATCAGAATCTTAAAAATAATTTAGAGCATAATCATTATTTGATTATCTGTGATTTTTCTGAAAATTACTCATTTATACTTCAAGATGAAGTCCAAAGTTATCACTGGGCCACTTCCCAGGTTACTCTACATCCATTTGGTATATATTATAAAGTAAATAATGTATTAAATCATATAAGTTATGTGGCCATATCTGAATCGCTGGAACATAACACTTGTTTATTTTATTTATTCCAAAAAAATTGATAAATTTACTAAAAAATTACTTTTTATCCGATCCAAAATACATTTTTTATTATTCCGATGGGTCCGCGGCTCAATATAAAAATAGGAAAAATTTTATAAATTTGTGTTATCATCAAGTAGACTTCGCCATCCCAGCAGAATGGCATTTTTTTTCTACTGCCCATGGGAAAAATGTTTGCGATGGAATAGGGGGAACCGTTAAACGCTTGGCTGCGCGGGCCAGTTTACAACGTCCTTATGATAATCAAATAAAATCTCCCTATGAATTCTTTAAATTTGCTGAGGAAAATATAAAAAATATTTATTTTTCCTATACAACCCATAAAGAATACCAAGATGAGCAAGAATTTTTAGCGGAACGATTTGCAAGAGCTCTTTCAATTCCTGGTACTCAAAAAATTCATGCAGTCTATCCTGTTAATTTATCACAAATAAATACAAAAAAATATTCCAGTGCTATTGAAGCCAAATTAGAAAAAATACAAAATATAATAAGCAAAATATCAACTAAAGATATTAAAGGGTATGTTACATGTTTATATGATAATGAATGGTGGGTAGCATACATTCAAGATATTATTAGCGATGCTGAAATAAAGGTAATTTTTTTACATCCAAAAGGACCTTCTCAATCCTTTTATTATCCATCAATACCAGATATTCTAATTATTCCGATATATGATATTCTCACAATTGTCAACCCCTTGACAGCCACCGGAAGAACATACACTTTAACTAATGATGAATCTAACTTGGCAATAAATAAATTAAATTTAAAGAAATTTAATTAAAATTATTTAAAGCTTACTATTATTAATTATTCGATATATATTTTATTAAGGAATAAAAAAAATTTGACTTATATTGTTAAAATTGATATTTTAAATTACCGACGCCATCTAGCGGATTTTTCAAAAATGTGATTTTCTCTAATTAATATTTTTGGGCCCACTCTGAAATTTTTTATATGAACAGTTCTTGGTAATCTTTACAAAATATCTGAAATTTGGAAAAAAAATTTTAGTCTAACATTTTAAAAAATTAATCACAAATTTTTAACCGCAATTTAAAAAAAATATATAAACTAAAAATTAATTTTATTTAACATACGTTCAAGAGTTTACTTAGAGCTATAAAATGAGCCATAATAGATATACATAGTGCATCTAGTATAAAAGTTATCCCAATTTTAAAAATTCATTTTTTTCAAAAAATGACCAAGCTGATCCACTTTGAAGCCTTATATCTCCGGTTCTAATAGAGTTAAGAGTCTAATATTTTGGATTCGTCACTTACAATACTTTACTAACTTAAATAGCAAATTTTAACAAAATCTGAGATGGTCGGGTTGTAAAGTGATTGATTTGACATGGAATGACCCTGCAATTCTATTATAATCAGGCTCCACATCACAGTCATTGTTGTCTAAAAAGCTCCATTTCTATCTGTTGCAGGTGGATTCGTTACCGAATTAGCATTGTGGTAATTTATAAAACATCTGCTAACATGAGCTCATAAAAAATCAGGGGTTCGAAAAGAACCCGATCCAGTAGAAAATAACTCGAGTTTTTGGGAAAAAATTTTGAACCCGAACAGAACCTGAACCCCGTTTATAAAGTTTTCAAAACCCCGAACCGAACCCGGGAATTTTATTTGAACCAGGGTTCAATCGGTATCAGTGTTCTGTTTAAATTAATAAGATATTTGTATAATTTTAAATACAAATATTAATAATTTACTTGACATTTTATAATATTTCACATTTCCATTTAAGTAAAGTGTTAATAAATTTTAAACAACTTAATTCATTTACTCCATTTTTAAATTTTTAAATTTATTCTCACAGATTCCTATTGGATTGTTAATAAATTTTAAACAATTAAATTCATTTACGCCATTTATTTTTAATTTTTAACTTATTCTCTATTAGAGGAAAATGAAAGTGAACAAGTCAAAGTAAAAATTATTATATTGGATATTGCTAATTTAAAGAAATACGTCTAAATAAAATTTTTTAAATCTATACATGACTATGCTTTGTATTTTTAACTATATTTTGTGAATAAATAAAATATAAAAAATTATTTTTTATACCAAATTTATGTCTAGTTTTTTAATTGAATATTTTTTTTATCAATTGAAAAATTCTTTAACCCGAGCTGAACCTGGAACCAAACCCGGGTTCATAAATATTTTCCTGAACCGAACCCGAACCGAACCCACCTATTTTTTTTTAAACTTAAACTGAACCCGAGCCGAACCTGAGCAAATATTTTGCCAGGTTCGCATCCATGTAAAAAATCGAGGAAATTTTAATCTTACTAAAAAAAATCTACATCTAAACCATTTTTTGAGTATATATATATTAATTTGCCGGAGTTCAAAGGTGCGTGCCGAATTATTAAATTTATATAAGCCTAGCAGGATTTTTTAAAATTTCCTTTGTTTTAATTTTTTTTAAAAATCTGATTTGTCTATCTTAAAAAATAAGACTTAGTTATAATCAATGTTCTAAGGGTTGTATATGATATGAAGAGACTCATATTCCAATCTTTGTTAGAAACCAAATTAATTTCTTTCATGCAAAATGATAATAATGCAACTTAAATATTTTTTAGAATTAAAAATGGGAGGAGGGGCTCAATTTATTATATTCTTAACGATATCTAAAGCCTAACACCATATGATTTCATGTTGAGGCCCAAAATTTATAATTTGCTTTTTAAGTGATAGACAAAATAAAAGTTTTAATTATGAATGGCAATAAATATTATATAGTAAAATATACTTTCTTGGAAATAAAATAATTATTAACATGTTTCTTAAAGAAATGATAAAAAAGAAAACATTTTTCATTTAATATTAATTTGTTAAACAACTTTAAAGTTTATTACAACCTTATTAAAGTTGACTACATAGACTAACAGGTTATATGTATAATTATTGTATTTAAGAAATATTAAATTAAATTTAAAAAAAAAATTCTTAACTAATATCGACAAAATTTTATATATTTGCGTTAAAAATCTACAATTAGATTTTTAAATCAAGAAATAAATTGTATAATTTAGTCATCCTAAACTGGAATAACACCTTATAATAAAAACGATAGTAGGAGGGATATAATGAATAGAGTTATTTAGAATTAAAGGATGACCTAAGCTAATATGATTTTGAAATTACTGACCATAATGGCTTTACATGTTATCTTGATCCTTCCAATGTCAAAAAATATGGCCTATCAATTAAAATATTATAACAAGAATAGACTGGCAATCAATACAATAAAAACACGACTAAACATAAATTATTCGCCATTTTGATTATAAGCTTTATAATATAAACTAAGTATAGATATATATATATATTGTTGCTAAAAACAATTTTTGATTGACTATTCGGTAAAGATCCAATCTTTATACTTCTTTACGAAATTGTATCGTTTTAGTTTTTTTCTTAGCCTATCAAACTAAAAAGTACATCGTTACTATATAAAAAATAAAATTACTTTATAAGATTTATAACCCAAAGTAGGAATTATTCTGTTGCAGGTAGAGATAGTTAAAATTATTTTTGTCTTTAACCGGGGCCGAGCAGAGGAGGCTAGTGGGGCAGCTGTTTTTTTATATACTACATACAAGGATGCAAGACATTATTTTCTTTTTCTTGAAAAATTCCATGTATGAATTTTGAAAAAAGGTTTTGCATATCTAGCCATATGTATTATAACAAAAAATTTGATTTATGTTTTAGTAAAAAAAAACCTTTATATTTTTTAGTTATTTGATTTTTTTATTGAAATTTTTTTTCTCTTCTATTTATAAATAATCTTTAAAAATAATTTAATTAAATTTTCTATCTTTCAAAAACGATTCTATTAAATAAATAACTATTTTGATAAATATTTGGTATATTTTCTCATAAAGATCCGTTTTTGTGGTTGTAATTGTTAAGAGGCAATCTTTGGATATTCTGATTAATTTATTTAAATAAAAAGGTTTACATTATACCATATTCTTTGATAGATGGACCTTTCGAGTGGGTGCGCTTTAAATTATCTAATCTAGATTGAGTTATTATTTTAATTCAGATTTAGATTCGACTATTAAATGTTTAATTATATACTATATAATATGCTATTTTCTAAATCGGCTCGTTTTGAGCCGATTTTTAAAAACGGCTAACTCAATATTTTAGCCAGAAAAATATTGCCTAAGCCTCGAAATTTCGCTAATAGATGTACAAACCTTTGTTCCTTCTAAAAACAAAATCTTCAGGCTTACGTAATATTATTCTGGAAAATATTGAGTTAGCCGTTTTTAAAAATCGGCTCAAAACGAGCCGTTTAACACTACTAATTTCAGACCCCTAAATTAGATAAATATACTGTTTAGTAAATTGAATTGTTAGGAGACACCATTTCATAACCAAAGAATTTTAAAAATGGGAGAAGGAAGGAAGCAAATATGATCCATGTGTTGGGATAAAAAGAAAGGAGCTGGAAGCTATATTTATTAATTTTCAAAGAGATTTTAAAACACTTTAAAAGAAAATGTTACATCATGCACCACAAGTGAAATGCCAGAAATACTCTGTATCCATCTTGATGATGAGGACATTAATATTCTTAAGGTCAATCATGATGATCCAGCAGAATTCGTTAGTTCACATATTTCTCTCATCATGACGAGCGCGCAGTGGTCTCTGGTTTAAATATTTCTATCTATCATGGTATAGGGGAATTCACAGCAGAATAGAACATAGTTAAGAATAATTCTTCTAAAAATTTAAGCACAAACTGGGACGGAGGGGAATGGCTAATGTGGATAACTGTTAATCTGAGGATGCTTTTAGTAGAAAAAGGTCCTCGACGAATCCAGAATTTAAATTTTTCACTAAACCAAAATGGTAGACATTTTTCTGCTTCATTCCATATGTGAAAAATTTTAAATATTCAATTAGTCTATCGTCATTGGCTAGTGTACTAAAGAATGATGCAATAATATTTTTCTTGTAACCTTTTTTAAAATTTGACAAACAAATTTTCAACCGAAATCTATAATGAGAAATAGTTCTCACTCATTGCTAAAAGTTATCAAATAAACAAAGGTAAATTGTGTTTTTTAGGGGCCCGCCAAATTATTTTTTACTCTGGGCCGCCTATTCATTACTGCGAGGTTCAAAATAGAATATCTTACCTTCACTTAACATTAGTCATAATAACCATTTAAAACAATGAACAAAATACGAAATTCACAAACGACTTTATTTTTTAATTAAAATAATTTTTTATAAATTGCCAGAACTTCAATGTTAGGGATCCGAAATAGATTACTAAGTCATCTATGGAATCTTGAATAGAACTTTAAAATAAATTACCATTTGGGGCAAAATATAACACTGCATACAAAATTTTGCGTGTAAAATTGGCAAAGAGACAAAATGTAAAGCTGTCGTTATTTTTTAATTTGGGCTAATTGTGTCCAATATATGGGGGGGGGATGTAATAGTATTAAACTTTATATCCAAATAAATTTTTAAAAAAATTCCTGGGCTATCCAGAATTCTCAAGAAGAGGGATAGGAAATATTTAAGGCGGTGATATATCGTATAAAATGTGAATGTAGAATAAATTTTGAACAAGCTTTATTGGGTTTATAATAAAATCAAACTTTTCAATAAACTCTCTGTTAACTGAGCTTGATCTCCTCTATTTGAAAGTTATTATGAAATTATTGACAACAGTTTCTTTATAAAGGTTTTCGATATCTAAACAGAATGAAAATCCTAGCTAAAATACTTAATCGTAGGAATTTTGAATAAATATGTTATGCGATTGTGGTCACCATTGATATCATTAGAAACAAAAGATAGGCATAACTTACATAAAGTGCTGGCTGATATCTAGCATTCTTTGATCTCTATAAAATAAGTTAATCTAATGAACTGCATAATTTTTTTAATTATTTTTTAATTATTAAATTTGTTTTATCGAATAATATATTGATCTATTTATTTAATGTTGAATTTAATACCAAAAATTTTTAAAAATTTTTAAGATTAACTTAAATATTTTTTTATTGTTAAATTTGCTTTCTCGAATAATATATTATATTTTTATAAAATTTTTAAGGACAACTTAAATATATACCATTATAAAAAAAATCTTTTGTTATTTTGTGGATTATTTATATCAAATTTCATGAGATCTTATATAAAATTCAAATAACTATGCATTTATATTTTCTAAATGTATTTTAAATTATTAAGACTAATAATTTAAACAGTAAAAATAAAATATTATAATTATTCTATAAATATTAATCTTAAAAAATAAAAATGGCATTTTTATCCATTATAAGGCAAGAAATCCAATGGTTCAGGAAGCCCCACATGGTGGTATGACTATCCTACGGTTAAGGCCAGTTGGGCAAAATAACTATTTCTGCAAAGAATGAAATTCAAATTTTTTTTTTTATTATACTTCCCAAAATATAAAAAGGCACGGAATTTATATACTTTTTATAAAGTGGTTTGCCTAAGCTCCGGTGTCCCCTGTGTTTAATTTTAGCTAATCAAATCTACTCTGAAGTTGAAAATTTTAAAATTATTAACTTTTAAAAATTTTATATAGAAAATTGCTATATAAAATTTAAAAGGTAATCTTGGTATAAAATTCCAATGTTTTTTGTAAAACAAGATATGAATTTATATTATATTATATTATTCATATAGAAATTAATTTTTGTCGAATACGTGTATATTAAATTAATTATAAATTTAAAGAAATTTGAATATATATTTTGTAAAGATAACATGTTTAAATTGTTAATTTAATCGAAAGGTTAAATTTAAGAAAATTAAAAGACAATTATATAAAATATTATCGATGGTATGTAAATTTTAGTAGTATAAATATAGAGATAAAAAATGTAATATTATGAAGAAAAAGAAAGGTAAACCTTTTTTTTATAATTTTTAGTTTGACTTTGATTATATATTTTTAGTTATTTTTATGTTTTAGTTTATTTATGTTAATTTAGATTTTGATTATATTTAATAAATGAAATTGGCATCTTCAATTCGTGTTCATAAAAAATATTCAACTTCTAATAATTTTTATAACAAAATTTACCTTTTTATATATTTTGAAAAATTTTAAGGTGTTTAGATATTTTATAGTTATGATTAATTAAGGTATTGATAGTGGGGCTTGCCAAACCAGGGAACTTTGAACTATTAATGCATTATTATCAGAGACCTTCACGGGCCTTAATTTTTTAACCAAACCCGGCCCAGGCCCGCAGTAAAAATTTTTCTTAGGCTCAAGCCCGGCCCGGCCCATATCTATTGTTAGAAAAAATTCCCAAGCCCATGATAAGTTTCAAAAAAATTTCCCAAGCCCATTAAATTATTTTATAAATACTCATGCTGAAGTAATACTAATGGAAATATAATATTTTATTTAGTATATATATATATAATATTAATAAATGATATAAACAAAATTTTAATTTATATTTTCAAATTATCATTTAAAAATAATATATTATCAACAATTTCATTGTTTAAATTTGTCCTTCTCTCTTCGATAACTCATTTATGCCTTGATATATGAGATGATCCTACTTTTTGTGAATATGAAAGTGTGTCTTGGCATGTTTTACATTGAACATATCCAATTTTATTATTATGATTGTCTATTATTATACTAAAAGAATCCCAGACTTTGCTCTTCAATGAGTTGTTTTCAAATAATTTATATTCTTGAGAATGTAATTTTTTAATTATTTCATTTTATTAATTATATCTAAAAAAAATTGAAAATACTACAATTTATTAAAGAGGAGAAAGTCATAAGTGTTATAGTGAAATAATAAAAGAAGCCAGAATTATCAAAAAAATTGAACTGAATGCAGATTTATTTGGTGCAAATTTATTGGCCAGAAAAAATTCATAATGAATTTTAGCAATATGATGATGATAAAAAATCAAATTTGTATCTAAATATAAGTTGTACTATTATATTAAAGGTCAAATCTATTGGTCATTTAAATTAAATCTATTCATTCATTATCCTTACATAATACCCACATATAAAAGAAAGCACACAAAAAATCAATTAGTTCAGAGAAAAGAGTTTTATGTTACATATTAACAGCTTTCTTAGTTCAATCTCATTAGTGTAATACACAAAGGAAATACATAGAAAGCCAACTGAATTTATAAATGATATAAAATCCTTATTTCAATTATTGTAAAGATCATTACCTTAATCATTTTAAATATCATCTTTATAGCCATATATTTAATTTCTAATTAATATTGGATTTGTCACACTAAAGAAGTAACAGTGCGATCCAGTTTTATAAGAATGAAAAAAAGTTAATTTTAAATAAAAATATCATGGTATTTTATATAATTATGTGTAGGAATTACCTTTAATAGTCTTACACTTTAAATAAATTATGTCAAGAATAATTATACCAATTTCCGATTTTAAAGAAAAAACAAAATTAAAACTCTCCCAAGGTGCCTAGGAAAAGGGATAAATGATTTGTTATCTTTGTCCAAATAAATATCCTTTAAATAATCTAAATTTGAAAAAAGAAATTTAGGCCCAAGCCCGGTCCAAATAAAAAATTTCCAAAAACCCAAGCCCGGCCCAGGCCCGCTAAAAAATGGGCCGGGTATGGGCCTGCGGGCCGGCCCGGCCCATGAAGGTCTCTGTTTATTATAAAATTTAAATTAAAGTTTATGGACATGTAATATGTTTATATTTTATTCTTTCTTTGTTTATATTTTAGTATTTTATTATTCCTATGTTTATATTTTATTCTTTCTATGTTTATTTTTATTATTTCTTATATTTTGTTTTTCGCTAATTTAGGAAGTAGCTAAATCAAATATTATAAGACACTATATTAAAAATCTGGGTTTTTAATTGCAAATTATGTTTTAAACCTCTATTGTATATCACTATAGTGTTGATAAAAGTCTCGATTTGAGCCAATTTTTAAAATTGGCAAACTCAATATTTTATCTACAACAATATTATGCACCTCTGGAGAAATGGAATCAGGAAAATTGACTCTCCGGAAGGTTAACCTCAGGAAAATTGACCTGCTTAAAATCCCCTAAAAATTTACTTCCAGAAAAGCTAGGCTCCTGAATATTTGCTCCCAAAAAATATTAACTCTTCTTTAACATTCAAAAATTAAAATATAAAATCTGCAAAGAAAAATAAGTTAAAAATCATATTTGAGGGATATATGTATTCTATACTATTAAGTTGTGAATTGTGATGCTCGAAATACAGCAAATTCAAAGATATCTTTCCACAAAATTAAAAATATAGAACCTATTTAAGCCACTGGTTGACCTGGTAGCTAAAAATTTTTATATAATTGTTTCAAAAGCTATGATCTTAGGTATAATTGTATTATTTTTTTCAAGGTTCAAAAATTTGAAATTTATTTCTTGGATAATTTGCTAATATGGATCAAACATTTGAACAATTTCGGACAGGGGGTTTGGATTCATTTTACTCGGTCACTATCTTTCTTGACAATATTCCTTAACTATTTCTTTGAACCCCAAACCCGTATTCAAACCCGAAATTTTTTTAAAATAAAAATAATATATTATCTTCAATAAATTATTTATAAGGAATGAATTACTATATTTTGATTTTCTATCTTTATAAAGGAGATAAATTAAATATTATTTTTGTTATAATATAAATATTAAACGTTAAAAAAGGCAAATAAAAATAATCGATAGAGACTATAATATATAAATGATAATATTTTAATATTCCTTGGAAAGGAAAGACATATTATAAGGAGACCGTGATAAATAAGAATTTTCAAACTTTCATAATTTATTTCGACCTAGGATATGATTAGTTGTATTTAGTTGTTTTGTTTTTATGGGAATGCTAATTTCTATATATTTTATCTCCAAAGAATATCTATTTTTTGCAATTTATTAAAAATATACCACTTTTATAATTAGAATTTAATGTAATCCTTCTTTTTTATTCAGGTAATTTGTATAATATTCAAAAAATAATATATTTTAATTTTCTTATATGAATCAATAAAAGAAAATTATGTTGCCTATAAGGTTAAAAAAAGTGAAAAATAAAACGATTTTTTTTTCCAAAATATAAATATTTACATTAATTTTTAAAATTCATATTGGTATGGTATCTAAAATCAATACGCCCATATATCATACAGGTTTAAATTTGAATGAAAAAATTTATATAAATTATAAAAATATAAATCAATATTATTGATTTGGGGAATTGAAAAATATAAATAAGCAATTTTTAGCACCTGTATTAATTCACATAGAATTTATTATTTAATTATTTAAAACTCAAATATGATGTAATAATTTATAAAATAATAAAAATTATAAAAAGTACTAATTATTTATAAAATATTATAATTAAATTAAAATTTATTTGTTGTATACTACAAAACTATGTAAACTTCATAATCATTCAAACTGTATTCTTTTTCTGAAAAAGATTATAATGGATCTAAGTAAAATTTATTATTATTATATAATCAGGTCAATATACAGAATATTCTACAATCATTTTAAAATTTTAGCAATTATGTATAAAGACTAGTGATAATATTTATGATATTATTTGAGTTTTTGATTAAATATATTATTTTATAAAATGTATAATCTATTGCGTAGATAAGAAATAGTATAATAGTCTCAACTTACTTTAATGGTTTGATTTAATTATAAAGCTTATAATGCGCAACAAAACAACTAAATATATTGTAAAATTAGTTAATTTTTTATAAGTAAGTATCCTTTGCAAATTGAAGATAAAAATTATAAAAATATATGAACGTTTTGTTTTATAATATGAACTTGGAAAAAATAAGCAATGAACCCTTTAAAGACTTGTCATTTCGTGGTATAAATGGATAACAAAACAACTCAGATTACCGCGGATTCAAAATCATTATCGACATCCTTTCAAGCCTGTTATAGCTCTGCTAATGAGTTAGTTTACATTTAAAAAAAAAATATTATTTTTATCTTTTAGCTATATTATGATAAAGTTCATATAAAATTACAATTATTTCTAATTTTAATGAGCTATATTTATGACAATTAATATCACATTATGGAATAGGTATAAACATTATTTTAAAAATGAGCATGGGCATATAGATAATATATTTGTAATTTTTAATTCATTTTTATTTTTTTGGAGAAAATATAACTTATATTATAAGTATAAAAACTAAAAATCTATAAATATAAACAAATCAATATTCAAAAAGGAAAAAAATTTTTTGCGATTTTATTTAGAAAAGTAAAATCATCAATTAATTTTTATAAATAATTTTCAATGATAAAATATTGATATATTATTCATTATATATAGTGTCATCCTATGACACATGCTTTGATTAATAACCAACAAAAACTCCTTTTGGCAGTAGGATTTAATCGGGATTGTCAACAAAATTCTTAAAGCAACGATATTTTTTTTATGGGATTTGTTGTCTTAAGTAAAGATACCGTCATAATCGATTATCTTATTCGTTTAATTTTCCCTAGCGGTTTCAATCCTAAATATTTTTTTGATTTCTAATTATTGGCAATATCCTTACGTGCTTCCAAGAGAAAAGAGAATCCACGGTCGAAATCAAATTTATTAATAGTATTTCATATATATATGGTAATTAGCAAAAAAGGTTGTAGAAAAAAAACTCGACTGAAAAAACTGCGGAGGAAAAATCTGACGGAAAAAAACTGAAGAAAAAATTCTTAAGGTAAAAAAAAACCTGACGAAAAAAATCTAAAGGAATAATAAAATTTAGCATATCAGAACTTCGATTATTGATAGATTAAATTTCCTTGATGAAAATTTGTTATTACAGATATATTTATTGTCTATAAATATTATGCATTAGATATTTGAAATAATCAATTTATTTCAATTAATCTTAAATTAAAATTATGTAAAAATTAAAATCAACACAACTTAGCTTTTATTATAATATACAATCAAAATATAAATATTATTCCAAATTAATTGATGAGCATAATTATTCCTCGATGGCCTGTAAAAATTCAGGAATCGTTCTTATGCCTTGAATATACTCTTCAACAAGAATTTTTAGAAGTGTTTGCTTTCTAACGTTACCCTGGTTCTTTTTCTTTAGTAAGGTAGTCCTTATTGATCATTGTTCAATTTTTGTCATGTCTATGAAAAGTTATTGGTGGATAGATCTTAATAATTAGCTTCCATATATACGGATGTGGGTGACCGACAATATGGTAGAATTCCAATCCACGCAAAATATATTTGTTCGGTCTGGACTGTGGAAAAAGGGGATTAATATATCTTTGTGAGTTACGGCCTTGTCTATTATATCACTGACATAAGATTTGTAAAAATAAGTTAAAATTCCCTCTAAACAACGATGGAATAGATTTTAGGCAATTCATCCCTGAAAGCAAATTCTCTTCAGGTAGAAATGCTAATCTGTCATAATAACAAATTGGATAAATCTTAAATTATTGTCATATACCTTCTTGCCCTAATGTTTGAATTTTACGATGAGTGGATTGGGAGAGATGATAGAGGCACCTTTGGGTACTCACAGGTGGCCCTGAATAAATACAAAATAAACATAATGTGTAATTAATAACTTGCCAAGAACATTTTTATACAGCCTATATATTTTTAAAAATCAATGTATATTCTTGTGGGATCTAGATCTAAATTTTATTCACTCGCTTTTTTTCTAATAAGATCCTAACTACTTCTTCATAAGTTCTTTGAGTTTTTTTTGGGCAGTAAACTGCGTTATCACAAATGATTTGTAAGGTACGCGTATAAAATATAACTAAATGAATCCTTTAGGTTGTAGTTTGTGGTTTCCATCCATATACCACATCGAATATTGAGAAATTATATTGGTTTCAGATGTATAGCATATATGATTATTCTTTCATCGGCTTCCCTACCATTGTTATATAAAAAGAAAGTTGACTTTAATGGGTCACCGGTTGTTGCTCATTCACCTGTAAAATATTTTAAAAAAATTAGCCTCAAAAATATTGGTATATAGTGGAGGACAATTTTCAGATTTATAATTCTTTTAGCCAAATCTTTCGATAACATATATTTTTGGATATCAGGTTCCAATTTAGAAATTTCCTCCCAGCTTATTTTTAGTCTGATTTTTATAGTTAAGACAGATTGTGTCACTTTATAAGAATATTCTTTTGGCAAATGATTGTGCATATTTAATTAATCAAAATTAGCTGTGCACATTTAATTAATCAAAATTAGCTACCTAAAATATATTTTCTCCACTTTATTTAAAAGGTATAATTAAATGTTTTACCTGTATTAATATAGATTATATTTGCCATTTAAATAGTGTTCAATAAAGATTTACACATACAGATATTTTTCCGCAGTTTTTTCTCCATCATGTTTTTTTACAGTTTTAGGTTTAGTTTTTTATTCCACAGGCTTTTTTTCCAGGATTCATAATAAATGTTAAAATACTTGAGTTATGTTTTCTACCCAATAATCCCATCGCTTAAATTGCTATATCAAAACAGTTTAAAATTTAAATTTATATTGAACTAATGGTGTAACGTTCTATTGTTAAAAGAATAAATTATAAAATTTCTATATAGAAATGAAATGGGGTGAATATAAGAACTCGAATAATTTTATTTTAATAATTCTATTTTAAATATTTTAATTTAAGTATGACTTTTTACAAGTTATATTTTAAAGATCAGTTTATTCCCCTGAATATATGTTTTTATCAATAATTAGCGCTCTAATTTTATGAATCGAATATTTCATTTACAATAATATTCAGCAATATCAATTGGGATTTTTAATAGCAATTCTTTTATTTGATTCTGTCATACGCTTATTAATTTAAACGAATATATTAAAATAATTAATAATATTAATCCCATTCATGGATTATCATAAGAATTATAATTTAATGTGAAAAATTTAGAATTATTATAGAATAAACTTAATATACTGGAGATATTTTATTAAAACCCTCTATTTTTAGAAAAATATCCATTTTGAAATTAGCAAATCAAAATAATATGATATTCTCTGATAAAATTTAAATATTTTTTATAATAAATTGAAAACATATATTAAAAAATATTCTTTTAACATCAAATATTTAATTTTATTTTCTGTAAAATAATTTTTAATAATTGGGTAAAAACAATTGGGGTGGGGTGACCAGGGGGGATTGTCAGTTCAGCGGATTTTATTTATAAACCAGACATGTTTAGAAATCCAAATTTGGTTATATAATAAGCATTTTATATTATCTATATTCTGAGGAGGAGAGGAAAATATTTTATACCCCTAGCTATTTAAATATTTTCTAACAAAATGTGTTTTTTTAGGTAAAAATTAAGATGTTTTTACAACACCACAATATTAGGTATAGCATTATAATATGAAGAGTTAAAAAATTGACATTATGCTTTAAAATCCTTTCCCATTTCAAAAAGTTTCATAATCATATGTTTAAAAATACTTTTTTTAAGGTATCAATCATATTAGTAACTGGAGGAATTAGGGCTAGTCGATTAAATTAAATTATGCTTAAAAATATGATGTAATTATAATTATATAATAATATACCATAAATATTCATTAGCTACTATTATTGAGTATAGGAATAATGATAATTCAATAGAATTAGAGAAAAATAAAATTTTACTACAAATTTTACACATTTTCTATAATTCAAATAATGTCATATTTTGTCATTTTTTTATGAATTATTTATATAAAGGTTGATTATATAAACAAAAAATTGCCCATGGAAATAATGAAATTATAGTATTAATTACCCTATAGGAAACGTAATACATTAATTCAATCTGTGAGCCTCGAGTTTGAAAATTGTTAGGCAAAAGTTTACTTTTACTAGAATTAATTTCAAATTAAAGTATAAAATATTGTAAAAACTTATCAATGTATAATGATAGGTTGGCTAATTATTGAGTATATGAATTTTATATGATAATGCAATTGAATTAGGGGAAAAAAACAAATATTACACATTTTCTAAAATCAAAGAATGTCATATTTTGTCAGTTTTTTTATGAACTATTTATATAAAGGTTGATTATATAAATAAAACATTGCCCATGGAAATAATGGAATTATATTATTAATTAACCTATAGGAGACTTAATAAATTAATTCATTCTGCAAGCCTCGAGTTTGGAAAACTTTTACAAGAATTAATTTCAAATTAAAATATAAAATATTATAAAAACTTATCAATGCATAATGATAGGTAAATGTTTGGACAATCTCATGATATTATGATTTTAACAAAAATTGCCTAAAATTTCTGCGGAATTTCAAAAATATATGATAATCAGCATTGTAAGACACACATAATTAATTATACAATACAATTCAGTTAATTTATTGTATTATTTGGTTGTCAGTATTTTCAACAATATTTATTTGTAACATATCTATTTTGCTTGATTATTAACTCAGCTTCTAATTCTATTAGCCTCACCAAACCTGAAATGAATAATCGGTATTAACCTTTATTACTAAGAGAATCTAAACCGAACCTGTTAAAAATTTGTTATCGGAATGTGAACCCTCTAAAAATAATATTTGAACCTCTTGATATCCTAACTTTTATAAAGATTACTAATATTCAGTTTTGCTTGATAAGTATCAAAAAATATTTAATTTTTTGTATAATGCATTTTTACTGTTAGAAACTTTGGAGTTCCACGTCTCTATAGATAAACCATTGTTTTTGGTGTATTTTATTCATTAGAAGCATCATAATTTTGTCCTACCTAAAACCACTATAACCGTAAATTGTTGGTTTTTTATAATAATAGTACATAATTTTAAAAAAAATTTAACATTGTTTTGATATTTACAAAGGAATCATATTGAAAAATAAAAATTGATATTTAATGTTTCTACATTTAGGAAATGAATAACATTTTTATCGCATTTTTCAAAGGCGGGTAGACAGTGGTGGGGGGGGGGTGTCTTATTGAATAGATAATTCAGATTTATGATGCTTAAATTAGATTATAGCAAAATCTCAGAGTAACTAATTTTGTCATTATATCTAATAATCTTGAATTGACACCATTATTTCCTCCTATATAAAAACTATTTCAACAAGTGACATTCTCTAATTCTATGCTTTAAAATATAACAAAGCGCTTTGTAACTGTTTCATTTGTTAACTTGATATAAATTTTGTTTTATATATTTTAATCTTTTTTCAAAATTTATTAGTTAAGCTTAAAAATAAAATTTTCCAAATGACATTGATACTAAAAATTCTAATGAGAGCTCAGCTAGCATAAGGAAAAATAGAAATGTTTCGAAATTTATACCAATAAATTAATGTCAATGAATAATTTGTTTAATGTCTTAAATAATAGTTAAATGTTTGAAATATCAAATATAGCACTATAAACTTGTTAAACCCGAAATTTTTATAGAGAATAATATTATAGAAAATGATCTATGATTAAATATTATTTTAGAAATAAATTATCTAAAATAAATTCTAAGTCTCGAATATGACCATTAAATCTAACAATTATAATTGAGATTTTAAAACTCCTTATATCCAATTGTTGCTAAGACAAACTTTTTAGGTATAAAAAAAATTATATAGAGATAAACAGTGGTGTATCATAATTTTTATTTTTGAACCGGTTTAAAACTTCTTATGCATAATAAACCAAATTAAATCAAATATAATATTAAAAAATTTGATATTTTAAAGAATTTATAAAAAATAATATTGATGTTTTATTTTTAAAACTAAGAATTCTCATTTAAATGTTACTCTTTATTCCGCTGCGTCTTCTATATTATGCCAATGATTTTCTTAAATCTAGAGAAAGGAAAAGATACTCAATAAAATGCTTTGGATTTTTTATGTATTACATTTTTGTGTAAGTAGCGAAATATCAAATAAACTAAAATAAATAAAACATTAATCTTTAAAAAAATTTTAATAAAAACAAAATATATAAATACCTATATTTCTAATAGAAATCTAAAAAAGTAGGCCCGGGATGGGCTGGACCTGTTTTTTAAAAAAAAATCGGGTTCAGGTCGGATCGGGCCTTGGAATTTTTTTTAAATATATCTAAATTTATCAATTTTATACTGAATTATTTATGTAAGATAAAAAGTTAAACCGGAAATTTTTTTGAAAATAATACCGGCCCGTCTGAATTTATTTAAATATAGAAATTAACTTTTATAATTACTCAAAATAAAAGATATATGTTATATGGCGCCTAGTTTCTATAAATAAAATAAAATCAAATATTTTTATTTTTATTTTACATAAAAAATTCAGCATAAAATGGATAAATTTAGATATATTTCAAAAAATTTCCAAGCACCGACCCGACTGAACACCTTTTTTTTAAAAAAAATAGGCCCAGCCTAGCCCGGGCCTACTTTTTAGATCTCTATTAGGAATATATGTATTTATATTATTTTGTTTTTATCAAATTTTTTTAAGGTTTTACTTAAATGTTTTATTTATTTTAGTTTATTTGATATCGCTACATTACACAAAAATGTATTACATAAAAAATCGAAAGCATTTTATTGAGTATCTTTTTCTTTCTCTAGATTTAAGAAAATCAGTAGTATAATATCGAAGACGCAGCGGCATATAAAGGGTAACATTTAAATGAGAATTCTTAGTTTTAAAAATAAAACATCAATATTATTTTTTATAAATTCTTTAAAATATAAATTTTTTAATTTTATATTTGATTTAATTTATTAAGCATAAGAAGTTTTAAACCGGTTCAAAAATAAAAATTATGATACACCACTGTTTATCTCTATATAATTTTTTTTATATCTAAAAAGTTTGTCTTAGCAACAATTGGATATAAGGAGTTTTAAAATCTCAATTATAATTGTTAGATTCAATGGTCATATTCGAGACTTAGAATTTATTTTAGATAATATATTTCTAAAATAATATTTAATCATAGATCATTTTCTATAATATTATTCTCTATAAAATTCTTCTCTATTCTCTGTAAAATAATTCTATAAAAAAACATTCTCTATAAATGAGATTCTAATAAAACATTCTCTATAAACAAGATTCTCTATAAAAGACAGACAAAAATAAATTCTATATAAAATCATACTCTATAAACTATTCTCTACAAACTTTTTATCTGTAAACGAGATTCTTTATAAACGACTTCTCTATAAAAGTTTCTTATAAAATAAATTCTCAATAGATTATTCCCTAGATAATATATTTTACAACAAGAATTAAGTATAAATTACAATCTTTACAATTATTTTCATAATAAAAGTTTATCTATAATTGCATTCTCTATAAAAGTTTCCATGTAAAGACAGAATACCATTTAATTTAATGCAAAAGTTTTATAATTTGCCCAAGCCTGAAAAGCAAAGCGAACCAAACAAAAGATTTGTTTTTAATATTTTACACAATGCAAAAATATTCGGATGTAAAAACCATTATGAATTCTTTGATTCAAATATTATTTTTTTTCATTTCAGTGAATGCCGCCTTATATCATAATTTTTCCCTAATTAGCTTCTACCATATTATAAAATATAACGATTAAGATATTAGAACACTTTTCAAAAATAGCAACAAATGATGTTACTTTTTTCCTAAAAAAATATCGACCCTAAATAATCATTCTAATTTACACCTCTGGTAAAAAATGATTTGATTTTTATTTTCTCAGATAGGTATAACGAGTGCGAAAATATATGATTTGTTTAATTTACTATATTCTAAATGAAAGTATATTTCATGCAACACAGGTTTAAAATTTTGTGTAGGATTGATAATTTTTGTAAGGAGTGTAGGTATTAGAGATCTGCATATCGGCCCGGCCCTGTGATTTCGGGTTCGGGCTGGGTGGAGCCTAATATTTTAAAAATAAATTCTGCCGCAGTGCTTAAGTTTTTAAATATGTTATTAATAAATTTAAATATCTATTTTAAAATTCTTGCAATAAACTATTTTTCTATATTTAAATAAATTTGGGTCAGGTTGGGCGGACAAATAATTTTTTTTTTTATTTCAGGTCAGTTTTTTCAGGACAAATAAATAAAATTTCTGGTCGAGCCAGGCTTGAAAAATTAGGCTGATCACTAGTAAGTATTAGGAACCCAGAGTGAACCGGGATAAACCGTTTTAGAAATATCTGAAAACTAAACCGATATATTTTTTTGAAGGAGTAAAAAGATAGATGAGGTTAAACCAAAATAAAACAAATAATTTTACTATTTTCGTTTACATTCTTTTCCTTGTGATATTGCATATTTTACTATATTCGGGTCGTTTTAAGTCAATTCATTTTATAATTATTAAAATATTTGTTTAATATCCATAAGGAATATGCATTAATTTTTTCACAGTTACTTAAATTGATCCACAATCTTCTAACTGTTTAGTATTAGAGCCATATTCCTATTTTATCTATTTTAGTATGCAAAATATCTAAATAATCCAATTTATAGATTTTTGATTTAGTTGCATTTATTTAATTAATTTAAGTATAATATCACCACCTCCACATGAGTTGTTTGATAGAAGGGCATATTATATTTTAAAGAATTAGTATTGCTATATCCTTTATTATGAAAAATAGATTTTGTGTGGTCTTGAAATGAATGCAAGTATTTGCATAATTGTTAAATTTTTTATATTATTTCCTAGATGAGAGGAATTGTAAATCCTTAGACGTAATACAAATTGATAATGCATTCTAATTAGTTAATACGTATCATAATTTTAGAATATTTGTTCGCTCTGCCTCATAATTTTTATTTTATTTATGTTGATAATATATAAAAATATATTTTATTTTCCTTCAGAAAAAATTTAAATGATCCGTTAACTCAGTCCGTTCCTATTTTTATTTATAATGTGGATATCTATTAACGAAATCTCGAGGCTTGATGAATCTCTAATTATAAAAAAATTTAAGCTTTCCAAATCCATTCTGCCATCAATATCGAAATCTACTACAATATTTCAGAGCAGTCAAATTCTATGATCAGGGTTAAAATGGATAAAAAAACATTAATAAATTCTTGTAGAGAGTGATGATTCTTACATATTTATATATTATTCATAGATATTTATACTAAAAAATATTTAATTTCATAAATAAACAATATATTACAAAATTTAATAAATAATATACATAATTAAAATCATATACGACGGTGTTGCTTCAATAAAAATAATTTTAAATTTTTTTATATAACCGCAATGCCTTTGTAAACCTATACAATTTAAGAACCGAACTGAAATCATTATGATTTTTTTTTACATACTGAACCGCACTAAATTGAACCATGATACCGTTATAAATAAAGATTCGGGTCCCTAGTAGGTATATAAACTAAGAAAGAAAATATATCCTGAAGTGATGGGGATCGGATCCCAAGGCGATAAGATGAGTAGCGATGATAAAGTATTGCTGTTGAATTTAGTGAAATGAGATTATCGTTATAAGGGAATCGAAGTAAATGAGGATGTAGGTTTTAGTACAGAACTTAATAAGGAAGATTCATGTTATTCAAATAATTAAGTTATGGAGGAGACCGGGCTTATAGAATCATAAGCGTTGAATTTTTTATTTGACTGAAAATATTAACGTAATCTTGTTGGCGACGTAATGCCATCAGAACATAAATTGCGGGAATAATGGTATTATGTTTCATCCCGTGGATGTTGCTGGAAGAGAAGAGGACATGTCTTAAATGTGCCATCTCATACCATTTATCGCATGAAAATTGTAAATTTTTGATGGTTGAAAATATGATACATCGGTGATCATGATGACCACTATCATGTAACAAAAATTGCTCATTATTATTGGATAATTGATATTCAATTGGTATGACCAAGTCAATCAGACTCATGGGTACGGCATGCGCTCTTCCTACTTGGGGTCTTTTTCTTTGAATTGTTCTTTTAATTAAGGAACAACTGGGCATTCTTCCAGTGGCGGCTATGGATATATTACTAGATATGTCGGCCATTATATTATTAGGCAGAGATTGAGAACTAGATGCCTCTTGTTTAATTCTATTTAGCTCTATTCTTGTTTCAATATCTGCAATGTCTGGTACATGGTTATGCTTTTGATTGTGAAGTATAGGTATTCCGTTCTTAGTTCTGTCACGTCCACTCCATTCATCCACATGGAATTGAATACATCTCCAATATGTTGTTTGGTTAAATGTTTTTTCTTTTTGAAATAGGTAAAAATCAAGAAGTAGTAACTGATTATTTCGACTAGTTAATATAAATTCAGCCATAATTTAAAAAAATTTTTTTATCTAAATTTAAAAAGAAATAATTGAATAATTACTTAAATAAAATGGTCTTTAGTGACAAGCATTGAAAAACAATTATATAGAAACTTTTATAGAGAAATCAATGATAGATAATGTTGTTTATATTGAATAACATAGATTGTTTTTAATTGATAAACACTTTTACTAACATAAAAATATTTTGATATACCACTTTGAGGTTTTGTAGGATTAAGGTTCATCGGTTAGTGACAAATAACTTTTAACCAAAGAATGGATTATCCGTGTGTTCCATCTATTATTTAAAATTTTTAGGAAAAATAATAATATAATTTTGCTGAAGATAAAAAAGCTTATAAATGAAAATCACTACATTAGTGTTGTCAAATTAAGTAGTTACCAATTAACATTAACTAATTATATTTAAAAAATCGTAACTGTAGCTGGCTACATTTTAACTAGTTACTTAATTTTTATATATATCTTAATAAATATAATTAAATAATATTAAATTTGTAATAATTTTCTTACATTCCATTACATTATTATGTGATTTAAATCTTAGTCAATGAATTTATATTAATATAAATATATTTTAATATATTCGATTTAAAGTAATTTAATCGATCAGGCTAGCCCTGAATCTACTATCCACTAAAAATAATTGTAACTAGTGACCAGTTATATTTAAAAAAGAAATGTAACTTGTTATATTTTCCCAAATTTTACTACTAACACTAGTTGCATTACATTGCCAAAGTAACTTTTAACAACACTATCTATTTTATTTTGTATTCTTATCTTTAAAAATAAATCTCTTAAAATTCCTTACAAGTCAAGTCAAAATTTTGTTCTACCATTAATTCATCTAATAATCGAAAAACCTTGTGCAAAGATAAGCAAATAATTTGCTGTACCGATTGTAATAATTCAAAAACTACCCAATTATTCGCTTATATAAGGTAATTCTAATTAGAGATCTGCAAAAGTAGACCCGAGCCCGGCCTAAATGGGCTTCGAGCCGGGTTCAATATCTTTAAATAAAATTCAGGTCGGGTCAGGCCTTGGAAATTTTTATAAATATATTTAAATTTATCAATTTTAATTTAATTTTTTTATGTAAAATATAAATATTTGATTTTATTTATAGAAATAGACTATATATAACATATGTCTTTTTTGAGTAATTATAAAAATTAATTTCTATATTTAAATAAGTTCGGGCCAGGCCGGTAAATTTTCTTAAAAGAAATTTTGAGTTCGCGCCGGGCCGGCAAAACATTTTTTAAAAAAATTCGGGTAGATCACTAATTCAAATATTTAATATTATGTCAAATACTGTAATTTTTCCCTATGATAATGTAGAGCTTAAGTAATAATTACACAAAAATGTTATATATTATATAGATATAACATTTTTTATAAAATAATCATATTCTTTAAATAAAATTCTTTATAAAATAATTATCTATAAAATACATTCTTTATAAAATAATTATCTATAAAATACATTCTTTATAAAATAATTATCTATAAAAATACATTCTCTATAAAATACATTCTCTGTAAAATCATTCTCTATAAAATCATTCTCTGTAAAATCATTCTCTGTAAAATCATTCTCGGTAGAATCTTTCTCTATAAAAACATTCGCTATAAAATCATTCTCCTCTGTAAAATCTTTCTCTATAAAATCATTCTCTATAAAATCATTCTCTATAAAATCATTCTCTATAAAATCATTCTCTATAAAATCATTCTCTATAAACTCATTCTCTATAAAATCATTCTCTATAAAATAATTCTCTATAAACGACATTCTCTATAATTGTTTTCTCTGTAAAAGTTTCTCTATAATTGTTTTCTCTGTAATGGTTTCTCTGTAATGACGCGATACCACAAATTTTATATCGATGTGTAGCCTAAATATTAATTTTTAAAATAAAATTTGAATCAAAGCTCTATGTATAATCTTTATGAGCTAAATGAGATTATGTGAAAGTTGCTTTTATGTATTGACTGGCCAAGGGCCATATACTATGTGTTAACTGGTCATAATATATTATTATAGAATTTTATTATAAATATGAAATAATACAATATGAAATACTTGTAAAAGACCTATGTTAATGTTTCTACATTTTTTAGTTGTATAAAAAATTAATTATACACTAATTTAATTAGTATTAAAATCTCAATTTATTACCACATCTATTTAATGATAATATTATAAATTAATATCTTAATTATCATTTTACTAAACATTCTTAAGCTTGTTCATCATTTTATTTCACCAAATGTTGTTTTACAAAAGCTTTTCATTTTAATATAAATATGTGAATGTGCGAATTGTGGCCAATCAATACATGACCAGTCAATACTCACCCCTTTATTATTATTAAGCGCCTCTATTTGTCTATTAAATAAAGCTTTTAAAGTCTAATTTTTTTTGTGAATAAGGCTAAATGCCTAAGGATAATATTTATATAAAATATCAGGAATCTAAATTAGTAATTTATTAACCAAACAAAAAAATGTGTAACGCGATTTTTCCAGAAAGAGCTACTAAAAACAGTTTATTTGAAATATTTTTTTATTGAATTGCTACATTCAATAAATGAACTTAGGTAAGCCACATATTTTAAATATACACATTTTGACCAATTTTGTGATAAATTGGTCCAATAGATAAAAAGTTAAAGGGTGGTGGCCAGTCTTCACACATGGCCATTTATGGCACATTTCCCCTATACATAAATTTAAAGAAAAACTGTATAAAAATTTAATTTAAAAAACTAATAAGCGATCTGCTTGTTAGATGGAACCATGTAGCAATGCAATTACTTTGATAAATTTAACATCGTAATGACTTGTTTGAAATAGAATACTTTATTTCTCCCTAATAATGTGATAAATTTAAGGTATTCCTTACCAAAAACCCCAAGAGTATTGGTGACAAATGGTATAAAAATTACCTTATCCATGTTTTAATATTTCTTTATTTTCAAGATTTTTGCCGAATTAATTGCTGAGGGATTTTTGTTGAATCGCCCCAAAAATCGACCCATGTAAAATCCCAAGCTATCAGAAGACCAAGATATTAGGCTGGTACCATCGGGTCTTCTATTGTTGCTTGTGGATAAAGAATGAGACTCTAGGGTATTTGGGATGCTAGCCCATTTAATAGCTATATATATTAAATTATTCATGTTTGTATGCTGTGGGAGAGGGTCTTTGGAATATCTACATTATAAAAGATTGTCCTCTAAAATCAGATGGTAAGGAACAATCAATATATTTAGAAGAAAGCGTAATAGCTATACGAAATTCTGCATTAGTGAGAAGAAAACCGAGATTTTTACTTGGGATAGCCGACAAGCATTTGTAGCCCGATTTAGAATTCAGAATAGCTTGGTTGAGATATTGTTCTAATAAATCACTCGATAAGAGAGAATCAACGGAATGATTAGGGGACTATCCCATACTTTCTGAAGGGTTGGGTATGCTAATGCTAAGTTGACAATAGCTTACTGTGTATAAAACTTTTAGGCCAAGTCATGGTCAATGGAGAGAATATAAATCAGCGAGGGTTTTGATATAATTATATTTATTTAACTATCAATAATAAGTATATATATGGTAAAATCAAGTCTTTTTATATAAAATAATATAACCATAAAATAAAATAAAGTTTGCGATTTTCAATTATTAAATATATCGTATAAAGAACGTAGTTTTATATCAAATAATATATAAAACTATTAAGTTTTGGGCAATGGAAGACATAGTCTTCATTGTCGCTCATGTAAAGGTCGAATTGTAAGACATAATCTATGCAATTCGATCATTCTTAGAGCTCTTAGATCTGCTCAAATCCCCTCCACTCTTGAACCATCCGGTCTTTTCAGATCTGATGGGAAACGGCCTGACGGTATTTCGCAAATTCCTTGGAAGCGCGGTCAATTCCTGGTCTGGGACTATTCTTGTATTGATCCACTCGCTCCATCAAATCAAACAGTCAATATACTCGAGAAAAAGGAGACACTCAAAATAACGAAATATTCCGAAATCTCTCAAGAATATATTTTCACCCCCATTATTTCCACTACCCTTACTACTTTTGGGAAATATGCCTTATCCTTTTTCAAGGAACTCGGCTCCCACATTCGTCAACTAACCGGTGAAGCCCGCGAGGGCTTCTTCTTAAGGCAAAGGCTCTCCATCGCAATACACAAGGCTAATTATATTAGCTTCATTAGCAGTCTCTCCCCACAAGATTATCCTTCCTAACCTCAATATATTTTTTTTTATTTTTTTTTTAACACCGTCACAAACATATCCTCCAATACCAATGACATATAATAATAACTAGACTGACGATTCATTCATTAAAAGTGTACATCAATACAAATCAGCTAGAGACGCCATCTTGGTTACTGTAATAAATATTAAAATTTTAAACGAGAGCCTAATTTTATATTATATCTGATGCAAACTTTATTAAAGAATTGCCTGATCATCGAGATAATAAGAAAGTAAGTTATCAATTTAATATTAGTTTTTAACATGAAAATAATTATTATAAAGGTTACCAAAATGGCGGGTCCAGCTGATTTGCTTTTAACGACGATTAAAAATATATTTTAATGAATGAATCGTCAGTCTAGGTATTATTATATGTCATTGTCCAATACTATATTTATTTATTTTTTTAAAATGTTTTTTTTATATGTATATAAATATATATACAAATATTAATTATTTAATAGAATTAAATTTGATATATTATTTTATTTAGTAATTTTATGGATCTATTATTAATAATTATCTTTAAATGATAGAAAATAAATCCTCAATTTTAACTTCATTATAAAACAATATATTTAATTTTTTTTTCTCCCTGATCTAAGAAAGGAATAATCAGAAAATAAAATATTTTTTGCTAAAAAATTACTAAATTATAAACAAAGACAATTTAAAGATAATTAATATTATTATAAATAAAGACAAATTAACGATAATTGGTAATTATCTTAGCTTCACCTATTAAAAAAATTATGATAAAACTTATAGGTTTTGAGGAAATTGTATCCATTATCTGTCATAATCTTGCATTGTTCTGAAATTTTATAAGACCTATGAATGTTAAAAATAATATTTGTAAGCATATCATAAGTCTGGCAGCAAATTATTGTTTTCAGATCTAATGGAGCAAATCTTCTTTTAAGTATCTTGGGATCTGGCCAATAACCAGTTACTCAGATTAGAAATCATAAAATAAATACTTTATTTTACCTTCTACTATGAGCAATAATTTGCTGTTGTACACGTGTAATATCTGATGGATTTCATTTCTTGTAAATTAGACAAAATTAACAACAATGTCTGCCTGCAAAATATCCTGCTACCTTTCATGACTCTGATAAACAATTTTTGTGAAACACTTAGTATTGATGTGGTAGGAATGATTAATCAAATCTTTAATAATTTTAATAAAATTTATGAACTACTTTTAAATGGTTTTTCAAGTTTGCGTGTTTTATTGAATGATATTACTCTCCGGCTTTTTTTACATATAAACGGTGGTAAGCTCCTTCAACATCTCTCTCAATATCTCTCTCAAGATCTCTCTCAACATCTCTAAGATAATTATCGCGATTGTAGGTTATATAATTAATATAAAGTAAAACTCCTTTCTGTACATTTTTCTACTTTAATAAGGAGTTCATCAATTAATATTTTTATTTTTGAAATATTTCTGAAACTATTATTTTGTTACCTTTGAGAGTACAGAAATTTTTATCTCAAGATCTAATTTTTAACAAGTTCAAATCTTTTTCAAAAAACTATTGACGTTTTTATTTTATTTTTTCTCTTTAGCTTTCACCTCTTTTCTGGTGGTAAAATTTATACTTCTTTATTGGCTTCCTCTTTTACGGCCCATCACTCAACTACTTATCTCTCGTCTGATTCTTTTAATTTTTCCTTTTAAAGTATTTGCAGCTTTCAATTGCCGATATCTGCCATGATCGAGAAAGACCATGTGTAGCTTTTTGTTCTTTTCCCTGTATTTTTCACTCATTTGCCTAATTGCGTGGATAGCATCGGTTGTTGATCTTCCAGGCATAAAGGCAAACTGAGTCTCTCCTATTTCGATTATATCTCTTAATCTTTTTTCTATTATTTTTTCGTATAGAATTAGTTTTATGCCCCTGTAATTTTGACAATTGTGTGGATCCCCTTTATTTTTGAAGATAGGAATTAGATAGCTCTGCCTCCATTTTTGGGGAATCTCTTCATTTCCAAGTATTTTATTGTACAGATTTGCGAGGAGATATATTTCATGCTCCTAGTGCTTTAATTTCTATTGGAATATCGTCTGGGTTTTTGGATCTTTTTTCTACTGTAGGTGACCGGGGTGTCATCTCTAAGCTCCAAAATTCATTATACCATATGTCTTTACACATCAGTCATCGAAGAAAAACTTGAAAGTTTTTATGTTCCTTAGGATTGAACCTGCGTTCTTGTTCGTACTTCTGTTTCCAAGCATACATCTAACCCATTAGGCCACCATTGATGTTTTTATTTATTTTATTTAAAATTATAATTATATATGTTGAAGTCGATAATTTAATACAATTCATTATAGATAAAATCTAATTTGAAAATATTTAATAGATATTATGTGTTGATACAATGAAATGGATATATATATAACTAGTGGCTCAAACAAATGTCGTCTTTTTAAATCTTTACAACTCCAAAATACCTAACTTGCTTTTTATGAAATTTCGTATTTCATTAAAGAATATACTGAATTAATATCCTCTTATTTATTAACTAGATTGTCCTTTTTTAGGAAATTGAAAATACTATTATTCAACAAAAATAAGAGCCTCATTTATTGATATTTATGAAAGGTTCCCATTATGTTTGGTAATATCTAGACGCTCGCCTTTTTCAAATTTTTTTTGTTAATTGTAAATTATACTACAAAAAACACGAAACATACTTTGAGATATTATAGAATTATCAAAATAATAAATAAAATTAACACTTCAATACTCCGGTGGGGTATATGAAACCCCAGGCTTGCTAGAATTGATATTATATAAAAACGGTTTATTATTATGATCTGGAATCTTCAGTAGCTTCATCAAATATATCTTAGAATCTATATTCCAAATTTTATATTTGGCTGAATAGTTTTTAAGTTATAAACATTTTGTGACTGATTAAGGTTAGCCCCCACCAGAGACTAATTTTTTTTAAATTTTTTTTTATAATTATCTCATTTTCAAATTATTTTTATCATTATTATGATTTTCACATATTCTGAAAGTAAATATAATAAAATTATTTAAAATGTAATAACATTTTTCATATATTTGAGATATATATGAAAAAATAACATTATTAATATTATTATATCCAAAGAAAGAAAAATATGACATAATGCTATTAACTTTCCACCATAATAAAAATGATACAAGCAAGCCTGAAATTATAACTTTTTATAATATGACTAAAGGTAGGTTAGATATGGTGTAAAAAATGATACAATTTTAAGCAGGTCTTACACACTTCTAAACATAATATCAATTAATTCAGATCATATAGCAACACAAAAATATCCACTACAAGAAGTAATTTCATATGTAAAATATCAATTGAACTTATTAAGCCATACTTAGAAGTACAACAAAAATTAATAGATTGTCCTGACTTTTGAAGGAATCTATATAAAATATTTTAGGCAAAGTTAAAAATTAAATCTTATCCACTCAAGAGAAATATGAAGTATGTGTTTTAGCAATAAAGATGAGAAAACAAAATGTTTTTGTCAAATATGGGGAAAAAAATTATGTTTGGAGCATATTAATACTTTATGTGATAAGTCAAAATTAACATATTTCAATGTCCTATATTTTTTTTATGTTTGCATGTATTAGTGTAAATCATGTTTTATATTGAAGAATAAATATCAAAATAATGAATTATAATGATGATATGATAGATAAATTATTTTTTCAATTTAATATTTAAAATTTTATAAAAGTAAAACTTTTTTTTAGAAAATTTTGGCACAAATTATAATTATCCTCATTTTTTTTAATCTAAGCATAATAAATATAAATAAATATTTTATCAAGTTTAAGGTTTGTTCTATCTTATATCCAAATATTAAACCAAAATATTAAATACAAAAGGAGATATATACATTTGAAATTGAGGTCTATTAAACCACACCAGAGTACTAACCAGGGTTTCGAACCGTTTTGTATAACGGTTCGGTTCGTTCCGGTTTTTAGTTTAAAATTTTATAAAGGTTTTGTTCCATTTCGGTTTTTTAAAAAAAAATCATATCGGTTCGGTTTATAATTTATAACGGTTCTTTTCGGTTTGTTCCGGTTTTTATAAATTTAATTTAAAAAAAAATTAATCTTTAACCATGTATATATTAATTTTAGAGAAAAATCTTTTTAGTTTATAATTTCTTATTTAATTTATCCATGATAATCTAATAGATATTTTTATTAAATTTAGGAAATATAAATTAGACAAATCAATTCTTTTTATTTCATAAATAAGATAAACACAAACATGCGCAAATACAATGAGGAATAAAATAACACATAAATATAATGAAATTTATATTATTTATTTTTAAAAAGAGAATTGGAACGGATGACTAAAATATTTTATAATATTTCAGGATTTAATTTAGTCCCCTGCGCAGAGAGTATAAACTTAAGGCTAGAAAATGCTTTTTCTACGAATACCTGCATAACTGGAACTGCTAGCACATTTATAGCTAACTTATAAAGTTCTGGCATACTATTCTTTACATGTTCCCAATAATTCAAAAGATTAGTATCTTTTTCTAATCTCTCTATATTATCAAATGACCGAATTATATATTCTATTTCTATACATTTATTATAATTTTCGATGCCCTGAGAATTATTCTTATTAAGACTTTCATGCGACTTTAATAAATCTTCAAAATCATCATCTAAATTATCCTTCGAATACGAACACGTAGGCATAGTATTTAGAATTTCAATATTCTGATTATTTAGATTTTGTATCAAGTTTCAAGTTTTACAAAGATGTTTTCTGGCGATCTCTCTTTCTTCAAAAGTTAAAAATACATTATATCTAGGGTCGAGATAAATAGCAGAGCAAAAAACTTCATTTTTGAAATTTATTTCTCGTGCTTTTATCGTAGAAACTAAAAGTCTGGCAAATGGAGTGTCTACTTTACTCGTTTGCATGAGACATTTGATCCACGCAGCATAAAAATCGCCCATTGTCAATTGTTCACTTTGTAAATATTTTGTCAAAACATAAGCTGGATATAAAGCTTTTAATATGTCACTAATTATTTTAAGATATCTTATTTAATTAACAGATAAATTGTCTAATCTATATAAATTAAGTATTTAAAGAAAAAACAACAAACCTGGTATTATTTGATATATAATGTTGATAATATAAAAATATTTAATTTGATATATAATGTTGATAATATAGAAATATTGAATTTGAAAAGAAATCACCAATTTAAAAAATGCCCCCAAGGAAAATTAAAATTTTAAATTTAGGTTAATAATTTAAAATTAATTATTTTTAAAACCGTTTTGAACCGGTTTAAACCGGTTCAAAATATTTATAACGGTTCGGTTCGCTCTTTTAATATTTTCTTCATAACGGTTCGGTTAAGGTTACGGTTCAGAAAATCATAACGGTTCATTCCGGTTTTGCGGTTCGGTTCGGTTCGAACCCCTGGTACTAACAACATCTTTTTTACCGGAGTATTAAAGGGTAAATATAACATTTTGCTAATCTATCTTCTTTTTTTCGTATAACACCTAACAATCAACGCCGATTTGATTCTTTTTTGCAAAATTAAGGGCCATATTTTATTAATTTACCTTTCAGGTTTGTAAGATTTAAAAGATAGTAGCTTATTACTTTATAATTTTTCGACATATGAAACCCATATTTCTCTCCTTAAAGCTCATTGAACTGGACGAAAATTCCACTTTTTCCTAGGGAACTAAGGAATCAAACTTGGTGCATTGCTATTTTTCTTCTCATGGCATAATTTTATCATTTTCACATCTTCTCTTGAAAACATTTTTATTTACAAAATTATCGTGTTTTTTTTATTATTACTAAAGGACATTTAACACTGATTTGTTTGATAATCGAAATATTTTGTGTTATAATTTATAATTAGAAGGAAATGAAAGGGAAGCGTCGGGCTATATAGGGCAAGATAATAGGAATCTATCTATTGTTCTAGAAAGAAATAAAAAATTGAGAGTCTTGAGTTATTTTTTTTTAAATTTAACATTTCTTTATTTTAATTTTATAAAATCAGACGTGATAAAATCTAAAATATTTTGAGATTATTAGATACATAATAAAATAGGGAATTTCATAAAAAACGATTGATGCATTTTAGATTATAAAGATTTCAAAACATTATATTTTTAGCCCAATTGGTAAATAATCATTAATAAATTTTTGATCTCGTAATCAATTTTTTCCCAATAGTAGGAAGCAGGGATAGTCGGAGTAATTTTTGTCAAAATAATAAGTAGAATTTATATTTGAATTTATAAAATACCATTAGATAGCCCAATTTACCTAATTTACATTGATGAATCTTTTTATTTTATAATTTTTTCTCATGATTGATTCTAGCAAAAGTGTTTCATATAGGATAATTAATTATTATTCTATTATTTTCATGGACAATGTTTATTGATATGAAGTACCATTATATATAAATAATTCATATAAAAATGATAAAATATGATATTATTTGAGTTTTAAAAAATTTATAAAATTTTAAGTTATTTTTGTCTGTTTTTTTTCCTAATTCTTTTGCATTATCATATGGAATTGATTTACTATAACAGTAGTCAATGAATACTTATTATATTTTTTTTTATATTATTATTATTATAATATATCATATTTTTAATCACCCAATTTAATTGATCCAACTAGCCCTGATTCTACTGACCCCTAGTTGGTAATATGATTAATACCTTTATTTTTTAACATGATATGATTATAATTTCTTAAATGGGAAAGAAGGTTTTAAATTTATAATGTCAATTATGAAATTTTAAAACTCTTCATATTTTTAAATAGCTTAATATTGGGATGTAAAAACATTTTAATTTTTACTTTATAAAAAACATTTGTCATAAATATTTTTATATAGCTGAATGGAATATAATATTTTTTGCCTCAAATATACATATTATAGAATGCTATTAGGAGAAACCGAGAATAATCAATTGATAGATAATAATATTAGCTTTTTGATCCTTGAGCATAAAGACCTTAAATTTATTATGCAAATGTATTTTTATATTTAATTACTTATGTATGTTCATTTTGAAATACTTTCCTGGTTTTGACATATTTTGTCAAAAAACCGTTTTTATCCAAAATTTAAAAAATCACCCCTCTTACATTATTTTGCTTTTAGCAAAATATATTAAGGCTAATAATTTAAACATTTGTATACATGTTTTTATGAGTCATAGCTTTAAAATTAACATCAAAATTTTAGAGCTTAACTAGAACTCACGCAATAATTTGTATAAATTCATTAGAGTAAAGTTGTTATGGGTAAAGCCGTCAAAATGTTTCGTCTAATTAAAGTTATAAAACGATCATGTTTAAATTTAACGTCTAAACCATAGGTCGGGCCGGCCTGCTGCCCATATACCCGACCATTTTCTAGCTAGCCAGGGCCGAGTTTGGGATTATATATTTTTTATAAATAGGGTTGAGCTTTATCTTTTTTATTCAAATTTAGCGATTTTAAATAGTTGTTAACTTAAAAATATTGCAATTTTTTTTCTTCTAAAAATAATAAATGTATTGTAAACAAGATGATCGCCTAAAGTGAATATTGTTTATTTTCATTAAATACAATAAGTTAAATATTTGGATATGGACTTGGGAAATTTTTTGAAACTTATTATGGGCTTGGGGAATTTTGTTAATATTAAATGGCCTGGACCCAAAAAATTTATTTACTGATGACCTGGGCCGGCCTTGATCAAAATATTAAGGCCTAATCTATGATCTACAGCATATAAAAAAATATTTTCGAGCAAAAAGGAACTTTGTAAATAGTTTGTGTGTTACTTGGAATAATTTTAAAAATAGTCACAAAGAAGAAAAATAAATGAAATATAAGATATAGCTAGAATGAGCACATTATAAATGTGCTATTTTAGATAAAAATTTTTTACATTCCCGTATTTTATTGATTAGTTTATATATAAGTGATGAATAGATGTCAAAAAAATAACAATATTTCGTTCAATAAAACAATAAAGTTATGTTTAATTTTATTTTAATCACTTTATCCTGGTGCTTAGCCATTTTACCTTTGGTATGGAGTAAATTGGCAAAAATCGCACACTTCACATAATTAATCATAAATCCTAAAGTATTATAGGTAGAGGGCTTCACATTTTTCTATTTTGTAGATGAGGGATTTGGCTACCCATAAATTTATAATTTGTTCTGTTTTGTTTGTTTCAAAATTTTATGCTAAATGCAAATCAATCGTTTTAACGGTCTCCCCTAATGGCCGATTAATATAAAAATGTAATCTTCACCAAATTCCCGATATTGCAGCTGAGATAATTCATTCGCTTTAAGATACTAACGATAATGCTTTAGCGGTAATACATTCACGCTAATGCATTAGCTATAATATTTTGGTCATATTATATTTGCGAAAATATACTTATACCGCAAAATGCATTCGCGAAAATAAACTCTTTACAATAATGCATTATGGGGCTCAAATTTATCGGTATTGACATTTAAGCCAATGGCGTCGCTAGATGGGTTGGGAGCGCGCAGGGGCTCGAGCCCCCTGGAGCAAAATTTTTTTTTTAATTGCTCCTTATCCCCTTGAACTAAAAATAAATTTTTATAATTGCCCCCTGATCGATTTCTTTTATTATAATATTAAGTAATATATAGATTTAATTTTATTATTTAAAAATTAATAAAACTATCTAAATTTTTATTAAAAGAATACTATTTAATTATTAGATTAGATTAATACGTATAAATTATATGTTCACTCTGTCAGTTTGCAATCAAATTCTGTGTTAAAAATATATCAATATCACTCACTAAATATTAATTTAGCATTTGAAGCTTAATTGACTTTTATTATTTAAATTATTAGATAACCTTAATTAATTAAATATAATCATTTATTAATTGAAAATTAACATATTTAATATTGTAATTTGCCGAGTTCAAAATCACTAATCAACTACATTTTGATTTTTAAATTTAATTATCATGTCTCTTCCTAAAATTATTTTCAAGGTCCAAATCCAAATGAGTATAAGATATTTATTTATAAAAAGTAAGTAGATAAATAGTTTATAATCCTTTATAATATATAATTATTTATAAAATATTAGGTAAAATGCCACTTTTACAGACATATTTGACAGTTATATAATATATTACAGTTAATATTTTAAAATTTTACTAATAAATGCTTTTGATAATAAATATAAGTAACAATTTGCTTCAATTATTTAACGCCATCTATTTATTAAATATATTATTAAAATTAAACTTCTTATTATCCATCCCAATCTCACAATGGATTTAATAAATTAGATATCTTTTCTTCTCTTTTTTTACGTGTTTTTAGGAAAGCTATTTTTTTCTTCTTTGAAAAATAGTTTTGAGTTAAATTTTTAATACGAATATATTTTTGATATTATTACAATCTACTGTTATTTTGGTGCGACAATAATATATAAAATCTTATTTACTTTCATCATATCACACTGCTTCTTATTTTATAGTTACAAAATGTTTCATTTCTAATATGGCATCCTTGCCGTGTAAATAACTCAAAACTTCAATATATTTACAAAATTTCTTCTAAAGGTTTTTACTGTTTTTGTTTTGTCAATTTATCTAACATAATAAATTCTGATATGGATTACCTTCGTGAGTGTCATGGCTATGACTGCAAATTAACCAGCATCTATTATTTGTGTGACTATGTAATTTAAGATTATTACTATAGCTTGCTGAGAGCATATGATTGCATATTTTAGATAAGCAATAATGGTCAGTGTAGTTGTTTATATATCATTAAAAATGGAAGATAATCTTTTAGAAATTTAATATCTCACAAAAATTTTCTCGATTACTTATCTAGATTCTATCATCTCATCTAAAAGGAAGCTCTAGCCACCATATAGTTTTTTGATTTGGATTATATATTCTCTTCTTCAAAAATTGTTGATTTGGTTAGGCCTATAAATTTTTCCTTATTAGTCCATTCTATAAAACATTGTCTAAAATGGTAACAGAGAGGTATATTAGTTTCATGACCTTTTATCAATGTAACTTGCTAGAATTATATAGCCTTATGTGGTTTTTAAAAACCATTATCAATTGGAATATGTATGAATTAATTAACCTTTTTTATCACTTGTAATTCTTTACGCAAAATTTTTTTATATCAGCAATCGAAAATATTTTATATTGTAATAGATAGATTTTGTATTTAAAAATATTATTTTTAGAAATGTCTTGTATTCTAATTTATTTTGTATGCAAAATATTAATGACAAAATATGAAATTCAGAATAATTGTCTAGAGTTAGCATATTTTAAAAATATATCCCGGCCGAAGGCCAGGCAAAAGCGGGCCAAAGGCCCGCAAATTAGGGGGTATGGGGGGCGAAGTCCCCCTTAAAATTTTTTTTAGCTGAGCCCCCTGAGATTGTAAAGGCTAGCGACGCCCCTGATTTAAGCATTTAATATAAGTTTAAAATATAAATCTTCTAATATATAGCAATCTAAATTGAGATTCAGAAATTCCCAACAAGTCTTTCGTTTGATTTTTCACCTGTGCTTTGAAGGGAATAAGCATTTATTAACAATTTGTTTTATATTTGTAGGGACTTTCACTTTAACTCTATATATGTTAAATAACATAAACATATGTTTTTAAGATTTTGTAATCTATTAGATCAAGCATAAACGTAATGACTATAACTAATAATAGACTAACAACATATACACAAATTTAATTCAAAGGATGATGGGATTTTATTATTATAAAGTTGATAATAAACCATCAAATTTTTTAATTTAAAACAAATATTTACATTCAAATTTTTGTAAAATTTATGAAAGGATTATATCCTTAAATTTTTATAGTTTAATTCAAATATCTCACTGTCACAACGACAAGTTTGTCATTGTGCATCAAAACCTAAATATAAAAATAGAAAACAAATATATATATAAAAGGAAATTAATAATAATTAGGAATCACGAAATCATAAAATCAACTTTAATTCTTTATTCAAAATTATAATAGTAAAAATCATAAAAAAATAAAATAAAATATAATTAAAAAAGTTAATAATTTAAAAAAAACAAAGATTCTTTGTATCGTAAAAATTTGCTTTTTATACTCTTTTCAATCTTCTTATAACTAATCATAACTATTCAAATATAATCTTTTTATCACGCGTTATAACAATAAATCCACAAGAATTCTTTATGCAAATTACATATAAAGTACAACAAAATCCAAAAGAAATCTTTATGCAAATTAATTCTAACATTCACAACACCTCCCTACTTAAATTAGACCCAACATTCTGCGAATGATCAATCTTCTTTCGATCTCGACTTATTCTTCTTAATTTTTGCTGTCTTCTAAGTTCTAACGAAGGCTTTGTCGCTTGAAATTTTTGAATTCTATCTGTCGCTTGTCACCCTGGGAAATGATCAGCTTTTTATCTCTGTAGGCCACTGACGAACTTGATAAACGCTTGTTTTCCACGATCCACTCTTGATGAACGATTATCGATGCCATCCAGTTTCATCGTAGCTTGTTTTCTATCATTCTCTTGTAATCCACGATTAGCTTTTTATCTCGATAAACGATTGGTCTGCGATAAACGATGGTTTTTACGAATTCTTGTTCCTATGATTGTCGATTTCCGTATCTTAGACTCAAGTCTCGATAATAATTGGCTATTATTGATCCGCGATTAACGATTGTAGCATAACGTCTTGACCCTCTTTTCTATCAATTTGCTTGTTTTCCCCCTTTCTCTTGTAATTGATTGGTTGTTACCTCTAATTCTTGTAATCGTATCTATCTTTCAGACTTCCGGGTCTTCTACGACAGTTTGCCCTTGCTGAGATATCGGGTAATCACATCTAATCTACTTCTACCTAAAATAATCTATTTAAATAACTTCTGAAATATTTTATCACTTTCTTATATTTATTCTCAAATATAAACTACCTAATACAAATATACTAATAAAATATATAATTATACCAACCTTATCCTAATGTCTACATTTATCTCCTCTAAACTAATTCTGCCTTTAATAAATGGCGTAAATTATACTAAATCTTAAATTTATAATACGTAGCAAAATATAATAAATTATATAAATATATCAAATTCTATCACCCCTCTCCCCTTAATGAAGCCTAGACCCATATTTTCATTGAAAAATTTACTTGTACATCCTTTAGCTGTTGATCCCATCTTCTTTTCAGCCATGTCTATACTAAATTTATATCTAAAAATCCTATTCTAAAATATATATCAAAACCTATCTCTTTAAAAAAATTATCATTGTGTATTTATTTCCTCATGTACTCTTTGACACTCAGTCTTTAAAAAAAACTGCTGAAATTAATAAATCTCTTTTCATACATACGTTGTTGAGAAATCAATGACATCATCATAAAAGTTTTCATACTTACGTTTATGAACAACCTCTTAACTCATCACTATGGTTTTCACCCCACGTCTTTGAAGAACTTATGAAATCTAATCATTATAATTTTTTGCACAACCGTTGTTGAAAACTGATATGTATATTTCTAAAGCATGTTTTTTCTTTTGTATTATTAGAATAATATTGTATAATTCTTCTTAAATCTTATTCATGATTCAAAATAAAAATCCGATCTCAAATTGAGCTCGATTGCGGCATAAATTTTCTAATGACGAAAAGCCGATTCTCTCTATGAAGATTTTTTGGTTAATCTACAACCTAATATACTAATTCACATTAATCCTTGAGGCTGTTTTATCTCTCGCAGCCTTTAAAATAAAAGTTAAACGTAAATCTTCAATAAGAATTTAATCAACAATTTCCTAACAATAAAGTTTATTCTAATCTTATTCACCGAATTTTTTAATTATTATATCTCAGCAACCTATTAGTTAAATATTAACTTTCGCAATTTATGTTTCTATTTCTTTGTCAAAGTTATTTCTAGTGATCACTTGATAATAATTCTAAAATCTAAAATATCATAGTCTTTATTAGTTTCAAAATTCCAATGGTTTTTAGTTTACCAGTAACTTCTAAATATAAAATTCCTAATTATCACCTTTAAATAACTAAACACAATTATATCTTATCTACTATGAATGTTACCTTTGTCTTTAATTTTAGATTTTATATTCCTACATAAACATAATCTTAACAACATAATTTTTCCTTTTCATCTTTATTTACATATTTTTCTTACGTTCTTCTGGAATTTTTTTTTTGTATTAGAATACAGTTTGACACATCTCCTTGTTGTCCCACCGGTCACAATGCGTGATTTGCATTAGACTGAAAGTTGTAAAGGGTCGGTCTCCTCCGCTCTCCAACATCATTGTCACAACGACAAGTTTGTCATTGTGCATCAAAACCTAAATATAAAAATAGAAAACAAATATATATATAAAAAGGAAATTAATAATAATTAGGAATCACGAAATCATAAAATCAACTTTAATTCTTTATTCAAAATTATAATAGTAAAAATCATAAAAAAATAAAATAAAATAAAATAAAATAAAATAAAATAAAATATAATTAAAAAGGTTAATAATTTAAAAAAAACAAAGATTCTTTGTATCGTAAAAATTTGCCTTTTTATACTCTTTTCAATCTTCTTATAACTAATCATAACTATTCAAATATAATCTTTTTTTATCACGCGTTATAACAATAAATCCACAAGAATTCTTTATGCAAATTACATATAAAGTACAACAAAATCCAAAAGAAATCTTTATGCAAATTAATTCTAACATTCACAACACTCACAAATTATTTTTAAACTTTTTTAAGGTATTCATTGGAGTGATCCGGGCCTTATTTTTCAAGTCTAGCCCGACCCAATATTTTTTAAAAAAATTTGTCCCGCCCGGCCCGATCCCAAACAAATTTTTATTATTTGTACCGAAAAGCGCTACCCGAACTAACAATAAAAATTATTTATACGCCAGGCTCGACCTGAATTTATTTAAATTTAGAAAATTTCAAATTTTTTTATTGTAAAAAAATATTCTACAATTAAAAAATATTAGCGCTTTGAACTTTAAAATATATTAATTTATTTGACAAAATGTATGATATCATATTTAAAAATTTAAGCCCAACCCGGCCCGACCCAAATTTTTTTTAAATTTATAGTATACTAGTGTTTCTATCAAATATTATCCTTACCATAGTATATAGAAAGCATAATTTATTATAAACAAATTTTTTTATAGGCAAAAAATAATTTGCTCTTTAATTTAAAAAAAATAATAATTAAAAAGACAAAAAAATTATAAGATTTAATCTTTTATTCCCAAAAACTATAGGTTTAAAATATTTTATTTACAGAATCCGTTGTATTATAAAAATAAAAATATTCTACTAAAAATAAAAATATTAACGTTAGTGACAATTTGATCTAGTCAGCTAATCGCCAAATATGGTTGCTCGAGTTTTATTCGGATTATTCGACTATGACTTTTAGTTGGGGACTGTAGAACTCCACTAATTAACAACACTACTGCAGTAGAGGTATTACTCGATCATTTTAGTCAAAGTTTCTAGGTTTTATGGACCATTAATTGCTTCCTAAATTGTGCTAAAAAATCTATATGAGGTATGAAAAGGCCACAAAATATATATGGCCACTCAACGCCATCATATAAACTAATATTTTATAAAAAACTATAAAGATAATTTAACGTGATTTTTAATTCCCGGTCACACTTTCATAATGTGCGCTCTATTTTGAAGTTAGAGTGTTAAACCCTCCCCCTGCCTAAAAATATACATCATATTATTAAGGATATATTAAATTTTATATCATATTACGGAACTATTTATTTTAATTTGAAATAATTAGAAAATATTGCATATAAAACCGCCAAGTTATTACTAAAAATATATGCAATTTCCTTAATTTTTAAATGCTTTTATCAGTATTTGGTAATGTTAAAAATCTCGATTTGGTGATTTTTAAAAGACATAGCCCTCGAGATTGCACCAAAATATACAGAAATGTTTGGCCCTTTTTGGCAAAATCTTTAGGTTTTGGTAATATTTGTTTGGCTTCTTGATTTCGACTTTTTTCAAATCGGCTAAATCGTATTAAATATCAAGTTTTGATTCTTCTTAAAGAGAAAAATCTTTCATTTGTGCAAGTGCTAATAGATATAGTTGTCAAAATACAATAATTTTAAAATACTAGCAAAATACTCTTAGATTATAATGATTTATTGGTGAAAAAGTCTTTCGCTTATTTGACTCAAAAATTACCCAAAAGGTAGTAATGTCAAAAACCTTAGCTGATTTTTTAAAAAACTATTAAATTAATATTCCAGCCGACATTATGTTGCCTATAAGCAGGGTTGCCAGGTAATTTTCAAATTGTGGGAGAAATTCGGTATTTTGTGGGAGTAATATAAAAATTGTGGGAGAAATATGAAAATTGCTAAGATTAAATTTAAGTTCTTAAAAATATGTATTTTCATTATCCAAATATCACATATCTGAAGTGGTGTATATTTCTTCTCCATTTTTTATTTTCAGAATCAATTATTTCTTATAAATCGGAAGTTTAAATTATAACGCAATAATAATTTCTCTAATTCCTTAACAATATTTACTATTCTACTTCGTTCTTCATTCCATCCGCTGTGATAAGATTATGTAATCCAAGCGCCAAGCATAGGGGAAGTTCAGATTTACCTATCCTGAGACTTTCTCTGACATTTGATCCAGTGTCCAGGCCATTAAAATGTTCTTATATATTAAATTGATTAGATTTAAGGTATCCATAAAGAAAGAATAGAACATTAAAAATATTTTAACTCGTTTGCTGAAAATACCTTAAATATTACTGAAACATTTTTTATAAAGTAAAATTCCTTTTTTTAAAATTATGAAACGAAATATTGAATTATTAAAATAGTAATTCAATAAATTTTGAATTTTATGTTTATGTTTATAATGTAAAAATTTATAATAATATATTTTATAATTTTATGATATATAAATTAATTTATATATTATAATTTTTAATTAATCATAATTTATAAATATAGTAATGACGAAAATAAAATATCTACACAGCGTTACCACCAATTTAAGAGTCAGCCGCGGCGCACCGATAGCCTATAATTTTTAAATAGGTTTCTTAAAATTAGCAAATAATATCGGCGGTGGGGTGCAGCCGCGCACAAGTCTATCTATGATTACTTAAACCAGTATAAAGGGAAAAATAATTATGAGCAATATTTTGGCCAACCTTACGATTAAAGCTACTGAATACATTATATGCTGAAATTTCATCCATGTTTATTGCTTAATTATATAAATAGGGAAAAATTGGCATCATGCCAGAAAGAAAAATATATATAAATCAAAGAACCAAATATCTTGTTTGCGATATTATTTACTGACTAACTACATTAGTCCCTTAAACAGATTTACAAAAACAAAATAGAAACCGAGTTATAATCAAGGTGAAAATTATCATGTTACACTTTAAGAGTGAAATGAGCAAGTTTTTGGAATGTATCTGATTCCCGTAAATCTTTAGTAACTTATTAATACTTCAGTAAATTTTGCCACCCACTAAAAAGTAACCGAATTATAAGCGAAATATGATTAAGTGTGAAAGCGGCCAAATTTCTGGTAACACTAACTCTGAAATTTATATCAATAGTTTATTTAGGACATTTTAGTATTTCAATCCTTTAATAGATAGTTTGAAGAAAAACCCATTATTACCATAATAATAAAAATTTGACTATAGCACTGAATATCTGGATGAGCCAATATGTAATGCCTGATTATTACTTACTAATTCAAGTTTTTGCAGTCAATAAACATAAATTGGTTATATATATCGCATTTTAAATTGTGATACAAAAATTACCACTAAATATATATAGGTTTCTTTTCTCCTATTCAAAATATTTATTTAAGTATCTATTCTACGATATTTGTAGATTTTTCTTTTCGGTTTATTTAATGGATATAAAATTTAAATAGTTAAAATCTCTTTATATTTTTAATCTAGTGATATTTTCAAAAATATTTTATGAATCTGAATCTTATATTGAGATGCAGACCCCATGAAGTTTTTCAAATTTCTGAAAGCACTAATCTACAGTTTAGCAATATGTGAGTTAACTAATATACATTTTAGTATACATTTTAAGTTATCAACCGCTTGGTGACATTTTAAATAAAAATGTTATTAGCAAAATAAGAAAATTTCTAAAAATTGGTATCAGGATTATAGATATTTTATTGTATTTTAAAATATAAACCTCGATGTCTCTGTCTGTAACATTGACACTGTTATAATTTAATAGCATAGCGTATAAAGGTATTCAAAGGAGTTTTTGTATCTTAGAAAATGTGACATCAGAATTGAATTTGTTTATGGTGAAATTGAAAACAATTGCAATAGATAATTTTTCACTCTCAAGTGTTAAGTTGAGCGATAGTTAAAGTACTTACTAAGTGCACTTTTACACTTTAAAAAAGACTCTTTGGGAAGCGTCCAGTGTTTCAATTAGTTTTATATAGTTTATAAACATTTTTTATGTGAAAATTTGATTAAAAAATTAAATGTGTTTAATTCTTAAATGTTTTTTTCTTAAATAATATTTATTAAATATTTAATTCTTACCTAAATATTTATTTCTTAAATATTTAATACTTACCTAAATATTTAATTATTACCGAAATTTTAATAATTAATTGAAAAATTACAATAAAAAATTTTGAATATAATTAATTTAAGTTGAAATTTAAGTTTTTCTCACATTCACATTCACATTTACCCTTAATCTTATATATAAAATTTATTTATAAATTAAGTCATTCGTACCCACTATACTATCCTATTAAAATGATTGAAATTCATTCTAGCGGGGGGGGGGGGCACGCTAGGCTTGAAAAAAATGATTATTGCAGTTCTCTAATATCAATATTATTAATTATCAAAATAAAATTAATATAATATAATGGCTAGATACAGTTTCTTGCCTCATATCATCAAGAGATAATACTAAAGTGATTTTTTATAACCTTTAGAAAAAATCCTGGATACGTCTATGATTCTTATAATAGTGCAACATTCGATTTGGTTATAAGTTAGCTATTGTAATAAACATAATTTTATCGCGATCATTTTTATGTCTGAATTTACATTACAATTAAGTTAAAAATATTTTCTATATAATTAGATTAAGAGATTTATTAAAGATGATGATGGCCGGACAAAGCTTTAAAAGGGAAACGTTGATTTTGTCAATGGAAAACGCAATCTGTGCTTTAGAAAAAGCTTACACATATGAAAAAAAGTTATATACTTTTGATATATTTAATATTACAATTACTATTAAATTTTGTTTATACTTTTTTATAAACCTTTTCCTAAAGAAACAAGCTAATTCACTCATCTTTTTAAGATTATGCGGAAAATTTAAACATTATTATTAAATACATCTATATTATCCATTACAAAATAGATGTAAATAAAGGACTTCATTTTACGACGAGATTTGATAAAAAGACTTTAGACATTTTACAACGGCTACTCATATTAAAAAGGCATCCGTCATTTTGTAACCTCTAACCATAATTAAAAAGGCTTTAGTTATTTCTCATTATACAAAGGATGTAAAAATAGAGATGATTTTACTAATAATTAACTTTTTTAAATTTAAATCATCATCCTATTTTAACATTACACTAGGTGCCCCCCTCCCGTGTTTTTGAACACGCATAAAAATAAAAGATGCAAGTGGTTTGAATGAAATGCATATATCTTATGCAGATCATATCTAATATTTCTTTAATGGTTATTTGTTAGGTAGAAAAAGTGAATTATGAACTATGGTATATTATTCCCCATAGTAAAGAATCCGATAATTTATATTGTATATTTTAACTACAGCAAGGTTATCAAGATGTTTTATCAGAATAAAATATATGAGCTAGAAAGATATTCCAAAAATTTGCCTAGTGGCAGATCATGTATCTTATAAAAAACAACCAGATACCTATGAATCACAAAATATTTGTAGACATGTCATGATGAATAGTGTGCAAAGAAATGAAGGTGTAATCCTAACCCTTTTTTGCAAATATTAACATTTGCAGAAGCTTGAAAAAAAGAAGCTGCTGCTGCTATGTCCAAGTTTATAAGAAAATATTTTATTCAACATGCCAACGGTCTAATTGTTGTTCAATCCGCATGACCATAAATTTGTAAATCTGTTAGATTATCACCGCTATTAACCACAGAAAAGATGAGTTTAGTGATTAAAAAAAATTGTTTTTGGGTAGATTTTAATCCATATTTTAACATTAAAACTAAAAATATTTCAACTATAAACCCAAATAAAAAAGAAATTCCTTTAGCCGTTTTTATAAACGCTTTGAAAAAACTTCATTTTTTGGGCAGGGTTATCCAGGGTATATTAATATATGCCTATTACGATTCTAAAATATATAGAATGCTTAACTGTGATACCGATGAACTAGATACCAAAAACATGCAATCTATCCCAGAAGAAGTTCAAGATTGGCTTTCTTCAACTTTCACCCGTAAGCTTTCAATATCGAATGAGGAAAGCAAGCACAAATTTAAAAGCATTGCAAATGTTATTAGGGCCGGAATATTCGTCGATAGGTTAATTTCTAATCTCCTTTTACATTATATAGCTTAAAAAATTTAATATTGTCCATTATAAACTTTAGTATCAATTATTTAAAAAGTTATACCTTAATATTATCTGAAAATCCTTACCCAAGGATTCAACATTATATTTTTATTATACGCTTCGAGGTTATTGTAACATTAATTAAATTGTAATTTATATTTTGTTATTTAAATTGGATATATGGAAAGAATTTATAGAAGAGCTTCCTTGGCTAATTTCCACATTTCGACTCCTATTGTTGATGCACTAAAGGTAAAGCATATAATATATCAGTTATTTATTTAGTGCATGATATATTGGTCTAGAAAATGAACGATTGGGATTTTGATGTATTTGAACTTCATAAAGTAAGTGATGAGCAATCGCTACGGTACATAGGCATCGAAGTATTGAATAAATATGATCTCATCAATAAATATAAGGTACATAGCTCTATGGAATTGACCTTTTTATTCTTTAAGCCTAAAAATTAGATACCGATTAAACATTTAGAAAATTTTATGAACGAGCTTACAAATGGTTATAAACTTTATGACAACTCTTATCATAACGTAGTACACGCTGCGGATGTAGTCCAAACTGTATTTTATTTGATTCACAGAACCAAACTGCAAGTTTTAGAAATTATTTAATATTTAATTTGGTTGATTTATTTTTTGATTAATTTATAGAACCCATTTAATTCTTAATATATTTTCATTTATCCATCATGATTAGGCCTACAAAAAACGAATCGAATCGAAAAATACTATTCTTCGTATTCGATTCGAGTTTTTGAATTGAATAAGAATGTTATTCCTATTCTTACGAATAGTTCATTATTAGTATTTGTTCGAATATTAAAATCTTCTATTCGATTCGATTCGAAATTTTTTTTAAAGTGTATAAAAATATATTATATTTTGCAAAAAAATTACAAATAGATGTGGATGTTTTAAAATGAAACCTTTAAAGGATTCTAGTAAAACTAAGCTAATTCTCATCAGCCTATCAAAATTTACAGAAAATAATAAACCAAATCCCAATGATTTCATAACCTTATCCGAAAAAATATTTATAAGAATATTAGAATTTAAAAAATTTGCGGTATTTCATTCGTTTAATTTATATAATAAGACTTTATATACTTTAGTGCAATTTTTTAAAATATTTTTTTCTAATATGAAATCAGAAAATAATACTTCGGAAGAAAAAAATCCATAGAAAATATCCATTAGAAAAGTTAAATAATTCATTATATTTTTACTTACGAATACTAACGAAAAATATTAAATTCAAATTGAATTAAATATTGAATAATAAATAATTCGTTTTAGGACTAATCATGATATGTCTAACCCTAAATTATCTTATTTATTAGCATTTACTATGAAATGATTAACAGTTATTTCTTTTGATCCCATATACGTCTTATTTTTGGGTATTCTTACAATTTTTAATATTGTACATCTTGATTATAATTTTCCATAACTTTTTTTAAAAATTAATTAGTGTTATCCTTTTTAAAAATTTAATGATTTCATAAAAGATAAATAAAAGATAGGCTAATATTAATATATTAGTTTAAAACTCCATAAGAGTTGTTAACGATTCATTTAAAAGTGTCTTAATACAAAATTTAAATATTTCAGTTACCCGTAGAAATATATTTTTATGAATGTATTGATGATACCATACCATACAATAAAAGATTGATATATTTCTTATACAATTAAGAAAATTTTTCTATTCCTCGCATAAGAATTATTTATTAATTACACTTAAAACATATATTATAGACATAAAATGATATGTAAAGTTAAATTTATCGCGTCTGCATTTAATTTAGCAAAATTTATAAACAACCATATGTTAAGGTAACTATCCACTGTATTTTTATAAATTATCTCGATCAAAAGGTGATTTGTTCTGCTTATTCCAAAGATCCTTGAGCATTTTATCATATTTGAATTTATAAAAAAATATCGAAATAAGGGTATATTTTGTAAAAATAGAATAATTGTTTAATTTTTATCGAAATAACAATTATTTTCAATTTAAATTAAATTAAAATATAGAAACATATCGATTTTTGATACCGATACTTTAACAAATATATCTCTAGAAGGCAATCATTATGTTTATAAAGTATTGCCGATACCTATCGATGCCTAAAAAATATTTTATACAGTATCGCGATACTTGAGAACAAATAAATTTTTTGAATATAGGACACATTGACAGATATTGAAAAATTTGGTTGTTTTATTGCAGCTATGATCCATGATTATGAACATACAGGGACTACAAACAATTTCCACGTTAAAACAAGGTTAGAATGTTTTTTAAATATAATTTTATTCTTTTATAAAATTTTATGTAAATGTGTATTTCCATTTTATAAAATTATCTTAGCTCTCAAATGGCTTTACTCTATAACGACAGATCGGTGCTAGAAAATCATCACTTAAGTCGCACATTTAATATGATGAGGGAAGGAGAAACAGGTATCTTAAGTGCTTTAAACAACGATGAATACAGGTTTATAAAAGTTTATGGCATTTTAATCTAGAGTAGAGTCCTTTTCCTAAGTTAATTAAGGAATTAAAAAAAAGGTTAATTAAGGTGAGCTAAGCATTTATTAAAGATATTTTTTAAATAAATCTAGATAATCATCTAAACTATTTCTGTATTTAAATGCACATAAAGATACAATTATACCATTTTTTGCAAGATATATTTTTATTATAATTATGTAAGGTGTGCATAATTATTAATTTAGTTATTGTTAAAAATTTTGAAGTGAGCTAAAAAAAAATTATAATGATTATCTCATCTATTTATAAAGCACATATATGATAAATAATAATTGTTAAATTTAAATAATACTTATACAAAATAATTAAACTACCATTTTTGATGTTTAATGGTTTACCTATTGGACGAATATTTACCAGGTGCCGATTTGTCTCGTTTTCAGTTAGATTTTTACCATAACCAATTTTGAGATATAGAATAAAAGGGTGGGGCCAACTTCAGGGTAACCCGCCATATTTGAATTTACAAATAAAAACTATATAGATCCATATAGAATGATTTATAACGTTTTCAGTTCGATTTGTACCATTACCAATTTCTTGATATTGACCGTTAAAAAATATGGCGACAAAAAGTAAGATCTTTAAAAAGGGTTTATAAAATCATTTTTAATAGCAACCTATAGAGAACCTTTTTTCCTTCCTAATGATGCTGTAAAATTATTTTTATCTTCATTAGTTTTTGCAAAAATCAAGCTTTAATATTATAATATAGGTAAAATTAGCCTCATCCTTTTGTAATTTTCACATTTTTTTAATTTTTAAAACAAGATTTGTATTTGTACCCTTTTAAACTCGATTATTTGTACCATTATTGTTTTCCAGATATCAACCGTTAAAAATATGGTGCCAAAAATATAAAATTTTAAAATAGGTTTAAATTTTTTTTTAATAGAAAGTGACAGAGAACCTTCTTTTCTTCATAAGGACGCTTTAAAATTTAAAAAACTAATTTAAAAAACTAATTTAAAAAATTTAAATTGCAAATATCTGGAAAACGGTTATTACAAATCATATTGAAAACGGTACACAAGCAGGTACATATCCGTCCAATAGATAAACCATTAAAAATCGAAAATGGTGGGGCAACTTTACGGACCTGTATTTGTTTAGCTTTATAGATAAAGAACAGAACAATTGGTAAAAAGGATTCGTTTTTATTAATACAAGATAATTATTTTGATATTATTGAACAACTTGTTCTCTAGTTCATCATATGGTTTCACAACTCAAGTTGGTGGTTAATGTTAGAAAAGGCGATGTTAAGCCAATCCCTATTTTATTTATTTTTTATTTGGAACGAGATTGTCATATTTGGCTATAATATATATTTCAAAAATCGTTCTGTAAACCTCTAAGGGATAAGAGCGTGGCTTGCCAATCCGATAATTCTGGGCTCGAATCTAGCAAGTATCATATTTTTTTCTGAAGCCAAGATAGTGGTTCCATTCTTGTATACAGTTGATTAGACTTCATCACGTGGTTCCATTGATAAATATTAAAAAATAAGTGGGTCTATTTCATTTTAATAAATTTTGGTTGTTGTTTAGCAAATTAGGTTATTATTTAGAAAATTTATGTGTGACTTGGTAGTATTTAGCATTAACGTGGTAGTGTAAAGTAAAAATATACAATATTTGTAAATGAAAAACTGAACAATTGATAAAAGAGGATCTAATTTTTAATACTAGTATTAATTTTGATTTTAATACATAATTGATCTATTCATCTTCTTAGTTCGAGTTTAATTCGAGTTCACATCTGGAATTCATAACTTGAGTTCACGACTCTAGTTTATAGTTCATAATTCGAGTTCACGACCATTTTTTGCTTATAACTTGAATTCACGACTCTAGTTCATAACTTGATTTTAAGGAATAAGTGTACACCTCGTTCAAGTTAGTCAATTTATTTTTCCCAAAACTTAACTCCAGTTTATGATGGCTAAGTAAACTCAACTTAGTCGTTTAGCAACACTACTATCTATTCCCAAAATAATTAAAGACTTTTGTACCCTACTACAGATATACTAAAAATCTCCAAATATGAGATTTGGCCACCCTCTCATCCTCCTTCCATTCTCACACTCATTTCAGTCTATACCAATAAATGATCTTACCCATCTTCTATAGTTGGAAAAAGGGCCGTTGACACTATTTTAACTAACTATCTCAACAACCTAAACAACTTAAATACCCTTATCAAAAACCTTACTGTTCACCAGGCTTTTATTTTAACTAAATACCTTACCCTCATTAAAAAATTAAAAATAAATACACCTAAAACTCTATATTATATGAGATCATCACCCATATTTAAATATCAGTATCTTCTGGCCTTGCATGAACCTAAAATTAAAGACCAATGGAATCGCTTTTAAACCTAAGATTTTCAACTTCCGCTTGGCTAGCCAATTTGTAGTGTAAATCCGACGGAATTGGCACTGCTCTCAATTGTGGTTCTTTCCAACAAGTTTCTCGATCTCCAACTGCTCATCCCAGACATTAACCTAATCTTAGCTCACCAGACTTGGGGCAAAATTGCCCACCATTTCATTTCAAACCAACCTCTTATGCCAAAAAATACTGAAATAATCTACCCGTTTCCCGTACTTTTACCAGTGGCTACCTTGAGGTAAAGCCGAATTTAATCATTTTAAAGCGAAAACAGGATATGAATGTCCAGAGGCAATATCCAGTTCCAACCTCACATTAGTACTCTCGTCAGAGTAACCTAGAATCTCTACTGCCTTCCATCTAGGATGTAACATAGTAATACCATCCAAATGTGTTGGTTCTAGTAAATTAAAAGATAATAAGTGACGCCACCCACTAACCCACTACACTGCAAATATTCTTATCGATGCCAACCCCGCCACAAAGCAATAAGCAACTCAAAACTAAAATATTATCCACCCTTGAACCAGTAGGTCTCCTTAATGACAAAATCCGGATGGTATTATTTAATACCTTGGTATAACGGCCTTCCCCTAGCCGGGTAGTAGTTCCAGGCTGATTTAAAATCAAATCAAACAATTCACACTTTACCCTGGTCACGCCGAAACTTCATACAAACAAATACTCCGATATTATTTCTATGCTCATAGTTACCAATACGCTGAATCTTTGGGGACGAGACTTTCCATTTAATCAACGGTCTCAAAAATAATAACTGTATGGCCCACCGTTAAGTTTTACCTATGATAAAAGGATTTCCTTAGAAATCTGCATACCCAACTTCTGAAGTATCCATTCCTCTCTTGGATGACCCCAAATCTTTTTTCATTTTTTTAAAAATAGTTATTTAGTGTCTACCTTTCAGTGTTTTTTTTGGACTCTTTTTTATAAATTTAATTAATCATCCTTTTTGAAATAATCTTTTTTACCATATATGTTTTTTAAATAAGAATGTTTATGTCATGTTTTTATCGTCAAAATTTTATAAATTGAAATAGTTTTTAAATAAATAATAAGATTATAAAAAAGCAAATAACCACAATAAGTAATAATTGTTTGATTTTAAAATATAAACATTCTCAAAATTGTGCCGTCATCCATACAATAAAATTAGTCTGGTTTTTTGTAATGAAATAACTTCGACATAATATTTAATGAATTTGATTCAGATAAAATTATTTTTAATTAGTGTTATTAAAAGGCTTGACCCTAGCCGATTTTAAAAAATGCTCACATTATTTTTGCCAGAAAAATACTGCCTAAGCCTTGAGATTTGTTTATACATGTCCACACCTTTGTGTGGCAAAACCTTCAGCCTCGCAATATTTTTCTAGATGAAATATTGAGCATGCCGTTTAAAATAGGCTCATATCGAGCCGTTTAACTATACTATTTTTAATATAAAATAAAATTCTATTAAAATGTATCTAAAAGTATCTAAAAATAGAAATAGATCTTCTAAAACAGTATAAAGATACAGATACTTTTGCTAAAGCGTATCTTGATAGAGACACTACATTTTTTTTATCTACATACTTCAACAACTCCTACGCTAAGCACGCTAATTAGTTTAAAATAATATACTACACTTCATATTTTAAAAAACCCAATAAACATTCTTTATTTTTTTTTATCATAAAAATTTATTTTAACACTGAAAACTTAATTAAAAATTTAATCAAATCATTAATATTATTGATAATTGCTAATAGTGTTTATTATAATAAAACACATACACGTTGAAAACAGAGTTGGTTTAGGTTCTGTTTTTTAATTTGAATTTTTGTTTTTGAAATGCGATTTTTTAGTTTTCTATATTTAAAAAATAATTGTTTTGCTTTTATTTTATATTTTTTGTTCTTGTATTTTTTAAAATTAACTAAGGCTTATTTCTTTATTTTCAATAAAGTTTTGAAAGTTTTTAAATTAAATTTTGTGATATTTTCAACAACACATAGTTAAGTAAATAAATAATAAAAAAATATCAAAAATATCTTCCTCAATTTTAAAATTAAGGAAAATAATTTTTTATGCCTAAATGTTTATAAGATATAAATTTATACTTGGTATGTTTTCCAAGCTTAAACGTGCTAAGTCTACACTTTTGCCCATACTGACCGCTGCTGTTATCTTTACCTTAAGCGATAAGCACACTTAAATTATATTTATTCAAAATTGAGAAAGTTCATAGAAAAAAATTGAGTTTTATTAATTACATATATTCCTTCCAACACCTAAAAGAATGTAAAATCAGCTGATTTATATAAGCGTATATTTTACAATCTAATGAGGTAAATCTAATTAAAAGTTATTCATAGTTCTTCTTTATTTTAGAGAATTTCGAGATTTAGTTATTGATATGGTGCTAGCAACAGATATGTCTTCTCATTTCCAGCAGGTGAAAACGATAAAGCACCTGTTGGTACTTCCAGAATAGTAAATATTATTATATAATTTTTTATTATTTTTTTGATGATATAATATATACTTATTTTATTTATAAATTAAATCATTTTAAAATATTTTAGTATTGATAAATCCAAAGCATTATCATTAATTCTTCACGCTGCCGATATTAGCCATCCTTGTAAACCGTGGCAACACCACCAGAAATGGACACATTCTTTGATGCAGGAATTTTTTAGACAAGTTTTTTTAATTTGATTTGAAATAAAGCATGTTTGCATTTATAGAATTTTAAATATAATTAGTTTAATATTCTTCTTAACTTAATTAATTATCAACCCTTATGATGATTATGATACTTAAATTCAAAGATATTAATTAACGTTAAAATGCTATAAATATATTAAATTTATATTATTTACTGATTTAGATTTTTTGCCTAATATCCTTTTTAAACTTAAATTAACTCAAATTTTTCCTTAATTGCTTTTAAATTGCCCTTTACTCATATTACCCTCTGCTTATATTGTCCTCTATTTATATTTTCCTTTACTCATACTCTCCTTTACTCATATTGCATTTTACTCATATTGTTATATTTCAATATGAATGATATCGAAAAATGACGGTATGAATAAAAACTTGCAAAGGGTCACATGAGATTGCAAAAAGGCACATGAGTTTGAAAAAAGACGTGAGTAAAAAAGGCTATTATAATAATTTTGACGACATTAGGGGGACCAGGAATTAGAGATGGGCTTGCCCTTTTCACCCCTGTGCGATAAAACCACAACTTTGGTGCCTGAATCTCAAATAGGTAAAATTGTATTTTTTTTTCTCTATCTTTATGCAGTGAAATTAAAAAAATATTATGTCCGATCAATTAAGAATAATTGTTTTATTTTTAAGGCATAAGATAATTTTCATTATATTTTAAAATACAAATTTTATTATTATTTTTTTGAACTTTTACAATTTTTTACCAAAAATAATTTTATTTATTTTTCATTTTTTAAGGCTTTATAAACTATATAGTAGACCCGTGTTTTCAGGTATTGGAGGCCATGTTAGAATCTATTTTGGATTATAAAGATAAATGTAAGACCATAAAAGAAAAGGAAGATAGCAGCAAACATCATGGCGCCTCTACAAGTATGGAAGTCGAAAAAGATAGAAGTAGCTCTATGAACAACATTGTGATACGTAATCCCAAAAAGTTTAGAATATATATCCAAATTAAAAACCATTTATTTGCATCAGACAAAATATTTAATAGGGGAGACCGGGGATATTGTGTTCTCGGGGAAGTATTTCTTTCTCAAATAATTTAAAAATTAATAAAGTTTAAGTTTTGAAATTTAAGCCAAATATGTATTTTAATAAAGTGCTTAAGTAGGTCCAAAATTGTTTCGGACAAAATTGATTTTAAATGAAAATTTAAATTTCAACATACCTAAAGTAACTTTTTAAAATTTTACATTTTCACTAATAACTTTTTTTTATAAACGTTGTTTGGACTTAATATTAATTCTAAATGATAGAGAAATATATATTTTATCATATATAAAATATTGACACAATTTATGGTAATTTAATATCTTAAATTATATTTTAATTAATTGTGAAGACCTGGGGTAGGTTTTGGCGGGGTGCGTATTAGCCATTTTTAAGCAAGGATTATTTTGAATAAAAAAAATCCAACTAAATTTTTAAAAACATTAGAAGCCACTAGTTTGTCTAGGACTACTAGTGACAATATGAAGATGATTAACATATTTTTTGCAATTATATGACAGATATAAGTGACAACAAGTACTTTCGGGTGATATATGTGCAGGGTCCTAGCCACGGGTTTTGACCCCAAACCTAGCCCCCAGAAAAAATCTTTGGCCCCCATAAATTATTCCGGCCCCTCAAATTTAAAAAAAAAATTTGTAATTGATTATTTTTATATTTTTTAAAATAAATTTTAAATATTTATTAAAAAAACATGTCTTGTTTGTAAATTTCTTCCTATCCTCTTTTATTTTTATCCAATAATAAATTATCATTCATTCATATTTTATCATTTTCATGTGTGTTTGTGTATAACATTATATAGGCGCTTAATTATAATGTTTAAATTGTACTTATTTCAATGATATTATTTTATTTATTATGGTTCAATCACAATATTATTATCTTTTGAAAGTCTATGATATAGATCTGAGTGCAAATCATAAAAAACCGGGATTTTCTGAAGCTAATCAAGTGGTTACTCAAAGCTTGATATATATATATATCAAATCTAAGGAAACAGATTGATACCGATTCGTAAATATTTATTAAAATAAAAAAGGTTCTTATTAAATTTTTATAAAATTTGGTAATTATTGTGCAGTGTTGCTAAACAGCTCTATTTGGGCCAATTTTCAAAAATGGTCCGATTAAGATCTTAGACAAAATAATATTATCTAAGCCCGATATAACCAGTTATTTAAAACAGCGGTGAATATTTTAGCATTATAAAGAAAATAGTGAGATAACACCAATTTTGGTAAGCTAACAAATTAACCGTAATTTTTACGATCTTAAATCAAGATTTCATTATATTTCTTAACATACAGGAGCTACCTTTCCGTGGGACTGGTTCAAGAAAAATTACGGATGCTGCAAATGTAGAAAACATAATTTATTCTTTCTGAACTATTTATAGCAATGTTTTCATACACTATCCAAAAAGATTCTGAATTAAATAAAAATACGAAATTTATATATAAAAATGCGTGATATACATCACCCAGATTCAAAACAAAGTAATATCTATTACGGTAGATATGGTGCTTGAATTATTTCAGATAAATGTAACAAAAGTGAGATGCCTTTTTTTTGTCTTAAGGCTGATGTGACAAAAGATGCATTAGATTGTGAAAACCTGAGCATAATATTATTTATATTTTTTCTGTAGAAGTCCAAGAAAATTTAATAAGAATTATTAATTTACAGTGTCTTTCTGCTGAAAGCATTACTAATTGCATTTTAAAGCAACTTAATGAGTTAAATATTAATTCAACGAATATGATAAACCAGGCATATGATGGTGCAAACGTTATGTCTGGCCGAAATGGAGGAGTGCAAACCCTACTTCAAAAATAAAATTCATAAAAAAGTTACTTTTATACATTTCTACAACCACATGTTGCATATTGTGGCTCAAAATTGGTATAATATTGTTATAATTTATAATTTTTTTAATTTATTCAATGCATTGCATAATTTTTTAGGCGGTTTAACGTTACCTGTAAATATACAGGCCATACTCTTAAGAGACTTTTAGACCAGAGGTGGACTGGTCATTTAGTAACATCTCGCATAATTTATGTTAATTTTGAGGCTATTGGTGAAGTATTAGTTTACTTTTCTAATGGAACTCTTAATTCAGAGGTTTCCACTCATGATTCTGTAGAAACCTCTGGTCTTTTATCTCAATACGTTAATATAAATTACTTTATATTAGCCATTATAATTTATAATATTAATAACAATATATCCACTATATGTTTCTACAGTCAGTAGGTACTTATCAAGTGGATGCTAAAAATTGTAATGATTCCACGATCAATATATTAAAAAAAATATAAGAAGCAATAAATTTATTGATTTGATTAGAATAAAGGCTGAAAAACCTTATTTTTTTAACATTTTTGAAATTTTTTGTCAATTAGCTAAAGGATTATTAGCTACAGAAGTTAAAGAAACACATAATTTTGAAAATATCATAAATATTATGTAAATATCATCATGCATTTAGAGAATTGTATAAATGCTACTCAGCAGCCATCATCAATGGGATACCAACGGCTTCTTGTGTGGCTTCTTTCTCTAAAATAAAGAGAGTTCTATCGAGCACTAGAGAGTCGATGAAAGATCAAAGTAAGCAGAAAAAAAAATTAACACAAAATTTATCCTTTAATTCATTTATGTTAAAATTAAAAAATAAAAATCGCCGTATTATATTATAGTATTATTTTGTATGTTCATATTATAGTATTATTTTGTATTCATATAACATTAATAATTTTTAAATAGCAAAAACTATGAATGCTTTATTATTTGTTTTATTTAAAAATATTTGTCCCCCTAAGTAGGCAGCTGGCCCCCCTAACTGAAAATTCCTGCTACGAGATGAACCTTATTAAATTTTATTTGACAATTTATTTTTATTTATTTACTTAGAATCAACACTTTTATATAAAAAATTTTTTAAAATCTAAAAATAAAGAAACGTTATGACCAGGGTTGCCAGGTCAAAATTTTCAAATTGAGGAAGATAATTGGTATTATGCGGGAGAAATATGAAAATTGCGGTAGAAATATAAAAATTGCTAAAAAAAAATTTTTGCGGGCCTTTTGAATTGACTTAATTATCCGCCTATTATTTTTTATAATTAGTTTATATAAATACAAAGTCGGTAACTATTTTTCAAAATAAAATAACATCTTTATTAATTTAAATATATAAAAGAATGTAAACAAGATAAAATTTTATAAAAAAAACGATTTTAATTTTACAATTAAAAATATATTTTATGCGAATGTCCCACAAAACGACCGCAATTGGAAATCTACTGTGTGTGTGTATAAAATTATAGGGATAGGCGCTTAATTATCACGTATCACGTTTAAATACATAATAAGGTACTCAAAAATAAGAAATAATACAGATGCAACTATAATTGCGGCAATTGTAATCACTTATCTTGTAGTACAACATTCACAGAAAAACTTATCATCACAATGTTGGTAGAACCTTTTTCCCATAATATTTAACGACTCTAATATAAATGAAAACTATACTTGTAGAATAAAAATGAGCAAGGCTATCATCAATATTTTAGGACCTAAATCCAGGAGGTCAATTTTTGACGATTTTAAAGATGGGCCTACATATGCAATTCTAACAGATGCATCTAATAAGGGAAATATTAAAATATTTTCCTTGATCCTCCGCTATTTCAACAAAATTCAGGTCATTTCAATAAAACTATTAAATTTTTTCCCCTCAAATAGTGAAAAATCCAAAGACATAGCTAACCATATAATGGTAAATATAGCAGATTAAAGATTATCAATAAATTGCATGTCAGCTTTCTGATCTGATAATGCCTCATTGAATTTAGTAAAAACAGAGTGTATTTACAGAATTGAGTCAGCACAATGTTTGTTGCGATATGTTCCTATACCCGCCATCGATAGAATTTTAAAATTTTATAAATCTTTAAAAAAATATTTATTAAATATTTTGAAAATTTTTTTCAATAATGAATTCCAGATGTATATTTAGGAATGATTTTACATGTAGGAAATCTACTACATGTTGTTAATGTGTAGTTGCAATCAGAAGAATCTTAATAAAGATTCACAAAATTATGCTGAAGATGTGTTCATCTTTACAGTTAATAATTGACATAAAATTTTATAGCGCCATTGCTAAAACTTAATTATATTTTATTTGAGATTATATAATAGACTAAATGTTTACCGTCATTATTGAGATATTTATAAAATTCCTGGCATGACATATTATATATATTTGTTTAACCATTAGCTCGGCCTCAAATGTTGTTAAAGCAATCCAATTTCTCTCCTTTATCCAGGCAGTCCTCATCAGGCTAAAAATGCGCTCGGATCAGGCATTAGAATGAGGTAAGGAGAAGATATACTCGCCTATTTTTTCCAAGCATGGGGATTTATCGTTATTACGAAATTTTTTTACCCATTTCTCCTCTGCTTTTAGACCATTTAACTTTAAGTATTTTGGCGAATCATAAAAAATAGAGAGAATTACAATCTCTTCAAATAAGACATCAATGTCTTTCGGTATTTTTAATATATTTATTAAATTATAAAAACCATCAATTGATGGTTTCTGTTCCAAAGTCATAATATTTATACATTTGTAAATAGAGTTATTAAAATCAAATTTGATTGTAAATATTCTAAAATCTTAATAAAAATATCTGCTTCATTTAAAAATGTATTAATTATAGTATTATTTGAACATTTTAATATAATATTTTTAGCAATAGCGCCATAAAATTTATTATCTATTTTTAACTGTAGAGATGAACAGAGCTGTAGCATGATTTTGTGAATCTTTATCAATAAAGAATCTTCAAATTGCAGCAGAATATTAACTACATGTAGTAGATTTCCTACATGTGAAACTAATCCTAAATATGCTTCTGACATTTCATCCTCGAAAAAATTTTCCAAAATTTAATGACAGCTTTTAAAATCTTTATTTAAGAAGTATTTCTTTAAAGGTTCGTAAAATTTTAAAATTCTCTCGATGGCAGGTATTAATGATAACCATCTGATAGGTACATATCGCAACAACTCACACCATTCCAAGTCGGACCACTTCACCAACTCTTTTAATTCATTAACTCTTTTAATTGATGAACTAAATTAGTTAAAACATTTCATCATAGTTATTTCGACACCTTCTTGCAAGATTTATGTAGTATACACAGCCAATTGGTATTAATTCATTATTATGCTGCCTTAATTCGGTAACTTTGGTTTTTGCCAAAATTTACAGAGGCATTATCAGAGCAGAAAGCTGACATACAAATCATTGATAACCATGAATCAGCTATGTTTACCATTATGTGGCTATCAACATTGTTGGATTTTTCATTATCCGAAGAAAAATTTTTAACAGTTTTATTGAAATGTTCTTATTCTTGTTGAAATAGCGAAGGGAGAAATGTTTTAATATTTCCCTTATTAGATGCATCTGTTAGAATTGCATATGGATGCCCATCTTTCAAATCGTCTTGAATTGACCTCTAGGATTCAGGTACTAAAACACTTGTGATAGCCTTGCTCATTTTTGTTCCCCCACAAGTAAGGTTTGCACTTATATTGGAGTCGTTAAATATCATGAGTAAAAGATTCGACCCACATTGTGATGATATAGCTCTGTGAATGTTTAACTACATGATAGATGTATACGATTTCCGCAAATGTAGTTGCATCTATTATTTATTATTTTCGAGAATATTTTTATCTTGCAATCGATGTAGATATACTCCCCTGTATTGACTTATATGAATGAAAGATGTATTATTGGATAAAAATAAAACAGGATAGAAAGAAATTTACAAACTAGACATGTTTTGCGAATAAATATTTAAAATTTATTTTAAAAATATAAAAATAATCAATTAATGTCTCTCAAGATTATAATTTATATATTTAAAAACGTTAAAATACTAAAAAAAAAAATTACGAGAGAAATTAAAAAATTGCGGTAGATTTTTGCGGGAGATTTCCAATTGCGGTAGTTTTGCGGGAGAGAGATGTATGCATAAAAATTTCGGGAGTCTCCCGCTGATGGGGGGAGACCTGGCAACCCTGCTATGACACGTAACGTGAAAGTATAATAGCTACCCTGAGTGTTTTTCATGAAATTTAAATTTTCATTTTTTTAAATTTCGCATTAATTAAAAACTAAATGATTTTTTTTAAAAATATTAATTTCTACCCTAGAGATATATGTAAAGAATATAATTACTTTAAACATTTTAGAAAAATTGCTTAGTCTATTTTCTATAACACTTCAATTTTTTATGGACAATATAACCCCGGTCTCCCCTATATATAATAAATAAAATATTAAACATTAAGGGAGAAGGTGATTTGATAATATAATATCATTTTATGTTAAAATAACTTAAATATTACACGAAGGAAAAATAGTATGGATTCACTTAAAATTTATCATATTTATTAATGTGTAATTTTTTGGCCCATCTTTTGAAACTGAGCTTGAATAAGTTTTATAACCATTAGTTATAAACTTTGGAAAATTTGTGGCATAATTATAGAATTGTATATAATGTAAGGATATTTAGAAGTATTATAACATTATATTTATTAATTTATAACATAGTATTTTTTTAAAATTAGGTAATATTTAAATCTATATTAAAATAAAATTTTACAAAATTAGAATGCCATTTAAAAAAGAAAAAATTAATGTAAATATTAAAAAGGATAAAAATATTAGGTGGGGGGGGGGGCAATAAAGGGCTCCCAAGATAGTTGCCTCAAAATACGGCGATTTGAGCTATTGTGACATTTAAAACAGAATACATGATCACCATAAATTTATAAAAATATATTAATGTTATATTTATAAAAGTGAATATAACGATAATATAAAATATATGAGTCATCCTTATCATTGTCGATTTTCAGGAGGTAGAGTCTTTAAATGCCATTAATCCAATATTGTCTAGAACCTTGATTATTAAAATTGTTATCAAAGTTGTTAAAGCCGTGCTATCGCGCTACTGCAGTTCGCAATCTTTTTTGGTAGACATAGCTAATAGCGTCTATTTTTTTCTAATTATTAATTTTTTAGCGAGCTCCTTTTTTTTAAAGTAGCTAAGTAGCGCACTCATCAGCTACTCTTTAAAAATATAATGAATGTAACTATAAATATGAAAATTTAAAGGTAATTGTCATTTTTAAATTTTAGTAGTATTTATTTTATAAGAAAGTTCATGCGAGATAGAAAAACATCGTGATAATTTTAGTACAGGGGAGACAACATCCAAAAAGACCAATTCAAGCTAAATTGATTAATAATAAATGCCAATATTTCTCTGAGCCAATATCCTTGGTTGATAATCCATCATTTATGATTATGATTAAAACTATCCCCTGGTACAACAATTTTATGTCATCAGACACTAATGATTAAGGTAGCAGTTAACTATGAAGTGATGAAAGATGTTCTAATAGAAAAGTTGTCAGAGATATTCTATATATGCCATGGCAGATATTTGGACACATAACTGAAGGTAAAAACTTATTTATATTTATAAATTGATCTGATATTAATATTTTTAAGAGCTTATTTGGGAATCACAGCCCATTGACTAGACCCTAAGACTTTAAAAAGAAGATATGTAGTATTAACCCTCAAAAGGATAATAGGATGCCAGACATAAGATGTACTTGCAAATAAAATTTATGATTCATCCCAATTTTAAACTAAACTGGCCATATATCAATTCTGAAGATGCTAAAGATCAACGTGATAGGCTCATGGTAAAGCTGAATAGTCTCATACCAAACAAAGATGTCCTAGTTACAACTATAAAAACGACTTTCATTGATATTAATTTTGAAATAAAGGATACTAATATAATAAAAAATCCTCTAGACGCGTTCTTAAATCTAAAAATACTCAAATGAGTATTGATAATTTTTCTTATACTAAAAAAATATATATATAATTAAATACTGCCTTGCCATCAAGTGCTAGTGTTGAGAGATTATTTAGTTAGGCAAAACTTATACTTTCAAATCGTCGCTCTAGCCTTGGAAATAGTATAGAAAGGATTTTATTATTAAAATGCAATAAAATAAATAAAAAATTAATATTACCATAAGTTATTTTTATTACATAAATTATTATCTTTTTACATAAATTTTTCTATAATAAAAACTATCTATATTTAAATATTATAAATCTTGATTTTTATGTATTATATACTATTCAATTACAATAAGCCAAAAATAAGACAAATTTATTTCTAAATTTTTTTTACAAATAGTATCCTAAAAAGTAGCCAAAGCTACTTTTAAAAAATGCTAATAGCTACTTTTTTTTATGGGTAGCGATAGCGGTAGGGCGCTACATTTTTAGACAAATAGCAATAGCAATAGAGCGCTACTTTTCAAAGTAGAGTTTGACTCTGCTATTAATAAAAAAGTATACAAGGTGGGGGATGCTATTTGCGACAAGATTATCAATTGAAATTTGTCGATCAACAAGATCTCTTCATGGATCATTAAATCCTTTCTACTTAATTTAACTATTTTATCTTTTTTTGTTATTATTTTTTTTTAAGGCTTTGTCCAAGATCTTTTTTATTCGAAACTTTACCAAATTTCAGAATTTAAATGAAATCGTATGTTAGATTTTTGAAATAAATAAAATTTTACAGAATAATGTTTTGGACATGTTTTTATTTTATATTTAAAATAGCTTATATATTTATTTTCTTGCATTATGAGTCATTATATTGATTTAGACCTTGTAAATTAGCCAATGGAATCCATTAGTTGAAATCTCTGATTTTGTGTTTTTACTTCTTTTTCATCTATAATATATATTATTCATCTAAGTAAAATTAGAAAAAAGAATTAATTAATACCATGTCATCACTGTGTTATTTCTTGTTTTTTTCGTAAAGAAATAAAAGGGTACAAATATTTAATATAAAAATAGGGTTAAATATTTTTATTTTAATAGAATATAATTTAATAAAATCTGCACATAAAATTATACTGAAAAAGTATTGTTTATTTGATACCGAATAATCAAAAAATGTATCTCATTTTGTAAAACTGCTTTTAAATATAGAATAGATACAACATTTATGAATATTAATATGGTACTCTAATTTTTATTTGTAACTCCTAAATATCTTTATAAAGGCTTAAGCACACGCCATGGAATCAACATATTTCGAAAAATTTGGAAAATTGGAAAGATATAGTCAGCAATCCAGCCAAAGAAAAAACATTGTGATTATTTTATATGATCATTATAAATTTCCTTATAGTATTATTATTTTACATTTATAATTTAATAATTATTTTATGAAAAGATAATATATAACAAATATCGAACATAAATTTTTCATCCTGATTTAATGAAAATTTTAAGAAAAAAAACATTTTAATTTTTAAAAAAGATGTAAACTAAAAATTATTTTTTTAAAAATAATTAAACTCGGTCAAAGGTTTACAATAAAGGGGCCTCAATAAATTTAATGGGAAAAAGCTATCAAGTTTTCTGATTGATAAAATTTCTTAATTTATTTTATGAGGTTGCAGGTTATTACCTAGTCTGTAGTCAGCTTTCAACAAATTATCTCACATCTTCATTTTACCATCACGTTCTTCATTTTACCAATCATATTTATTTATCCTACAATCAAACGTTCTTAAATATAAACCGACAATAAGCGGACCAAAGAGTTGGATGAACATTTATGGGGGATATTTTAAAATTAACATACTTTCCTTTTCTTAGTTTTTTTACTATCTTATAGAAGAGGATATTCTAAGTTACAGAGTTGCACCGGTTTCTGTTCTAAATAGCTATAAAAAAATGGCTAAAACAAAAAAAAGGGGGGAATCTTGCTTATATCTCCTGGAATATTTTTTAAAGTGTAAATTTGAATTTAACATTAATTGATGCTAGATTAAGTTTTTTACTGGCAATATTTATGTAAAGATTCAATTTAAAAATTACTTTCTAGCATCTATTAATTTATTTTCAATATATTTAAAATTTTCTAAGAGATATAAGCGAGATTCCCAATTTTGAATGATCTTTATTTTCGCTATTTAGAATCCCGCAGCGTCTGTAGTCTAAGCCGGTATATTTGGTCTGCTACTCAAGGCAGTCGATTTAGTTATATTAATCAACACTAGTTATATTGTCTAATGTTAAATAAATCTTTTCTCTTTCAGAAAATATCATTAGGGGATTTGGAAATAAGATGATTAATTCGTTTTAAGAGTGATTCGTTTCTTTAGAGGACTTAGCTTCGTTACTATACAAATTTTTTCAAAGCCACGTAAAGAATTTTAAAAAATATTTTAATGTTTATTAAAAAATTTAAAAAAGTATAATAATTATTTTTAAAAAATTGATAATGAAATGAAACATTAGTTTAATTTGAAATATTCGATGTCAAAGTAGAAAGTTCTATTTTTTATAATGAAATATGGACATACTTATTATTTAGCCCCTAGGGGCCTCTATATTTGTAAAATAATAATGGGGGCCTATGATGTTAGAATCGAAATTTTTATTTGAAAAAAAACTAATTTTAAAATTTAGTTTTCGTAAGATTAAATATTATGAAGTCAATTTTAATTCCTTATTTGGTTCTTTTATACAAAAGCATCTAAAAAACAATATTTTTATTTCATCTACATCCAAATGCTACAATTATACACAAAAACATTCTTTTTTAAAGAAACGCGCAATCTATCCCATAAACTTGAAATTAATACATCAGAAACTGACTTTCAAGTGCAGAAATCTATAATAAAGTAAAGCTATTTACTGCTCACTTTGTATAGCTTTTGCAACATAATAAATGCAATAAAAGAATACATTATTAACAATATATGGAGATGGAGATTCAGGAAATTCTGATGTTCATATATAAAAGGTGGAATATTTTCTTAGAGCATCTAATGATAATAAAACAACTTACAATTTTATACATTAGAAAAGGAATTAAAGAATATTAAGTCAATAAAATATTAGCATGCAAATAGACAAATATACTTAGGATAGGTGAACCCTATTCCTTGAGTTAATACAAGGTACTTGACCTCAATGACTTAGCATTTAAAAAAGACCCTCCCTCAAAAATATCTCTTCGCTTTTGCAAATTTTTTCCTTTTACAATCAAAATATTACATTTTATTTATTTGTAGGAAATATTTTGAGAATAAAAATTTTAAAAAATTATTTAATATAAAATACAGTTTAACTGAAAACAAAAAAATTGGCTTGAAAAAATAGACCTAATGCAAATAACTAACATAAACTAAATTGGAAACTTAAAAAATATAACAAATGTTCCTTGTATTCACCCCACCCCCACCTTCTGGTGGCGCGATTTAAATACTCTACAGAAATTAGGGCAATAAATATTGGCATGGATTGATATATCATCACGTATTGATTTATGTTTTTAAATTTATTAATTTAATCAGATCATAGGAGAGGGTAAGATATAAGTTTTATAGTAATTAATTACATTTCAATCGATAGAATTAAAAACTCATAAAGCCTTTTTCCGTAGGTTACTTAATAAAGTTAAAATAATAAAGAAACAGACGCATAAAATGGTGCAAGTTATATGAATTTTTTTATTATATTGCTTTGCAAATGCATAGTGAGGTAGATGAATGTGACATGAGAACAGATTTAATTTTTGCTGCAACTATTTTTGACTAAATGAAAGGCTCCTCTAACTTGAGGCCCCAAGGTTATAAAATATAATATTTTCTATTATATTTTATTAAAAATTAATCACAAAATTGAAGGTAACACGGGGATTTGATAAAACAAGACTTTTCTTTATTTAACAAATTTATTTTTTATATTACATTATGATTTACTATCTTTTAACAAAAAATTTAAATATATACAGAAAATTAAAAAATATAAATTAGAATAATAAGTTTTTCATTTAAATTAAAATTTGAATAAGTTATAATAAATGTCATATGGTATAAAATTATTCTTTAAGTTAACTAAATATTATTTTATATTATTAAATAAATTAATGTATCGGATATTATAACATTCCACTCTTCTTTTTTTAAAGTGTTCCTCGCCGCATTTGAAGTGAGCGTTATCATTGAAAGCTTGTTATCTATTTTGTTGTTTATCGTTATCGCTTGTTATCATTTTGTTTACCGTTATCGTCATATCGTTAGCTTGGCTATCATCATCTCATTAGCTTGTTGGTCTCGTATATTCATTATGATTATTTGTTGTTATTATTACCATGGTGTTATCATTATTATTTTTAATTTATCGCGAATAGAATAATTGAAATAAGAATTGGAATAATTGATATAAAATAAAATGATTAATGGAATATTGGAATAAATAAATTAATATCGAAACAATTGTACATAAACCATAAATGAATAAGATTATGTAATGATAAATCAATATGATATATAGGCGTTTTATATATTTTTATGTTTGTCGCGTTTTATTAATTTTTACTTTCTTATTAATATTACGTTTTATGTAATTTTTTAAATATATAGATTTTTATTTTCTTTGAATAATGTAATTTTATTATTTTCAATATTTATAAACTATTATAAATATCTTTATTTTCTTTTCTTATAATGATAGTAGTAAATACTTCATCATTTTCGTCAAATATTTATTAAATCTATTCTAATAATTGCTATAATTTTTTTATCCTTTACTTTTATTATGAATTTCTTGATTAATGATATTGATGACTATGGTAAAAAAATTTATAACTATCATTTTTGTAATAATTAATTTGGGATTGAAAATTATCATTTTTATTATAATTAGGTTGAAGTTGAATTGATTTGGGTATTTGTTTTATCTTTACTTTATCATATTTTGATGGTCTACAGTTATGAAATATTGTTATTGTAAGTCAACTTCATCATGTCATAGCCATAGCATCAATTATATAAAATATATTATCTGGCTGGTATATTGATTATTAATTTACATGTATTTTTAATTGAGTTGAGAAAATTTTTTCTACTTTCTCTATAGATTTATATCTATTATTATATCCGAAATAAATATTTTTAATTTGTTCAAGATAAATTTATTATTCTCTTTAAAAATAGTTATTAATACTTTAAGTTAATTTTATAACATACTGTTTAACATTATAAAAATTCCTTGATTCTTAGGTGAATTTGAATTCTAAAGCTTTCTTCTTATTTTTGAAATAAGTTCAAACGATTTACATTTTTAATAAAAAAAAGAATATAATCATATAATATAAAATAATACATACTCAATACAGGCTTGTTAATCGATCCTTTTAAAAAGATCGAATCCCGATCACAATTTTAAGAGGATCGAAATCCAGGATCGTCCTTTTTTTAAAAAAAAATCGCGATCACGATCCTTTTCTTATTTAAATTTCTCAAGGAAATTACTGATCGATGCAAAATTAACTAATATAAAAATTAATTATATAAAAATTTATTATAAGTATAAATTAGAATATATTTATTTATAATTAAAATTAGCCTTTAATAGTAAAAAATTTTCTAAGTTATTATCATTTCAACATCAAAGTCTTTCATTAAGCACATGATTAGCTTCTAAACAAGCTCTCATGCAAAGGTTTGTTATATTCAATAAAAAATTTTTTAAATTAACATAAATATTAAAAATATTCATTGAATCATCATTTGAATAAAAAAAATTATTAATGGAACGAGCATTTTGTGAATAATTTTTCCCAAAAAAGTATCTATTTCATCCATACATTCTTTGAAGCATCTGCATGTGGTTGATCCTGCATATTTTTAAATGGGCAATTAACTTTTCTTTTACGAACAGATTTTGTGGTAGATTAATAAAGGCCAATTTCGTTCAATTTTTGGGTGAATTATTGCTACCAATATGTTATTGTCATCATACATTGAAGGAAATCTATATTAAGAAATTAATTAATTTATCTTCTATATCTATAATGGAGGATGTTAATATATAAATTTTGCATAAACTTTATATATTTTAATGACCTTTAAAAAAAGATATCGTATTTGTATATGTAAAACGTTAAAATAACTTTTCTTTAAGTAACCTTAAAACAAATTGTAAATTGTAAATTTTCTTAAAGTAACCTTAAAACAAATTGTAAATTGTATATATGTAAATAGTATTAAAATAATAATATATATAGTTGTAAAATTTTTAGTAGTGATAGAAAGAAAAAAAAATAAAAGATTTTAAAATTTATTTTAAATAATATCAGCCTTGCCTCTCCTGCCTTCCCTGTAAATATCAGAGGATATTATTAAAAACTATAATTTATTTATATTATATATAATATAATTAAATAAATAAAACTTGTGGACTCTACATTTCATTCTAGATAAAATTTAGGAAATTGTTGAAATATAAAATATGGTGGAATGGAAGTTGATAAAATATGATGTTGAAATATATTTTCACGATCCTTAATTTAAGTCAGGATCATAAATCCGGGAAAATTGACAAATTTAGGATCGAATCCAGAAACGGCGATCTTTTTATTCGATCCTTTACCAACTCTGACTGAATATATAAAATCAATTAATTATACCTAAAATTATTGCAATTATATAATATTGCACAGATAATAAAATTGCTCTAATAAAATCAGGCACCTATCATATTGTAAATAGATATAAGTAAGATTTAAATAAAAGAATTAAGATTATATATACTTTTTACGTTAATAAATCTTTCATTAACTTTGAACCTTTGCGCAAATAAACAAGAATATCTTCTAGTTCAATCTCCGGTAATAGTTTCAACTGACATCATTAAAAACGCTTCTAATTTTTCTTGGCCTATTCTCAGCCTATTTTTTATAATTTTTAATTTACTAAATGTTCTCTCGCAATTAACCTGCATAAATGACAAAGTTAATATTCATATGCTAAAAATAAATTAGTGTATGCACTAGTGTGAATATTATATCTTTTAAGAATTCCATAAACGTAATTAAACACTTGTTACATTTATTATCACAATCTGAGTTATTATTATATTGTAATATTCCATCTTCTTCATTTGACTCTTCACTTGTACATACGATATCATTGTTCGTTTCATTTAATTCTACTATTAAATCTTTGAATACGCTGGCAAATGAACACAATTTGTTACGTAATTTAACACTCAATATATTTGTCAATTGTGTCAGTTTTTCCAAGGTCTTTTCAGAAATACCTTTACTATTTATTTCATCAAAATGTGGATGCAAATATGCACATTCAAAATAATCTCTCTATTTATCAGAAAACAGCTCCGACAAGTTTTTTATAATTTGATCAATTATAAGACAAGATGCTACGACTCTATAAAAGTCAATTGATCCTTGGGGACGTTCATCTTGGCCTTCATCACTATATATTCTTTTTGCTCGTCGTATTTTATTTTTTCGCAGAGCATTCTATACCCAGATATTCTCCGGGAGCTTTAAATATGAAAGGTTTTATTTATTAGAAGCTATTTTATTGCTTTATTTTGATCGATGTAATCGTTATCGATGGTACAGAAGACTTAGAATCTTCTATCATTTTCCATGCTGACATAATATCTAAATTTTGAGTTTGAAAATATAATGATAGGGGCCTTATTATTTTAAAGATTTCCAAATATATAGCTGTACTTAGAGTCTTAAATTTACATAAATTATCGATCAAAGACTGTGCTTCTGATGAGGTTTTTTGATATTATCTATTATAAATTGAATTGCACTTATTGTTATTGGGAGCAAGCTCACTTTACCATATATCCATCTAAGGGCTTTTCATGTGCCCACCACCTTGTCTAACCTACAGCCTTCTCAACCTATTTTGACCAGATGAATTATTCTGTTTCAACCAAGCATTCATACTTTTATATGATTTACCAAAGAAAGTTGCTAGTCTGTTCAATAATCCATATAAATTTTTACCTTTAATATTATCGCATGTATCACATATACAGAGATTAATATGTGAGTGTAACACCAAATATACAAACTAAGTGCCTCTTCTCTAATAAAAGATTGCAACCTATCAAATTCATCCCTCATATTTGCAGCACTATCAAATGATTCTCCAATTATATTTCTCATTTGAATTCCATGTTTTAAAAAGCATTCACTAAAGATATCAAAAATCCTTATTCAGAAGAGTTTGTAACTTTTCTAAGTCCGAAAAGCCTTTCTGTTATTTTGCCATTATATATGTATCGTAGGCAAATCAATGATATTAATAGTATAGACTGCCGATTAATGATTTGAAGTGGCAAAAATTGAAATGACTGGTGGCCATTTGTGTATGGACTTAATTACCAAAGACACATATGGTAATTTCATAAATTTCAGGTATATTTTAATTATGATATATATTTATAATATTTAAATACATTTTTATTATATCCCAAATTATTATTTACTTATATGTTTTACTTGAAGAATAAAAAACATCTTTAGAGCAAGTAAATTATGGTTATACTGTTTTGATTATTGCTTAATGAATATTTATTTACAAAAATCAGGTTAGAATAAATACTTTTTATAATGATAAGAATATAATTAAATATTTTCTGCTTTTTATTAACATTTGCAGTTTATTACTTAATGAATATGATAATAAAAACTGTATAGTAATAAGTGTTGTAATATGAAAATTACTTGGAATTAAATTAGAGAAAAAAGAAGTAATATTCAAAAAATTAATATTCAAATCGACTGTTTAACAGAAAAACGAAACGATTTATTAGATTATTTGAGTAAAGACAATGCAAATGAATAGGAAAGAAAAGTATATATAATCGGGAATACTTTACTTAAAAAGCGGATCATGATTTTACGAACTTAATTTTTAATCTTTTAATTTTTTTATATTATTTTAATTTATTATTTTAGTTATGATTATGTATTTAGTATTTATATAAACTAATAAATTCTCTACTACAACTTTTTTTACCGAAACAATATGTTCTATGGACATATTCAATCTACTTAAAATACAAAATTTTACAATAAGAATATAGTTTAAAATTTTATGCCCTTTATTAAAATTTTCAGAGAAGTAAGGATTTATTTTTTCTTCATTATTAAATGAATATCTAAGATTTTTCAAAATTATCTAGACTAATCAAGTTAGAATGAATATTTTTATCTAAGAATTCAATTTAATATATTTTATTTATATATTCAATAACAAAAATCAAAGTGAGGAAAGATACATTAAATAATCTTGAAATGACGTATATTTTCATTTATATTTTTTATTACTAAAAGATTTATCTACCAGAGAGTATAATATCAGAATTATCAATTTATCCAGTTAATTTTGTAGTAAAATACTTAACATTTTGAATATATTTTCCATGTGATTTGAAATCTGTTATTAAATTTAATATATTTTTATATTTTCAGAAAATGGTAATATATTGCAGTGCATATGGCTGTAACCAAAAATATGTTCAGGAAGCAAAATTTCCTCTCATAAGTATATATCTCAAATTAAATATTGATATAATTTTTGTCAGACTTAAATATAAAATATTTATGATGCAACTTATATTATTAACCTATTTTCTTTTGTAAAATTATTTATGGCAGATTTCCTATGAAAAACAAAGCTATTTAACATGTGATTTGAAATCTATTATGAAATTTATCACATATTTCTATTTTAAGAAATTGCTCATGATCAATATTTTGAATTATATTACAAAAAAATCTTGATATAATTTCTTTTATATTTCTGTTTTTAATAAATAAAAAGAGATTATATTTTACTTTACATTATAATTTCTAAGTCTTTTTATATATTTTTGCTTTGAATTATGTTATTCCTTAATAATTATAAACTATCTATTCTAAATATATTTGTTTATGTAAATTTAATTCACAAAGTACAAAAATCAATAATGAATATATATCGTGGAAAAAATAATAATCTTATAAATTTTTACAATAATAAATACAAATAATATGTATATGTTATATTTATATCTAATAAAATAAATGTATTAATAACCAATGAAGTAAATGGTATAAAGTGAAAGTTTTTTCCAACAAATTTTCACCACAATTTTTCCTTCGCCTATAGATATTTAAGTTAAATACCATATTTTTTATTGCCCTTGAAAAAGTACTGTTGTTTAGTTTTTGACTAATATTAATTTTTATTTATTTTACTTCCATAATGGTGCATATGTATATGTAAGTATCTGAAAATATTATTAAAATCTAATGATTATAAATACCTTTTTATAATAACTCTTATTATAATTTGATATGACTAATTCCTGTCTCTTGATCATACATATAATCTTGCAGGTCATTAAACATATGTGCTTAATATTTTTGAAAATGGAATTCTAATTTTTTAATTGCATGTTTTTTAGTTATTGCATCCACTTATTCAAAAACCCTGAATGAGCTCTCTGTAAGTTGAGATAAAGTTGATTCACTTTATATTTATATGGTACTACCAATCCACCATAGTTTTTAATTTTTATTAACATATAATTAAAATTGACAGAATTTAATTAAGGAATTTATGAGTAATTATTGTAACTTGATTATGCAGAATAAATCTTAATGATATTCATCAATAAGTATTAAACATCACCTTTATTTGCTCTATAAATGTTAATAAAGAGCAGAAAATGTTTAATTATATTACTTTCACTATAAAAAATATTTATTCTAACTTGATTACTCTAAATAAAATTAAAAGATATTCACTAAGCAATAAAGAAAACAGTATAACCATGATTTACTTGCTCTAAAATATGTTTTTTTATTCATCTAGTAAAACATATAGGTAAATAATAATTTAGGATATAAAATAAATGTAACTACATATTATAAATATAAAAGTTCATAAAAATATACCTAAAATTATGAAATTATTATATATTTCTTTGGTAATAGGTCCATATACAAAATGGCCACCAGGTACTTTAATTTTTGCCACTTCAAATTTAATTTTAGCAGTACAATCATCAGTCTATAGTATTAATGTCATTGAGGCAAATGGTTGCTTGATCATAAACGCTATTGTCTTGAGTACTCTACATTTGAATACTGTTATATTTTAGTAAAGATTTTATTTTGTTAATGTTAATATATATTTTTTTATTGTAGATAATGAAGGTTTAAGGCTATCAATTTAAACTTTTACTTTATATTAATTTTTATAAGAAACGTTAAATTATATGATATATATTTATATAAAATTGATTTATTTTTGTATATATAAAGAGATCATTATTATAAATCTTTACCAGTTAACTTTTGAAAATAAGGAATTTAATTTAATATTTTTAAATCGATTCTTATTAATTCCTACGTGCAAATCAAGCCATCACCCCTGCGTGTCGATCATGGTGGAGGATAGGGGCACCAGCTTATTAGAAGGTGGTGCGGAGACTGATTTAAACTTATGTGCGCCTGGTATGGGTCTGAAGTTTAATAGACGTTTTCAAGAGACTGGATAAAACCTTTACGAAAATGAAGAGGCGATTGTTAAAAGAATGATTCATTTTTCTCGATATTTAAAAATTTTACATTCTCATAATTGCGAAAAATTTTGTAAGCACATTTTGTTTTATCATAATTGCGAAAATTTTTGTAAGCACCTTTATGTTTTACAATTAAAAGAGTCTTAAATTTATTTATTTTTTATTTTATTTTTAATAACCATGATTAGTATTTTAAAGTAATACATTTCTGGAATGAGGTATTATAATAATAAAAATTAAACCACTATTGGTTATTTTTATTATATTATTCCAATTAATATAGTGTAAGTTATACCATTCTTATATATTTCTAAGTCGAGGGTATAACCATAGGCGTAGACAAGGGGGGGGGCAATGGGAAATTCCCCCCCTTCAAAAATTTATCACTTTTTGTGAATATCATTTTAAGCTAATAAAAAATATCACCCTTGGTCCTCCCCCCACTCTCTGACCCCCAAAAATGTAGGCATATATCTTAAACAATAATTTGAAAGAAAGAATGTAAAAGTTGATATTTTTTTTATAAAACTAATATGTCGTAGATTTACAGTATATCTAATTTTATCAATTTTCATTTGACAATCAAGTAATTTTTACCAATATAGCGAATTATATATTTTACAGAAAACTGTAAAATTTTGATAAGGATATCAGAAAATATCTATTAAAGACTATAGGAATAAATAATATGAAAATTAATTTTTAATATCAATTTCTATCTAAAATAAATAGATGGCGTTAAATATTTGTATGCTAATTGTTGTTATATTTATTATCAAGAGCATTGATTAGTAAAATTTGTTAAAATATTAACTGTAATATATTCTCTAACTGTTAAATATATATGTAAAAGTGGAATTTTACCTAGTATTTTGTAACTAATTCTATAAAATAGAGGAATATCAACTATATGTCTACTTATTTTTTATAAATAAATTTTTTATAATTGTTTGGAATAAATTATTACCATGCTACATTAATGTATATACAAGTAATTTATTATATTTTTTATAAACTAATAAAAATATATTTCATATTTGTTCCAGGCTTATTTTTTTTATTAAAATTAACCTCCTATCTTGTAAAAATATTTTATGACTATATATAGACCGGTGTGAAATAATTTATATAAAGTGATTGTATTTATTATAAAAAAAGAAGATTACCTTAGATTATTTATAAAAAAATATTAAAATAGCATTAAATTATGGTAAATAAAGAATTTAAACTTTTGCTTTATATTAATTTTTATAAAAAACGTTATATTATATGATATATATTTATATAAAATTGATTTATTTTTGTATATATATATAAAGAGATCATTATTATAAATTTTTACCAGTTAACTTTTGAAAAAAGAATTTAATTTAATATTTTTAAATCGATTATTATTAATTCCTACGTTCAAATCAAGCCATCACCCCCGCGTGTCGATCAAATACTAAACCGTTTGCTACCAATCTCCTTTTTTATTAAATTCCTGATTTGATCAAGAACAACATCAATAACTATGTTAACAGTTGTTTTTGACAACATGGTTATGATAGAACCTCCCTCTTCCTGAATATTTGTTATATTATGTACATTGTTCTAAATTTGTCGACTTTTTTCATTTAATATTTTAACATAAATTGAATTATCAAATGACTTATTTTTTGATGCTCTAAGATAGGCCTCGACGGCCCTAATATGTACTCTTAAATTTTCATGTATTTTAAATACTGAATGTATATGTCAAAAATTTGTTGAGCCTGTTGTGAAAGTGGTTTCGCATACTGCCAATGCCAGGCAGATTGAGCAGTACACAGTTTGGCTTTATTGAATATTAGTTTTATTGTAATCCATTTTCTATATATTTTTTCACTCATTACCATTCGACAATATAATTTATCATATTTACCATTTAATGGTTGTATAGGATGTTGCCTTGCAACTTAAAATTTTCATGTGTATTCATATTCAATTGAAGGAGATCTGTAGGATCCCCTGAATCGATTTGTGTCATATATGGGAGGGACCTCTTTAAAAGAATAGAGAGTTGGGAAGTACCACGAATTTGTATCTAAGATACAAAATCTTTTTGTATCTTGAACTCAGTATCTTTTTGACATTTTTAATAAGATACTATGTATCTTTTTCATTTTCTTGACAAAAGATACATACACAGATTCTTTTTAATAATCTTGTTTATAATTTTACATATCACGTTTAACAATATGTTAGTGAAGAAGAAGGAAGTGAAATTTAAATTATGGAAATAAGTTCCCCTGAATCAAATCCCAATCTTAAAATTTCGGATGGAAATTTTTTTTTTAAAATAGAAGTTTAAAAAGACAACTTACAGGTTGAATGTAAAACCTAAACAATAAAATTATAAAGGGTTCATAAAATTTGTTAAACATATTAACGTATATTATTTATATGTGCTTAAAAGGGACAAGGGTTTTCTTAAAAATTCAAGTTTACAATATTGTTTACCTTTATTAAAAGCTGCCTAAGATGGTAGGGGAAAAAGATTTTAGAAAATATTTTCTATGATATGTGTTGATTAGAATATAAAAAATTTATATTTTCTATCTTTTTAAATTTATTCAATGACCTTTTTTTCTTTTTGTGAAATATATTTTGTGCGAGCTTTAAAAAAAGATATCATATTTGTATATGTAAAACAAAATAACTTTTTTTAAAGTAACCTTAAAACAAATTGTAAATTGTAACTTTTCTTAAAGTAACCTTAAAACAAATTGTAAATTGTAACTTTTCTTAAAGTAACCTTAAAACAAATTGTAAATTGTATATATGTAAATAGTATTAAAATAATAATATATATAGTTGTAAAATTTTTAATATCTTCAGTAGTAATAGTAATAAAAATAAAGATAAATTAAATAAAAGATTTTAATATAAATTTTTTTCTTTTTTTTTACCTGCCTTCTATGAAAATAACAATATGAATATAATGAGGCTTTTTGGTATACATCCTTATTTTAAGAACTTATGGATTGAGTCTGATGATAAAAAAATACTTAAAATATTATTTAAATAAGCCCTAAATGTAATACCAGAGTATATAATCAAGCTCAATAGATTTAGCATCTAATAAAGAAAATGATTTTTTTTAAGAAACAAATGTTGCAACTGGAGGTTTTAAAGGATATTTAAGAAAATGGAAATACATAATGCTTAATTATTATCTTCCATTAAAAAATCCTTTGAAAGGTTATTCAGTTTTGACAAGATGTTAAGTAAGCCGAAACGTCAAAGGTCTAAATATTTGATTATCTTATAAACTAATAGATCTATTTTAAATACTCTTTTGTAAATTAATATATCAACTCTCATTAAAAATACTAGTTTCCATTCTATATCTATGCTAAGAATGGGCTAATACCTAAATTAAAATGCCTGATTATTATAATTAACTCATCATTAAATATTTTATTAATTATTGTAAATATTCATTCTTATTATATCTGCGTATATATTACGTTTTTCACAAATAGATAATTAAAACTGTATTTTATAAACTATTCTTATTTAATTGGTAATAATAATTTTAAAGTGTCTTGTATTTAAGATATCTTTTCGATATTTTGAAAAAGATACTAGTATCTGTATCCAAAATTTCTTTTTTATAAAGAACATGTATCTAGATTCTGTTTCCAGGGGATCTGTCAAATCCGAGAATAGATGATAAAATTTTTAAAGATGAATGTGACATTGATATTCTTATAAGTGGTGAAATTGCTTCCGATATCAATAATCTACTTTGTGAAATATCTGAAGGACATTATTGATGCAGTTGCTTCTGACGAGTGTGAGGATAATAAAGATGAAATTGATGTATTTGTACATAATGTATTTTCAGGATATGTAAATGATTTATCTGCTGTAATGGTGGATAATATAGTTTTAGGTGGGTGTGGCAATGATTGAACTGATGCAATCATAAATGAAGATATTGCAAACAATTTAGTTGTTTCAGGTAGATGTGAATGTGAGGCAATTGTTGATATTCTTAAAAAATTAATTTTTTTTAGATGAATTAATAGTAGTATTAAAAATACTTGGTATGAAAGATAATTTAAGCTGTTTCGGATCAGCAACAGCTGCTTTAAGACCAGCAGCATTTTTCTCTCTTAATATTTCAGCTCCACTTTAAATTCCCTTTTGGCATTTCTATGCACAATATTTAAAAATATATAAATTTAACTAAAATAATAAATTGTGTACACTACCCATGATAAATACAAACAATATAGTAAAATTAAATTTAATATAATTTTTTTAAAGAATTGTATTTTAATATAAAGCTATCATGTTAGCTTATCCTTTCATATGATGTTGCATAAACATTTACTATTATTAATTTACAATTTAAGGCTAAAAAAAATATCTATGATGTGAACTGGAAATTCAAATAAAATTCATATTTCATATAAAATTACTTATTTATATAAAAATCTGATCAACTAGCCAGTGATAATAAAAAAAACGTTATTGTCTTGAGGTTATGAAATATAAATTTGTTTACTTTTGACTTTTCAAATATTTATCATATAAATAAGTGTAAAAATAGCTATATAAAGTTGAGAATTATATTTGGTTTCTACAATAAATTTTACTGAAAATTTTTGCAAATGATAAGTAAATTGTTGTAATCCAAATATTTGGTAAGATTTTAATCTTTGTTCGTTTAGCTTAGTTAGTAATAAAATAATATAAATATACAATCAATTATATTAAAAATAAACATTAGAAAGTTTGACAATTTATTTTTATTAAAATTATAATAGTTGGGTTATATTTAATTTCAATGAAATAAGAACAAGAAATATAATCACAAATGCTGACTCTGTTATTTCTACAATAAATCAATGTATAAAAATATAATATAATAAATTAATAAAAACTTAACTTTCACAAGCGAAGTTATTGATAGTTTATGCGTTAAAATATAGTAAACCACATGATAATTATCAAGGAATATGATATTCCAAATAATAGAGATATCATTAAAAATAAATAAATGATAAGTAAAAAAATGTTAACATAATAATTTTTTTTTTCTAATAGGCCTCTTTTTTGATATTTTCCTCTGATCGGCCTCAAATTTCGATATTTTCTCGCGGCCTCATGGGCAAAAAATATATACCTGGTCTTATGGCCAGTCTATCCCTGTGTAAACTCAAATTCACTTTATTTTGTCGTTTGTCTACATCTGTTGTATCCATTATATAAGTATCAAATCCACACATTATCATGTTGTTTCCATTGAATATTGTTTCCACTTATTTAAAATTTTATTTATTTAAAATATAATTTATTATTAATATCTAGCCTTTATAATTTTAAATGCCATCATGAAAGGTAACGCAGGGATTGGAGAAAAGAAAAATTTTCTTTATTTAACAAATTTATTTTTTTTATAGTGATTTACTATCTTTAACAATCTAAAATTTAAGTATATATATATATAGAAAAATAAAATATATATATTAGAAATATAAAATAAGTAAAAATATAAATAAATCGTATATAACAAAAGTTCTTCTATTAAGTAACAATTTATATAAGTTATAAAGAATGTATGTCAATAAATAAATGTCATAAGGTATAAAATTATTTATAAAATTAACTAAATAATATTTTATATTATTAAATAAATTAATTTATCAGATATTATAACAAAAATAAATACAAGAAAACTTCTCAGAGTAAGATCATGCTTTATTTAAATATTTTCTTCCATTTTCCAGACCGGTCCGATATATATTTTATTTGGTCATCGAATATTAATTTTTTTTGAAAAGAGTTTCGAGAAAAATTGATATTATCAGAAGCAAATGAATTTTAAATTTCTCATCATGCAATTTTTTTGATACAAATTATTTCAAAAAAATGGGTTTGTAATTTTTTGCTTTGGAACTAGACATTCAACACTGTCATTAATATTTTAAAATTAAAAAATATTATTTACTGTATTTATATCCGGCCTGCCATTCCAATTAATAAACTATTTTTTAAATATTATCATCTATTAACAATGAGCCTAAGATTTCGATCAAATTTCTTAAATGAAATTAAAAATAACTTATGATGGCAAAGTTTATTTTAAATAATATAATTCATCGATAGCAGATAATGTCTTAAAATATTAGAATTACAAATTATTAATCTTTTAAAAATACAAATAATTTTTATATTCCTTTGTTATACGGACGGGGAGGAATTAGTGATGATATCTCATTTCCGGCGCCATCTACCACAGTATTAAGAAGAATGGTTTTAATTATTTTGTATAAGTAGTATGGCTAAAAATAAATAATGTAAAAATTCAGTTTGGGGTGTTATCCTTTACTTAAATCTAGGTATTAAGACAATATATATTGTTGAGTAATTAATACCACGTAAATATTTAAATATTATAAGTAAACGTATCGTGATTTATTGATAAAATAATCAGAAGGAATTTTACTATTTTTTTGGCAATTTAATCAGTATTTGGTTAATTGCTAAAAACATCGTAAATAAAAATTGGGAAAATTGAGTATATTAGGCGGAACCGAAAAAGCAAAATTTACACAAGTTTACGTATCGTATCATCATGCTACAGTGAAACGAAAATATACAATAGATTTTATTTTAATTATATTAATATGTTAATTTTCAAGCGACAAACAATTAATTAAGAATAAACGTCATATTTAAGTATAAAAAGAAATGTGTTGGAAATTTAATTTAAAATAAAAAAAATGTGCTAAAATATTTATTAATTTTTTAAAATTTTTCTTGTAATAAAAACAAATGTTTATATAGAATTTTTATTATCCAATAGTAATATTAATTTTTCCAATTTAAATGAAAATCAAAACTCCCAATCTTCGTCGAGAATTCAAGGACCAAAAAGAATACACAAATATTGAATGAAGAAAAAATAGATATAGTTATTAAAATGTTATTAATACCTGAAAAACAACAAATGAAAATCAAAGACATCGCAAAATATGTTGAAATGTCTACGACATCAGTTCTTAAACTTAGATGCGACACATTCTCATAAATAAATGGAGATCCTTCAAAAGTATACGATATTCAAAAAAGAGGAAGTAAGAAAAAAGATTCTTCTATAATTGAAATATACATAAGTTTATTAATGGCAATTAATATTCGTCAGATCTATTGTGTAAAGATCTTAAATAACCCAAGAGAAAAATTATATTTCTTAAAAACTAGAATAAACTTGCATGTTGTACCAATCTACGCCTGAGCGTCATACAATGTCCTTAAATCCCAACATCTAATGGTGAGTATATAAGCGTATTTTGTACAATTGGAATTGGAAGGGTAATCCATTATAAAATAACATGGAATTTATAATATTTTATTATTCCGTGATTCTACGTTATTATTATCTTACCACCTGATGCAATCATTGTAATGGATATTGTTGTTAAATGACTTATTTTGAGCCGATTTTTAAAATAGGCTAACTCAATATTTTTTTTGGGAAAAAAATATTATGAAATTTAAGATTTTGCTCATATGTGGCATAAAGTTTTGAACATCTATTAACGAAATCTCGAGGCTTAGACAATATTTTTCTGGATAGAATATTGAGTTAGCCGTTTTTAAAAATCGGCTCAAATCGAGCCGTTTAACAACACTAGTAATGGATATTGCATCTTCCATAGAAGCCATCTTTGCTTATAAAAATAGGATTGACTACCTACCATTATATTTACCAAAGAAAAATCACATCAAAATTTTTTTTGGAATCTTAAAAAATAAATATGGAGCAATCAATCTCCGCTCTAATTCAAGAGATGAAATTGTTGGGAATATTATTCAGCTCAGTGGCGTATCCCAAATTTTACGATGGGGGGGGGGGATAATAATTATATTTCTAGTTTTAACTATTATTTACTAATTCTTGCTTATGGATATTACAAGCCTATTTTTTATTAATATAAGTTAGGTATATTATATTTATTTATATTTAATAAAGTTTTTTTAAATGTAAAGTTGAATGTCATTTTTTTTATAAAATTGCTTTAAAAACTAGCCTCAGCTTAAATTCTCATAGAATATAAGTAGAATATAATTTTTTTATTGAAAATACTAATAGTAGTGTGTATAAAATATTGACTAAAAAATAATTTAAAAAACAAGTTGTTTTAAACTTCTTATCAAATACAATATTATACTAAAATTTTTATTAAATACTATAATTATAATGTGATTTTTAAATTTCGTGGGAATGTTGCCAATCAATCAAGAATTTCGTTTGTCGTTGTAAAAATCTCTGTGGATATTTAACAGAGCTAACCCATTTAGCCGAGATTCGGAAGTAATACTTCGTAAATATTTTTTTCAACCTTCTCAAGTTGGAAAAAGTCTTTTTATTCGTACATGTTGTAATAGGCAAACATGTAAGAATATAAAACAACTTCAAAATATTAGGATATTGAGCCAAGGTTTCTTTACACCGATTGAGCGCATCAATAGCATGCTCAGGTAAAATAGCTAAACGTAGTAAATATTTATACCACAATTCGAATTCACTGATTAAATTTATTTCAGTATCAATATCATAGGAATAAAATTTTGCTAAATATTTAATTTTATCGATAATGGCATTAGAAAACGAAGAAGGATCTTTGGGTAATAAAACTTGAAGATTGCTAAAGATTTGTTTTTTATCTAAAAACCGTACTTTTATTTGCGATAAAAAAGTATCTAAGAATGGGATGAAAATGGATATTTTATAATATTCTTCAGTTTAGCCAATATTTATTTTACATCTCAATAATTGCCTAGGTGCTCGACGAGGTTTAATTAGTGTTATATCATAAAATTTAGCCTTCGATTCAACGTCTAGATAAATATTTTGAAAATATTCATCTACACTAATTCTTATTGTATCTACCTGTTCATATATATTTTCGCCAAATCAATAACCTGAACCAAATCTAAATTTGGTGTTTGTAAATTTCTACAAAGTAGTGAGCTATAGGAAAATAATTTATTGATGCAACTATCAGCAATGATAAACTCTGATTGATCAATTGAACTCAATAATGATATCACGACACATTACTTTTTTCCATGCTCAGCCTTATTTAACTTTTATATTTCAATTTCTTCTGTTCTACAAAATGGAATTAAAAATGAAAAATATTAAAAAATTATAGATATTTATTAATAATTAAAATATATTAAAAATACTTATTAATTCATACTCACTAATAATTTTGAATTTAATAAAATAATTTACCTTTTGATTTCAATTTGATTAAAAAATTTTCCATTTTATTAATATTTTTGAATAATGTTAATGTACTCACAAGGAAAGGAAATTTTAATAAAACTTATTTATAAAAAAGAAGTTTTATGTTGGAAAATTGATTATTAACTTAAAATGATATTTATGAAAACAGTCAAATTTGCGATGGGGGGGGGGGGAATGACTAAAATCTTTAGCAACTAAATTAGTCTTTTAGTCAACTAATTTGGTCGACTTAAATATATATTGTAAACATGTTAAATTAAAATTTCGGTGAAGATACCACAGAAAAGTGACAATTGTCATAATCGTTTTTGAACTTTTTTGAATTTTTATAAAGCAAACTGGTAAAAATATTTATTGTAAACATGTTAAGTTAAAATTTCAGTGAAGATGCACCATAGAAAATGACAATTGTATTTTATTTATTTTTTAACTTTTTTGAATTTTTTTAAAGCAAACTGGTAAATATATATTGTAAACATGTTAAATTAAAATTTCATTGAAGATACCACAGAAAAGTGACAATTGTTATAATCGTTATTTTTGTAATTTTTTGAATTTTTTTTAAAGCAAACTGGTAAATATATTTATTGTAAACATGTTAAGTTAAAATTTCAGTTTTTGAATTTTTTTAAAGCAAACTGGTAAATATATATTGTAAAAATCTTAAATTAAAATTTCAATGAAGATACCACAGAAAAGTGACGATTGTTATAATCGTTATTTTTGTATTTTTTGAATTTTTTAAAGCAAACTGGTAAAAATATTTATTGTAAACATGTTAAGTTAAAATTTCAGTGAAGATGTAATCATAGAAAGTGACAATTATCATAATATTTATTTTTCAACTTTTTTGAAAATTTTTAAAGCAAACTGGTAAATATATATATTGTAAACGGTAATAGGAAAAAAAACCCCCGGAAAAAACCTTCAGAAAAAAACCCCCAGGAAAAAAACCCCCGGAAAAAAAACTCCTGGAAAAAAAACCCCGAGGAAAAAAAATTAAAAAAAAAGAAAATCGTTATTTTTTAAAAAAATTTTCATGTCAATTTTTCTTAAATTTTTTTCTCAATTTATTATTTTCTTCCAATTTATTATTTTCTTCCAATTTTTGCTTTAAGTCATTGTTAATCTTTATTATTCTAACCTTTTCTCAATTTTTTTCTTCTCAATTTTCACTTAATTTTTTTAGTATAACCTAGCAATAATTATATAATTTATTATTAAATTATAATTTTATAATATTTTTTTCTAAAATACTAATTTGTCTATACCTTATATAAATCCAAATAAAAATATACCGATGCTATTAGATCTTAAAAATTTCAGGGTTTTTTTCCGAGGTTTTTTTTCCGGGATTCATTGTAAACATGTTAAATTAAAATATAGTGAAGATGTACCATATAAAAGTGACAATTGTCAAAATCGTTATTTTTGAACTTTTTTGAATTTTTTTTGGTAAAAATATAATATTGTAAACGACAATTGTCATAATCGTTATTTTTGAACTTTTTCAAAGCAAATAGGTAAAAATATTTATTGTAAAGATCTTAAGTTAAAATTTCAGTGAGGATGCACCATGGAAAATGATAATTGTCATAGTCGTTATTTAAAATATTTTTGAATTTTTTTGCCCAAATGATCTGGTTTTTAGCCCATGCCCTTCTATCAAATTGGGCTGGCTAGCTAAATAATTTAAAAAGTGCTAACGGACCTTTGAAAAATTTTAACAATGGGCGGGCTAACAAACAACTTTTATTTGTTATATAAAATTTAATAGGTAAACATTAAAAAATATATGCTTCATAAATTTTTTTTTAAATACCAGATTATCGATAACTGTTGTGGATATTATCGTCGGAAAAATTAATGAGATAAAAAAAAACTTGTTGGATTTGAGTTGCAATTATAGGGTCGAAGTTTTTCGTCCTATAATTGATCAAATTATAAACATCAGAACGGTTTTCTGCGAAAAGAGAGCTTATTTTGAATGTGCAATATTATACTAGGCATTTTGATGAAAATAATAGTAAAGGTATTTCTGTAAAGGCCTTGGAAAAACTGACATAATTGGCAAATATATTGAATGTTAAATTACGTAACTAATTTTGTTCATTTGCCTGTGAATTCAAAGATTTAATAGCAGAATTAAATGAAACGGACTATGATATCGTATGTGCAGGTGAGGAGTCTAATGAAAAATTACAATAAGATAATAACTCAGAATGTGAAATTGGATAATAATGTAACAATTGTTTAATATGCGTGTATGAAATTCTTGAGATACAATATGTACACAAGTGCATACACAAATTTATTTTTGACATGAATAAATTTTCATTTATTCAAGTTAATTGCGAGAGAACATTTAGTAAATTATAAAAAAAGGCTGAGAACTAATATATACGAAGAAAAATTAGGATAATTTTTAATGTTAGTTGTATGAGAACTTTTAGTAGAGATTTAACTAAAAGATATTCTTGTTTATTTGCGTAAAGGTTCAAAATGAGATGTATCAACGTAAAAATTATATATTTCTTAATTATTTTATTTAAAAATATTGTAATTCAAATAAAAAAAAACATTTTAAAAAAAATATTGTTATTTTAAATTTTTTTTAAATGGTATTTTTAAAAAAATAGGAACGCTTTTGTGAACACAAAAAATTTGGATTCATCATTATATTTGCATGATAATAACAAATAATATGAATAAATAATAATTTTATATTATCATAAATATTTTGATCATAATTTAAATCGAATATTTTTTTATGCTTACTAAATTATGAAATTTTTAGGGTGTAGCGTTGAGTTTGATGATTATAATATTTAACTTATTTATGTTCTAAAAAGGTACCATCAGCGAGTTCGAGGAACAATGGAATGATTTGATCAATTTTAATATATTTATTAGTTTTTTTATCGAAATTATTATAAAAGTTTATAGTATTATCATATTTTTATGGAAATAAATGGATACATAGATATATTTAAGAAATTCTAAAAAAAATTTCAAGACTTTTTACAAAAAAAGAATTAGAATTTTAGACAAAATTTAATCAAAAATCTTATTTGAGCATTCTCAGAGAAGATCAAAAAAAAATTTTCATTTTTCTTCACAAATTATATATCTACACAACATATTTCTTTAACGTCTCACGATTTATTTTGACATCATATAATATAATTATATATCTTAGATTTATAAAGCCTATAGATTTAATTTAACATCATATATTATAAATATAATAAAGATACTTTCGTATTTTATTAAAATTATTAACTCATAATATTCATTAAAATGGAAGAGCACAATATTATGATTAATTATTTTATTAAATATGACTATGCTATTTTTATATCAACTTAAAGTGTATGATGCCAAAATTAGTCAATGGGATTTTAGAATATCTTTATTAAACATTTTTTTATTTTATATTTATAGTGGTTTTTTTATAGTTATATTTTGCCATAAAATGTATTTCTAAATCCTATCAAACTTAACCAATTTTCAATTGGACATTCATAAGACCTATGTCCTCTGACTCATATTATAATTTTACATTTATTATATTATTAAAAATGATTCTATATAATTTAATACTAGTCGAGGGAGACATTTCGGAATGACTACATCGATGAATCTGACATTGAAATAGATATTTTGTACACTCTTTCCGATGATTCTTTTCACTTCATCAACTCCAACTTCTACCAGAAAATATGTGTTGATGAATTAATCATCCCGTTCAAAGGGTGGAGTCCTTTAAAACAATATATAAAATCGAAGTCTCATAAATGGGGTATCAAAGATTTTGCTTTAACCAGATCCTCCAGTAATATATATGAGATTTATGCGTGAAATTTAACTAATCCAACATCATCAGAATTAGGGTTAAGTGGTAATTTAGCTCTTCAATTGGCTAAAAATATCTCGAGATTTTAAAATCATAAACTCTTGCGATAACCAATTTCCTTCAATAGCATTGGCTAAAAAATTAAAAGAAATAGGTATATTTATGGTAGGGACTATTAGAGGTAATTGGAATGAAAGTGCAAGCTAAAATGCGATAAGACTTAAAAAAGAAGGTCGCGGGCTATGTATGTGAAGTTGATAAAAAAAAGAAAACATAATAATTATCAAATGGTATGACAATAAGTTTATGCACGTAATCCCATCTTTTGTCAGTGTTCATCCTCTAATAAATGTAAAAAAAATGGTCTCTTTTAGTAGAAAAAAATATATTGAAGTGCCAAGATCAAATATATTAAAAATATATTGTAGGTGTGGGAGGAGTCAATTTACATGATATTTTAGTTGAGTACTATCGAGTAGATATTAAAGGAAAAAGGTTCTACTTGAGAATCATGTTTCATCTCATTGTTATGTGTGTGGTAAATTCATGGCTTATGTATAGGCCGCAAATATACCATGAAAAAGAGAATAAATATATGAAACTTATTCAATTTTAAACACATATTGTGATCCGCAGGGAAAAATATTAAAAGAAGCAGGGAGACCATTGAACATAAATTTAAAAAAATTTCTTCTATAATGGCGCCTATATCTGGTTAATGATGCTTACTACCAAGTGAATGTATGGAAATATTCTAAATACCAACCTAATTTGCTAAATACCGACCAAAATTTATTAAAATGTAATAAGATCCTTATTATTTAATATATTAATACGGAATCACGTGGTCGAGTCCGGCCTCCTATATATTATCCCCCCCCCAAGGATGGAACCACCAAGTTAGAATAAGAAAAAAAACATGATCATTCCCGGGATTCGTGTTCATAATTTTTAGAATGACACTTCTCAATCAGAATCTCAGGTGTCTGCCACAGAAATTAACATAAAAATTTGAAATATTACATAATCAGAACTAAGAGTCGACCATGGGATAAACCAAGCTCTTGCCTACTAGGCCATAGAGGCTTTCCAAAAATCACGATTTTTCAAATATATATTATAAATATATTTGGTAGTGCCTATCCAAATGAAAAATGAACAAAATTCAAATTTGATAGATGGTACCTTAAGTTAGTTTTTATTTGTTAATCCTTAATAATAAGTAATTTTTTTAATTCTGAGCAATTAATTGTGAAGAAAAATAAATAAATTTACCAAGCATCATTAACCCCTATACCTGATATCAGATATGACGACATAGGTCATTGACCGGATGCCTGCGAAACAAGACAAAGGTGCAAGTTATGCATAAATTCATACTCCAAAACACAATGTAATATATATTTATGTTTTAATCAATATATAAATTGTTCTCGTGATTTTCATAATAAAGAGACATTTATATTTTTTTTTATTACACTATGGCTGATGATGTCAAATTGAATCTAGGAAAATAATTCCCTGGAAAAAAATCCCCCTTTTTTAAGATATTAAAAATTACAAAATTAATAAAATAGGAGAAATAATTCCCTATAATATCCACGTAATAAAAATCCTCAAATAAAATATTTAAAAATTTTGAGAAAATCAATTTCGGGGAATTATTTTAAGAATTATTATTGGGGATTTTTTTCTAGGGAATTATTTTCCGCTTACCTGTCAAATTGCATCATCATTTTTACATGTATAATTAAAAATAAAAGTTGAAAAATTTTCTGGGAATGTGTATAAATGAATAATTTATTATAGAAATTTTATTTTATAGTTATTAAAAAGTTGGGCGTCAAAGGATTAACATTTAAACACTACGTTTAATCTTAATTAATTGCTGTCCATTATCAATGTGTATTCAATTAAAATAAAATTTTATTTATAATGATACTCGTTTCACTGTAATTAAAAAATAATAAAGGGTAAATTTTAACTTATTAATCAATTAAAACTTTTATCAAAAAGTGCTGTCCACAAGTATTGAGTTGGGTGTCAAACAACATAAATAAATAAATATTATTCATAAATTTTATTTATTTTTTGCAATTATGAATATTTATATTATACCGAAGAAGATGAAAGTGAAACAATTTATAAATACCATTGGAATGAGAACGTTAATAATGATATATGATTTCTTATAGGACATGCTCATGATTCAAGATTTTTCTAAGGGAATTAAAAAATCCCCAGAATAAAATACTTAAAAATATATAGTATAGCCTTCGATTTATCTTAACATGATTTTGTCTTCAGCAATGGAAAATAATTATAATTAAAATTTATAATTAATTAATCCAACAAAGGTTAAATAATTATAATTAGCATTTAAATTGAGCATAAGATAGTCACAATGATAGTTTTTATAGCTTTTGAAATACGCCTAATTTATATAAAGTTTGGAAAAGGACCTGAGACTGAGTTATTGCTACTGCTCTGACAATTATATAAAATTAAATGGTTTCCTTTGGTACCTTTTTAAAGTGGGCATCAATTCATATTCCTAAACATATAGGAAATAACCTGGAAACAAATGGAAAGCGGGGCGAAAATGAAAACGCCTATATTGAGCTAGACATCCAAAATATTATCAAAATATCTCTCTTTCTGGCTATTATCTAAAGTTAATTTTTAAATTGGGAGAAAGCAGTTATTGACAAAAAACAGTTTTTTATTCTCCCCTAAAATTATAATTTTGATTTATATGATTTGAACTACAAATTGTCTAAATATTATAAAAATTTACTATATAATCACCTAACGAAGTGTTTCCATGTTTTTAACTATTACAAGAAATTCATTAAGGTAATGCTATTAAAGTTGATAACTGTACCCGGGGTTAGAAGCAAGGAGGAAATTGGCAAACATAAAGGGTTTCAAAAAAGGAAGATGAAATGATTTAACTCGAATTGTGCCAATAATGGCTCCTTTTATATCCGCCCATAGTGTTTAAATTTTTTAAAATTAATATTATAAATTTAATAAAGATAAATTTTATTAAAAAAAACAAAATTCCTACCTACAAATTGTCTAATTTATGCAATAAAACCAAGATGAATGTTTTTCATAGTTTGTTTACCATTTTACCCCTTATGTCTTGCCATCGATTCCGGACATGGGACTTGATGGTAAAAAAATTAACCTCTACTTAGTCTTATACAGCGCTCACACTATATGTGAAGTAAGAAGCTCGATATTCTGGCTAAATATTTATGTTATTATATTCAATTATTAAATTTGGTTGAAAAATAAAAATTTTATCTCAGAAGAGTAAAACCTTGTTATCGGCCTTGGGCTATCCTATCGGTGTTAAAGTTTGGCATAGTGAGCACTAGCTTTTTTCTAAAGTACTAATATTTAGTTACTTTTTACTCAAAATATATAACTAAACAAATGAGACTAATTTTTATTAATATTAGACAATATGTAAAATTTTCATAAAAAGGCAAGACCGTATTTATGGTCAGATTTTTTCCTGCCGATAAAAATTCTTGATTTTTTCTTATTTAATTATTTTAGTCAACTAAGAAACTTATAAAAAAGAATCCTAAATTGGAAATATGAACCATAGCATATCTGCAACATTGACCATGGGAAGTATAAAAATAAGATAATATTATATTATCAAAAAACAAATCGAAATACTATGTTAAATTTTAAAATTTATCAATATATTTAACATTTATTAGATATAATATTGTAATTTTTTTATATTTTATAAATATTTTAACATAATCAATATGTATTAGCACATTTGCATATGTACAGTGTTGTGATGATTTAATGAAACATATTGGCGATTAAATTAAAACCTATCCATATAAAATTATAATCTTTACAAAAATAATTAAAATATAGACAAAGCATTATTGAAATTTCTTTTATTATTCCTTTTGTTATTTTAATTATTTTTGCAAAGATTATAATTTTATATTGATGGGTTTTAATTTAATCGTCAATATGTTTCATTAAATCATCACAACACTGTTTATTTTATAAATTTACACCGTCGTCTATTGTTATCTAATCGTTGTTAAATAAATAAAAATATTCAGTTGTTTCAATTAGTAAAGAAGATTGACTGGGAGAGGGGGTTCTACTTTTAACCATCTTTTCATTTTTTAGAAGAGTTTTTGAAAGTGTCGTAGTTATTTCCCGTCGGAATGTAGATAATAATTTTAGTTAAATATATAAAAATTTTCAATTGTTTCAATTAGTAAAGAAAATTGCCTAGATAGGGAAGGGCTTCTACTTTATCCCCTCTTTCGTTTATTAAGAGAGATTTTAAAAGTGTTATCGCCGAAATGTAGGTAACAATTTTTTATCATCAGGATTCACTCACAATTCCACAACCTCTAAGAATTTTTTATTGCTACATCAATAGAATTTCTAAAAATAGATCTACACCATTTTTTACCTCATATATTTATTGTTGGCACTATGTTATTGCACAGATCAAAGTTACCCATACATATATGAATTTATGAAATTAGTTGTGTATTTTTATATTTGAGTGAGAGAATAATGTTGAGCAATTGTAATCATGAGCTATCATTACATCGAACCACAAATATTTCATTTGTCTATTCAAATTGGTAATAGTAATTTCCACCTTTCCTTTTTTACCATAATTTAAATTATTTATAGGGCAGTAATTTTTAAGTCTACTTTCTCATATAGTCTCAGTTGCTAACCCCAAGGTGTTTCAAATGTGAAAAGTTTTAGAGACAGGGCCGTAGCCAGAAATTTTCAACTAGGGGGCCAGCTGCATACTTGAGGTGGTCACTATTTTTTAAAAATAAAACAATTAATTAAGCATTTATAAAATAATTTTGCTATCTTTATTAAAAATTTATAAATGTAATATGAATACAAAATAATACTATATATACAATTCTTTAAATTGCATGATGATATTTTTTTATACATAATATTTAGGATATTTTCAAATTATGTGTTTTTTTTTAACTTCTGCAGCTAATAATCTTTAGCTATTTTTATTTTATAATATAACGTTTCCATATTTAAGTTTAATAATTATTCTAATCGGGCCATTTTATCTGATATAAAATAATCAGGGTCAAAGGGGGATAATGTATTAAAACATGATAGAAGATTATAGTCATCTTGTATAAATCTATCTAAAAAAACGATCAACACAAAGTAATCAATAATTTCATAATTCCTTTTTAAAGAACTCCAATTGGAGTCTTTTTCACATTCAAATTGTAATTTAGTCTCGACTAAATCTTGTAAATTTATAGACGTTTTACGTACCCTTGATGATTTTTGGGGAGTGAGATTAAATTTTGCCAAAAGTTTTCAGTCTTAATCTAATCAAATCAAAAGAATTATCGCTTCTTTTATTTTTTAATATATTAATAGTATAATTAATACAATTTTTAGCATCCACTAGATTAGTACCTATTGACTGTAGATGCTTATTTAGTGGATCTATTGTTATTATATCTCATAAATTATAATGATATAACGTAATTTGAAATTTTTTTTAGAATTGATTATTTTATATTTTTAATATAAATTTTGAATATTTATTCAAAAATATTCAAAAAACATGTCTATTTAGAATTGATTATTTTTATAAATTACCTTATTACCCAACCCCACATATGTTCAGGTTGCGGCTTCGCAGTTTTGGGCAACGGAAGACATAGTCTTCATTGTCGCTCATGTAAAGGTCGAATTGTAAGACATATGCAATTCGATCATTCTTAGAGCTCTTAGATCTGCTCAAATCCCCTCCACTTGAACCATCCGGTCTTTTCAGATCTGATGGGAAACGGCCTGACGGTATTTCGCAAATTCCTTGGAAGCGCGGTCAATTCCTGGTCTGGGACTACTCTTGCATTGATCCACTCGCTCCATCAAATCAAACAGTCAATATACTCGAAAAAAAGGAGACACTCAAAATAGCGAAATATTCCGAAATCTCTCAAGAATATATTTTCATCCCCATTATTTCCACTACCCTTACAACTTTTGGGAAATATGCCTTATCCTTTTTCAAGGAACTCGGCTCCCACATTCGTCAACTAACCGGTGAACCCCGCGAGGGCTTCTTCTTAAGGCAAAGGCTCGCCATCGCAATACACAAGGCTAATTATATTAGATTCATAGGCAGTCTCTTCCCGCAAGATTATCCTTCCTAACCTCAATATTTATTTTTTTTAACACCGTCACAAACATATCCTCCAATACTATATTTATTTATTTTTTTTAAATGTTTTTTTTTATATGTATATAAATATATATATGTATATAAATATATATACAAATATTAATTATTATATATTTTTTTAAATTAATACATTCTTTATATTAAATAATACATTCTATTTTTTATATAAATTTTTTAAAATTTTATCAACTTTTTTTTGTGGAATCATTTATTTAATGTTCGCGTTTTTCTTCCAATTTTCTTCCTATACTTCCATTTTATTTAGAGATTGATATCATAATTTTTTTCAAGTGTAGTTAATAATATTTTATTATGTAAATTTATTAATATATTATGTAAATTTATCAATATGTTATGTTATAAAAATACGTTGATAAAAATAAAATTTTTAAAATAAATTTTGAATATTTATTCTACAAACATGTCTAGTTTCTAAATTTTTTTCTATCCTGTTTTATTTTTATTTTTACCCAATATTAAATTATCATTCATTCATTTTTTTCATTTGTTTTTGTTGTGTATAACATTCTCTATAGGACAGCGTTTATTTTAAAATTACGAAGAAACAATCAGTTATTAACTTTTATTTTAAGTTAAAGTTAAACAAATGTCAAGCAACATCACCTTTACAAACTACTTTTAATACTACATCAGAAATTTCAGAAACTGATTCTTCTCATAGTTAGTATAAATTTATATTATTATTTAATGACTTATATGATATTGATATAGGGCAATACCTATATATTATTATTTCATATATATTTGTTTTATATAAGATAAGAGACAGACATTCATTATTAATATTATCATTTTTGTATAATAATTTTAATTATTAAAATAAATATATTCACTCATATTTCACGATATGAATGAAGCTAATAATCTAGAAAATGATCCTCACTACACTCAGGAGGAGGAAGATGGTAAATAGTTTAAAATTTAACCCAAATTTTTCTATTTATATATTTTTCACAATATCAATAGGAGTAGGAGATTATGGTGTTTCATTATTACATTTTGATTTTAAAACAAATAAAGACGAAGAAGAGACTCAATCATCTTCATCTAGCAGCTCAGTCTCTCATTGTCAAGAGGCAACTAGTAATTGATTTATAAATATAAAAATATTATATTTTTTTGTTAATCTTTAAAGATATAATATTTATGACCTTTTTCTAGTTTTTAATACTGAATATCTATAATTTTACTGATCAACTTTACTGATAATCTTCATCAGGGTTGGGCACTACAGTATAGCAAATACTTGTATCTTAAATACAAGATAAATTTTGTGTTTGTTCATTTTCAGCATGCCCTTCCTTCGCCCATTCTGATGACCATTATTATTTATGACCCTTTCCCTCATTACAATTTATTAATTATAATATTTTTAGTGTCAAAAAAGTCCTCTAATAGTTCAATTCAAATCCCAAGTGGCCTTGGCCAGAATAAACCAAATCAAATCAAATTAAACAATTACGCGAAAAAAGATATCCATGGAAGGCAAAGATCATTTCAAAAATCATGGTATAGAGGCCGAGACTGGTTAGAGTATAGTGTAGAAGCTGACGCTGCCTTTTGTTTTCCATTTAGGAAATACTTGTGTAATCCAAGTGATGAATTTGGACAAACGGGATTCAGAAATTGGAAAAATGCATTAGCTGCCAAGAAGGGACTGCTAAAACACGAGAGCTCAAAAGCTCATTTAAATTCAATTACAATATGGCATGATAAAAATCAAAATATAAACAAAGGTACAGAAATAACTAAAATGTTGGGAGGTGATCAAATTAATCGTAATCAATATTATATTAAATCAATATTTGATTTGATGCTATTTCTTAGCATACAAGAGCTACCTTTCCGTGGGAATGGTTCAACAAATATTACGGATGCTGCAAAAGAAACATAATTTATTCTTCTGGGCTATTTATAACAATGTTTTCCTACACCATCCAAAAAGACCCTGAATTAAATAAAATTATGAAATTTATACCCCAAAATGCCCAGTATACATCACCACAGATTCAAAACGAAGTAATATCCATTATAGCAGATATGGTGCTTGAACATATTTTTTCAGACATAATAAAAGCAAGATGCATTTTTTTTGTTTTAAGGTTGATGAAACAAAAGATGCTTCAGGTTGTGAAAACCTGAGCATAATAATTCGCTATATTTTTTTCTGGAGAAATCCAAGAAAATTTAATAGGAATCATTAATTTAGAGTGTCTTTCTGCTGAAAGCATTACAGATTGCATTTTAAGCAACTTAATGATCTAAATATTAATTCAGCTAATATAATAAGCCAGGCATATGATGGTGCAACGTTATGTCTGGCCGAAATGGAGGAGTGCAAACACTTCTTCAAAAAAAAATTAATAAAAATGTTCCTTTTATACATTGCTACAACCACAAGTTGCATCTTGTGGTTCAAAATTGGTATAATAATATTGTTATTATTTCTAATTTTTTTAATTTATCAAATACATTGTATAATTTTTTCAGGCGTTTTAATGTATCCTGTAAATATACAGGCCACACCCTTAAGAGACTTATAGACCAGAGGTGGACTGGTCATTTGGAAACATCTCGCATTATTTATGAGAATTTTGAGGCTATTGGTGAAGTATTATTTTACTTAATTCAGAGGTTTCAATTCATGATTCAGTCGAAGCCTCTGGTCTTTTATCTCAATGTATTAATATAAATTACATTATATTTCATAATTTATGAGATATTAATTACAATAGATCCACTAAATAAGTTTCTACAATCAGTAGGTACTAATCTAGTGGATGCTAAAGATTATATTGATTCTACTATCAATATATTAAAAAATAAAAGAAGTGATAATTCTTTAGCTTTGATTGTGATTAAGGCTGAAAAACTTTTATCAAAATTTAATCTTACTCCCCAAAAATCATCACGGGTACGTTAAACGCCTAAAAATTTCCAATTTTTTTAGTTGATAGCAAACTAGAATTCGATTGTGAAAAAGACTCCAATTGGAGTTCTTTAAAAAGGATATATTATGAAATTATAGATAACTTTGTGGATCGTTTTTTAGACCGATTTACAGCAGATGATTTTAATCTTTTTTCATCTTTTAATACATTGTCCCCCCTTGACCCTGATTATTTTTTATCAGATAAAATGGCTCCATTAAAATCCCTGTTAAATTTAAATATGGAAACACTGCATCATGAAATGAAGATAGCAAAAGGATTGCTAGCTTCGGAAGCTAAAGAAAATTATAATTTTGAAAATATCTTACATATTATGTATAAAAAAAAATAATCATGCATTTAAAGAATTATATAAATGCTACTCAGCAGCGATAATCATTGGGACATCAACGGCTTCTTGTGAGGCCTCGTTCTCTACATTAAAGAGAGTTTTATCGAGCAGTAGAGAGTCTATGAAGAATAAACGTAAACAAAATTTAGTATTAATGGCGTATGAAAAAAGAATAACGCAGAATTTATCTTTAGTTCATTTATATTAAATTTAAAAATAAAAATCGCCGTATATTTTGTTTTGTATATGCATATTATAGTATTATTTTGTTTTGTATATTCATATTATAGTATTATTTTGTTATTAAATTTTTAATAAAAATAGAAAAAAATTTCTATGAATGCCTAATTATTTGTTTGATTTTAAAAAAATAGTGCCCCCCCCCCAAGTAAGCACTTGGCCCCCCTAAGTGAAAATTCCTGGCTACGGCCCTGATATTCAAGCACCACATCTGGGATAATATATATTACTTCGTTTTAAATCTGGGGTGGTGTATATTGAGCATTTTTGGGTATAAATTTCAAAATTTTATTTAATTCAGGATCTTTTTGGATGGTGTATGATAATATTGCTATAAATAGTCCTGAGGAATAAAATATGTTTTCATCAGTTGCAGCATCCGTAATTTTTGTTGAACCAATCCCACTAAAAGGTATCTCCTGTATGCTAAGAAATAGCATCAAATCATATATTGATTTAAGATAGTAAAGATTATATTATCACTTTTATTTTTAAAAAACTTCAATGCACAATTATAAAAATAAAACAAATCAATGATGAAAATACTATTTAAAAAAATATTAAAATTATAATTGACATACTATATCTATATTCTTTATAAAAATATATAATTAAAAGAAGAGAAATTAAAAAAAATAATTTAAAATAATATATTTAGGTATGGTCGGCGGGGCTTAATGACCCATGTATGGATATGCAGTTGGATCGACAAATTTCAATTGATATTCTTTGTCGAAGGTAAAAGCCTACTTTTAGATCACCTGTGATTAAACATAATCTTATTAGGGTTAATTTGTTGACTAACCAAAATTGTTGTTATCTCAGTATTTTCTTCATAATTCTAAATATTCACCGCTGTTTTAAATAACTGGTTATATTATAAATAATATTGTGATTGAACCATAATTATAAAATAATTATCTTTGAAATAAGTACAATTTAAACGTGATTAAACGCCTATATTATGTCATACACTAACACACATGAAAATGATACAATATGAATGAATGATGATTTATTATTAGATAAAAATAAAACAGGATAGAAAGAAATTTACAAACTAGATATGTTTTTTGAATAAATTTAAACATTTATTTTAAAAATATAAAAATAATATATTATAAAAAAAATTTTAAATTTGGGAGACGGAAAAATTTATGGGGGTCACTTTTGGGGCCCAAAAATTTTTCTGAGGGTCAGGTTTGGGGGCATAAAAATTTTTTTGTGGGTGGGGAGGCTGCCTTTTCTCGAACTCCCTCTCCCCCCCCCCCGACTACGACCCTGTTTAGAGATGTACAAAAAAGTATCAAATTTGATAGAAAACAAAGAGGATGCTGACACCTTTGAGTAAATTAGTAACAAATATACTTCCAGATCCAAGATTCAAAGCCGTTGGTTATTTTTATCTTGATATATATATCACGCTAATAAAAATCCATCTGAATATCTAATATTATTTAAAAATTGCTATAAAAAATTCATAATAATTTGTAAATAATTTTTATACTCAACATACCTTTATATAAAAAAATATTCGAGAATAACAATAAAATTGTGAATTTTCTGGAATTTTTTTTATTAATGATAAAAATATTATGATGAAAAAATAATATTTTCATACTAAGAATATATAAAACAGTTTATAATAAAATAATACAGGAAAGGGTCTGTGCTCAGAGTTCAAATTTTTAAAAAGGTTACAGATTCAGGGTTTGGAGAGCATATAGAAATATTGATTCAATATTAATAAAAAAAACTATCTTTATTTATTTTGTATTATACTTCATATAAACATAATTTATACTATTTTTATTCTTTATATTATTTAATCCAAAAAGTACTTATTAAATAAAATTTAACACACCAAAACTATTAACAAACTTTACATTTATATTTACATAATTGTTTATATTTAAAAATTAAATTTAAAATTTGAATATATTGGCTTTATTTCATTTTTTGATTTTATGTTTATGTCCTAATATTTTACTTTCTAAAATTGAAGTAATAACAAGACAAGCAACATATTCCTATTATATTATTAGCATGTTAAATTATCATTTATACTAAAATTTTACCTATAAAATGGATGCAAAAATACCAAAATTTGAAAAATGCGAGGAAAATATTTATTTTATATGTTTTTTATTATTATTTTAAGAATTTTTTTTATTAGATCCTTTGAACTCTCAATTTTTTAAAAGGGTTCGGGTTTGGGTCCTGTTCTAGCTACATGAGGGTCTAGGTAGAGTCCAATTTTAGGTAAACATACCTGAAAATGCATCAAATTTTTTTAGATAAAAAATTTAGAAAAATGAAAATTTTTCAATTTTTCTAGGTCAAAGTTGTATAAATGGTACATTAAAACATAGATTATAGTTGTATTTTTATATTTTAATTATATCTAATATCATATGACAATTAAATATTGTATAAATGTCGAAGATTAATATAATGTCAATCATGATTATATTCGTTTGGATGCAAGAGGAATGGGAGATTCCTTTGTATCAGAATAAAATATTTTGTGAGTTAAAAAGATATATAAATGGAATCCTGTATGTCTAAATTTATACAGAAATTTGTGCATAAATCAGTTTATTGATAAACTAATATTACTAAAGGAAGCCTTTAAAATGGTAGACGTTGGTCTATTTTGAATGATGTTAATGTTGGTCCATTTTGAATTGTGTTTTTGTGTATTTATAATTAGCCGTATAATCATTATTTATTTTTAAATGTTTGATGTCAGATTTAATTTACAGAAGTCTGATGAGGTGTGAGACATTTTAAAAAAAATCTTAACATTATGATTTGTTTTAAGACAAGGTGTGAGGCATTTAAATTTAAATAAATCTTATCATTATGATTTACTTTTAATGATGGGGTGCCAGTCATCATTTGAGTACACAACATCATTTAATTACTTACCCCCCCCCCTGCCAACGTTTATTTTATCAATATTTCCCTTCCCCTATCTTTGTTATTTTGAAAATTGATTTTTTCTTTGAAATAAGATATCCCATTGATTATGTACTTTTAATAAAATTTTATTTACCAGTAATCGATATATTTATGGCTACGGAATGATCCCTCCTTTATATAGAAATATATTTTACAAATATTAATTGAACCCATGATTCACTTGTAAACAATTGAATACTAGAAAAAGTACGAGATTAGGGTGAGGAGCTCTGACTCAAAATGAGCAATCTAGAAGGACTTAGGTGTGGGATGATGATAACCAACTATGAAGCGAAATATAAATAATTTAGCATGGGATTTTGCTGCTAATGATAAAACACGCAAAGCATACACTGTTTTTTCATAATTTTCATAAATTACCAAGCACATCAGAAATGTCATATGTTTATTTTTATATAAATAATGAATATTAATATTTTCGTATATCGTTTTTGGTAGGGAGTAAATTTAATATATTATCAGAGACCTGTAGCGGCCCGGGTTTTTATTACCAGGCTGGCCTGGATTTTTTTTAAAAAATTTTTTCGGCCCGGCTAGGATTTTTTGGAATTATATTACATTTATTTTTAATTTTTATAGCTAATAATGGCTTTTTAAAATATTGTATTTAAAAGTGTATTTTTTTTATAAAAAAATTTATGGGATTATCGAAGAATAGATAGAGTGAAGGGTCAAAATTAATTGGAATAGGTTAAGGCATCTATAAAAAATATATTTATGTCAATTGCATTTTAATTTAATAAATGCTCCTTCAACGAGAGAGCCTAGAACATATAGTATCTTAATAGTCCAAAATTGCCGAACTTCAAAGTATTATATGTGAAAATTTTAAAATTTTTATATGTGGAAAAATAATACTATTGCAGATATAATACGTTGATCAATAATGGGTTAATTCCTGGTCTAACGGCATTCTCTTGGGCTTAGGAATTTATCAATAATTTTTCGGTATTAGGTCTAATATTTTACAATTAGATTTGTTCTAAACGTAAACTCTAAAATAGATAAAATACTCAGATGACGAAATCTAATTTTTATGCCCAATGTCACCATTCACCAACATGCTATCTTCGTGGATGAAAATTTCCAATTGATATCCTATGGAAAAAAAAATAACTACAGGCACCTGAGATTTGAATGAGAGGTTTTTACCTTATCTTTCACACTAATTTGACGAGCCTCCTCTTTCCTAGGATTCTCTAATAAAATTTCTTTGTGTATTTCTATATTCATTCTTTATTCTCTTTTTTTAAATTTTTTATTTATTTTTCAGACATTTTTTTAGTCAGTTATATAGAAATCATTGTTAACTAAAGATGAGGAGTAAAATTAGCCCATTATGAATTAATAAACCCTTAAAAATAACTAATTCTCAAAATAAAAAGATATAAATTTATTAGAAAATAAAAAATGCCAAATTGTAATGAGAATGATTATTTGAGGCTACTTTTTTGAGGGCGAAACAAGCTACACTATTTAAAATTTATAATATATGATCAGAAATTCGGATTTTAAATTATATAATTTTTTTAAAATAAATAAATATTTTATAAATAAAATAATTTGTATTATGCAAAAATGATAATTTTTTTAGTTAAACAGCCCCATTGCATGTCATATTTCCAAAAAATAAAATTTAATTCTATTATAAAACTAAACATGAGTAATAAATTGAAAAAATGATGCATTCCTTATTTAAACGATCTATCACTTTTAATTTCATTAACGTTTACATTAAGCAAAATTCTTTTTAAAATTAAAGTTGAAAAATTTATTTTAAATTATGGGTAGAAAACAGGAAGAAAACATAAAAGGAATTGCCCAGCTTTCATTTTTTTATAACTAAACTTCTCGCCATTTTCCCCAATTTCATAATGGCTCATAAACAATCTAGTCGATACTAAACATTCTGTAGACCAGAAAAAGAGACATGGCTAATTGTATTTTTTAAAAGAAAGAAAGAATGATAAGCCATATGATGATTTACAAATGCGAACATAATACAAACCTTTTTTTAAACATTATAATTGTCTTAACGTCGATTTTAATCAAAATAATTTTTATTCGGTTTGTTTTATGCAAAGAATCATTAAAACTTATAATATCTAAAAAAGGAGGGGGAGGGGTTAAGATTTCCGGTAAAATCAGATTTTAGCCTTAAAAATGATTTAAAATTGAAAATATAATGCCTGGTCAAAAAAAACACACTGACGCTAACATACATATATTAGTGAAAATATTTTTCAATTATTTGATGAAGCAATTCAGGGCTGGTAAGAACTTTTAATTTTATATGCATATATATACAATATAGATTTTCTAAAACTCAGCAATGTTACTCAACTTTATTTCTAAGACTCAACACCTATTCTCAACTTTATTGCTATAATTAGAATAAAATAAAAAACTTAAATATCTAAGATTCACTCAGTTTTCAATTAATTAGAATAAAATAAGAAAACTTACTCTAAATTCTTAAATAGATCTTTTTCTTCAAATAATAATCACAAACTATTTCTTTTATTTTCATTTTTCAAAAAATAATTTTATTTTCAAATATCAAAAAAATATATTCTTCCTATACAATTAAATCCCATAAAAAACTAGAATGATGAATATTCACAAAAATAAAATAAGTATATAATAATTATTATTTATTATAATCCTTTGTTTAATCTCCTACCAATCAACAATACGCGATATTATTGATTGACATCTAAAATGTAAATAAAATATTGAAATTTTTTCAAATACTAGGACAAATATCAGTTTCACTTATAACATCCCCCCCCCCCCAATTAATCCTAAAAGCTCTAGTTGACTTGGTAGAATATGCCATAATCAAATAACAAAAATTCAAATACTGGGTACAAAGTATAATGGTTTTTTATTAGGATCGGACAAGATAATGCCAACTATGATTTTTAACTTTTCTAATTCATCCTGCATGCATAGCATATTCTAAATGAAACATTTAGAGAATTTTTAAATTATTCTGATTTACAGCAAATAAATAAGCCAAATATGTGTTTTAATAAGTTGCTTAAGAAGGCTAAAAATGTTTCTCACAATATTGCTCATGGTACTGTAAATTTACATTTTAACACGTCTAAATAACACATTTTTTCTAATAAATTTTTTTTATAAATGTTGCTCAGGCTATCAATTCTAAACGATAAAATAAACTTAATTTTATCATGTATAAAATAATTGACAATATTTATGCTAATCTTCAATTAAATTTTAATTACTTGTGAAGACCTGGGACAGGTTGGGGTATTACCTATTTTTAAGCAGGGATTATTTTGAATAAAATAAATACGCCACTAGTTTGCCTAGGGACATGAATGATAATATGAAGATGATTGACTTATTTTTTGTCAGTTTTAGTGACAACAGGTTCTTCCGAGTGATATATAATATTGATGCACCTGATAAATTTAACATATTTGACAATATATTTCCATTTATTTACTTAGAATTAACATTTTTATATAAAAAAAAATTTTTTAAATGTAAAAATAAAGAAGCGCTATGACCCGCAGAAGGATAATAGGTACTCTGGATGTTTTTCATAATATTAAATTTTCATTTTTTTAAATTTTATATTAATAAAAAGTTAAAAGTTTTTTTTCTTAAATATTAATTTCTACCTTAAAAAATATAAAGAATAAAACTACGTTTGAACATTTTGGAAAATTTGCTTCACCTATTTTTTATATTATAGCACTTCATTTTTTATGGACAATATAACCCCAATCTCCCTTACTAAAAAGGTATCCGCCGTGTTTGCAGGATGGATCAACGTTTTTAGCAAATCATGAACCACAAATTTTAGGTTTTTGAGTTTATATTTAATATGTAGAATAGAATCTACATGTATATTGCTATCCTTCTTCAACTACGTAATTATTTTAATAACCTTCTTTAACTATGCAATTATTTTAAATAAGTAAACATTTTAGTTGAGTGTAAATTGATTAAATTATTCAATAATTATTTCGATTTTCAAATATCTTATAGACCACTGATATCCTCTGCATTTAACATTAAAATAAAAGGAAAATATCTAAAAATTCACACAATACAAAAAAACAACTTAATTTTATAATAATTATAACATTTTCTTCGTCCTTATAATATATTTTTATATGTCATAATAGTTCGTCAAAAAATAAATTCCTGACAAAATTTTACAAAATAAAAATAACTGTTAGATCATTTATAAAGGACGATAGCTCTATTTAATTAAATATTTTATTACTATTTAATAAAAATTACATGGAAAATAAATATTTAAAGATTAAGTTAAGATCCCCTATCAATCAATGTTCGTCAAATGTGTTTAACGAATCATAATGTTCACTATATTATGGGAAATTAATAAATTAAGCTTTTAAGCTTTGTTCTAAGTCGATTTAATTTGGATACTCTTCTCTTTTTTATTACAGGCTAAAAAGTATTTGAACAAGGACACCCTAATTTAGCTTTTTTTAGAAGGTTAAAATTTTATCCTAATATAGTTTTCATTAGTATACATCTATGGACAAAATATATTTTAAAATAATTAATTACTCCAAAATTTTATTTAAGATAAAATTTTGATGAAATTTTCAAAAGATTTTTACATGACAGAATTTTAATTTTTATTAAAATATATGATCATTTATATGTAAATTAAATTTTATTAAAAGTTTAAACATTCTTCTATAATTTGGATAAGTTTTATGAGTATTTATCAATTCTAAATATTATTTCAATCATGATTTGTCAATTTAGAGTTAGCGGGGTTTGCTAGACCATACACGTCAATTATAGCAATTAATAATGAAAAAAATTTCGAAATCTTGAAAAGGCAATTTCATGGCTGTTTATGATTGGTATTTAGGATTTATGCTAAGAAATCTTAATATCTCCTTAAAATTCATATTTTTTATGTCCAAAATGTTTATTAAATTAGGGAAAGTTTAGTTTCAATTTTTATATATAATTAGCTTCAATTTATAAGTATTATGATATTTTGAACAATAAAATAATAAAATTATTCTATACATATCATTATTAATAAATAAAAATGCATTTCAATTTATTATGGCCTAAAAAAACCAATGGTTTAGAAAGCCCCTTGAAGTGGTTTGCCTACCCCGCTATTGGGGCTTGTTAAACAATATTTTCACTTTAACAAAAAATAAAATTAAAAAAAAATAATTATATTCTTAAGATTTTTTATAAGGCACCTTTATAGAGTATAGTTTTAGGTATCCAATCATATATTATTTTTTATATTATCTATAAAACAACAAGAGCTATAGCCAATTTTGTAAAAATTGGTTCGACTAACCCCAGTCTCCCCTACGTATATTTAAAAACCATAAAAATTCAATTTTTTTTGTATATGTTGTTTTAGATCTAAATAGAGAGAAAATTGAATAGTAAATAACATAATGATAGAATAAAGATGTTATTCTAATTAGTAACATGAAAGATGCACAGTATATATATAACATACATTTCTGTAATAAATTTAATTTTTATGCACAAATAAACTTAATTTTGTTTATTTTAATTTAATAATTGTATAGAATCTAGGAAAATAATTCCATAATAAGTATATTAGTATCCAGTTTCACTTGATTAACTTATAATATATAAAAATTTAATGCATTTATTCTAAAAGCTTACCAAGTCCAGTACTGTTAATGTCAGTCTATCAATCCGAGGTTTAGGGTTCATATCTTGCAAGATAAAATTTTTTCCGTTTTTTTTATAAAAAATTAAAATTTGATACAAAATTTTAATAATACGGCATCTATATCATTTTTCTAAATTATAATTAGTGTTATTAATCTAGTTAAATTTATTGGGGATATAATTTTATAAAAAATCACTATTATTAATTACTTATTATAAGTGACATTTTTTTAAATATAAACACCAAATTAACTAGTTGCCTTCCAAGTTAATTATTAAATAAATTTTATTCATTTTATTTATAGGATATTCCAAATTAAAATTTATTTGTAATTATCTGCTTTATATTATATGTAAATTATTTTTTTGTTGTTTATAATAACGAATACTCTTAATCTCTCTCTCAGAGACGCATTTTTTTTTATAACTTAAAGTAGATGAAATAATTTTCATGGAACTGTTGTCGCTAATCTATGCTCTAGCCACCTATGCTGATTCATAAAAAATATCTCAAATAAATTAAACATATTTGATTCGACATGATAAAGAATTCAAAATTTAGGAATTATTAAATGATGACACAATTCTATAAATATATGAGGATGAATATTTCAATCGTTAATTATATTTGCATCATTTATGCAACATATATCTAATAGTTATACTATATGCAATCAAGAGAGTATTTACAAGTTTGTTCATTCGGTATAATACTTAAAAGTCGGCTTATTCTACTATATATTTACATGTTTACTCATTCAGCATAATACTTAATAGCTAGTTATTTAGCCGACTTTTAAGTATGGGCTAACAAATAAGTATGAAGAGATTAAGTTAAGTAAGAAGAAACTAAGATTTTAAACATGACACTCATTTAATCTTCTAGATAACGTTTCTACATATCCGTTTAAATTATATTAATATAAATGAGCAAATATACCCTAAAGTAATAGCTAGTCTTTTTTGATTACATATTGTAAATCTTATATATATGTTGCAAAAATAATGAAATCATATAGAATATAATTAAAGATTAAAATATTCACCCTTATATATTTATAGAATTGTTAATAATTCCTCAAATTAATTTTGAAACCATTCTTTATCATGCCGACAATATATTTCATTTATTTGAGACCTTTCTTGTAATCAGCATAGGCGACTAGAGTATAGATTAGCGGTAACTGTTTCATGAAAATTATTTCTTCTACTTTAAGTTATAAAAAAATGCTTCTCTGAGAGAAATTGAGAGTATTATAATTTACAAATAAGACAGACGATAGAAAAGTAACCTGTTAATTTGACCATTATATTTAAAAAGATGCCACTCATTATAGTGTCTTTGCGCATTTTATCAAATTCGAAAGTAACTAATAATAGAGATTTTTTTACAAAATTATATCTTCAATAAATCTAACTAGCTTAACAACAATTTAAAAAATTTATACAATTCCCATATTATAAATTTTGTGTCAAATTCTATTTTAAAAAAATACAAAAAAATTTTACCTTGCAAGATATGTACCCTAAACCTCGGATTGAGTCAGATATTAACAGAGCTATTAGAATAAAATGTTTGTTTTTAATTTTTATATATTATAAGTTAATCAAATGATACAGATTGCTAATTTACTTATTATACCATTATTATATCAGGATGTGGTAATGTATAAACTTTTATATTAAAATAAACAAAATAAGGTTTATTTGTGCATTAGAAATTAGAAATTAAATTTAATACCAAAATATCAGAGTTGTTAAAGTAGCGCGCTACTGTACCAAGCTATCTTCTTGGCAGTGATAGCTAATACCACTACTTTTTTCCAATTATAAATTTTTTTTAGCGCCTCTTTTTGTGAAAATAGTTAAGTGGCGCGTTACTAAACTACTTTTTAAAACTATAATGAATGTAACTATAAACATGAAAATTTAAATATAATTAATTTTTATGATTTATTATTAAATTTTGAAATTTATATTTTCAATTTGTATAATAAACCTAAATCATCTGGTGTAAATTATTTAAAATGTTATCCAAATGGATATCCAAATCGATGTAAATAAGCCAGACAATGATGATATTAATGAATGGAAGGTACCGTAGAAGAAAATGTTATTGATAATAATAATATACATTTTCCATTCTAAAATTTGAAAAATGTTTTTAAATTAATGTAAAAACAAACCAACGTTCACTACCCTCACTCTCACCTTTTAGTTTGACCATAATAAATTTTATTAATAGCTTCTGTTCTGTGCATAAAAAGAAGTATCACTGAGTCGTGATCTCTGTAAACAGAGTTTGAGATAGCAAAGCAAACGGTGGGTTTTAATATTTTTTATGACATTTATAATTATGATGCATAGTTATTTAGATATTTAATTAGTTTTTAATGTACTTGTTACAACGAATATGAATAACTAGTTAAATATTTAATTTTAAATATATGTTGTAGCGATCAAAAGTTGGGCAACTAGTTATTTAGGAAGTATCAATTATATTAATAAAATCGTGCATGTTATTCAGTAAAAACCTTATTTTTTTAATGGAAAGATAATTGTATCAATGATATAAAAGATGAAAGATAAAAAATGAAAAAAAAATGTCAAATTTAATTATAAAAGCTATTTAATATAAATAATAAACTACCATCTTCATAGACAATTATTTTTCCCAAAAATCTTCATATAGTAAGTGTAAGTAGTAAAAATATATTATATCTTTTTAATAATATTTTAAATTATAAATTTATTTTATTTTCAATTGATAATAATATAGAACGAATATATGAGAGGGTGAATATAGAATAGTTAAAAATAAAATGAAACATTTAAAATTATATAAATTTATTGTTTATGAAAAAATATTTGCTCCAGTTTGGTCATACTTTCCGTCACTATTAAAAAATCTGCCTAAAAACGGTCCTTTCTACATGAAGTGCCCGTTCCAGAGGAAAAAAACGGCACGGAATTGAAGTAGAGTACATAAGAATAAATTAAAAGTTGAGTTCTCTATTAAGAAAATTAATTTTATTTTTAAAGAAATACATTCCCAATAATGTCATTATGTAGGGTATCTTCGTGGAAAACAAACAAAAGTTTAGGTAAACATTATTACACAAAGGAAATATTGATTAAAAATTAGAGAAAATATTTATATTCTTCATTTTCCGTTTTAGTCGATTCCAAAACGGGCTAAGCGAGTTTTAATCAAAAAACGTCAGCCTCGGTATTTTCTTTGAAATTAAATTTAATAAAAAAGTGAGTATAAATACCATAACCTAAGACTTAGTGTTAATAGGACTTAAAATAAAATTTGAAAAATGAGGTAGTAATAGTATAAAATTAAAAAGAAAAGGCTAAAAACTTTGTTTGTTTTGTTTATGTATGAAAACTAAGCTTAATATTCAATTCATAAAAATTTTGAAAATTTAGAAATCGACATTACTTTGTAGTTTTAATTTTTACCCACAAGTTAGAAGGCATTGTGATCTTAGTTAAGCTATAAAAGATAATCAAAATGATAATTGATGCACTTAAAAAATATTATTTATCGATTAATTCTTGATTGTTAATAACTATTTAATTATTCAATAATATTTGATAATAGTTATGTATATGGATTTAGAAATATAACAGATTTTGATTCTCTTCAATTGTATATGTAAAAAAATATAATAACATCATTATAGGGATTTAATTTTCTAGGAAACTTTAATATATAAAAATTTTGGAAAAAAAAGAAACAACTAAAATTTCGAATTTTATTTAAAAAATTTTTCTGAATTCATATAAAATAAGTAAACTATTAATATATCAATAAATATATAATCCAATTTTAATTGTTTTTATCTTATTGTTATTTTCTTTATTTATGAGTCCAAATCAGATCTTCAACATCAAGAATTAAGCTATTAGTCAATTCTAGATCCATATAAAATGGATATTTCTCCTATCGAAACTTTTCAGACCCTCTCTTTTTTTAAAAATCCCATTTAGAGATTTTGAATAAATATTTCCTATATAATTAAGTAAATTCAATTAAGATTTTCTGAATATTTTTTTGGAAATTAATCTTAATTACCATTTATTTATATTATTATTAGTTTAAACAGTTATAGTAATAAATAGGACTATTAGAATTAGAAGATATAACATCAACATCATTTAGGGCTATGATTTGAAACTCTTCTAATATAAAATAAACAAACAAATTAAAACTTATAAATTGATATGGCAAACATTCAATTTCCGACAATGATTTCAAAAAGTTATTATAAGGATTGTATATGTTAGGGTCAATTTTCTTGAGCGCGTTTTTAAATTTAAATATTTTATTTTACCGGAAATGTATTTTATCATGTTTGGAATAACTACCCTATGAGTTTCAGACAATTTAGCCTTGAACATTTGAACTTAATATAATTTATAATAGGTTTTATATAGATTTTTTACATAAATTATAAAAAAGATTAAAGGCAAAAAGGTCTACAATTCATAAGATAGGTATTCTAAACTTACTAAACTACATTTCTGATAAAATCAGGTTTTTAAATTTTAAAGAACTAGTTCAAATGACTTAAAGTTGAAAAAATAACATTTTTATATATAAATTGCAAAAATGTATACATTTAATCTACATAATTAATTTGACAGTTGAAAGAGGAAAAAATTTATATTTTTATAAATGATTAAAAAATGGGAAAACTACAAGGAAAATTTCCTGTAAAATTCATAATTTCTTGGGACATCCCCATTTTCCTGGTCACCTACGTTTTATCCCTAATCATCCTGTCACAAGGAGGCGATTTGTCATTGTGAATATAAACCTAAATATAAAAAGAAATTAATAATAATTAGAATGTTGAAGTAAGGCTTTTGAGACCTAAAATAAAAAAAGAAAACAAATATATATATTTAAAAAGAAATTAATAATAATTAGGAATCACGAAATCATGAAATCAATTTTATCCTTTATTCAAAATTATAACATTATCAAATTAACAAAATTATAAAAGTAAAAATAATAAAAAAGATTAATAAAAATAAAAAAATAAAATACAAAAAAGTTAATAATTATGAAAGATCTATTTGTATGGTAAAAATTGGCCTTTTTATACTCTTTTCAATCTACTTATAACTAATCTTAACTATTCAAATATAATATTTTTATCACGCGTTATAATAATAAATCCAAAAGAATTCTTTATGCAAATTAAATATAAAGTACAACAAAATCCAAAAGAATTCTTTATAATCTAACATTTACAACACCTCCCTACTTAAATTAGACCCAACATTCTGCGAATAATCAATCTTCTTTCGATCTCGACTTATTCTTCTTAATCTTTGCTGTCTTCTAAGTTCTAACGATTCTTAGTTTCGAACGACCGTTTGTATCCGATTGTCGCTTGAAATTTATGGATTCTATCTTGTGTCGCTTGTCACCCTGTGAAACGATCAGCTTTTTATCTCTGTAGGCCACTGACGAACTTGATACACGCCTGTTTTCCACTATCCACGATTGATGAACGATTATCGATGACATCCAGTTTCTTTTTCATCTCTTCTATCATTCTCTTGTAATCCCCGATAGCTCTTTAAACAATTGGGGTCTGCGATAAACGATTGTTTTCACGAATTCTTGTTCCTATGATGGTCGATTTCGGTATCTTAGACTAAAGTCTCGGTAATAATTGGCTATTATTGGTCAGCGATTAACGATTGCAGCATAACGTCTTGACCCTACTTTCTATCAATTCGCTTGTTTTCCACTTTTTCTTGTAATTGATTGGTTGTTACCTCTAATTCTTGTAATCGTATCTATCTTTTAGACTTCCGGGTTTTCTACGACAGTTTGCCTTTGCTGAGATATCGACTATCTTAAGGTTTCAGGTAATCACATCTAATCTACTTCTATCTAAAATAATCTATTTACATAACTTCTGAAATATTTTATCACTTTTTATATTTATTCTCCAAAATAATATACTAATAAAATATATAAATATACCAACTTTATCCTAATGTCTACATTTATCTCCTCTAAACTAATTCTGCCTTTAATAAATGGCGTAAATTATACTAAATCTTAAATTTATAATACGTAGCAAAAATATCTATAATAAATTATATAAATATATCAAATTCTATCACCCCTCTCCCCTTAATGAAGTCTAGACCCATATTTTCATTGAAAAATTTACTTGTACTCATCCTTTAGCTATTGATCCTCATCTTCTTTTCAGCTATGTCTATACTAAATTTATATCTAAAAATCCTATTCTAAAATATATATCAAAATCTATCTTTTTAAAAAAATTATTTCCTCATGTACTCTTTGACACTCAAGTCTTTAAAAAAAAAACTGCTGAAATATATAAATCTCTTTTCATACATAAGTTGTTGAGAAATCAATGACATCTAATCATAAAAGTTTTCATACTAACGTTTATGAACAACCCTTTAACTCTAATCACTATGGTTTTCACCCCACGTCTTTGAAGAACTTATGAACTCTAATCATTATAATTTTTCGCACAACAGTTGTTGAAAACTGATATGTATATTTCTAAAGCATGTTTTTCTTTCTGTTATTATTAGAATAATGTAGCATAATTGATCTCAAATCTTATTTATGATTAAAAAAAATAAAAACCCGATCTCTAATTGAGCTCGATTGCGGCATAAATTTTCTAATGACGAAAGCCGTTTCTCTTTATGAAGATTTTTGGTTAATCTACAACCTAATATACTACATTCAGATTAATCCTTAAGGCTGTTTTATCTCTCGCAGCCCTTAAAATAAAAGTTAAACCTAAATCTTCAATAAGAATTTAATCAACTATTTCCTAACAATAAAGTTATATTCTAATCTTATTCACCGAATTATTTAATTATTTAATCTTAGCAAATTATTAGTTTAATATTAACTTTCGCAATTTATGTTTCTTTTTCTTTGTCATAATTATTTCTAGTGATCAATTAATAATAATTCTAAAATCTAAAATATCTAGTCTTTATTAGTTTCAAAATTTCAATGGTTTTTAGTTTACCAGTAACTTCTAAATATAAAATTCCTAATTATCACCTTTAAATAACTAAACACAATTATAATCTACTATGAATGTTACCTTTGTCTTTAATTTTAGATTTTATATTCCTACATAAACCTAATCTTATCAAAATAATTTCTCTTTTTCAACCCCTTTTCCCTTTTGAATTTCTTTCTTTTGTATGGAGTTTGGTTGGCATTAGACTGAAAGTTGTAATGGTCCTGTCGCCTCCTCTCTCCAACACCATTGTCACAATGAGGCGATTTGTCATTGTGAATCAAAACCTAAATATAAAAAGAAATATATATATATAAAAGAAATTAATAATAATTAGGAATCACGAAATCATGAAATCAATTTATCTCTTTATTCAAAATTATAACATTATCAAATTAACAAATTTATAAAAGTAAAAATAATAAAAAAGATTAATAAAAAATAAAATTAAAAAATAAAATACAAAAAGTTAATAATTATGAAAAGATCTATTTGTATGGTAAAAATTGGCCTTTTTATACTCTTTTCAATCTACTTATAACTAATCTTAACTATTCAAATATAATATTTTTATCACGCGTTATAATAATAAATCCAAAAGAATTCTTTATGCAAATTAAATATAAAGTACAACAAAATCCAAAAGAATTCTTTATGCAAATTAAATCTAACATTTACAACACATCCTTTTTATTTTATCTAAATTATTAAATGAATTAGTAATGTTTCACGATGTTTTAAAAATTTTTTATGGATTTTTTAATTAAAATGACAAATTTTCATTAATTAAAATATAATGATTTTTTCTTAATAGCAAATATAAAATTCTATAGACAATGAAGACTAATTCCAATATCGAGTTCTCTCAATGGCTAGCAGTTTCGAACACGATTTTAATGGCTGAAGAAGTTTATCCCAATGGCACGTATATAATCATCATAAAAGATCAGCGTCTACATGAATGGGAGGGGCAGGAACAATTTGCATCCTATTTTTTTGAGGTGGTAGGCTGCTTTAATCTGGGTAGGATAAATTTTTTGGGGGGTTATCTATTAAATTTTGAGATGAAATAGGACACAATTTATTTCTGTAAAAATTAATACTTTTATTATAGAATTATTATAATACAATTATTGACCAAATCTATATATTGCAAACAATCATACACATTGTTTTCCAAATCAGCAAGCTCATAATGCCATAATAATTAATTCATTGTAAATAATGGAGGTTTTAATTGAATTTATTATCTAAAAAATAAATTCTTTATATTTACAAAATATCGATAGTTGGTAGTAGAGATAGATTAATTTAAGTTATCCTTATAAATTCTCTGAAAAGAGTATCAATATCTATATTATAATTTTCCGATGTCCTCACTACGTCATTGTGACATCATGTCATCGCTACTCATGTCATCGCTACTCATGTCATCGCTACTCATGTCATCGTTACGTCATGTCATCGCTAAGTTTTATTTATTTTTATTAATTTATTTATTTTTTATAAAAGCAAGACTCAAATAAAAAGCAACTATTATATCCTGGTAAATAATATTTATAATTTATAAAAAAAATTATTTATTTACTTTTTTTATAGGTGAAATATTTTGAGAAGAAAATCCAAGAAAGCAAGACTCAAATTAAAAGCAACTATAATCCTGGTAAATAATATTTTTATTTATGATATCAAAAATTAAATATCATTCAATTATTAATTCAACCCATATTCATTTTGAGAAGAAAGGGTAAATAATATTTTTTATTTATAAAAATGAGTTTTTACAAATCAAACAATCATACACCCTTATTTTCCAAAAAATAAGTTTTTACAAGGGCTAATATCAAAAAATAAATATCATTCAATTCTTTCAAGTAAATTAAATTATAAATGCTTATATTTTTTTTACATTTAGAATACATCAATTTTAGCTTCTGATGATATTCCCACTCTTTCTAGAGAGTTGAACCTAATATTAATTCCTCTTCAGGTTTAATACATTAATATTTTTAAAAGTATTCTTATGTTTTTATTTTAGATAACAAGCCCTGTCTTAACCTCTCTTAATGATTGTACAGATGCTGATTAAGCAACTATTATCCTGGTAAATTATTATTTTTTATTTATTAAAATGAGTTTTTACAAGGGTTGATATCAAAAAATAAATATCATTCAATTATTAATTCAGCTCATATTTATTTTGAGAAGAAAAGCAAAATAAGGGTAAATAATATTTTTAATTTATAAAAACTCATTTTTATAAATCAAACAATCATCATACACCCTTAGTTTACAAAAAGTATAACATCAATAATTTAAACTTTCCCATTCCAGCTACACACATTCAAAATTATTATAAATATTTATGAAAATAGTTTCAAAACACAAAAGATTAACCCTACCTTTTTTTAAACAAAAATGTGGTATAAAACAAGGATGTGCCACCCCCACATTTTCATCACAAATACCAGTAACCTACAAAATGTAGACTGGCTATGCTATGCCGACAACATATATATCATTATTGAAGATGTCACTAACATTAATTATTTTAACAATAGTCTCAAATAATATGTGAAAAATCAGCCTGATAAAAAATTTAAAAAAACTATATTTTTCCTTCCCTTTTAATTTCTTTTATTATCTTCACCTTTCTCAATTTTAATTTCCTATTTCTTTCTCTTTAGCTTCCTTTCCCTTTTAATTTCCCTATTTTCTTTCCATTTACAATACTTAGTATGATATTTTTTATAATTTAAATAAATTTATATGTCTATTTTAAACATTCTACGTATTTTTAAAGCTATCCATTTTGTCGGGCCGCACAATATGCCCTTTTATCTCTGATAAATATTTTGTCTAACTAACAGAAAAATATCCAAAGTACATTAATTTTAGTATTTAACTAAATTAATATATCAATTTTTAAGGATCCTACTTTTTTAAAAGTTTGCCTTTTGTCAGATCCACAATTGCTCTATTCTCCATGCTGATTATTTTGTATAACACACCAAAAAATAAGTACATTATTTTTAAATAATTTTATATAGGATTTTATATCTATCCAAAAAATCGATATATCTATTAAAATATTTTTTTTATTCAATTAAAATTTTATATTTATTTTTAAGGATCCTATATTTTTAACAATCCTCCTTTTTATTCTTACTAATTTTTTTGTATAACTCAATAAAAAAGACAAAACGGGGTTTTCTATCTTTATTATTTTACATTTATTCCAAAACAAAATCCATACTATGGTATTTATATTATTTAAATTATTCTATATCTATTCACAAGGTTCTTATTTTTTTTTAATTTGCCAATTGGACTCTCCGAATGGATTTTATTTTAATCCTACCTTATAAAATTAACTTGAGAATTGTTTTGTTTTTACTTTTCCTCTTTATAATTGTTCAAATATTGATATATCAGCCATTAATAATGAACAAATGCAAAATAAATCTTTAGAAGAACATGATAGGCTTGATAAGTCCCCCCAAATTTTTTTTTATTATTATAGCCCCCCAACTAATAGAAATATACTTCTAATATTGACTCCTCTACAGGTTTACAGTATATTAATGTTTGTTTAATTTCAACAATGGTTTATATATATTTGTGGCTGATTTCTTTATTTGTCTAGGTTAACCCAATCTTAATCCCTCACATTCTTACAAAACATGATGAATCTATTATTAAAGATAAGCAAAGAAAAAGATGGCGATTCAACAAACGACTTACCTGTTCTAGAGTAACTGGTGGCCAAGATAATAAGGAACTGTGAACTCCTCTGGAGGTTTATTTTGTTTTTTATCTAATGTTTTACATCTATATGTTTATTTTATATTCACCCAGTTGCCTTCAAATGATATTTCTATCACCACTACCACAATCCCTATGCCACCTCTGCCTAATTTTTAACAAATATAAGTAATTAATTCCACTATCATTCACCTCACTAGGAGTTAATATAAATAATACTTTATCCGATTCCTGAGGAACTTTCATGAATATTTAGAGGGATGTTCAAACGTGAATGTGTAGTGCGGCCAATTTTATTAACATTATTAATGGGAAAATATACGGTAGTTTTGTCATGGCCTTTATAACAATACTTACGACCGTTTTATGGTTGAGTTGATCGTTCATGATTCTATTTTAGAGGGGGATACCAAAACTGACACTTTGGCAGAAATATCATTTTGCGTTCTTCTTTTACCAGTAGCCCAAGGCCTCAGCTTTATCAGGACGCAATGGGTGTTGTACAATGCTTTGGTAATCCGTCACAATTCATTACTTTCACCTACAACCTTAAATGGGATGATATTATACATTAATTATTTCCTCTGCAGACGACTTCCCAGATTTATTTTGTCGCTTTTTCCATTAAAAATAAAATTTCATAAAGGATTTGCTCTTAATTTTATCAGACACACTAAATAATAATTAATCCTCATCATTTATTTAAAAAATTACCTAAATTTATATGGCAATAAAAACAAATTTCTTATAAAATATATAAATAAATTGCATATAAGTTTCATTAGTATTGAATGGCATTTATGTAATTTAAATAGATAGCATTTTTTTGTACCTAACATAACGATATAAATAGCCCTTATCAAATTTTTTGATAAAAGGAGTTAACCCACTAATAAATATATTATTTATTTTATTGACATCAAAATATAACCAATATAATAATTTTTAGATTTTAATATAATAATATAATATTTGAAAATATATGATTAAATACAATATATTATATTAATCAGTTAGAATATCATATAATAGAACATTTAAGATATTAGTAATTTATGTAATACTAAATATAAAAATAAAATCATAAATTCAATATTAATTAATGAATAAAATTTATATATAAATTGTAAGTAATTAGGGGGTATCAGTCATTGAGAATATGAAGCTGATGTAATTGGATTTTATTATATTGAGGGCTAATCTTTGGCGTAGGTAGTAACCCTCGTTGGGATCTTCGGTCCTAGTAGAGATCCGTTTCCCCAGCTCTTTAAAGAAGGCAAGGGCGTGAGAGCCGAACGATGTTAGAGTCGTGGCGATTAGTGGTAGGAATGTGTAATTGGCCGGAAGCGATGGCGAATATTTAGCGAGTTTATTCGTCTCGGCGTCTACTAGAGCATCTCTATTTATATTGGAAGGGGCAAGGGGATCGATGCATGAGAAATCCCAGGTTAGAAATTCCCCCCTCTTCCAAGGGATCATGGTAGAGCCATCGGGACGCTTACCATCAGAATTGTAGAGTCCAGTGGGTTCTAGGGTTGATGGGATACCGGCAGATTTTAGGGCCCTGGCAATAGTATCATTGCATTTTGAATGTCTAATGAATCTGCCTCTACAGCGCTTGCAGTGTAAAGAGTGACGGCCTTTGGAGTTGACCGGCGTTTGACAAAGGATGCAGTGATAGGGTATTACCATATCACAATTAAATCTTAGACCGATGGCGTGACGTAGCTCATCATTGCTTAGGAGCTGGTCAAGGTTTCGCGATGGAAAAGCTTCGAGAAATTCATACCCGCTGTCTGCGGAAATGGAGAAGAGTAGAGAATGGTCCTCGGGTTGGCTCCTCGATTTAAGGTATGCAACGGAGTTGCCAACTAGAGGCTTATCCCAGTCCTTCTGCAGTGTCGATGAGGGAGGATCGACTAATGAAAGAGATTTCCATAGATCAATTGCCTGGGGAAGTAAAGGGTCAGGATGTTTTGTGAGTGCGTGTATGATGGGCTCGCAGGACAAGCGAGAGGATATGAACGCACTAACAGAGAGTAGGGAAGGCGATCGTATGCCAATGCCGCCGGATTTGGTTGGCAAGGTAGCTTGTAGCCAAGATAGGTCTCCGAATTTGAGATTGAGTATATCCTCTGTAAGGTGTTTAATCTCTAGCTCGTGTGCAGCGAGGTTGACGTCGTATTGGAAGATACGTGACGATCGGAGTGTATATAGAATTTTTGGGATTAGGAGGTAGTTCTTTAATAGAAAGAACGCATGGTGGGCTGGGAGGCGAGATAGTGTACCGCGCATAAGGGATATCTCTAGTAGAGTGTCGGCGAAGAACTTGACAAAGGACTCGTCTTTACCCACTGGAGATCCGAGATGTGTTAAGAAGTTTAATGGTGTATGATTGAACATAGGATCATAGTTAAGGTCGATGATTCCAAGAGGACAATATTCGCTCTTGTCCTGATTGATTTGCAGTCCCAAACTGCTCTCGCTGGATTTTATTATTTCGACCGCCTTCATAACTTCGCTGGGTGAGCCGCCTAGTATACCATCGTCGATATACCAGTTATAAAGGTTTAGTTTACATTGGTCATTTATGCTTTGTATTAGGCTATTAATGCCCAGACTGAATAAGAAGGAGCCTAGAGAGTCACCTTGTTGTATTCCACTACTAGAAGGAATCAATCTATCTCCAAATTGAAGATGCGATGGACTAGCATAACAATCGAAGATGAATTGCGAGTATTCTGGGTAAAGGGTAAGGATGGGTTTAAGAAACGCTGTACGTTTTAGAGAGTTAAAAGCGTTTGAAAAATCTATCTTAATTAGGATATTGTCACTGGGGTCTGTTTGTAGATACATTCTGGTCATGTGTAAGGATACCTCGCATCCCCCTTTTACGTTGACTCCTAATTGATTAGGGCACAGGTGATTAGATACTGTGAACAATATTCTGCTCACTACTAGCTTTGCGGTTAATCGGCGCCAAGTGGTTCCAATAGCTATAGGGCGAATATCTTTATTAGGTTTGTGGAGGGCGATGAGTTTAGCTCCATAAAGGAGTGGAATAATGGCGGGTGGTAAGCCTCCAGCAAGCATACGGTTGATGAGTTGAGTAATTTTTTCCAAAACGTCGCATTGCTGTGTGATGTAAGGTGCGGTTAGATCCTGTAGGAATATTGGGCGAAACCCATCAACCCCCGGTGAAGAATCGCGTTTGAAGGAGAGAATAGCCTTTCTAACCTCACTTAATTAGAGGAGCTTCGGGGTAAGACGGTATTTCGTCCTTAAGATCGTGTGGGTGGTGTTTTAGGAGAAGAGCTTGATAAGTTGTTTGATCGTAGGGAGCTAGCTTATTGTCAGATGTTGCCAGTCGTATGGCGGATTTAACATTCAGGTTATCCAGCTTTTTAGATATAAGCTTGGCCTTGGTGAGTAGGTCATTTTTGTGATTTTTATTTTTATCAGTGTCATCACCTTTAAAAGATGTGAAAAGTGATTGATGGGTAAGGGGTAGATAGTAGCATCCTTGATTTGCTGTGTCAGAGATTTTTTACTGGCAGGATCAGGAACTTGCAAGGTAGTAAAGGCAAATGACAGGAGATTTCCCCTTCATATGATGATAAATTATTTAGAAATTTAACTATCTCCGGGTTTGGGAAAAAGTTTTGAAAATTAATATGGGTTGGACTGGGCTTGGAAAATATTCCTCAAGATTAATATTTGCTTGCACCTGACTTGGGAATATCTTTTACAAATTATTATGGGCCGGGCTAGGAAAAAATTTTCAAAATTATTATGGGTTGAGCTAGGCTTGAGAAATTTTTTTTTAAATTATAAGGTGTTGGACGCTTGGAAATTCCAAATATTATGAGCTGGACCTGGCTTGAAATTTTTTAATGTTAAATGTTAATCTTTTGTAATCAGTAATATATTTACAAATAATTTTGATATTGGGTAAAAGCTCATTTAAATATATTTTGACTCAAAAATAGTTTCCACTCTTAGTCCTAATGGGTTGGAGTTGGACTCAATGACATTGGTTGGACTTGACCTAAATGGGGAGGGGGGTTTAAAAATAATATAAATTGGATATGATTTTTAAATAAAAGGTAACATCTTTCTTAAAAAACGAATAAAATTCTCATTCTCCGTCATTTTTAACGGGCTATCTACTAGTAATTATAAAGGTGAAAATAATAATAAAGAGACACTGCTGCCGAAGGCGGAGGAATTTTTTAGGAGGGTAGGCAAAGGTTTTTAAGGGGGTTTGCATCCAGTGAAAATCCTGTCATGTAGACGCTGTAAAAGATATTCCGTTTTGCTTAAAAACTGCTTGTGTTGACCTTCGATAACGTATATAAACTCGTGATTGCACCCATACTTTTAATCCTGGGATTCGTAGGTAACACTTTAGGAAACGTATTCCTTAAACGGCTGCCAAAAATTTTCCTTAACGATATATGCCTAAAATATATGATAAAATTCAGTCTATTATACAGTATGTGTTATATGATTTGGCTCATCGAAAAGATTCGTGTTGAATTTTATTCCCCTTACACTCTGAACAAAAGTTGGATAAATTATGTATCTCATTACGAGTTGATCTTAATGAAATCATCTTCAAAGGGGACCATTTTTTCTTTTTTGATATTACTTAGATAGATACGTGTCCCTAAGGTACCCTTTTTACCATTCCACCTACGAAAAATTAAAATTTATAAGCAACCTGCCCCTCCCCTTTTGGATATTTTCGATAATCTTGTGTTGGTCTGGATATTTTTGGTACGAAACGACTAAGTGCGTGATGGGGATCAACACAGCACATCTATACAGTTTGAAAGATTTTTTTATAAGAACACCGGATGACAGGGAAGCTATTTATAGATCAAGCAATATTCTCCTATTTTTGTGTTTTTACAAAAAAAGGACCCTTGTGGTTATTCTATTACGATATATTTAAGGAAGTTATATTATCCATTATACCTGGATTTCTCATTTTATATTTCGGATTTTACATAACTATATCGCTGTACAAATATTTGCGATTATTCAACCTGGAAAATATTCAATCCCGTTACCATAAAGTCTGGAACATACTCGGAACCTACAGAAAAATTAGTTACGATGGGCGAATTAAGGAAAGCAAAATCCTTGAGCGATATCTGGAAGAAAGACGTTATGATAAACATATTAAGCTTGGTTTATTTTGTTTTGTACTGTGTGTGTCACATACCAAGCCTTTTGACGGTGGTGATGCGCCAGCATTTGGAAAATATTAGACCTTACACCAATTTAAACATAAATTTCTTGGTAGAATCGGGATACAACCTGGAATTGTTTTTCTTCGTTACGGTCGTTTATATTACATTTTTCCTAGATAAAAGATTTAAAATAAAATTTAGATATTGTAAATAAAAACGATAATTCTGATATGATAGAAAAAGTAAAATAAATTAGCATTATGTAAATTTAAATTGCATGATAGGCCAAAGATTATTAACTTTGAATAGAATGATAAGTAAAGATTCTTAACTTAAATAGATCGTATCTACTATAAATGTTTTATTTGTTGACTTTAGCATTTACATTTTGTGTTTAACTTTATACTCTTCTACTTCAATTCTATTACATTTTGTGTTTAACTTTATACTCTTCTACTTCAATTCTATTATTTTTCCCTTGTTTACTAATATATTTGTGTTTTTTTATAAATCTAAGCATAACCTATTCAATAATATCCACCTATTTAATATAGAAACAATATTTTCATATTCATACTATATTTGTGCATTTGTCAAAATTATATTTTTATATATTTACTTTTCTTATACTTATTTATTTAACTATATGTTAAATAAATGATCTCTGAAATAAAGTTGATGTAATAAAATTTAATTTCAACAAATAATAAGAAAGAAATGAATGAATGAAAACAAATGTAAAAGGAACGCAACTAAAATGTTTGAATATGCATTCATGTTGTCTGTAAATTAGCATAAAATAAGCATAACAACTTATTTATTTTTAAAGGTAACATTTCGAAAGTTTAACTTTATAGTTCCACATTTTTTTTGAATTTAGAAATATAAAATATTTACATCAAATTTCAAAAAAGAAAATTATGGTAATTAGTACCAAGGACTTCAAATTTAATTATTTTCCACAAAAATATATCAAAATTTTTTTAAAATTTAACATACTTATTAATGCCATATATATTAAAATTTATGAAATAAAAATGGGAGGCTTGCAATTATATAATTTTATTAATATAAAATATTTGAATATGGATATTTTACGGATTGCCTGTTCAATCATGGTTATTTTAAGATTATTTAGACCAGTTTATGCAGATCAAATTCCAGAATATGGTAAAAATATATATAATTTTTTAACATTAGAGTTGTTAAACTAAGGTGTGTTACTTTCTGTTGCAGCTATAACAGCCCCTTTACTATATAATTGAATATAACAAATATATAATTTAGGGATTCATTTTATATTATATATTCAATAGGGAGCTAAAATGATTTATTAATATCGGAAAAACATGGATTGTAACAAATTAATCTTATTTTAATTAAAGTTTCATGTTTTTTTTAAACTTCTGCTTGTATATAAATATTTTTAAAAAATGTATTATTAATTCTCATCAAAAAACTACCAGAAAATATATACAGATCCATATACTATAGTAATGGAGCCAAAATGTTTATGGATAAACTAACTAAACTCATTACAGATCAAAATAATACACTAGACATTATATTGCTTTTAGATGGTTCTAGCGGAATTGATCAAATCGCTTATCACTGTGAATTGGCTTTTTCAAAAGTAGTTGATTATATGCATATAACTCATTTTTTTATCTATAAGTTTTCAAAATTTTGGGAAATTATAATTATAACATTAATTTTACCATTTTTTCTACATTATGTTAGTTTAATAAATTATTATACAATGAATATATAAAAGATTAGCTTAATAATGGAATTAGACAATATTAACATATATTATATTTTATTTAAGCTATTTAGATGGGTTTTAGTTATATAAATATATATTACTAGTGGCTAACCCGTCAAGAATGATGGGTGAACCAGATATTTCTCCTTCATTTAAATATGGATGAATCAGAAATTTGATTTATGCCTAAAATTATTGCCTATTTTACCTCTTTATTTGTAAAATATTGTTAGATGAAGGTTATGCATAACTTATTTTAAATTGCATAGCTTGTTGATGATTTATTATTACCCTCACAATTGTTCGTATTCAAGGTACTAATATATTGTATTAATTGGAAAATTTAAAAACTACCTTTCAAAATAAAACTAAGTTTTGATTTACACCTCATACGATAGATAAATTTCTAATTCATTCATCATCAATAAAAGAGAAATCTCTTTACCCATCATTTAGGAGATAGGTGCTAGTATAGATATTAAAAAAACACATTCATAAGCAATATAAAGCCTTACCTAAAATAAAATGTAAAAATAAAAAAAGTTATGAATATACTTTGCTACCATACATTATAAAAATAAGAGAAAATATAAATCTCCTATCAAAATATAGGTTCATTTATTATTCATATCTCATTAAATAAAGGGAATCTGTTCAGGGTCATGCAGAAACTTTTGGCGGCCCTGGCGATGATACCATAATTTACTAATTTAAATAAAACCATTAAAAAGAACTTCGTCGATTTCAAAATGGGATTAGTAAATAATAAATATGAATAAAATAGGTAATATGTAGTACTTGAACATTTCAAAAAAAACATCCCGTTAATGTATAATAAAAAATAAGTAAGTTTTACTTATTACATTTTGCAAAATTTGGCTATCGTTTGGCAAATTTGAGAAATTTGGCCTTTGTTTAGCAAATGATTTAACGTGCATTGTGACTAGCCTAAAATAATTACCTTATGTGCATGATGGTGCATAGGGAGTTGCCTATGAGGCGAGAGAACACGGGTTCAAATCGGGTCTTTGGTGGATAAAAATTCTTTTCTGAGGTCAAATCTTAATCTAAAACTGATTCCGAACTCAAATTTATCGGGCCGGATAGAATAAAATTGAGTTATATTATCTCCCCCAATTTTAATATTAAAATGATAGGATAGTTGATAGATAAAAATGGTATATTAAAACCTTTAATTTGAAATTTCTTTTTTTATATTCAAAAAAATCGGCTAGATTTGGATATAACAAATTGCATTATCAATAAATCTATGTTATCTCAAATAAAATTTTTACAGAAAATTATACCAATGTTATAGTTGCTTTTAAAATGTATATTTTTGTAATAATGTAGGTAGGTATTAAATTTTTGGGATTCTAACTTTAAAAAAAAATATGTGTACAATCAAAGTTGTAATGTGTTACAGTGAAAACCGTGAGATATTGAAATCTTACATCCATCAAAATCTCACGGCTAATACCGTTCGAAATTGAAATCATCAAATTTTAATTTTTATTACTTCAAATATATTTTGTACTACTTAAATTTTTAAAATCTGACAGGTATTCAATATGATAAAATCACATAGATATTTTGAAAATCACATATTAGGAATTTCAGCATGCTTATGGCTTAAATTGTCTGAAACTCACAACTTCAGATTTGAATGAAACTGTCAAACTGAAAACATTTTTATATAATGTATTTTAATTTGAAATCTGTTTTTTTTCTCTATTTCCCACAATTTATCATTTTTTTAATCATGTGCAATATAACCACAGAAGTGATTAAAATGATAAATAATTATATTTTAAATATATTTTAATTTTAAAATCATGTAAAAATAAATAAATATAATGTTATACTTATACCAAAAAAGTTCTTCGCCAATCTTTTTATTCTTTCATCGATTTTTTTACAAGATGCCAAATTGTGAAGCTTATTAATATTGTCGACCTAATACAAATATAAGTACAAAATAATATAGAATCTTTAAAATATTATTTTTAAGCATTTTTGAAATGTTTCATGGGATAATTTTTGTCGTGACCCATGATGGCCCTAATGATATACTAATTTTTTTTAAATAATTTGAATTTTATATTAAAAAAAATATCGCCTAATTTTTAAAATTATTTATTTATATTCCAAAAGATGAAGTTTAAACAATTAAGCCAATTTTTTTTCTTATAGTTTTTTGCAGCGCTTACATAGGGTAGGTGCTGATTTTAAGAGGGCATGGTAGAATTTTAAATGTAATTTGCCTCCAGTAATTTGTCAGGTAGAAGATCTCTGTATCAATTGTATACCACTTTTTGTCGATGAATTAATTTAGATCAAGAAGGAGCACCATGTATACGAAATCTGAGGAGAAAAGGAGCCTCCGAATAGCTATCGGATCGGATTCTTCGGTTTTGGACTTACTTAATTAACTTAAACTTGTATTACAATCTTATTCTATAAATTATTATTGTATAAATTGGAAAATTAGTAAGGATATTTGCCCAAGTTATATTAATAATAAGAATGAATTTGTTATAAATGAGTATCTCATTTAGGCTTAATAATTAATATTCTACCCTCAATATTACTAAATTATAATTCCAATTATTATTTATCTTAGTAATATTAATATATTATAACACTAATAATTACTTTGTTCTTTTGGAATAAATTACAAATTAAAAATATAAATTACAGACGGGATATAAAATACAGACTAGAGATAGGTGGCATCGGGTCTTTAGATATTATACCTATTTAGTTTAAATAAATATAAAATAAACAATCAGATTTATTACAAATTTTTAAAAAAATTGATACCAACGAGATTTGAATCATTGTTTTTAACGGCTAGTGACTCCTGTGTCAAACGGTGTTATGTGTTTTTCAAAAAAAAATATATGATGTAAATTAATTCAACCCATTTCAGGGTAGGTGATCCCACAAACCAGACCACCTGCACTTATAAGAAGCAATTTTATTTGTATATAATTGTAAATAATTTACTATTTAATTAAATGCAATTAAATATATATGTCGTAATTTTAAAGGGATCATGACTATCCGGGATCTTCACGGGATTTAAAGGGATAACTAAAAAATTTGGGTTTTAAGTTAAAAAATGATAATACGGTATTATCACGTTTATATCGTGATAAAGAAGAATCTTATTTTAAAATACGTTTTCCAAGCTTTTCGTTGCGTTTATTAATTTTATTATTATTCATTAATTTTCAATGTTGTTTTTTTGGCCTTATGAAATAAGATATGTCTAATATAGGGTATCAATCGATAGCTAATCAAAAGATCTATTCAACTGGAGGTCAATTTCCCTCCATAATGGGCAGGTCTAGGTCTTGGGGGTTCAGAAATATTTTTATCAACACAAAATATCGATATGGGTATCAAATAAAAACTAATTTTAATTTGGTTTGACTGAAAGTCTTCATTTTTGGTCTTTATGGGCATGACTTGATCTGGGGGGTGGGGGTTAGAGGGGGGGGTGTAAAAAAATTTTTTTTGATAGGGGGTATCAAATAAAAGCTAATTTTAATATGGTTTGACTGAAATTCTTTATTCTATTCTTGATGGGTATGACTTGGTCTGTATGGGGGGGGGGGGTAGGGAAGGGGGGTGTAAAAAAATATTTTTTTGATATGGGTATCAAATAAAAGCTAATTTTAATATGGTTTGACTGAAAATCTTTATTCTTGGTATTGATGGGTATGCTTGGTCTGGGGAGTGGGGGTGGGAGTGTAAGGGGGTGGGGGTGGAGAGGGGGTGGTGTAAAAAATTATTATTTTTTGATATGGGTATCAAATAAAAGCTAATTTTAATATGGTTTGACTGAAAGTCTTCCATCTTGGTCTTGTTGGGTATGATGACTTGTTCTGGGGGGGGGGGAGTGTAAAATTTTTTTTTGATAGGGGGTATCAAATAAAAGCTAATTTTAATATGGTTTGACTGAAATTCTTTATTCTTGGTCTTGATGGGTATGACTTGGTTTGGGTGGTGGGGGTTGAGTGTAAAAAAATTTTTTTTTGATATGGATATCAAATAAAAGCTAATTTTAATATGGTTTGAATGAAATCTTTATTCTTGGTATTGATGGGTATGACTGGTCTGGGGGTGGGGTGGAGGGGGGGGGGGTGTAAAAAATAATTTGGGATGAGAAAAAAGGAAACATTTTATAATGTTGTTAAAAGCTACTTTAAAAAATACAGCGCTTTACCTCTATTTTACAAAAAAGAAGAGCGTTATCGCTATTTTTTCAAAAATGTAGCGCACTATCTTATGGCCAGTTGAAATATAGCATGTTTAGACTAGGCCATAAAATCACATAAACTCATCTAACTCAAAAACATTATAGATGCTCTAATTTTTTTTAAAGATATATTTTTGTTTGATATATTACCTTTAAATGTTTTCTCAAGTTGAAGCAACTTTTGATGATAAAACCTCGGCCACATCTTACAGAAAAATTTATAACCTGTGTTAATTTTTTTTATCGAGATTAAAATAATTTGTGAATTTAGGAAACGGAAATTCCATATCATCATCATTTTCAAGGGATATTCCTTTGTCGATATGATCTGTACCAAAATTATTTTCATTATCAATCTCTACTGTCGACATTTAAAAATTTTTAAATATATTTACAATGCATATTTTTAAATATAAATTTAAATTTTAAAATAAAATAAAAAGATTATGATTTTAGAAATAATTATAAAATTATTATAATAATTTTTGCTATTTATTTAGAAACGAGCTACCGTTATCACTTTTTTAAAAAAATGTTGCACGCTAATAATATCGATACTAAAAAAATAGCTATGGAATATCGTGCTAATATAGAACACTGCAAATTATATATTTCAAATTCAGGATTGAAACTGAAAAAAGATTAAAAATTTTTTTTATCTTCATTCTCTTTTATTTCTGAAAATTCTATACAACTATACATTTTGTTAATTAGTTGAGGGCCTGTCATCATACCCATCAAGACAAAAAATGAATATTTTCTATCTAAAGATATTTAAATGAACTTTTATTTGATACCCATGTCTATATTTTATGTTGAAAAAATATTCCTCACCCTCTAAGACCTAGACCTCTGTAAGTGATTATTATTATAGAATAAAAAAAATTTTTTGATTACCTTTTATCTGATACCCATATCAAAAAAAAAATATTTTTTACACCCCCCCCCCACCCCCACTATCCAGACTAAGTCATGCCCATCAAGACCAAGAATAAAGAATTTCAGTCAAACCATATTAAAATTAGCTTTTATTTGATACCCATATCAAAAAAAAATTTACACCCCCCCTTCCCCCCCTAGACCAAGTCATACCCAACAAGATCAAGAATAAAGACTTTCAGTCAAACGATATTAAAATTAGCTTTTATTTGATACCCATATCAAAAAAATTATTTTTTACACCCCCCCCCTCCATACGCACCACCCCCTTCTATCCACACCACCACCCCCCTCTATCCATACCACCCCCCCCCCCCCCACTTCCAGACCAAGAATAAAGACTTTCAATCAAACCATATTAAAATTAACTTATATTTAATACCCATAACAAAAAAATTAGTTTTTAGACACCCCCCCCCCCCCAGATTAAGTCATACCCATAAAGACCAAGAATGAAGACTTTCAGTCAAACCATATTAAAATTAGCTTTTATTTGATACCCATATCGATATTTTGTGTTGATAAAAATATTTCTGAACCCCCAAGACCTAGACCCGCACATTATGGGGGAGAGATTGACCTCCAGTTGAATAGATCTTTTGATTAGCTATCGATTGATACCCTATATTAGACATATCTTATATCATATGGTCAAAAAAAACAACATTGAAAATTAATGAATAACAATAAAATTAAAAAACGCAACGAAACGCATGGAAAACGCTTTTAAAATTTCCTCTTTATCACAATTAAAACGTGATAATCCCGTTATCCTTTAAAAAATTGAAATTTACAGGGATCCCTTTAAATCCCATGAAGATCCCTGATAGTCATGATCCTTTTAAAAATTACGATATATATAAATAACAGAAATCATATTATAATATTTACTTTATTGTTTAATGATGTTAATTGATTTTATATTTCTCATTCAGCCACGTAGCCAGAGGGGGGGGGGGGTATATCTTGTTAGAATAAAGCACAAAATTTTTTGAATCAATATAAAATGGCTCAGGCGCTTAGCCAGCGGGATAGGGGTGGGAACGACATAAAGCTGTTACAGCATTTTTTGGATCTAGAAGAGCCTATGTCCTTAGAAAAATATCAGAATCACCTGAAACATATATTTTATCTGAAGCTGATACATTATTAGATTTAATATGACTTCCGATTTTTTCATTGGACTGTATTAATAAATTATTTATTATACAAAAATTTTATGCAATATTTTTCAAAAAATTAGATTTGGCTGAAGTTATGAGAGTCACGAATATAATTTAATTGTGCAATAGACCAAGAGATAATATCGACCAGGAATTTTCGAGATTTATGTGATCATTGAGATGAAAGCGAAATTATATGATTTTGTAATTCACAAGCCTATATTTTATCGACATACAAATCGTTCCAATATTAACATGGACTCAATTGAAGATCATTATAAAATAACCGTTTTTATTCTACTTTTAGATTTAATTTTGACTAATCAATGAACGATTTTTATCAAATGGCTGTATCTAATTTACAAATACTATATCTCATAACTCCCTCTGATCTGAGGATATATCAAATTTTGAAATTGAAAAATAAATATTTATTAAATATTATTCATAGGATATAAATATGTATCTAAAGGCCATCCAGAATTTAAATGGTATAAAAATTCATTTTTATAGAAAATTTTCCAAGAAATACACCAAATATATTAAAAATACTATATTTTGACATTGATACCAATTAGTACAAGCACAAGTGAGAGGACCTTTTCTTCATTACAGAGAATAAAAACCTATACCAAAAGTATGACATCTTAAAAATGATTGCATTGACTAGCTTTACTCATCGAGATCTAATCCCCCAACATAAAATAAATTATTAAAAATTTGGCGCAATCGCAATGAAAATTTAATTTTTCATTTATGAGCGTAAATCATTTTAAAATGTTTAATTTTATAACGTATTATATTCACTCTTAATATTTTGTATTTTCCAATATTATATTATCTATACGTTCGAAATTCTCATATTTTCAACTATGATTGGTTCTGATAAATTTTATATGATGATTAATTCTAATAAATTTTATATGATGATTAGTTCTACAAATAATAAAACTAAAAAGTTAAGTTTTATATAAATTTATAATTTTAATATTAAAAATTTTAAATTCTCATGTCATGAAAAATTTTAATTTTGATTTATCATTTCAAAAACATTGGGGGCCATTTATATCAAAATCTCACAACTCCACCGTGTGAATATGATCTATGAGATTTTAAAATCTCATAGATCAAATCTCATAGATCATATTCACACTATTGTTGGTTATTTGGAGTTGTAGATTTTTGAAAGGAATGACTTCCAAAAATTCATGCCCATATCCATTAGGTAAAAAAGTGAAGAGAGAAAGGTCTGTTGGGAGCATGCTAGATAATAGGGATTTAATGCTGCATGCTACAACTGGCCTCTCCAAATCTTTCTGTATATTGGATTTAAGCGATGGGATATCACCAACGCGTTTCTCCATGGCAGGATAGCATAATAGGAAAAGTTTTATTGTGAGGTGAGGTGTGGGACGTGATTGTGGGTTATGAAATTAGACTTCTCGAAATAAAGGCAGTGAGAGCAAGATCGGTAGGAGATCTAATCCTTATGCCACCACTTTTGGTGGAAAATAAAGCGTGATTCCTGCTGTTTTATTGAATTTTAGATTCAAAATATTTTCGGTTAATAAATACTAAGAGGGATAGGATATTTAAAAATAAGCTTTGAGCTCAGAGCATAAAGTATAAGTGGAATGTTAATAAATTTCATAAGGAGGAGGAATGATTTATGCGAAGGTAGCAAGTCAAGGAGGTCACCAAGCTTAAGAAGGATATCAAGAGTGGAGGGAAGGTATTGATTGCCTTGAATCCGCCGAACCTAGATATGTTATCTCCTCCATGGAGGTAAATTTGCAATTGTGGGGATGTTTTCGGGTGAGAGTATTTTTTTGAGAGTTTGCATTTTAGCTAAATATTTTATTTGATAAGTTTTAAACACGTCAATCCTTTAAAAAGTGTATAATATATTAATCATAAATCATAGTTGAAAGAATTAACTTCTCTTACAACTTTATTTAGGTTTTGGTAAAAGCTATCAATAAAAAATTCAAAATAGGACTAGATGGAACTCACATAGGCATTGGAATTTACAGCGATAGGCCAAAAATAAACTTGGAATTAAACAGAGGAGACAATATTAAAAAAATATTCATGAAATTTAGGAAAATGGATCCCCCGGGTAAAACTCACCATAATAAAAATAAATAACAAATTAAGTCTATTTTCAAATTATACAAAATACTCAGATAAATTAGATGGTCTAATTTAAATAAGACTGATTTTTTTTATTGTAAGGACTAAAATTGTTTAAATAGTGTTATAATTGATCATGTTTAATTTGAATATATTATGTTAATCAATCTCGCTATAAGTGTGCAAGCCAAGTTTTAGGTTATCTTATAATATAATTACTAGGAATAAATACATTGTTCTGGGAAGAATAAGGGTGAAATTTGAATAGTGTAATAGTAGGAAGATAAAATTAGGTTTTCCACGTATTTCTGACACATTTAACTTATCTTATCTATATATATCACCTATACACAATCATATTTCAAAACCTTTGGCCGTTCCTTTTGAAATTGTCGAGAATTTTAATCTTAGGCATTGCTGACAAACTCATTACCACAAACTTTATTCCCCCACATATCAGCACCGTATTTTATTATTCTAGTTAATAAATTCGCGCCATATCACAACTATCACTATATGTGTGCTGATTTTTAGGTTTATGAATAAACTTTTCATCATATAATTCTTAATTACCATTATATGCATTTTTGATTTCTACATCTATCAGCAACTTTTTTCTTCCTCATGTGATCTGTTAATTTTTAAATTTATAAACAATATTTATTATATACCTCGACTTCTCTTTACTACTAATATATCATTCCGTTTTTCAAAATATCTATTTTCTCTACAAATATTTCTATGGCAAAATAAATTATTTACATCCTTCTTTACAATGAGATAGAAATTGTCTTAATCTGAATTAATTATTTGGTCATATTGTTTAAATAAGAAGTTTCCTCATTCAGCCCTTAGCCTATAAAAATAATCATAACATCTTACCAATAGGTTCTTCTTTTTTAAAAAGATAGATATATTTTTTATTTCGAATTATGAATGAAATATATTTATCTATAATTAATAAATGAAAACATGAATAAATTATATTTTTTTATCTATAATTAATAAATGAAAAAATTAATAATTCGGGTAACATTTACTAAAATGTTTAATACAGAATATTCCTCCTTCAATTTTCCCATATAGTTCTTTCTATCTTTTATGCTGGTAGTGAAGACTGGGGGATAAGTGGGTATATAGGTTGACTGGATACTACTCCACCTATTAAATCACGATCTATACTTTCTTATTTTTATCAAAGAAATTGAAATTAATAATATTTTATATAAATATAATTTATAAAATTTATGTTATGAAAAAAAAATCAGAACTGAGTATGGGCCATTCCATGTCAAATCGATCAAAAAAGGCCCATTTTCGACCGACCCGTTTTAAAATTGTTAAAAATTTCTGGAATTATTTAGAAGGGGAAATAAAAGAGAAAGCCGTTTATTTTAGCTTGCTAGCACACCTGGTTCTTGAGATATAGGGGCTTATAGGTACAAAAAAGAACCAATTTGGAATCTGTAAAATTTTTAAAATGCTTATATCTCAAGAACTATTTATAGTAAAAAATAATATAATATATCATATTGTAGGTAAAAATAATCTCTAAAGGACTATCAAAATAAAATAAAAATTGGAGCCAATTTGAGTCTTTAACTTCCGGTTTACCTATAATGCTTTACCTGTATTTTTAAGCAAAAAAGGGAGTTTGTTTTCGAAATTTTTTTATTGCTTTTTATTTAGACACCTTTTATAAATATATGTATGATGTCAAAACCCTGGCGACGCTATCGACTCTTCCAAAATATACATTTTTATCAAAAATCGTAAAAAAAATAGATGGCGCTAATGTTTAAAAAAAATATTATTTCTAAAAATGAAAATATTTATAAGTTTATAAGAAATGCGATAAAATTTTCGTTCTGCTCTCCCCCCCCCACCATCCTTAAATTTTTTTACATATTTTAGATCTCTGCTTTACTACTATAATAGCGAATGACTTTTTGGCACGATAATGTATAACAGCTGCATTAAAAAAGAATTTATATTAGACATATTATCGATTATATTTTACGATAATAATATTTTAAAAAATTAAAAGTTTAAAACAATCTCTCTTTCTGTTTAATATAATTTTTTTTCCGATCAGATTAATTTTAAACAAGCCATATTCTAGGTTCATAAATAAAATTTTATTCTATATAAAAGATATATTAAAATATCAAGATGTTGTAACCCATTTAATTTACAAAAACATGCATATTATCGCAAGAATCTAAGAAAGATTCAACCTTGGATGACCAAAAAAAATTTACCAATCAATTTAAATATGCTAATATGCTCTTCATGCCGACAAAAATTAGCAAAGCTTCCTTATAATGACAATGATATTGATTCTCCTCCTCATATAGTTAATCAAGAGGCAATTGAAAACATTAATATATCCCTACAATCAATTGGGGAATCTCCCATTAAAATAAAACGCTTACGTGAAAAGAAATATCTAAAGAAAAAAATATCTAGCGTGAAAAAAGTTTTAGCGACTAAAATTATACCATTATCTTCATCAAATGATGAAAAATTAGATGAAATTCTCGATACCTTAAAAATCAATTTCCCACAGCTTTCGATAACAAACAAATATAGATTATTAACATTATTACCATCAAATTGGACAGTAAGAAGAATTATAGAAGAATTCAATATTTCATATCATATGGCGATAAAATCTAAAGGTTTAATAAAAGAAAAGGGGTTTTTTTCAACACCTAATCCTAAACCCGGCAAAATAATAGATGCCGCCACCGTTGATATTGTCAAATCTTTTTATAACAATGATCAATATAGTAGATCGATGCCTGGGAAAAGGGATTTTGTAACCATAATAAAGAACAGTGAAAAGATTCAAGTCCAAAAAAGATTAATTTTAATTAATTTACGAGAGCTATATCTTAAATTTAAAGATATTCATTCAAATATTAAAATTGGATTCTCTAAATTTTGTGATCTTCGTCCCGAGAATTGTGTATTTGTTCTAGTAGTGGTACCCATTCAATATGTGTTTGCTTCATTCATCAAAACACAAAATTAATGCTGTTGAGTTTGCCCAAAATTACTTTAAATGAAGATTTAATTAAGATTACATATTAGGATATATTACCAAAAATAATTTGTAATCCAGCATTACCAAAATGTTTTTTTGGTGATTGTGCTCAATGCCCTGGATCTTCTAATTTAAAGGCCATGATAAGTGAAATATTATATTCAATTGATATCGAATATAATACCTACAAGCAATGGGTAACCACAGATCGTACAGATCTTTTAACTATCACTTCATCAACCTTTAATTTTTTAAAAACGCTTTTCGAAAAGCTAAATATTTTACTATTACACTCATTCATAACAAAGCAGCAAACAATATTCATGAATGCTCTTAAAATTAATTTAAAGGAAGGATAATATATCGTGCAGGCAGATTTTGCTGAAAATTATGCCTTTGTGGTTCAAGATGAAGTACATGGGTTTCACTGGAATAAATCTCAAGTTATCATTCATCCTTTTGTCATTTATTACAAGTCACTTAATAATTTAAATCATTTAAGTTTCGTAATAATATCTGAATCTCTCGTTCATAATACAATTGCGGTTCATATATTTCAAAAATATTTAGTTCAATACTTAACAAAGAAATTTCAATGCCTGCCAAAAAAATTCTTCTATTTTTCAGATGGAGCAGCAGCTCAATATAAAAATCGGAAAAATTTAATGAATCTTTGCCACCATTAATATGATTTCGAGATAAAAGCTGAGTGGCATTTCTGGGCTACATCTCATGGCAAATCAGCTTGTGACGGGGTTGGAGGTACCGTCAAGCGTTTAGTGGCTAGAGCAAGTTACAAAGACCTACTTCAAAACAAATAACTTCTCCTAAAGAGTTTTTTGCCTATTGTAAGGAAAATATAAAAGGTATATGATTTATAATTTATTAATATATATTATAATTTTTTTATTAAGGAATAGAGTTCTCCTATATTATGGAAGATGAATATGAGAAAGAACAAATAATTTTAAAAGAGAGATTCGACAAAGCTCGTACTATACCAGGGACGCAAAAATTTCATGCTTTTTATCCAATTTCTCAGGATAAAATTGAAACAAAATTTTTTTCTAATTCAACAGAATCGCAAATATTAAATAAAACATTTCACAAATTTTAAATTATGGAATGAATATGATTGTCTATCTCTATTTCTATATTATTAATATGAATGAATAATAAAAAAATTATACGAAAGATTTTATTATTGGAAATATATTACATTATTAAGTGTCTAATGGGCATTTACCCACACTGCCCCTCAATTTATTTAGTATATTTAATAGAAATTTAAAATATTTTTAGTATAAAAAGTGAAAATATCCGTTTATTGATAAGTTTGCAGCAAAATTTTAACCAAAATCCGTAATTTCATAAAGCGCCATCTATTATTTTTTTAAATTTTTGGAGTCGATAGCGTCGCCAAAGTTTTGACATCGTATATATATTTATAAAAGGTGTCTAAATAAAAAGCAATAAAAAAATTTCGAAAACAAACTCCCTTTTTTGCTTAAAAATACAGGTAAAGCAGATAAACCGGAAGTTAAAGATTCAAATTGGCGCCGATTTTTATTATTTTTTGATAGCCTTTTAGAAATTTTTTTTACCTACAATATGATATATTATATATCTTTTTACTATAAATAGTTCTTGAGATATAAGCTTTTTAAAAATTTTACAGATTCCAAAGTGGCTCTTTTTTGTACCTATGAGCCCTTATATCTCGAGAACCATGTGTGCTAGAGAGCTAAAATAAACGGCTTTCTCATTTATTTACCCTTCTAAATAATTCCAGAAATTTTTAACAATTTTAAAAGGGGTCGGTCGAATCGTGATCGATTTGACAGAAAACTACTGGCTAAGTATTAAGTAGGAATCATAATCAGAGTAGTACGCATATAATGAAAGCCAAGGGCGATCGTCCTAGACCGAATGTAAAATCTTAGGGCTACTTTGCTCAATCAAGGTGCAAACAATTTAAGAATCTTTTTTTTCAAAGCTATTCGAACCCTTCTTATTCCAACCCTTCTTATTATAATATAAAGTTAATTAGCTTAATATTAATAAAGATAAATTTTAATTCAATGTTGACATCATATCTATAGTTTGACATTTAAACCATTATCAAAAAACGGGGATTGATAATATTTATAATAGTTAGTAGTTGTTCCAGAAACATCGAAGATCGAACTTGTTGCATTTTGTCTAAAAAAAGAGCTTCTCATTCTTGATTTTACCTCCAGTCATTTAGTATTCCTGTAATAATGTAAGGTAATAAAATAATTCAAGACGACAAGAATTAAATAATGCAATAATGCTTATACATACTGTTTTGGAACAATTTGAGTGGAATAATTGTAGGGAATCTTTATTCATAGCAAAGAGCATTCTGGTGAGTTAGAAATGGGTTTTTAGGAAAATTTTCTGATATTAATCTCAATTCAAAGGAAGTAAATTTAAAAGCAATTTTCCTAAGTGGGAAAATCCTGAGAATATATATTTTTTAACGTCATGCTATAATGTCAATACACAAATCTTTCATCAGTTTAAAAATTCACATTTTGGCTTTGTCGATATGGCTGCTATTAAACACATCTGTAGTTGGTTAACCATTTTATTGCAATAAAATACATATGGGCTAATATTTAATGAATGGTGACAATGAGTTAGAAGAAATCAATATATTATCCACGACATTCCACACTCCTATACAAAAATTAAATTTTATCCATGATAACAGGCTAACTGAATCCCTTCCAAATATATCCATTACAATTTTTCTAACAATTCTGATTATTGTCTGTTTCCATAAAAATTATGAGGTTATATCTTTAGAGTGAGTTAATATTAGTGAGTTGATATTATATTGTTATGAGCACAAAAAAGCAATGTTATGTTTAATTAATAGTTAATAACTTTTAATATCATTATACAATATAAATTTATAGTAATTATGCAACAACCAATTATGTGCTACATCAAAAGATTTTTATATAAATTCCACTCAGTTTAAAAATAAATAAATAATATCATTAAAATATTGATAAAACCTTGCCAAAATACTTTGCCCCAACTCCTTAAAAGTCTGAGCACAGCCGTATAATCATATAAAATTTGGAATATATAAATATATTGACTATTTTGCCTGATTAAAATGTGAGTTTTCTGTTTACTTAACTCAAATAGATATTAGAAATAATACAATTCAGCGTCAAATTTTCTGAAATTTATATGCTAGATATTTTACAACTCCTGAAATATATTTTTGACAAAATTAGTTCTTTAAATTTAATTATTTTCTATCATTGAATTATTTATTTGGCACGTTTTTTAAATTTAAAAAAATCTGTTTTCCCGAAAATTTATTCCATCATATGTAAAATAAAATGCCCATCCTATCAATTTATAATTTTATAAGATATTACACATATTTTAAAATATTTGTATAATTATCGATTTTTATAAATAGTAAACATTCTTAATTTTAGCCAAGGATCAGAGACAAAAATAGATTCAGGCTTGGATTCAGATAAAAATAATGATTGAGAAATCAGGCCTGAATAAGTCTATGAATATAATTTATATCTTTATACTTAATATTAGTTATTATAAATTGTCTTAAAATAGTATCCAGTCGTCTAAGGTTTATGAACAGTCAACGTCGAGTTTATAGTTGGTCAATAATGGGTATATGCCAGTCAACACCTTACTGGGTGGTGTTAATTAATCAAAAAATTGAATTTCATCTAAAATGAACAAGCTAAAACTATTCATTTTATAGATTAATGTTTTGGCTCCACATTAATATATATCAAAAATTCCCTTATACTAGCCTAGGTAATAATTGGGATATAAATATACGCTAAAGTTTTTTTAAATAAATGATATTGAAAAAGGGTGCTAGGCTAAGGGTTAATTACCCCATTGAATTTACTCTTAACTATGTGTCTCATAAAATCCATACTTTATCTCCTTAATTTAATTTAATATTTTATTTTCTATTATGGAACAAAGGCTTAATCTTTTTATTTTAATTAGAAGAATCAGTTTTAGAAATCTTTTTTAGAAAAGAAGCAATATTTATTTTTGTCATAAATTTCGATTAAAAGCTCAATTGATGAATTAAAATGGCTATCATAAAAATATTTGGCAAAACACTTTTTTAAAAATTAGAATATGGCAAATCTTTTGAATTTTAGCAGTGAAAATTAATTCAGATTTTATATTTTATTTTAACAGGTGGAGAAACTAGAAGAGATATAGGACTGCATATGGCCAAGAGGATGTTTGACCGATATGGAAGGATGAGAGCTAAACAAGTTATTATAATCTTTGCCCACAATAACTCCCTCATCAGTCCAATTTACATGTCTGACCAATTGAAATTACCTATTCAAATTGATGGTAAGAAAGCAATTTTTTTTAAATATCTACGCTTGGTGAGACCTAACTTTATTCGCGATGTGTAGTAGTTTATTATTTTTAAAGTTATAGTTCGTAGTTGACATCATTCTTATGCACTATTATATAAAGGTTTCCTTATAACAAGTTAGAAATAATATTTTTGCATTTAATATCTATCTAATCTTTAAAATCTCTTACATAACATTGATTTTTTTAAATTTATCTTCATAATAGACATGGGCTTAATTATTAATTTAAATAAATGTAAACATCAGAATATGGTTTTCTTTACCCCCACCCCTCCTGTATTTATTTGGATCCAATTAAGTTGCTGTAAGATAAACATATATTTGATGATATATTCTCGTTTTTTAAAAAAAATTTGGAAAGGAATGATACCATTTTATTTCATTTGTCAATACGTATAAAATTACATTTTTAAAAATATATATTTCATTTCATAAATATAAATTAAAAAAATTTTTAACAAGATAATGGGCCTAAATCATTGCCAGTCATTATTTTTGCAGCTCTCATGAATCAAAAGATACCAGACATATCCGAAATTCAGGCCATAGTTAGCGGAAAGGATCATATAATTAACTTACAATATTGTAACGGTAATAATCTTATCAAAACCCTATCTTAACTGATGAAGAGGCCCCTATTATTTTTGTTAAATAAAATAATATTTTAAAAACCAAAGAATTATCATTATAACAATATATCTTTTTTTTTATTAATAAACTAATAAAGGGCAAACAATCATAGTGATTTCTCCAAAGGATAATCTTTTTTAAATTGTAGTTTATTATTGATGAAAAAAATTCTCCTAGAATTTCTAGATTTTTCCGTGATTTGAAATTACCTTTATAATTTATAAATTATTAATTTGTGGCAATTTGAAAAAAAAATTCAAAGATTTTTAAAAAATTGTTATCTTCATTTTATTAAATTCATTCATTTTAAATTGTAGCAAATTTTTGTTATTTTTTTAGATTAAAAATATTTGCATAAGTCGTGACGTGATATTGTATTTTGTCATATTTTCTTTGCATATTTTAAATTTAGGATTTATATATTATATATTCTAGCAAAGAAAATTAATTGTCTTAATTTGGTGACCTTTGTTAATTCGGCTATATCTAGAGATTCCTTGATACTCTCTTTAAATATCATCTTTCCACTATTAGTGTGGTCTATATGTAATAATTAACTTAAAATTTTTTTTTACAAGTAGGAAGATTAAAAAATATATATAATTTAAGAACAATTATGATAAATTATTTGCTATTAATGATTATCTTTTTTGAATTGCATTGGGGGTAAAAAATTATATGATCCAATCAAAAAAAATATAAAAATAAGAAGAATAAATCATAATTATATTTCAATTATGCCAATAGGTTATAATTATTTGAAACTTAAAATTAGATTGTTTTCGTTTGAACAAATACACACAATTGTTGAGTGACGATTTGCTAAAATTTATTTGGGAAAATATTGCATATCACTAATGAGTTATTTATTTTTAGAATCTCTCTTTAAAACTATTAATTATTTGGTCAGCTAGAGGCAAAATATCTCAATTCCATAAAGATCCATAGGGTTAATTACTTATTGAAGTATACACTACTTGTGCGATTAATTCAATGACATGGTAATTCATATTTCATGATAATATTTTCAGTTGATATTTTATCAGTGAATAGTTCTATAGTTTGAACGCCATATTATTTACTTTTTAAACTGAAATAAAATCTAACTTAGAGATAACTAATTTGCTCCATGGTAATTGTAGTAATTATATGAATATTAATTGCTAGGGCGATAATAGTCCAATTATTTATAAGTCTTTAATCATCGAGCATGTAAATTCCTTATTAGCAACATATTAAACAACGCTCAAATTATAATAATAAAGAATATATATAAGGGAAACTGGGGTTACTCGAACGATTTTTGCAAAATCTGCTATAGCTCCTGAGTCTTTTTGGATATTATAAAAGCAATATACGAATAGATACTTATAACTATAAAAATATAATCATATTATTCAAATTTTATTTTTTGTAAAAGTATAAATTTTGTCCAACAAACCCCAATAGCGGGGTTAGGCAAATCACTTAAGGGGCTACCTAAACCATAAGTTTTTTTTAATAATGAATTAAAATACATTTTTATTTATTAATAATAATATGTATAGAATAATTTTATTGTTCAAAATATCATAATAATTATAAATTGAAACTTAATTTTGATTCATTTAATAAACCTTTTGGACATATGAAAAATTTATCCAAGTTTGAACATGTACCATGTGCCCAGTGATCTAGGATAAAATAAACATGCCAAATAAAATATTATTATATTAATTATAACTGTTACCACTCCTTATATAGGATTGTAATTTATTTGTCGAAGCAAGTGGGAGAGACTTAATACAATTAAGGAACCTAGTATTAAATAAAATTGATATATAAATATTTAATAATTTCTGTTAATAATCTTACGAATGTTACTATTTCTTATATTACTTGTAATCAACCACGCTATTAATATCCTGAATTTTGCACCATAATACTAAAGTTTTTAAAATCATAAAACTAGACAACTGTTTTATTTGGAAATTTTATCCCATTTATATACATTTTTTTTAATATACAAAACAAAACTACAATATCAAAAATTCATTCATAAAAATAAAAAAATTACAAGTCTATTCAAGTTCATAAAAAAAATATATTCCTAGACTACATATTCAAATTAATATTTTACAATCGTCGATCATATATTCACAAACTAACAAATTATATATATAATTTATATTCTAATTAATTTAGCAATCGTCGATCACAAGCGAATATAACAATAACTTTAATACTTATACAATAATATTATACTTCATCATAATTTTAATCCATATATTAAAATATAAGAACATAAAATTTATAAATAATTAATCTCTCTACCATTACCATTAGATTTTTATTTACATAATCCTTATTATTAAATATTGCTAAAATTTGATCTTATTGTTTAAAATTACATAAAATTAATACTATACTTCATCATAATCAGTGGCATAGCCAGGATTTGTCAATGCGGAAGGAAGGGGTGGGTAGGGGGGGGGGGGGGGTTTAAATTTATTGGGGACTTCGTCCTCAAACCCCATTTTCTTCGGCCTTAGGCCGAGTCCCTTAAATATATTATATAATATTAATTTTTCAATAGTTATCTTTATATTAGCTTTGTTAAAGTTGTCTGAACAATTGGAAATACTAATTCTAAAATTTGCCAATATTTTGTGCTTTATTAATGTCTAACCACTATATTAGCCAGCATAAATGAAAAAATATTAGTAATTTTGAAAATTGAGAACATATTTGAAAAATAGTGTTGTATACGCTTCTATATATTTAGACCCTTGATATCAAGTTTTATTGAGTATTGAGCAAAATCAAATGGCTAAAGATCATCTTAAGGATTTATGGCATACGTAAAACTCCATTATTTACAATATATTGGAGGCTACGACAATACCTACTGGTTGTAGTGATAATAATAATAATGATAGCAACATTGATGATCTTGAAATTTTACTTTTAGATAGAGAAAAAAAAATCAAATTATCATCAGATAGAAAGGAGGATCAAAAAATGCCTATTGCATCTTTGATAGTAAAGTTCTCAGAAGTTATAAGAATAAATAAGGATATAAATATTTTAAATTTATGGGAAGAAAATTTATTAATATATCAAGAATTATATATCTTATCTAGAATCTTCATGGCTGTACCGGCGACACAAGTACAATAATTTTATAAAGATAACTATCTATTTTAGGTAAGGGTAGAACGTGAATTTTCATCTTTGAAATATATATTAACTACTTTACGTGGAAATCTCAACGATGATATTTTAGAAGATACTATGATTGTGCGATTGAATAAAACATTTAAAATATAAATTATTTCATTTTTGAATTTTTAATATGTAAATTGTGAATATGTGTATATTGAAGTATAATAATAAATGGATGAAAAAAAATCTTATTTTGAGTCATTATTTTTGTGTTCCCTGAACCCGGGTTCTGAACCCAGGTTCTTTTCAAATTTTATTCCTGTACCTAGTGTTGTTAAAACGCCGCGAGTCGCAACCCCGACCCAAAGCTCGGGTCGTTTTATTCGACTCCGACTCAATGTTTGGGTCGTTTTTTTCGACTCCGACCCAAGTCCAAGCCGAAAAAACGACCTCGACCTAAAATATGGGTCGTTTTTTACGACTCCGACTCAAAATTTGGGTTGTATTTTTCGACTCAAACTTGAAATTTGGGTCATATTTTTCGACTCAAACTTGAAGTTTGGGTCATATTTTTAGACTCAAACTTGAAGTTTGGGTCGTATTTTTCGACTCCAACTCAAAGTTTGGGTCGTTTTTCTGACTCAGACTCAAACATCGGGTCGTTTTATTCAATCCGACCCAAAATATGGATCTTTTTTTTTAAAGACGACTTAAAGTAAGGGTGGCTTTTTTTCACCCCTAACCCAATATCTAGATCATTTTTTTCGACCAAAAGTCAAATAACATTTAGTATATATTAATATTATAGGCGGGAAAGTTACCTAAAGCTTCTTTAAATTATAATGCTCTGATTAACTATTCATCATAGTTATATTTTAAAATTTTTAAGTGAAGATGTACCAAAGAAAAGTGCCATTTGTCATGATGGTTATTTTTGAACTTTTTTAAATGAAATTGATAAAAATATATATTGTAGACATGTTAAATCAAAGTTTCAGTGATGATGTACCATAGATAAGTGGTAATTGTCATAATCGCTATTTTTGAACTTTTTTGAGTTTTTTTAAAGCAAATTGCTAAAAATATATATTCTAAACATGTTAAATTAAAAATTCAGTGAGGATGTATCATAGATAGGTGACAATTGTCATAATCGCTATTTTTGAACTTTTTCAAATTTTTTTAAATGAAATATCTAAAAATATATATTCTAAACATGTTAAATTAAAAATTCAGTGAGGATGTATCATAGATAGGTGACAATTGTCATAATCGCTATTTTTGAATTTTTTCAAATTTTTTTAAAGGAAATAGCTAAAAATATATATTCTAAACATGTTAAATTAAAAATTCAGTGAGGATGTATCATAGATAGGTGACAATTGTCATAATCGCTATTTTTGAACATTTTCAAATTTTTTTAAAGGAAATATCTAAAAATATATATTCTAAACATGTTAAATTAAAAATTCAGTGAGGATGTATCATAGATAGGTGACAATTGTCATAATCGCTATTTTCGAACTTTTTCAAATTTTTTTAAAGGAAATAGCTAAAAATATATATTCTAAACATGTTAAATTAAAAATTCAGTGAGGATGTATCTAGGTGACAATTGTCATAATCGCTATTTTTGAACTTTTTCAAATTTTTTTAAAGGAAATATCAAAAAATATATATTCTAAACATGTTAAATTAAAAATTCAGTGAGGATGTATCATAGATAGGTGACAATTGTCATAATCGCTATTTTTGAACTTTTTCAAATTTTTTTAAAGGAAATATCTAAAAATATATATTCTAAACATGTTAAATTAAAAATTCAGTGAGGATGTATCATAGATAGGTGACAATTGTCATAATCGCTATTTTTGAATTTTTTCAAATTTTTTTAAAGGAAATAGCTAAAAATATATATTCTAAACATGTTAAATTAAAAATTCAGTGAGAATGTATCATAGATAGGTGACAATTGTCATAATCGCTATTTTTGAACTTTTTCAAATTTTTTTAAAGGAAATATCTAAAAATATATATTCTAAACATGTTAAATTAAAAATTTAGTGAGGATGTATCATAGATAGGTGACAATTGTCATAATCGCTATTTTCGAACTTTTTCAAATTTTTTTAAAGGAAATAGCTAAAAATATATATTCTAAACATGTTAAATTAAAAATTCAGTGAGGATGTTTCATAGATAGGTGACAATTGTCATAATCGCTATTTTTAAACTTTTTCAAATTTTTTTAAAGGAAATATCTAAAAATATATATTCTAAACCTGTTAAATTAAAAATTTAGTGAGGATGTATCATAGATAGGTGACAATTGTCATAATCGCTATTTTTGAACTATTTTTTTCGACCAAAAGTCAAATAACATTTAGTATATATTAATATTATAGGCGGAAAAGTTACTTAAAGCTTCTTTAAAATATAATGCTCTGATTTATAATTCATCATAGTTATATTTTAAAATTTTTAAGTGAAGATGTACCAAAGAAAAGTGCCATTTGTCATGATGGTTTTTTTTGAACTTTTTTAAATGAAATAGATAAAAATATATATTGTAGACATGTTAAATCAAAGTTTCAGTGATGATGTACCATAGATAAGTGGCAATTGTCATAATCGCTATTTTTGAACTTTTTTGAGTTTTTTTAAAGCAAATTGCTAAAAATATATATTCTAACCATGTTAAATTAAAAATTTAGTGAGGATGTATCATAGATAGGTGACAATTGTCATAATCGCTATTTTTGAATTTTTTCAAATTTTTTTAAAGGAAATAGCTAAAAATATATTCTAAACATGTTAAATTAAAAATTCAGTGAGAATGTATCATAGATAGGTGACAATTGTCATAATCGCTATTTTTGAACTTTTTCAAATTTTTTTAAAGGAAATATCTAAAAATATATATTCTAAACATGTTAAATTAAAAATTTAGTGAGGATGTATCATAGATAGGTAACAATTGTCATAATCGCTATTTTCGAACTTTTTCAAATTTTTTTAAAGGAAATAGCTAAAAATATATATTATAAACATGTTAAATTAAAAATTCAGTGAGGATGTATCATAGATAGGTGACAATTGTCATAATCGCTATTTTTGAACTTTTTCAAATTTTTTTAAAGGAAATATCTAAAAATATATATTCTAAACATGTTAAATTAAAAATTCAGTGAGGATGTATCATAGATAGGTGACAATTGTCATAATCGCTATTTTTGAATTTTTTCAAATTTTTTTAAAGGAAATAGCTAAAAATATATATTCTAAACATGTTAAATTAAAAATTCAGTGAGAATGTATCATAGATAGGTGACAATTGTCATAATCGCTATTTTTGAACTTTTTCAAATTTTTTTAAAGGAAATATCTAAAAATATATATTCTAAACATGTTAAATTAAAAATTCAGTGAGGATGTTTCATAGATAGGTGACAATTGTCATAATCGCTATTTTTAAACTTTTTCAAATTTTTTTAAAGGAAATATCTAAAAATATATATTCTAAACCCGTTAAATTAAAAATTTAGTGAGGATGTATCATAGATAGGTGACAATTGTCATAATCGCTATTTTTGAACTATTTTTTTCGACCAAAAGTCAAATAACATTTAGTATATATTAATATTATAGGCGGAAAAGTTACTTAAAGCTTCTTTAAATTATAATGCTCTGATTAACTATTCATCATAGTTATATTTTAAAATTTTTAAGTGAAGATGTACCAAAGAAAAGTGCCATTTGTCATGATGGTTATTTTTGAACTTTTTTAAAAGAAATAGATAATAATATATATTGTAGACATGTTAAATCAAAGTTTCAGTGATGATGTACCATAGATAAGTGGTAATTGTCATAATCGCTATTTTTGAACTTTTTTGAGTTTTTTTAAAGCAAATTGCTAAAAATATCTATTCTAAACATGTTAAATTAAAAATTCAGTGAGGATGTATCATCGATAGGTGACAATTGTCATAATCGCTATTTTTAAACTTTTTCAAATTTTTTTAAAGGAAATATCTAAAAATATATATTCTAAACATGTTAAATTAAAAATTCAGTGAGGATGTATCATAGATAGGTGACAATTGTCATAATCGCTATTTTTGAACTTTTTCAAATTTTTTTAAAGGAAATATCTAAAAATATATATTCTAAACATGTTAAATTAAAAATTATGTGAGGATGTATCATAGATAGGTGACAATTGTCATAATCGCTATTTTTGAACTTTTTCAAAATTTTTTAAAGGAAATAGCTAAAAATATATATTCTAAACATGTTAAATTAAAAATTTAGTGAGGATGCATCATAGATAGGTGACAATTGTCATAATCGCTATTTTTGAACTATTTTTTTCGACCAAAAGTCAAATAACATTTAGTATATATTAATATTATAGGCGGAAAAGTTACTTAAAGCTTCTTTAAATTATAATGCTCTGATTAACTATTCATCATAGTTATATTTTAAAATTTTTAAGTGAAGATGTACCAAAGAAAAGTGCCATTTGTCATGATGGTTATTTTTGAACTTTTTTAAATGAAATAGATAAAAATATATATTGTAGACATGTTAAATCAAAGTTTCAGTGATGATGTACTATAGATAAGTGGTAATTGTCATAATCGCTATTTTTGAACTTTTTTGAGTTTTTTTAAAGCAAATTGCTAAAAATATATATTCTAAACATGTTAAATTAAAAATTTAGTGAGGATGTATCATAGATAGGTGACAATTGTCATAATCGCTATTTTTGAATTTTTTCAAATTTTTTTAAAGGAAATAGCTAAAAATATATATTCTAAACATGTTAAATTAAAAATTCAGTGAGAATGTATCATAGATAGGTGACAATTGTCATAATCGCTATTTTTGAACTTTTTCAAATTTTTTTAAAGGAAATATCTAAAAATATATATTCTAAACATGTTAAATTAAAAATTCAGTGAGGATGTTTCATAGATAGGTGACAATTGTCATAATCGCTATTTTTAAACTTTTTCAAATTTTTTTAAAGGAAATATTTTAAAATATATATTCTAAACCTGTTAAATTAAAAATTTAGTGAGGATGTATCATAGATAGGTGACAATTGTCATAATCGCTATTTTTGAACTATTTTTTTCGACCAAAAGTCAAATAACATTTAGTATATATTAATATTATAGGCGGAAAAGTTACTTAAAGCTTCTTTAAATTATAATGCTCTGATTAACTATTCATCATAGTTATATTTTAAAATTTTTAAGTGAAGATGTACCAAAGAAAAGTGCCATTTGTCATGATGGTTATTTTTGAACTTTTTTAAATGAAATAGATAAAAATATATATTGTAGACATGTTAAATCAAAGTTTCAGTGATGATGTACTATAGATAAGTGGTAATTGTCATAATCGCTATTTTTGAACTTTTTTGAGTTTTTTTAAAGCAAATTGCTAAAAATATATATTCTAAACATGTTAAATTAAAAATTTAGTGAGGATGTATCATAGATAGGTGACAATTGTCATAATCGCTATTTTTGAATTTTTTCAAATTTTTTTAAAGGAAATAGCTAAAAATATATATTCTAAACATGTTAAATTAAAAATTCAGTGAGAATGTATCATAGATAGGTGACAATTGTCATAATCGCTATTTTAGAACTTTTTCAAATTTTTTTAAAGGAAATATCTAAAAATATATATTCTAAACATGTTAAATTAAAAATTCAGTGAGAATGTATCATAGATAGGTGACAATTGTCATAATCGCTATTTTTGAACTTTTTCAAATTTTTTTAAAGGAAATATCTAAAAATATATATTCTAAACATGTTAAATTAAAAATTTAGTGAGGATGTATAGATAGGTGACAATTGTCATAATCGCTATTTTCGAACTTTTTCAAATTTTTTTAAAGGAAATAGCTAAAAATATATATTCTAAACCGTTAAATTAAAAATTCAGTGAGGATGTATCATAGATAGGTGACAATTGTCATAATCGCTATTTTTGAACTTTTTCAAATTTTTTTAAAGGAAATATCTAAAAATATATATTCTAAACATGTTAAATTAAAAATTCAGTGAGGATGTATCATAGATAGGTGACAATTGTCATAATCGCTATTTTTGAACTTTTTCAAATTTTTTGAAAGGAAATATCTAAAAATATATATTCTAAACATGTTAAATTAAAAATTCAGTCAGGATGTATCATAGATAGGTGACAATTGTCATAATCGCTATTTTTGAACTTTTTCAAATTTTTTTAAAGGAAATAGCTAAAAATATATATTCTAAACATGTTAAATTAAAAATTTAGTGAGGATGTATCATAGATAGGTGACAATTGTCATAATTGCTATTTTTGAACTATTTTTCTCTACCAAAAGTCAAATAACATTTAGTATATATTAATATTATAGGCGGAAAAGTTACTTAAAGCTTCTTTAAATTATAATGCTCTGATTAACTATTCATCATAGTTATATTTTAAAATTTTTAAGTGAAGATGTACCAAAGAAAAGTGCCATTTGTCATGATTCTTATTTTTGAACTTTTTTAAATGAAATAGATAAAAATATATATTGTAGACATGTTAAATCAAAGTTTCAGTGATGATGTACCTTAGATAAGTGGTAATTGTCATAATCGCTATTTTTGAACTTTTTTGAGTTTTTTTAAAGCAAATATCTAAAAATATATATTCTAAACATGTTAAATTAAAAATTCAGTGAGGATGTATCATAGATAGGTGACAATTGTCATAATCGCTATTTTCGAATTTTTTCAAATTTTTTTAAAGGAAATAGCTAAAAATATATATTCTAAACATGTTAAATTAAAAATTCAGTGAGAATGTATCATAGATAGGTGACAATTGTCATAATCGCTATTTCTGAACTTTTTCAAATTTTTTTAAAGGAAATATCTAAAAATATATATTCTAAACATGTTAAATTAAAAATTTAGTGAGGATGTATCATAGATAGGTGACAATTGTCATAATCGCTATTTTCGAACTTTTTCAAATTTTTTTAAAGGAAATAGCTAAAAATATATATTCTAAACCGTTAAATTAAAAATTCAGTGAGGATGTATCATAGATAGGTGACAATTGTCATAATCGCTATTTTTGAACTTTTTCAATTTTTTTTAAAGGAAATATCTAAAAATATATATTCTAAACCGTTAAATTAAAAATTCAGTGAGGATGTATCATAGATAGGTGACAATTGTCATAATCGCTATTTTTGAACTTTTTCAAATTTTTTTAAAGGAAATATCTAAAAATATATATTAATAACATGTTAAATTAAAAATTCAGTGAGGATGTATCATAGATAGGTGACAATTGTCATAATCGCTATTTTTGAACTTTTTCAAATTTTTTTAAAGGAAATATCTAAAAATATATATTCTAAACATGTTAAATTAAAAATTCAGTGAGGATGTATCATAGATAGGTGACAATTGTCATAATCGCTATTTTTGAACTTTTTCAAATTTTTTTAAAGGAAATAGCCAAAAATATATATTCTAAACATGTTAAATTAAAAATTCAGTGAGGATGTATCATAGATAGGTGACAATTGTCATAATCGCTATTTTTGAACTTTTTCAAATTTTTTTAAAGGAAATATCTAAAAATATATATTCTAAACATGTTAAATTAAAAATTCAGTGAGGATGTATCATAGATAGGTGACAATTGTCATAATCGCTATTTTTGAACTTTTTCAAATTTTTTTAAAGGAAATATCTAAAAATATATATTCTAAACATGTTAAATTAAAAATTCAGTGAGGATGTATCATAGATAGGTGACAATTGTCATAATCGCTATTTTTGAACTATTTTTTTCGACCAAAAGTCAAATAACATTTAGTATATATTAATATTATAGGCGGAAAAGTTACTTAAAGCTTCTTTAAATTATAATGCTCTGATTAACTATTCATCATAGTTATATTTTAAAATTTTTAAGTGAAGATGTACCAAAGAAAAGTGCCATTTGTCATGATGGTTATTTTTGAACTTTTTTAAAAGAAATAGATAATAATATATATTGTAGACATGTTAAATCAAAGTTTCAGTGATGATGTACCATAGATAAGTGGTAATTGTCATAATCGCTATTTTTGAACTTTTTTGAGTTTTTTTAAAGCAAATTGCTAAAAATATCTATTCTAAACATGTTAAATTAAAAATTCAGTGAGGATGTATCATAGATAGGTGACAATTGTCATAATCGCTATTTTTAAACTTTTTCAAATTTTTTTAAAGGAAATATCTAAAAATATATATTCTAAACATGTTAAATTAAAAATTCAGTGAGGATGTATCATAGATAGGTGACAATTGTCATAATCGCTATTTTTGAACTTTTTCAAATTTTTTTAAAGGAAATATCTAAAAATATATATTCTAAACATGTTAAATTAAAAATTATGTGAGGATGTATCATAGATAGGTGACAATTGTCATAATCGCTATTTTTGAACTTTTTCAAAATTTTTTAAAGGAAATAGCTAAAAATATATATTCTAAACATGTTAAATTAAAAATTTAGTGAGGATGCATCATAGATAGGTGACAATTGTCATAATCGCTATTTTTGAACTATTTTTTTCGACCAAAAGTCAAATAACATTTAGTATATATTAATATTATAGGCGGAAAAGTTACTTAAAGCTTCTTTAAATTATAATGCTCTGATTAACTATTCATCATAGTTATATTTTAAAATTTTTAAGTGAAGATGTACCAAAGAAAAGTGCCATTTGTCATGATGGTTATTTTTGAACTTTTTTAAATGAAATAGATAAAAATATATATTGTAGACATGTTAAATCAAAGTTTCAGTGATGATGTACCATAGATAAGTGGTAATTGTCATAATCGCTATTTTTGAACTTTTTTGAGTTTTTTTAAAGCAAATTGCTAAAAATATATATTCTAAACATGTTAAATTAAAAATTTAGTGAGGATGTATCATAGATAGGTGACAATTGTCATAATCGCTATTTTTGAATTTTTTCAAATTTTTTTAAAGGAAATAGCTAAAAATATATATTCTAAACATGTTAAATTAAAAATTCAGTGAGAATGTATCATAGATAGGTGACAATTGTCATAATCGCTATTTTAGAACTTTTTCAAATTTTTTTAAAGGAAATATCTAAAAATATATATTCTAAACATGTTAAATTAAAAATTTAGTGAGGATGTATCATAGATAGGTAACAATTGTCAATATCGCTATTTTCGAACTTTTTCAAATTTTTTTAAAGGAAATAGCTAAAAATATATATTCTAAACATGTTAAATTAAAAATTCAGTGAGGATGTATCATAGATAGGTGACAATTGTCATAATCGCTATTTTTGAACTTTTTCAAATTTTTTTAAAGGAAATATCTAAAAATATATATTCTAAACATGTTAAATTAAAAATTCAGTGAGGATGTATCATAGATAGGTGACAATTGTCATAATCGCTATTTTTGAACTATTTTTTTCGACCAAAAGTCAAATAACATTTAGTATATATTAATATTATAGCCGGAAAAGTTACTTAAAGCTTCTTTAAATTATAATGCTCTGATTAACTATTCATCATAGTTATATTTTAAAATTTTTAAGTGAAGATGTACCAAAGAAAAGTGCCATTTGTCATGATGGTTATTTTTGAACTTTTTTAAATGAAATAGATAAATATATATATTGTAGACATGTTAAATCAAAGTTTCAGTGATGATGTACCATAGATAAGTGGTAATTGTCATAATCGCTATTTTTGAACTTTTTTGAGTTTTTTTAAAGCAAATTGCTAAAAATATATATTCTAAACATGTTAAATTAAAAATTCAGTGAGGATGTATCATAGATAGGTGACAATTGTCATAATCGCTATTTTTAAACTTTTTCAAATTTTTTTAAAGGAAATATCTAAAAATATATATTCTAAACATGTTAAATTAAAAATTCAGTGAGGATGTATCATAGATAGGTGACAATTGTCATAATCGCTATTTTTGAACTTTTTCAAATTTTTTCAAAGGAAATATCTAAAAATATATATTCTAAACATGTTAAATTAAAAATTCAGTGAGGATGTATCATAGATAGGTGACAATTGTCATAATCGCTATTTTTGAACTTTTTCAAATTTTTTTAAAGGAAATATCTAAAAATATATATTCTAAACATGTTAAATTAAAAATTCAGTCAGGATGTATCATAGATAGGTGACAATTGTCATAATCACTATTTTTGAACTTTTTCAAAATTTTTTAAAGGAAATAGCTAAAAATATATATTCTAAACATGTTAAATTAAAAATTTAGTGAGGATGTATCATAGATAGGTGACAATTGTCATAATTGCTATTTTTGAACTATTTTTCTCTACCAAAAGTCAAATAATATTTAGTATATATTAATATTATAGGCGGAAAAGTTACTTAAAGCTTCTTTAAATTATAATGCTCTGATTAACTATTCATCATAGTTATATTTTAAAATTTTTAAGTGAAGATGTACCAAAGAAAAGTGCCATTTGTCATGATTCTTATTTTTGAACTTTTTTAAATGAAATAGATAAAAATATATATTGTAGACATGTTAAATCAAAGTTTCAGTGATGATGTACCATAGATAAGTGGTAATTGTCATAATCGCTATTTTTGAACTTTTTTGAGTTTTTTTAAAGCAAATATCTAAAAATATATATTCTAAACATGTTAAATTAAAAATTCAGTGAGGATGTATCATAGATAGGTGACAATTGTCATAATCGCTATTTTCGAATTTTTTCAAATTTTTTTAAAGGAAATAGCTAAAAATATATATTCTAAACATGTTAAATTAAAAATTCAGTGAGAATGTATCATAGATAGGTGACAATTGTCATAATCGCTATTTTTGAACTTTTTCAAATTTTTTTAAAGGAAATATCTAAAAATATATATTCTAAACATGTTAAATTAAAAATTTAGTGAGGATGTATAGATAGGTGACAATTGTCATAATCGCTATTTTCGAACTTTTTCAAATTTTTTTAAAGGAAATAGCTAAAAATATATATTCTAAACCGTTAAATTAAAAATTCAGTGAGGATGTATCATAGATAGGTGACAATTGTCATAATCGCTATTTTTGAACTTTTTCAAATTTTTTTAAAGGAAATATCTAAAAATATATATTCTAAACATGTTAAATTAAAAATTCAGTGAGGATGTATCATAGATAAGTGACTATTGTCATAATCGCTATTTTTGAACTTTTTCAAATTTTTTTAAAGGAAATATCTAAAAATATATATTCTAAACATGTTAAATTAAAAATTCAGTCAGGATGTATCATAGATAGGTGACAATTGTCATAATCGCTATTTTTGAACTTTTTCAAAATTTTTTAAAGGAAATAGCTAAAAATATATATTCTAAACATGTTAAATTAAAAATTTAGTGAGGATGTATCATAGATAGGTGACAATTGTCATAATTGCTATTTTTGAACTATTTTTCTCTACCAAAAGTCAAATAACATTTAGTATATATTAATATTATAGGCGGAAAAGTTACTTAAAGCTTCTTTAAATTATAATGCTCTGATTAACTATTCATCATAGTTATATTTTAAAATTTTTAAGTGAAGATGTAACAAAGAAAAGTGCCATTTGTCATGATTCTTATTTTTGAACTTTTTTAAATGAAATAGATAAAAATATATATTGTAGACATGTTAAATCAAAGTTTCAGTGATGATGTACCATAGATAAGTGGTAATTGTCATAATCGCTATTTTTGAACTTTTTTGAGTTTTTTTAAAGCAAATATCTAAAAATATATATTCTAAACATGTTAAATTAAAAATTCAGTGAGGATGTATCATAGATAGGTGACAATTGTCATAATCGCTATTTTCGAATTTTTTCAAATTTTTTTAAAGGAAATAGCTAAAAATATATATTCTAAACATGTTAAATTAAAAATTCAGTCAGGATGTATCATAGATAGGTGACAATTGTCATAATCGCTATTTTTGAACTTTTTCAAAATTTTTTAAAGGAAATAGCTAAAAATATATATTCTAAACATGTTAAATTAAAAATTTAGTGAGGATGTATCATAGATAGGTGACAATTGTCATAATTGCTATTTTTGAACTATTTTTCTCTACCAAAAGTCAAATAACATTTAGTATATATTAATATTATAGGCGGAAAAGTTACTTAAAGCTTCTTTAAATTATAATGCTCTGATTAACTATTCATCATAGTTATATTTTAAAATTTTTAAGTGAAGATGTAACAAAGAAAAGTGCCATTTGTCATGATTCTTATTTTTGAACTTTTTTAAATGAAATAGATAAAAATATATATTGTAGACATGTTAAATCAAAGTTTCAGTGATGATGTACCATAGATAAGTGGTAATTGTCATAATCGCTATTTTTGAACTTTTTTGAGTTTTTTTAAAGCAAATATCTAAAAATATATATTCTAAACATGTTAAATTAAAAATTCAGTGAGGATGTATCATAGATAGGTGACAATTGTCATAATCGCTATTTTCGAATTTTTTCAAATTTTTTTAAAGGAAATAGCTAAAAATATATATTCTAAACATGTTAAATTAAAAATTCAGTGAGAATGTATCATAGATAGGTGACAATTGTCATAATCGCTATTTTTGAACTTTTTCAAATTTTTTTAAAGGAAATATCTAAAAATATATATTCTAAACATGTTAAATTAAAAATTTAGTGAGGATGTATCATAGATAGGTGACAATTGTCATAATCGCTATTTTCGAACTTTTTCAAATTTTTTTAAAGGAAATAGCTAAAAATATATATTCTAAACCGTTAAATTAAAAATTCAGTGAGGATGTATCATAGATAGGTGACAATTGTCATAATCGCTATTTTTGAACTTTTTCAATTTTTTTTAAAGGAAATATCTAAAAATATATATTCTAAACCGTTAAATTAAAAATTCAGTGAGGATGTATCATAGATAGGTGACAATTGTCATAATCGCTATTTTTGAACTTTTTCAAATTTTTTTAAAGGAAATATCTAAAAATATATATTCTAAACATGTTAAATTAAAAATTCAGTGAGGATGTATCATAGATAGGTGACAATTATCATAATCGCTATTTTTGAACTTTTTCAAATTTTTTTAAAGGAAATATCTAAAAATATATATTCTAAACATGTTAAATTAAAAATTCAGTGAGGATGTATCATAGATAGGTGACAATTGTCATAATCGCTATTTTTGAACTTTTTCAAATTTTTTTAAAGGAAATTGCTAAAAATATATATTCTAAACATGTTAAATTAAAATTTAGTGAGGATGTATCATAGATAGGTGACAATTGTCATAATCGCTATTTTTGAACTATTTTTTTCGACCAAAAGTCAAATAACATTTAGTATATATTAATATTATAGGCTGAAAAGTAACTTAAAGCTTCTTTAAATTATAATGCTCTGATTAACTATTCATCATAGTTATATTTTAAAATTTTTAAGTGAAGATGTACCATAGAAAAGTGGCATTTGTCATGATGGTTATTTTTGAACTTTTTTAAATGAAATAGATAAAAATATATATTGTAGACATGTTAAATCAAAATTTCAGTGATGATACCATAGATCACTGAATTTTTAATTTAACATGTTTAGAATATACATTTTTAGATATTTCCTTTAAAAAAATTTGAAAAAGTTCAATAATAGCGATTATGACCATTGTCACCTATCTATGATACATCCTCACTGAATTTTTAATTTAACATGTTTAGAATATATATTTTTAGCTATTTCCTTTAAAAAAATTTAAAAAAGTTCTAGAATAGCGATTATGACAATTGTCACCTATATATGATACATCCTCACTGAATTTTTAATTTAACATGTTTAGAATATATATTTTTAGCTATTTCCTTTAAAAAAATTTGAAAAAGTTCAAAAATAGCGATTATGACAATTGTCACCTATATATGATACATCCTCACTGAATTTTTAATTTAACATGTTTAGAATATATATTTTTAGCTATTTCCTTTAAAAAATTTGAAAAAGTTCAAAAATAGCGATTATGACAATTGTCACCTATATATGATACATCCTCACTGAATTTTTAATTTAACATGTTTAGAATATATATTTTTAGCTATTTGCTTTAAAAAAATTGAAAAAAGTTTAAAAATAGCGATTATGACAATTGTCACCTATCTATGATACATCCTCACTGAATTTTTAATTTAACATGTTTAGAATATATATTTTTAGCAATTTGCTTTAAAAAACTCAAAAAAGTTCAAAAATAGCGATTATGACAATTACCACTTATCTATGGTACATCATTACTGAAATTTTGATTTAACATGTCTACAATATATATTTTTATCTATTTCATTTAAAAAAGTTCAAAAATAACCATCATGACAAATGGCATTTTTCTATGGTACATCTTCACTTAAAAATTTTAAAATATAACTATGATGAATAGTTAATCAGAGCATTATAATTTTAAGAAGCTTTAAGTAACTTTCCCGCCTATAATATTAATATATACTAAATGTTATTTGACTTTTGGTCGAAAAAATGATCTAGATATTGGGTTAGGGGTGAAAAAAAGCAACCCTAACTTTTCGTCTTTAAAAAAAAGATCCATATTTTGGGTCTGATTGAATGAAACGACCCGATGTTTGAGTCTGAGTCAGAAAAACGACCCAAACTTTGAGTTGGAGTCGAAAAATACGATCTAAACTTCAAGTTTGAGTCGAAAAATATGACCCAAACTTCAAGTTTGAGTCGAAAAATACAACCCAAATTTTGAGTCGGAGTCGTAAAAAACGACCCATATTTTGGGTCGAGGTCGTTTTTTCGGCTTGGACTTAGGTCGGAGTCGAAAAAAATGACCCATATTTTGGGTCGAAGTCGTTTTTTTCGGCTTGAACTCGGGTCGAAGTCGTAAAAAACGACCAATACTTTGAGTTGGAGTCGAAAAAAACGAGATAAAATTTGGGTGAGCTCTGTTCGAGCCGACTCGGCTAAGCCGATTAACAACACTACCTGTACCCGAACCTGGACCTGGACCTTTTTTTTTGTCGAAGGGTTCACATCCCTGTATAATATAGATAAATTAATCTATTAGTTGGCTAGTGATCCTTGTTGATTTAAAATTTTCATATACCTTAATAGCCTAATTGCATTCAATTCTTCAAATTTTGGTATACTTCTAGATAATCATTAACATACTTTTGTAATTTTATTGGATGTGTATTTTCGCATCATATTGAATAATATAATAACTACTAAAAAAAATCACTCAAATGTATTGACGTGTATGGTTTAGTAAGCCCCACTAGCTCTAAATTTACTAATCATGATTGAAATAATAACTAGACATAATAAATTCTCATTATTTAATTTATATATAAATGATTATATATTTTAATAAAAATTAAAATTCTGTCATGTAAAAATCTTCTGAATAATGTTATTTCTTAAATAAAATTTTTAATAATTAATTAAAAGCTATATTAGGATAAAATTTAACTTTCTGGTTTATTTTTAAAATGAAAAAGTGTTTTGCCAGCCCTGGGGTTTACCTAACCCAGTCTCCCCTACAATACATAATTTTTTTTTAAATTGAAATAGTAAACGATTTGTCTAACCCCATTAAATAGTTACCATTGGAGTTTGTTGCAGAAAAAATATTTAATTTCAATCCTCTTAACTTATAGTCAGTGCCACCCTATCGCGCCCAGCGAGATCATTTGTCGTCAAAATTTTTAATCAATTAATTTTTATATTTAAAAAACTAATGGTTGCTACTTAAACGCATGAATTTACAAAACAATATTTATTATTTCATATTTTATCAATAACCAAATCATAATTTTATTATATCAAAATACAAGTTCAACGTTAGGTATCTTACGCGCTAAAATTTTTACACTTTTACATCGATAACCATTCTAAATAAATATATATAAATCAAAGGTATATAATATTTTTATAATAGATTATTACTAGTATTTTATATTTAGTAAAAAAAAATTTAACAATAATTATTATTTATATGATTTTTGAAGGAAATCCAAATTGGTAACATTGGGATTTTATGATGTAATTTTTTCTATAAACTTTTTTAAAATTAAATATTAAAAATATGATATAGTAAGAATTGAATATAGGTTATTTCCCATTTAGAAAGCCATTATAATATTTGCAATAAGTTAAGAAAGTGGGATTTTTTTTTATTATACTTTTTGTAAATTTATAAATAATTTTTAGATGACCTCAACATATATTATACCAGAGGGAGAGATTTAAACAATATATTAGCTCAAAACCGCATAAATGGGAAATTAAAATTTTCGCTTTATGTGTATCATCTGGAATGCTATATGATTTCGAAATATATTTAGGAAAATCCACAAATATAAAAAAATCTTTGAAGGGAATTAGGAAATATCGTTATACAACTACAGTGTTATGATGATTTAATGAAACATATTGACGATTAAATTCAAACCCATTCATATAAAATTATAATATTTGCAAAAATAATTAAAATATAGACAAAGCATTATTGAAATTTCTTTTATTATTTCTTTTGTTATTTTAATTATTTTTGCAAATATTATAATTTTATATGAATGGGTTTGAATTTAATCGTCAATATGTATCATTAAATCATCACAACACTGTATTAGAAACAGTTCCCTCACATGAAAATCATAAAATTTACATGGATAACATTTTTTCTTCAAATTTAGTAGTTGCTCATAAAGATAATGGCTTTATCATGTCGGGGACCCTTATACTTAATCGATTATTGGGATTCCACCTGTATGATGATAGAATCCTAAAGAAAAAAGAAAGAGGGTCTCTTGATTATAAGATTCTAATAATAATATTATAATTTGCAAATGGTTTGATAACAAATCGATTATCACATCATCATTTATGGGAATAAATCCAATATCAAGAACAAGATGGTCGGTATCTGATAAGTCTTTTCTCAATGTTAAAATTCCGGCCATTATTCAGGACTATAACGGTGGTATGGGCGGGAGGGGTGGATCTCCATGATAGGTTAATTGAACTCTACAAAACTAACATAAAAGGAAACGTTTTTATATGCGAGTTTTCTTTCATTTATTAGATTCTTGTTGTAGTAAATTCATGGTTGCTCTATAGATGCCACATAACAGAAAATATTAAACATGATCTCTTTTAGTATTTAAAGCTCCGATAGCTAAAGGATTGATGATAGTTGGAAAGGAAAAGGGTGAAAAAGAAGATAGACCTACTTTGAAGATTGAAAAAAAAAGGAAATTGAATAATTTTCATCCAATCACAGAGATTAGATTAGATAAAACAGCCATCGGTGGCTAGCAGACAAAGATGCAACTGCAAAAATGATTACTCAAGATTTGAATGTATAAAGTGTATCTTTATGTTTAAATAAAAATCGCAATTGTTTTTTTCCTTATCATTAAAAATAAATTGTATAATTTTTTACATATGAATATCCCAATGATGACAATTGGTAACATTTCATAATTAATATATATACTTTTTAAATAAAAAACGTTGAAAATGTGTTATTTGTGTCTTGTTTAACTCAGTTTTAGAAAAAATTTTTTGTTCACGGGAAATATTTCAGGCGCGAAAGGGTTAATTCTATTAATTCGTCAGAATTAAAAAGCAACGATTGTTTTATAATGCCAAACAGATTTTGAGTAAGCTAAAAAACAATTCTAATCATATTTAATTAGTTAATAATAAAACAATTATTAAAAATATAAAATATCATTTGTGTACCCTAGAAATGAAGGTAAAAAACACAATTTTCGAGCCAATGGGGTAAATTGTTTTACTTATAACATTTAAATGCTACTAAGAAATGATAGATTATTATAAATTGGTTAATTTACAATGATAAATATAGTCTTAAAAATTTTAGAGTCTTTAAAAAATTTTTAATCAATATTGAATATGCTTTCTAAAATATTTTAAAAAATGTTTTGCCCAGAAATTTAGAAAATAAATTATAGTTATTGAGTCATTATTATAAGAATTCCTGTCTGCTTCAAAATTGAGCTAGGTCCGAAATATTATTCTTAGGGGTCCTCTCCGCCCTTTACGTGTAAACCCCAAAAAACTAAATATGTTTTTATTAATAAAATAAAATCTCATTTTAGTCCTAGTTTTAATTATTTTAGGGTTCTAATTATTTTAATACGTCAAAAGTAATTTTTTAAATTTTTAATAATAAATATTTTTATAAATGTTACTTAGACTAAATATTATAAGGTAATATAATATCTTCAAATTAAATTTTAATAAAAAACCTAACACGTTGGTATATTATATTAATTATGCTAGAAAGCATATCTGTATTAAATAAGTATTTAATTAATAATGTTTTGAAAAGAATTGGGAAGCACTTTCTCAAATTATCAAATTATGAATCTAAGCTGGTAGAAGAATGATTAGCATTTCTTTCAAAATTTAAAGAAAATGTCGAATTTCTTTCAGTACAAAAAAGGCCTACTTTACTTGGCGTTACTTTTTAGAAATGAAATTGAAACAATTTTAATAGTAAATGATAGTGAAAGTTCTGAAATCTTTTCACTTAAGGAAAATATGCTAAAAAAATTTGCGTTACGATTTTCGGTGTGTAATCTGCAAGTAATAATATATAAGTATATTTTTTTATTTAAAATTATTTAGGTATTGGCTTCTATTTTAGATCCAAGATTTCAAAAATTGACAATTGTGTCAAATTATTTAATAGAGCAAAATTGTTTGGCTTCAGAATTTATAATAAAACCTCTTAAACTTATAGAGAATGATGATAATCAGGTAGTAAATATAGCTAATGAGGATCAAGATGAATTATTAAATTTAAGTTATTTGACAAAATTGGCAAATAAACATTCAACAAATATACATTATGATTCCAAGTTAGGTGACTTAGAACAAGAATGCCATAGTTTTCTTGGAAAACGATATTCACAAGATATGGACGTTCTAAATTTTTGGAGAGAAAAGAAAAGTAAACTTCCCAATCTTTCCAGGCTCGCCAAAAAATTCTTTTCATTCGGGTGACTAGCACACCTAGTGAAAGAGTTTTCTCTACCGCTGGATTGACGTTAAATTCAAGGGAATCATTATTATCCCGAAAATTTAAATAAAATAATTTTTATACATGATAATTAAAAAATTACGAAATCGATTTTGGATTTATAATGAGTTTTCTATTAAATAAATATTAAAAAATATGCCGAGATATCTGTAGAGTAGTGTATATTCGTTTTTTTAAAAAATAATAAGCAATTAAAAAAATTCATGTTATAAAAATTTATAACTGCTCCGATTTACGCCGATTTTGTTGACGGCGGCTAAAAATCGGCGCGCCGCCGGCCGTCGATTAATTTTTTGAAAATTGCGCCGGCCGCCGATAGTTTCGTCGGCGCAAAGGTCTGACTATAAGTATTTTCAATAAAAAATTGTATGAGAATTTAAGCTGAGGCTAGTTTTTAAAGCAAATTTTATAAAAAAAATGACATTAAACTTTATTTCAACTTTACATTTAAAAAAACTTTATTAAATATAAATAAATATAATATACCTAACTTAAAATAATAAAAAATAGGCTTGTAATATCCATAAGCACGAATTAATAAATATAATAATTAATAATATAAATATAATTATTATTTTAAATTATGAATAATTTAACAGAATAGCTAAAACATAACACCCGGCCGAAGGCCGGGGGAAAGCAGGCCGAAGACCGAGGGTTTGGGGGCGAAGGCCCAAAAAAATTCTCCCCCCCCCCCCCATAAGAAAATCCTGGATATGCCACTGATTTAGTAAGAAATTATTATATATTATATCAACTTTTAAAAAAAATCATATTTAATTCTACTAAGAAGAAAATAATAATTGTGTATATTTATTACATTGATTAAAACTGGTTTAAAATTATATAACACAACCCTGAGTTATTTTATACAGTATAGGAAAATAGTTATTATCGTACAATAAATTGCAGAAGTGTAATCGGTTTAGTCCAGCTTAAATTTAAATGCTTTAAAATAAACTATATATTTTATGCGTCCCTATCTAATTTTTTTAGAGATAACGCATCCTATTCGCTAATTTTTGGGACCAGAGCACTGCCTATAGCTTATAAATTTAATTTATAAATTATTATATATATTACAAACAAATGTTTTGTTTTTTTATATATAGTAACGCAGAACGATTAATAAAATATTGTAACAAAATATGAATATATTAAAACTGTTTCTAATCAACAAATGTGTTATTTGTTTTAAATGGGAATCTATCAACGTCAAAGAAATCCCTCATGAGAAAAAGATATTTGGATATTTGTTTAAGATTAACCATTTTTTATATATAATATAGCATTCTTAGATTATAAAAATGAAAATATATTAATAATGTATTTTATTTTTGCTACTTGTATGACACTTGTATGACACTTTTATACAACTAAATCCTATTTTATATTCAAACTATGCATTTTAAAAGGAAATTTTTACCAAGTACCGAGGGAAATTAATAATATATATAGTTGATTCAATTTTTAATTCTGAGTTATGCCTATTTCATCCTTTACTATGAGAATAAATATTTATAATTAAATATCTGTGCAAAGAATATGATAATTTTAGCACTCAAGCAAAACTCCAATCCCTGATTTATTCATTCTGATCTCTAATGACTAGTACTCAGTACATTGATGCATTCAAGGATGAGAAATCGCAAAAAATATTGTCACTGACCTATAAAATTATAGATATTGAGTTCAAGGTATTCTTTGAAAATTAAATATACCCACACATTGTTGAGGAGAGTTACATCAAAGAAAAGGCTTAAATAATAGATCGGGGTTTAGTTAAAATAATAGAAAAAAAAGCCTAGAAGTGACTCATAGATATCTCAAATGAGTGTGAGAGAAGTGAGCCTCAAAATTCACTAGAAATCATAAAATGATCGAGTTTACAAGGTAAAAACTATAGTTTATTATTTGGTCAATATTCAACATTTTTTTATCAGGTCAAGAAAATGAGCTCAAAAAGAAATTTGATTGGGAAATTAAACGTTTGCATTAGACTTCCGAGAAATAGAATCACCTGGTATTTAAGGATTAAATCTTATTTGAAAGAGAATACAATAACTAATAATAATGGTGCATTATGAAAGAAAAAAAAATCAATAAAACGGGCTAAAATTTTCAAAAATTAGATTACATAACTGAATGTCATTTTTATATCTTAAGCTACTAAGAAATACCCTTTATTAGATTACCAATCAACAAATATGATATTCCTCAGAGAAATATGCGTTTTAATAGGCTAGGGTCACTGCCATGCATCATTTTCCGCAATAAGTGAGTGTTTGATAATAGAATGAAGTTATTGATATAGTCATCAAGTCTCAACTTTCATCATATATTATATATGTGTGAGGAGGATTAGTCATGTTACTCTAAAACGTAAAGGTTAAGTTACTTTCGTTACCTCAAAAAAAGTTATATTCAGAACATATAACGGTTAAAGCTCTTCCTTAAATTTTTTAATCATTCATTTTGCTGCATGTCATTAAAATAATAAAAGACATAAACTACACATCTGCAAAGTTAAGCCCAGCCAGACTAATTCTATTTAAAATAATCGGGTTCGGGTCGGGCCTAATATTTTAAAAAAAAATTCGGACCGGGTCGGGTCGGACTTTGGAAATTTTTTTAATATCTAAATTTATCAATTTTATATTGAATTTTATATGTAAAATAAAAGTATTTGATTTTATTTATTGAAACTAAACGATATATAACATATGTCTTTTATTTTGAGTAATTAAATAATTTCTATATTTAAATAAATTCGAGCCGGGCCGGGTCGGTAAATTTTTTTAAAAAAATTTCGGGTTTGGGCCGGGCCGGCAAAACTGTCAAAAAAACGACGAAATTACAGAAAATCAAAAAAAAACAGAAATATAAATGACAAACTAGAGAACCAAATAAAAAGACCTAGGCAATGATCTAAATATAGAAATAATTTATTCAAATCACTAAAATCACAAATATAATAAAATCTTCTTCTTTATTAGTAATTCAACCAAAAAAATATTACAATTAATTTCAAAAAAATATTAATAATCATTTTCATAAAAAATTAATAATGTAAAAAAATGGTTTTGCAGTTTTCGTAACCGAAAAATTAATAAATATAAAAATTACTTTTTATCAAAAACGATAAAAAAATATCTGATTTAAAATGATTGACATTTTACCTATATTAAAAAAAAGTATCATTTATGGTAAAACCTTTTTAAAAAAATTTGGGTTCGGTTCGGGCCGGGCCGGCAAAACTTTTATAAAAAAATTTTCGGGCTGGGCCGGGCTTGAAAAATTAGGCCCAATGCAGATCACTAGCATAAACTATAAACGCTTATACATACTAGTTTATTTATATTTCTTATCGAAATTAATAATTATTGTATAATATAATACTATTGTCTTACATACTCATCTCAAGGTATTATATTTACGAATATAAAGAGCCAAATATGTAATGTTTTACTTATAGTTATATATAACAATTTTGTTCTATAATTGTATGTTTGTTATAATTTTAGACATTTCACAATTTCAAAATATTTAATGGCGTACATATTGGTTATACATTATTATTTTAAGATTGCTATTTTTACATTATCTTCGGTAAATTCTCATAATATATTATGATATTACATTATTTGGATTTCTAATAAAGAATCACCCATTTTATTCTAATACTAATTTAGATTTCTAGAATCACCCACTTTAAAGAGATATTTTATTCCATATTGGTGGCAGAGGCGAGTCTTGAGCTCGTGACCACTTCGTTCCCGAGTATTGTAGCAGTTAGAAAAAAGAAGAAATAAATTTAATATAATATGTCAGTCATTTTTTCTGACATGAACAATTAATTCTCCTTGGGGATGGAAGTGGGATGGGGAGATCACAGGATGCCATGGTGGGAGGACAAAGAGATCAAGAATGCACGGAATATATTGGATGACTTGGACTGATCTTGAAGATTTCACATTTTACTATGTATATTATTGTTTACTTGTTTTCATATGAATGTTAATATTGATATTATGAACGTTTATAGCAAATAAAGAATTTGAAGGGTATAAGTCTGATATTTTTGTTTTATGTACAAATGGCATCAATATTATAGGAAGGGTTGAAAGTAAGGGCTCTTTACAATTGTTGACCATGACCTAGGATCAGAAACACAAAAGTTTCGGTACATAACACAATTATTAACCACTATACAGGGTGTCAGAAAGAAGTGAGATTAAGGGATTTTAGCATTTTGTTTTAGATATTTGGCAAATAAGGAAAAGGATAGAAAGTATGTAATGAGTATTAGGACGGAAAATGAAAATAAAATGATTTATTATATATATATGATGTATAATATATATTATTGGTTAATGATATTTTATTCATTTTGGCCCATTTAAGACAATAATATTTGTGGTATTATATGTCTAGATTTATATTTTTACATCCAATGTTTGACAATAAGTTATTGTCTTATTATTTGGTAGGCCTTAAGATTCATTGAATGGCGAATAGGTTTCCATCAATAGGAAAACAGACCTCACGTAATGCAGGACAGAAAAGATTGCTGAATATTTAAATGTTAGGGATTATAATGAGCAGGGATATATATGTATATATAGGGTTAAAAAATATTCAATTGGTGATTGTAAGTGTGATTAAGATATAAATTTGTGTAATTGAGGATTTATGAAAATATATATAGAAGTGGATTTTTGTAATAAAATATTTTATAATTAAGTATTTGGGTTTTTAAAGGGATGGACAGGTGTGGGATGATTTATTATTAATTAATGTTAATAATTGTATATGTAATCCAGTTTCAATTATGGATATATTATTAAGGGATCTATTGTGGGTTAGTTAATGTTGTTTATTTGGAAGTAATTAGCCATTTTTAGGAAATATGGTGTAATTTGAATTACACATATGATATAATTAATTATAAATGATAAACATATATAGGATACATTTAGATGTAAAATAATGTTATATGAAGCATATAGGGGATACATTGAGGTTAAAAGGAATGATATCGTGAAGATATGAGGTAATGTGTCTGCCAGGTTATGTAATAACATTATGAAGTACATTGAAATTAAAGGAATTGAGTTATGATAAAAGTCAAAATAATATCTATAATGTAGATAGTGATTTTTGATTTAATGTATGAACTTGATATCTATATATATATATATAAATTTGGTATGGATTTATATGATATATTGGTATAAGTTTGATATTGTTGATATATATATAAATTTGGCATGGATTTATATGATATATTGGTAGAAATTATGATACTTAATATTTTTCTTTTAAAATTATGAAATCTTTAATATATATTTTTTTAAATTATAAAATTTTATAAAATTTTTTATTTACATGTATTATACTATTTTTTGTAATTTTTATTAAAATGAAAATATTTTTATGGATAAGGTCAGCCATGTGTTGATGGGTATGCCGTATTATACTATTTTTTGTAATTTTTATTAAAATGAAAATATTTTTATGGATAAGGTCAGCCATGTGTTGATGGGTATGCCTTAAGATGGAAATATTGATTAGTTTAATACTTGAGAAAGATTTTTTTGAAATTTTTTTGTATATTTATTTTGTGTATTACATTTTTTTTTTATCTTTATATTAATTTTATAGCACATCGCATTTTACTATGTATATTATGAACATGTATTTTTTTTTAAAAAAAAGAAAAAACTCAGATTATTTTATATTGTGAATGTTATATTAAAAATTCTCTACATATATACCATATATTCTATTATATTCTCAATTTTTGTTACTTTGCATTCTACATTTCTGTGAATCCGTGCTAATTGTGATGGCAGGGTTAAGTAGAAATGGTATATTTTTTTTAGGATACTGAAGGAGAAAAATATTTTATTTTATTTTCTACATATTATATATTTTTCCTCCTTATAAAATATTAAGTTTATGTCTATGCATATTCCTTGTAATTTTATTTAAAATCTTTGTTCGACAAATTTTCGCCATTATTTTTAATACTCAAAAATGGATCTTTCTATCTATTTTAGGAGATATTTATAAAAAAATGTAGCTATGTTTTTTTTACATGACAGAAGGAAAATTACATGTTGTTGAAATTGCATTTCACAAATAAACCATTTGTTCACATTACAGTATTATATGTAAAATCATTATTTCCTAATTCCCATTAATCAGACCCCGAATAATGTATACTATAACTCATATTTTCAAAGGTATTTAAATGAATGAATTAGTATGTTTTGCTTGTATATTATATTGCCTATTCTGTTTCATAGATTATAAATATGGGTACCACAATGTAAATGTCATTATTGTTAACATTTTTTTGTAGCTATTATATAATGAAATGTATCGGAGATATTATACTATAAATCATCATAAAAGAAGGCTATTCGATAAATTCCCTGAACGTTTTCAAGGCTTACCGAAAGTTGATACAATTCAAATGGACTATTCAATACAATGCCACCAGAGAGAGAGAGACGCTGGGCCTGTGAAGGGTGGGCATGTTGTAGCAAAAGAAGAAATAAATTTAATATAATATACAAATGTAAGTCATTTTTTCTGACATGAACAATTAATTCTCCTTGTGGAAGTGGGATGGGGAGATCACGACGGGCGAAAAGGATATTTGCCCAGTTAGCGCCAAAATAAAACTCCGTCTTGATTAATTAAAATCCAAGCAAATTTGACCATTTAAGAAGTAAAAATTTTACCAAAGGTAAAAATAATAATAAAATTTAATCTTTAATACATATTTTTAGATTCTAACAGTAAAACTCCATATTGATTAATTTAAATCCAAGCAATTCTGTCCTTTTAAGAAGTAATTTTACCAAAGGTAGAAGTAATAATTAAATTTAATCTATATTTTTAGATTCTGACAGTAAAACTCCATCTTGATTAATTTAAATCCAAGCAATTTTGTCCATTTAAGAAGTAAAGATTTTACCAAAGGTAAAAATAATAATAAAATTTAATCTTTAATAAATATTTTTAGATTATGACGTCTTAATGCAAAATTTAATTCTATACATGAGTTAAACAATGCTATATCAATATATGAAAAAGAAAATTATTTTAACATAGTTATTCATAAATCAGATTTATTAAAGGAACCATATAGCAGTGAATTTATAGCTCAATATAAATATAGCAGAGTTTTTTATATATGTAAATATGGACTGAAAAAAAAATCCCAGTCTAGAGGTATAAGAACCTCATCAAGTCTTCGAAAAGAATGTACCTTTATGTTCTCAGTCTTTCTTCAGCATGATATACTAAATGAGTAGTCTTTAGATATAGTCATGTTTGTAAAAGATCATAAAAACCATGATCTAGGTTAGATAAATATATTCAATTTTTAACTAATATATAATTTATATATTCAAGATAAGAAAATATTTGAGATGCTCCCCAAACAAAGAAGGTTGTCTCCTATTAATAAACAAATTGTTGAGCAGGCTATCACTTTTAAAGCTAATAAGGTCAAGATCCAAGAATATGTACTTAATTCTGGTCAGATGTTGACTTTGAGGGATATTCATAATATTTCTGCAAAGTTAAACAAGCCATCGAATAATATATTACTTGATGTAATAAATCAACTTAGGGAAGATAATGGAGCCGTGGTTGATATACTAGAAAAGGATAATGAATTAATGGGCATATACTTTCAAGATGCTAGCATGCTCCACCATTATCTTAAATATTATCCTGAGGTGATATTTATTGATGCAACCTACAAATTAAACAATCTTGGTATGCCTCTTTCTATTTACTCGTGATAGATAGGCATGGCCAATCTCAGATTGTGGCATTAGGACTTGTCAAGGGGGAAACCTATTTTAGTGTAAAAAATATCTAATATTTTAGCAAAATATAATGATATTAATAATGTTAAAGTAATTATCGGAGACAAAGACTTTGCTGATAGGCAAGCTCTTTAGGAAAGTTTTCCAAGAACCGAAATTCATATATGTATATTCCATGTCATGAGGACGTTTAAAAGAGAAATTACCACATCTAAAAGAAATATAAACGATGAAGTTAAATCAGTTTTAGGCATTTTACAAAACTTTGTATATGCTGAATCTGATGATCAATATAATATTCTATATTCACAATTAGTTCAATTAAATTTACCCAATGTTATTAAGTATTATAATATCAATTGGCATCCAATCAAAAATGAGTGGGTTATTGGCTACTGGTCATCTGCTCCTCATTTTTTTTTAATTCAACAAATAATCGTACAGAGTCCATTAACCAAAAATTTTAAATGGTTGTCACGAAATTTTCAACCTTAAAAGTCTTTTATAAGGATATCTCAGCTATAATAAACTCTAGGGAGTATAAAAATATAATGAATAATGAAAGGGTTTGGACAGTTTCATATCATTCTTAATCAGCAGAATATAAATACCGTGATCTTCTAACAACATATACTTTTAAAAAAATACTTAAAGAGCTTGATCTTAGTATTTTGATAAATTTACCAGCCCTTCTGATATATTTACGGATATAGATTTAAATGATTCTGGGAATAATTATAAAGTATAGGAAAAGTGTTCATGTGGATATATTTTTACAATGCTTTTACTATGCCACCATATATTGGCACTACGATCGGGATATAACTTGGATAAATATTGCTCCCAATTATGTAATTCAAGATGGACACGAGCTTATTCTAAGTCAAATTGTTTTGAAACACCACCTGTGTCTCATACAGATATTACAATTGCAGATTTTGTACAACCAATTTCAAATCGCAAACTACCACAAAGAAAAAAATATAAAAAATTAATAACGGAACTCACTATGTCTGTGAATTATGTTTCACATTTTCCCCAGGATCAATTTGATCAAATTAAGAAAATGAATGTATATTAAAGGTCTGCATTGGGCGGGTTTTTGGACCAAAAGCCCGCCCAACCAAAAGCCCGCCCATCCAATGTTTTAAAAAAAATTTAATCCGCCCGCCCAGCCCGCCCTAAGTTTTCAAAAAAATATATATCGTCTAAAATTCCTTACCAGCCCGCCCATTAATAAAAAATTTTTTACCCGCCCGCCCATTTTTTATAAAAAATTTTTAACCCAAGCCCACTTATAAAATTTAATTATGGTCATTCTTTCATTTTTTTTAAGCATCTAATAAAAATATTTCAGCATTACACCTCTACAAAAAGTTTATAATTTAGGAAATTAATATAAGTATAAATATAATCAATGTAAATTATGGACAATTTATTTGATCAAATTGAATATTTATGAAAAAAATATAAATGTAAAATTATTATATATAATTATAATGTAAAAATAATAATGAATTGACATTTTCTGGATTTAAACACGTTCTTCTTTGTTCTAAAAATCTTCCAGCAATGCTAAATCCGCGTTCGGAAGAAGCACTAGAAAAGTTTTATTACATTCCCATAAAAGAAATTTTTAATATATAAAAATGTTTATTTATTCTAAGAAAAAAGTTTTATTGTTGTGTTTATTACATAATATAGTTAGGTAAATGTTCTTCACTTAAAAAAAATCGATTGGTACAATAAAAAAAGAAATATTGTTATAGATGATTTAAACAATTATTTTTTTTAGTTTGTTTTTGAACAAAAATTTTAAATTTCCTTAACCCGCCCGCCCATTGTTTAAATTTCTTAACCCGCGCCCAGCCCGGCCATATTTTCAAATTTTTTTGAACCCGCCCGCCTGCCCATTCTCGAAAAATTTTTTACCCGCCCATCCGCCCTTCCACATAGATGGGCAGGTGTGGGTGGGCGGGCCGAAATCCCTCCCAATGCAGACCTCTAATATATATCATGAGGTCGGAAAAATGTTCACTGTTATATCTAATGATGAAACCTCAGAAACTCATTCATCCATGGGTATCAAATGTAAATTTAATATATTTATTTTTTAATTGATCAGATCATGATGTAAATCATATGCTAATGAGAGAGCAGGTTGATGGATCATTTCTACAAACTATTGGTATATAATTTTCAATATATTTAAAATAATAATCTATGATAGATATAGAAATACAAACAAAGATGAGCAATATGATATCTTCAGCTCTGCAAAGTAGTTTTATATTTTATCCATATTTCAAATATGTTTAAGATGTTGATATTATTGTTCATGATGATCAAAATTATATTCAACATGATAGTGTTTTTGTGCCATGCACTTCTATTTCTCCGATTGGTAGAATATAAGATTTTTATAAAATTAATATTTTTTTTCAGGCCAGGATTTTCATAATCGAATATTTTCAACATTAGAAAGTATTTTTTATTTTATATTGATTTATATATTTTCTCTAGACCTTGATATGATTGACAAAAGAACAATAGAGCACAATAAAATTGTTATGTCAACATCCACAACTTCTTGTATTATTGGTTATATTATATTTTAAATAATAAATTTTTATTTTTTTCTTCAGACCCCGAAGAAAAAGAGAATGATTATATGTCATTTAATACAACAACGCAGGATATTGGTCTTAAAAATATTATCTTTTTATCAAATAAATACTTTTTATTATTTATTTAGATAATAAAATTAGAAAACTTAGATTACCAGCTAGATTAAAATCACAAGGCAGACCAAGAAAAATAGACCTATCTGTAATAGGAATAACAAAAAAGGGAGGAATAAGTAAATTTTATTGAAATATATAATCTCAAAATTTTTAATCAGAAAAAAAAATATATAAATGATAATCTTGATATACCTAACAATGATAATAGTGTTGGAATCATAAACCTGGATGATGATATAGAAAAAACATTTCATTTATTTATACAATATTTATATTTACTATATTCCTTTTACTATCATCTCCCCTTATAACAGATTGTCAGAAAGAATTTATTAATTTTATAATCACGGATAAAATAAATACAGGTTCGTATTAAAATATTTCATACTATAATTTTTATTTTATATTATACTATAATTTTTATTTTATTTATACTATAATTTTTATTTTATATTATACTATAATTTTTATTTTATTTTAGAAAAGAATATCCAGGTCTGAAACAAAATGCATTTTGAATAGTATATTTTTATATTATTAAACATTCCTATATATTTATTTTCAGAAGAGATAAAACCATTTTCAGCACTACTGAAAGATGAGCAAGCAATATGGATATTAAAAAAAATTATCAAACCCGACTCTTTAAAAAAAGTATTTAATAAGAACGATATTTTAAAGAGGATGTCCCTTTGCTTCCTACTGCAGTGCTTAAATAATGTTGACATTGATGTGTGTTTAATTGCTCCCTATGTTACTAATGATGCATATTTGCACATTGAGAGTCTTATGCAAATAATAAAGAATGATATATGGCTGTGCAAGATTCCCAAATGGAATTAGAAAACTGTTCTATATATGTGATATTTGTTTAAACTGGTATCATTTCCATTGCCAGAATATTAATAAAAAGCCTAGGAAAATATTATGGTTTTGTAGATCATGCCAACATTTATAATATTAATATTTCGCATTTATTTTACATTTTTTATATTAACATTTATAATATTTAGTTTTTATTATATAAAACTTATATAAACGTTCTATAGTTATTATTTTATAAAAGAACTGTTTCTAATAAAGGAAATGTGCTTATTTTACTTTGTTTTTTTTATCAAATAAGTAGATAGTCTCAATATATTGGACTACAACTTTGCAATAAATATATGGGTATTAACAAGGTTAACTTTATAAAAGAACTGTTTCTAATAAAGAAATAGTTTTTTTTTTATCAAATAAGTAGATAATCTCAATATATTGGACTACAACTTTGCAATAAATATATGGGTAATAACAAGATTAACAATGACAAAGGATTTTTTAAATTTATATATTTCAAATATAAATTTTTAAAAAACTAACCTATCTTTTATATAATAAGAAATTTTAGGGTTTTCTTTAGCTCATCAATAATTTAGATTATAATAAAAATCCATATCATGAAAATTTTTATTCTATAAAAATTTAAGTCTTTGTCTTTATGCATTTTGATCAAATTTAGATTTTATTAGATGTTTTTTAAAAAATAGGGGTGAATTAAATTTATTTGTCAACTGTACAATAAATGGATATGTTTTTAATAAGATCACAATGGAAAAGGATTTTTTAAATTGATATATTTCAATTAAAAAATTTTAAAAAACTGATAAAATCTGTGATAATCTATCTATTATATAATAAAAAATTTAAGGGTTTTCTTAAGTTTGTCAATAATTTAGATTATAATATAATCCATATCATATAAACTTTATTTAATTCTATAATAATATAAGTCTTTGTCTATATTAAGCATTTTGAACAAATTTAGATTTTATTTGATGTTTTTAATAAATAGGGGTTTTAAATCAAATTGACTTACCAACTTTGTAATAAATGGATGGATATGTTTTAAATTAGATTAACAATGAAAAAGGATTTTTTAAATTTATATATTTCAAATATAATTTGAAAAAACTTATAATATCTATCTATGATAACCTATCTATTATATAATAAAAAATAAGGATTTTCTTTAGCTTATCTATATATTAGATTAAAAATAATCCATGCCTAATATATTTTAAAAACTAATGGGCAAATATAATTTTATCGTTATAAATGCTATTTAACTAACTGGGGCAAATATTATCATCTGGGGGCAAATATAATTTTATCATTAATAAATGGTATTTAACATCTGAGGCAAATATTATCGTCAGGGGATAAATATAATTTTATCGTTATATATGATATTAACATCTGGGGCAAATACTATCATCTGGGGTCAAATATTAACATCTGGGAGCAACTATAATTTTATCATTATAAAGTATATTTAACCACTGGGGCAAATATCATAATATGCTATTTACCCCGTTTGTAGGTAAATATCCTCTGCCGATCACGGGATGCCATGGTGGGAGGACAAAGAGATCAAGAATGCACAGAATATAATGGATGACTTGGACTGATCTTGAAGATTTCACATTTTACTATGTATATTATTGTTTACTTGTTTTCATATGAATGTTAATATTGATATTATGAACGTTTATAGCAAATAAAGAATTTGAAGGGTATAAGTCTGATATTTTTGTTTTATGTACAAATGGCAGCAAGATTATAGGAAGGGTTGAGAGTAAGGGCTTCTTTACACCGAGATGCTGTATAACATCTTAAATATTATATATAGATTGTATAATAATATCACTTTATATTAAATCATCACCTCAAGGGATGATTTATCAGTTGATAATAAAGGGTCGATTAACATAATAATATATAATATGTTTTTACTTAAATATAGCAGTTATATTCGATAAATGTTCGTTATGTCCTTGGACATTAATTCATAATTCCAATATATTTAATATATAATTGCTTACATATCGTTATACATTATTATCTTACGATTGTTATTTTTACATTATCCTAGGAAAATTTTCATAATATATTCTTATACTATAGTATTTTACAATCAATACACTTATATTTAAGTTTGTTGTATATTATACATGCTAACTACCCTTATCACATTATAAATCATTCCTAGAGGTGATGATTTAATGTTAGGTGATGATTATATACAATAATGCTAACCACCCTTATCACCGTATAAATCATCCCTTGAGGTGAGGATTTAATGTAAGGTGATAATATTATACAATAATTTTTAAAATGTTATATAACAACTCCAGGAGCTTATTTTTTTTAAATTTATAAATAAAAATAAGTTAATTTTTAACGTTTTAATCAAGAGTGTCGAAATATCAAATAGAGATCTCTAAATGTATATTCTTAATCATGCTACAACTAAGAAATATGGTAAATATATGTTTTTGGGTAATAGATTGAGATTTTGTGGATTGGAACTGGCATATACATAATTTAGAAAAAAAATATTTATGAATAATAGATTGGTATTATGGGGATTGGGAGTTGGAAATACATAATTTGAGAATTTATTGGGTAATGTAAGAGTTTATAATAAAATTAATTTGTAAAGTTAATTTAGTATGCACTGTTTATATTTAAGTTTTAATTGGATCAGTTATGCCTTCATACTTTGCTTAATACAGGGATGTTCCATCATTTCAAACCCAATCCATAACATTGTTTTCACCTATGATTCGATCCATACTTGACGTCATCCAATTTTTTCACTTCAATGCATCTCCAATGGTTCTGTCGCGTATATAGAATCTCTTCTTTTATTCTTAATAGAGAACCCCACTTCTAATACATCACTCTTTCTACAACATTTTTAAGGTGATTTTTTCAGTTTAGGAGTGACTAAAATTCTTAGTTAGTTAAAAGCTCAAGCATCTTACCTTTTTTCCAACCAGGGTCGTCTACATAAGTGGAGGGGGGGGTGGTAGAAGCATCTTACCTTTCTTCCAACCAGGGTCGTCTACATAAGTGGAGGGGGGGGTGGTAGAGGAAGTTTATCTCCAAATAATTTGAAGGGTGGTATGGAGTAGGCATCTAAACGAGATAAAAGGTAGACATTGGGAGGGTGGATAGGGCTCAAGGGGGGATAGGGAGCATGCATCTAATGGGGGTCATATTTGTTGAGGAGTTTCCATTGATGAAATAGGGTAAAATTCATTACTGTAAAAATTTATTTAATAATTGAATTGTAGGCAGATCATTAAACTAATCAAACTTTCTATCGCATACAATCACAATCTCACTCAAACATATGTATATATTTTTTTAAATAAAATTTATATCATGCTTTCAAAAATAATTATACTATAAGACAAACACTAATTTTATCCCTCAATAATATATATACATATTTGTTCATTACAATAAAGCCAAGGTAAAAATAAAACAATTAATTTTTTAAGGTTTCTTTTTGTAATTTCTACTAGAATTTTTTTGAAAACCATATTAATTTTTTTAAATCTAAAAATGTCAACTAAATTTTAACATATTCATTTTGACATAAAATAAATCCCTAGATATTTTAGAGATGCAAAATAAAGCAGGGTAGATATACATTTTATTATAATATAAAATAACTTTTTTAAATATAGGTCTTGGACATTTGTCAGCAATAATAATTAACAAAGCGTCAATTTACCGTATCATAAAAATTTATCACCTTTAAGTCATGATATACATTTCGTAAAATTTGAAAAAAATCTTTAGAGAAATTGACATAATTAATTTCTTATTTTAAAACAAAATATTATAATTATAAAAAGAAGTTAGCTAAAAAAAGAATTAATTTTTACCTATTTAAATACATATCTTTTTAATTTTTATTTAAAAATGAATTTAAAAACACTTTTTTACGTTTCGTTTTTAACGATTTCACTTAGTCATATCGTATTATCATTCGTCGATTACTATAGCACAGCCCCTTATTCCACACCAGGACCTCCTTCACCCGCTACCCAAATCTATAGTAGTAATATCTTTTTTTATATATCATAAAAAATGAAAAATCCTGACTAACTAAGAATTATATTAAACAACTCTGAACCATATTGAACTGTAAGTTTTGTTATATCTAATATTCCTATAAAAGACGTATTGTATTCAAATATTTAGGCTAACATAATAATTTTCTTAACTATTAACTCAAGATTAAAAAAACTACATGTACATTATTTTTTTAAATGTTTGAATCAGAAATATTTTAATCATTTTTTGAAAAATTTCATTTTTCCTATTTTCTACAAATAAAAAGCTAAAATAAAGGGAACAAAATTTAATCATCATGATTTCGAAGCTTACGTGGATAAGGTGGCCAAAAAATTGGTCAAGATGTTACAAGGTGTTAAAATTTTATTGAAACATAATAAGGATAAAAGATCAATAAGGATCAATCCCATAGATGTTGTGCTAGCAATAGACGCTAGTGGTGCCATGGGTCTAGATAAATTCGAGTGTGCCAAATATTTTGCTAAAGTATGACATAATATAATAATATTTTAAATCAAATTGATTAGTACTTATTTGAAATCTTTTTTTAAAGTTATTAGTGGCATTTGTCAGTTAAGATTAGGATAATGTTGTATTTGCAATTTTATGATATATATTTTCTTGCATTTTTCATATAAATAACTCATTTATTATAACTCCATTTATAAGGACGGATAAAATAAATCTGCTATATTTTTTGTTTATTATTATTTAATTAATAATATTAATTAATGAAAGTCTTACAAACAAAATCACTATTTTCTCTTGTTTTGAGAATTCTTCTCATCTTTGATTATATATTTTTCTTATAAAAATTTATAATATTTTTGAATATTATTTTTAATGATCATCAACAATGAAGTTTGACTTTTGTTCTAAGATTATTTTCTTGCTCGAACAAATTTTAATTGCAAAATATATATCAGAAAATAAACCGATTTTCCTTAATTATAAATTCCATACGTTTTAGAGTTTTTATCCTAAATAAGCTAGCTCTTAAATCAATTTTAGGTAAAATTCTAGCCTAAGCCATATTCGAGTAGGCCTAAGTTAGGCTATTTACAACAAACTAAAAAAAATTTTTTTTTTTTTAATTTAAATAATTCTTTTAAAGCAATTAGATTTAAATTAAGCAATTAACCTCATAAAACTAGATATATAGTAAAAATTAATAATATGAACCAAATTTGAAACTTCAACCAAAATATTTACATAATTATTAGTGTGTTGTTAAACGGCTCATTTTAAGCCGATTTTTAAAAACGCTAACTCATATTATATTTGAAAAAATATTATGCGAGCCTTAAGTTTATTCTCATAGGTGGCACAAAGGTTTCAACATCTATTAACGAAATCTCGCGGCTAAGGCAATATTTTTCTGACTAAAATAATGAGTCGCTTTTAAAATCGGCTTTAATCGAGCCGTTTAACCAACTAATAATTATAATTAAAGTAAATTATTAATTTTTTTTAAGTAATTTAAATCTTTAGGAATTCAATATTAAAAGATTATAATAAGATAAAAACAATGTAAATATCTAAAAATTTTATACCATATCTATAAAAAATAAATAAAAAAATTAATTAATAAATAAATCATGCTCTAAAATAGGTTCGGGTCCTAAATATCCCACAGCTGTTTTCGCGTTAAAAAGAAGAAAGATGGTGAATACAAACTAGACATTTTTAACATTTTTTTAAATTTTATTTTTAACATTTTTAAAATTTTAATAAATTTATAAATATTTATACAATAATTATTTATAAAAGTAAAACATATTAAATTTTTTAATTGTACTAATATAGAAATAATATTTAACTTTATATAAATATATTTAACAATTATAAATAAAATATTTAAATATATATAAAATAATATTTATTTATATATATTAAGAAAGACTATTAAAACATATCATAATCCTCGATTAATATAAATGATTTCAAATAATAATAGAATAAACCGATAATCTTGCATCTGTTTTGTCAGATATAAAAGAAAGGTTATTGACAAACTGTCAGATGACAGGTATAAAGATTTAATATGACGTAAAATAATATAAATTTTTATCCACTATTTTCTATTTTTATCTAAGATAAAAAGCTTCAAAATATATTTTTTTAATATGCCCCACTGAGTATTTTGGAGAAGATATCTTAAAGCTCCCTACCTATTTTTTTCTCTCCCTTTCCTCATTCTATACTGTGTGTGTGTGCATTAGACTAAAAATATTTCAATTATTATCTTCATATAGCCATTTATGCCACTTATCCTTTACATTATTTTAACTAGATATACAAAAATACGAATCGAATCGAACAATTAATATTCGTAGGAATAATAAAATGATTATTCGATTCGATTCGTCGAATATTCAATTCAATTTGAAAATTTTATTTAAAACCGTAAATTAAAAAAGATAGCATATTAAATTTATTTTGTAAAATTTAACTTTGGATAAAAGAGAAACATATTTTATTAGTAAGATAATATAGATACATATATAGTATAATAATGTAGAAAAATCAATATAATATTCAAATCATGTAAAACAAATATACCAACAACAAATTTTTAAAGAAAAACTATCTGGTTCGCCCCTCATTCTTAACGGGATAGCTAGTTATTTAAAATTGTATATGAGTTATAAATTACATATAAATAAATACTTTCTTCGTCCATCATAAAACAATTTTCGGAGGTTAATTTTGTATTATGAATTATTCGAATAAAAACAGCCGTTAACAACATTTAGAAATATAAAATGTTTCTTCATTTTTCCTAGGAAATTTTATTAAATAGGAATAATTGTAAATAATTCCTACTAATTATATATTATTAATAAATTATTTTAATCGAATAATCTCGAATTATTCGATCGAATAATAGATAAAATATTTGAAGAATAATATATTTTCCTATTATTATTTTTGAATCGAAATTGTGTTATTCGTATTCGTAAATACGAATCTAATCAAATCGAATATCTTATAATAAATAATTAGTTTTAGGTATAATTTTAACTATTATTATTATAATTTTAGACACATCAAAAAAGACACCAACTATCGATGATTTTTTTGGAATAATATTATTGAAAATCTTTTAGACGCATTTTTTTAAATCTAAAAATCATCGAATGAAAAATTTTGATGATATTACTTATATAAAAAAATATATATTAAATTTAATATAGCATTGCCCTCGAGTTCTAGGGTTGAATAATTTGGAGGCTATGTCTCCTACCCACCCCGGCCATGTAGACACTGATTATAGATATTACCAGATGAAATCCTTAACTACGCATATATTTAAAATTTATTTTGGTGTTTATGTTTTAAGTACATGTTACTTATTTGTAATAAATTGTCATTTCTATTGTATTCTAGGTCTTTAGGCTTTGTCCTCTGAAAATATCCAACCAAACCATTTTAAATTTCTGAACCCTTCAGATTCGAAGCTATATTAAACTTTACATTGCTAGTGAAATGTACATATATTTATCAAGATCTTTAACTGTGGATAACTAAATTTTGAAAAGTTAACATCATCCAGCAAATCACATTAAGAAATTATTTTTTAATAATATCTAAATCAAAAGTGTTTAATTATTTCTAATCTATTAAATTGTTAAGATTAGGTAAGTTTCAATTACATATTTATTTAAATTCTAAGTCTATATTTTTTGAAGTAATCAGATTTTATAATTTTTATACCTATTATTGACCAAGACATGTGAAAAGTCTAATAATTAATTAATCGATTGTTTTAAGTTAAAAATGTGAAATTGATTTTATGAATATAATAATGATTATATTTATATTCTACATTTCTTTTATAAATTATCTCCTTCCATATATTTAGACATGATACAAAAAATATGAATAATAAAGTTTTATTTTAAAATATATTTTCAAAAATTCTCAATTTATATGACAAAAAATTAAAAAGCTACAAATATCCTATAATAAAATATAATATTTAATTATAAATAATATGACATTCAGATTCTATTTGTAATGTAAAAATTAATTGTCGAACTAAAACATATTGAAAAAAACTAGACAAAAATTTTATGGATGAAAAAGATGTAATCGATTTCACCAATCTTTTCCTCACAAATAGAACATACATCCACAATGTAAATATCGATTCAGTCATATAATTTTACTTTTCCCCAAAAATAATAATTTCAACCTTTATAATTTAACGTTTTTTACGTTTTTTAATAAAAATATATGCATAACAATTGAATCTGTTGAATGTGAATATGCAAGTTAATATCTAACATACTTTATCTAAGCAAAAGTGTTCAACTCCATTTCAATGCTATAACAACATTTCTTTCTGTGAAAACTATTATCGGAATATTATTAAATATGAAGTTTACATTGACACATATTCACAACCAGCCTGATGAATCATAAGAAGAGAATTATATTTTAGTGAATAAACTTAAAGAACAAATTAGAGCTTACAACTATCAAAACATATAATCAAGTTATGCGTATTAGAAAAATAGATCCTCTCTTTCAACTCCATCCTAATGCTCTACCAACATTTCTACCTGTCAAAACTATTATGAATCGTGTTATTAAATCATTGAGACCACCTTTGCCTCTTATAAATTCTGATATCCGATTATAAATTAATACTTGATAATAAGACTTTTTTTAATTTGTAATGAAAATAATGAATTATTAATATTTTCTACACTTGAAAGTCTCTGTAATGCCGACCAAATTTTGATGGGCGGCACATTTTTTTCGTGTCCTATATTATTTAAGCAATTATACACTATTCATACAATAATTCTTTGCGCGTATATATTATTGCCAAATAAAAATAAAGAATTCTAAAAATAACCATTGTCGATCTATAGGTATTTTCTTTTCTCCTTCTAAAGCCATTATAGATTTTTAAATGAGAGTACTTACGAATTCGAATAAATATTTCCAACCTGCTATTTTCATTATGGTCAATGTATTTTAAGACGAATACAGGGTAATAGGTTGACAGCATATAGAATTCTTAATCCTGATTTTAAGATCGCAGACTAATAGCGATACCCTTCTTAACCGAAATCGACATACCATTGGTATTGTCAGATTTAAATAATGAAGTAGAGGCCTTTAATTTAGATCCCATAAGAGATCTCTTTACATACTTTAAAAGTACTTGGATTAACCCAAACGCTAAATTTAAATATAAGATGTGGAACATGTATGATGTTCAAGGTGTAAGAACAAATAACCATGTTGAAGGATTTTATTGTTCTCTAAAAGATTATATAACATATTCTCATCCTAATTTATATCTTTGACATGTATGATGTTCAAGGTGTAAGAACAAATAACCATGTTGAAGGATTTTATCGTTCTATAAGTGTATATTACTTATTGTTACTTATCCTAATTTATATATTTTTATTGATATGTTATAACAAATAAATGGGAAAAAAGTTACCGAGAGAAAAAAAAATACTGCAAAATAGACAAGAAATATTTTTATATTACACTACCTATACACCTTAGTAGTATTTAGAAAGTCAAAAAATCAAATATTCTACGAAGATATTTCTGTGAATTAAAATCTTTATTTTCGCATATCTTGGATAAGATATTTAATATCGAAAAAAAAAAATTTAAATGAAAAATAATCTAGTCAGCAGGTATATCATTATTTTTTTTCGATATTAAATATCTTGATATTTTATCTAAATACTGCATTGGTGTATAAGTAGTGTAATATAAAAATGTTTCTTGTCTGATTTTCTCGTCTATTATACAGTATTTTTTTTTTCTTTCGGTAACTTTTTTCCAATTACGCAATTGGATAAATTTTATATCCATATCTTGTTGTATTTGTTTTAATATATCAATAAAAAGATATAAATTAGGATGAGAATATGTTATATACTCTTTTAAAGAACGATGAAATCCCTCATGTTCTTACACCTTGAACATCATACATGTTCCACATCTTATATTTAAATATAGCGTTTGGGTTAATCCAAGTACTTTTAAAGTATGTAAAGAGATCTCTTATGGGATCTAAATTAAAGGCCTCTACTTCATTATTTAATTCTGACAATACCAATGGTATGTCGATTTCGGTTAAGAAGGGTATCGCCATTAGTCTGCGATAAAATCTATTAAAATCAGGATTAAGACGACTATATGCTGTCAACCTATTACCCTGTATTCGTCTTAAAATATATTGACAATAATGAAAGTAGCATCCCTTGACAGAAATGGTTGGAAAAATTTCTTCGAGTGCTGTAAGTGCTCCCATTTCGAAATCTATAAGTGCTTTAGAAGGAGAAAGGGAAATACCTATAGATCGGCAATAGTTTTTTAAAAGATTCAACATTTTTAGATACGTTTCTTTATTTTTATTTGGCAATAATATATATGCGCAAGGAATTATTGTATGATTAATCCTTATATGAATAGTGTATAATTGTAATATAGGACACGAAAAAAATGTGCCGTCCATCAAAATTTGGTCGGCATTACAGAGACTTTCAAGTAGTTCATGTGTAGAAAATATTCATTATTTTCATTACAAATTAAAAAAGTCTTATTATCAAGTGTTAATTTATAATCCCCGTATAATCGGATATCAGAATTTATAAGAGGCAAAGGTGGTCTCAATGATTTAATAACACGATTCATAATAGTTTTGACAGATAGAAATGTTGGTAGAGCATTAGAATAGAGTTAAAAGAGGATCCATTTTTCTAATATGCATAACTTGATTATATGTTTTACGTTTGCTTTGATAGGGGTACGCTCGAATTTGTTCTTTAAGTTTATTCATAGTTACTAAAATTGCATAATGCTCTTCCTCAGATTCAGAAGGATGGTTGTGAATATGTGTCAATGTAAACTGCATATTTAATAATGTACCTCTTGCCGTACAATGACTTAGTCTACATTTAAATAAAATTCCAAATTTATGATGAACATATAGAAATTTATTTGAATATAACAAATTACGTTTTTTATGGGAAAGAATAAAATTATATGGCTGTTCTACATTTAAATATGAGAATTGAATGTTATTAACTGATATTGGTAAAGTTACAGAGCTATCAGCTGCAATGGAGATATCGATTACAACATCTTCATCTATAAAACTTTCGTCCAAATATGGTAAAACATGGAGATCATCCTCTCCATCTTCTTGTTCATGATTAATCACAGAAGTCACAATCTCTTTATTTCTACCCATCGATTCTTAAGGAAAAAAATATTTTTGATTAATTATGATAAAATTAAAAAGAAAATATTTTAACAAAATTTTGATTAACTATGATAAAATTAAAAAGAAAATATATTAACAAAATTTTGATTAACCAAAATCAGCATCTTCTCGAATAGGATTTATCATTGAGGATATCGACTCCGGACCTTCTTCAGGGATCCCAGAAATCCCCACAGCACCTCCATCTTCTTGTTCATGATTAATCACAGAAGTCACAATCTTTTCATTTCTACCCATCGATTCTTAAGGAAAAAAATATTTTTGATTAATTATGATAAAATTAAAAAGAAAATATACTAACAAAATTTTGATTAACTATGATAAAATTAAAAAGAAAATATATTAACAAAATTTTGATTAACTAAAATCAGCATCTTCTCGAATAGGATTTATCATTGAGGATATCGACTCCGGACCTTCTTCAGGGATCCCAGAAATCCCCACAGCACCTCCATCTTCTTGTTCATGATTAATCACAGAAGTCACAATCTCTTCATTTCTACGCATCGATTCTTAAGGAAAAAAATATTTTTGATTAATTATGATAAAATTAAAAAGAAAATATACTAACAAAATTTTGATTAACTATGATAAAATTAAAAAGAAAATATATTAACAAAATTTTGTTTAACCAAAATCAGCATCTTCTCGAATAGGATTGATCATCGAGGATATCGACTCCGGACCTTCTTCAAGGATCCCAGAAATCCCCACAGCACCTCCATCTTCTTGTTCATGATTAATCACAGAAGTCACAATCTCTTCATTTCTACCCATCGATTCTTAAGGAAAAATATATTTTTGATTAATTATGATAAAATTAAAAAGAAAATATACTAAAAAAATTTTGATTAACTATGATTAAATTAAAAAGAAAATATATTAACAAAATTTTGATTAACCAAAATCAGCATCTTCTCGAATAGGATTGATCATCGAATATATCGACTCCGGACCTTCTTCAAGGATCCCAGAAATCCTCACAGCACTTCCATCTTCTTGTTTATGAATATTCACAGAAGTCACATTATCTTCATTTCTTCCCAATGATACTTAAGGAAAAATATATTAATTTGATTTTCATATTATATTGTAAAATACTTCCTCTTCTTGCTCTCAAGTAGTTGCAAATATCTAGAGAATAATAAATTACATCTTGTATATTAAAATCTTGCATATTAAATAATTTACCATTGCATTCTGCTGTCAGAATAAATACATTATTTAATGTAAATCCTCTACCATGGCAGGTTGGAGAAGTACAAATATAATAAATTATACATTTATAATATTTGGACTTTCGGTATGAAGTTGGTATCATTATTTAAGATTGCCACAATAACAATATTGAAGTAAATACTGTAAAATATTAATATGTAAAAATTTTAATTAAAACAATTACCTTTTCCTTTAAGGAGATAAACAGATATACAATATTGATGTAAATTAATGAGATAACCAATACAGTATTGAAGTATATACTTTAAAATATTAATATGTAAAAATTTTAATTAAAACAATTACCTTTTCCTTTAAGGAGATAAACAAATATACAATATTGATGTAAATTAATGAGATAACCAAAAATACAGTATTGAAGTAAATACTTTAAAATATTAATATGTAAAAATTTTAATTAAAACAATTACCTTTTCCTTTGAGGAGATAAACAGATATACAATATTGATGTAAATTAATGAGATAACCAAAAATACAGTATTGAAGTATATACTTTAAAATATTAATATGTAAAAATTTTAATTAAAACATTTACCTTTTCCTTTAAGGAGATATACATATATACAATATTGATGTAAATTAATGAGATAACCAAAAATACAGTATTGAATTAAATACTTTAAAATATTAATATGTAAAAATTTTAATTAAAACAATTACCTTTTCCGTTGAGGAGATAAACAAATATACAATATTGAAGTAAATTAATGAGATAACCAAAATTACAATATTGAAGTAAATACTTTAAAATATTAATATGTAAAAATTTTAATTAAAACAATTACCTTTTCCTTTAAGGAGATAAACAGATATACAATATTGATGTAAATTAATGAGATAACCAATACAGTATTGAAGTAAATACTTTAAAATATTAATATGTAAAAATTTTAATTAAAACAATTACCTTTTCCTTTAAGGAGATAAACAAATATACAATATTGATGTAAATTAATGAGATAGCTAAAAATACAGTATTGAAGTAAATACTTTAAAATATTAATATGTAAAAATTTTAATTAAAACAATTACCTTTTCCTTTAAGGAGATAAACAAATATACAATATTGATGTAAATTAATGTGATAACCAAAAATTCAGTATTGAAGTAAATACTTTAAAATATTAATATGTAAAAATTTTAATTAAAACAATTACCTTTTCCTTTAAGGAGATAAACAAATATACAATATTGATGTAAATTAATGAGATAACCAAAAATACAATATTGAAGTAAATACTTTAAAATATTAATATGTAAAAATTTTAATTAAAACAATTACCTTTTCCTTTAAGGAGATAAACAGATATACAATATTGATGTAAATTAATGAGATAACCAAAAATACAGTACTGAAGTAAATACTTTAAAATATTAATATGTAAAAATTTTAATTAAAACAATTACCTTTTCCTTTGAAGAGATAAACAAATATACAATATTGAAGTAAATTAATGAGATAACCAAAATTACAATATTGAAGTAAATACTTTAAAATATTAATATGTAAAAATTTTAATTAAAACAATTACCTTTTCCTTTAAGGAGATAAACAGATATACAATATTGATGTAAATTAATGAGATAACCAAAAATACAGTACTGAAGTAAATACTTTAAAATATTAATATGTAAAAATTTTAATTAAAACAATTACCTTTTCCTTTAAGGAGATAAACAAATATACAATATTGATGTAAATTAATGAGATAACCAAAAATACAATATTGAAGTAAATACTTTAAAATGTAAAAATTTTAATTAAAACAATTACCTTTTCCTTTAAGGAGATAAACAAATATACAATATTGATGTAAATTAATGAGATAACCAAAAATACAGTATTGAAGTAAATACTTTAAAATATTAATATGTAAAAATTTTAATTAAAACAATTACCTTTTCCTTTGAGGAGATAAACAAATATACAATATTGAAGTAAATTAATGAGATAACCAAAATTACAATATTGAAGTAAATACTTTAAAATATTAATATGTAAAAATTTTAATTAAAACAATTACCTTTTCCTTTAAGTAGATAAACAAATATACAATATTGATGTAAATTAATGAGATAACCAAAAATACAGTATTGAAGTAAATACTTTAAAATATTAATATGTAAAAATTTTAATTAAAACAATTACCTTTTCCTTTAAGGAGATAAACAAATATACAATATTGATGTAAATTAATGAGATAACCAAAAATACAATATTGAAGTAAATACTTTAAAATGTAAAAATTTTAATTAAAACAATTACCTTTTCCTTTAAGGAGATAAACAAATATACAATATTGATGTAAATTAATGAGATAACCAAAAATACAGCATTGAAGTAAACACTTTAAAATATTAATATGTAAAAATTTTAATTAAAACAATTACCTTTTCCTTTAAGGAGATAAACAGATATACAATATTGATGTAAATTAATGAGATAACCAAAAATACAGTATTGAAGTAAATACTTTAAAATATTAATATGTAAAAATTTTAATTAAAACAATTACCTTTTCCTTTGAGGAGATAAACAAATATACAATATTGAAGTAAATTAATGAGATAACCAAAATTACAATATTGAAGTAAATACTTTAAAATATTAATATGTTAAAATTTTAATTAAAACAATTACCTTTTCATTTAAGGAGATAAACAAATATACAATATTGATGTAAATTAATGAGATAACCAAAAATACAGTATTGAAGTAAATACTTTAAAATATTAATATGTAAAAATTTTAATTAAAACAATTACCTTTTCCTTTAAGGAGATAAACAAATATACAATATTGATGTAAATTAATGAGATAACCAAAAATACAGCATTGAAGTAAACACTTTAAAATATTAATATGTAAAAATTTTAATTAAAACAATTACCTTTTCCTTTAAGGAGATAAACAGATATACAATATTGATGTAAATTAATGAGATAACCAAAAATACAGTATTGAAGTATATACTTTAAAATATTAATATGTAAAAATTTTAATTAAAACAATTACCTTTTCCTTTAAGGAGATAAACAAATATACAATATTGATGTAAATTAATGAGATAGCTAAAAATACAGTATTGAAGTAAATACTTTAAAATATTAATATGTAAAAATTTTAATTAAAACAATTACCTTTTCCTTTAAGGAGATAAACAAATATACAATATTGATGTAAATTAATGTGATAACCAAAAATTCAGTATTGAAGTAAATACTTTAAAATATTAATATGTAAAAATTTTAATTAAAACAATTACCTTTTCCTTTATGGAGATAAACAAATATACAATATTGATGTAAATTAATAAGATAACCAAAAATACAGTATTGAAGTAAATACTTTAAAATATTAATATGTAAAAATTTTAATTAAAACAATTACCTTTTCCTTTAAGGAGATAAACAAATATACAATATTGATGTAAATTAATGAGATAACCAAAAATACAGTATTGAAGTAAATACTTTAAAATATTAATATGTAAAAATTTTAATTAAAACAATTACCTTTTCCTTTGAAGAGATAAACAAATATACAATATTGAAGTAAATTAATGAGATAACCAAAATTACAATATTGAAGTAAATACTTTAAAATATTAATATGTAAAAATTTTAATTAAAACAATTACCTTTTCCTAAGGAGATAAACAGATATACAATATTGATGTAAATTAATGAGATAACCAAAAATACAGTACTGAAGTAAATACTTTAAAATATTAATATGTAAAAATTTTAATTAAAACAATTACCTTTTCCTTTAAGGAGATAAACAAATATACAATATTGATGTAAATTAATGAGATAACCAAAAATACAATATTGAAGTAAATACTTTAAAATGTAAAAATTTTAATTAAAACAATTACCTTTTCCTTTAAGGAGATAAACAAATATACAATATTGATGTAAATTAATGAGATAACCAAAAATACAGCATTGAAGTAAACACTTTAAAATATTAATATGTGAAAATTTTAATTAAAACAATTACCTTTTCCTTTAAGGAGATAAACAGATATACAATATTGATGTAAATTAATGAGATAACCAAAATTACAATATTGAAGTAAATACTTTAAAATATTAATATGTAAAAATTTTAATTAAAACAATTACCTTTTCCTTTAAGGAGATAAACAGATATACAATATTGATGTAAATTAATGAGATAACCAAAAATACAGTACTGAAGTAAATACTTTAAAATATTAATATGTAAAAATTTTAATTAAAACAATTACCTTTTCCTTTAAGGAGATAAACAAATATACAATATTGATGTAAATTAATGAGATAATCAAAAATACAATATTGAAGTAAATACTTTAAAATGTAAAAATTTTAATTAAAACAATTACCTTTTCCTTTAAGGAGATAAACAAATATACAATATTGATGTAAATTAATGAGATAACCAAAAATACAGCATTGAAGTAAACACTTTAAAATATTAATATGTAAAAATTTTAATTAAAACAATTACCTTTTCCTTTAAGGAGATAAACAGATATACAATATTGATGTAAATTAATGAGATAACCAAAAATACAGTATTGAAGTAAATACTTTAAAATATTAATATGTAAAAATTTTAATTAAAACAATTACCTTTTCCTTTGAGGAGATAAACAAATATACAATATTGAAGTAAATTAATGAGATAACCAAAATTACAATATTGAAGTAAATACTTTAAAATATTAATATGTAAAAATTTTAATTAAAACAATTACCTTTTCATTTAAGGAGATAAACAAATATACAATATTGATGTAAATTAATGAGATAACCAAAAATACAGTATTGAAGTAAATACTTTAAAATATTAATATGTAAAAATTTTAATTAAAACAATTACCTTTTCCTTTAAGGAGATAAACAAATATACAATATTGATGTAAATTAATGATATAACCAAAAATACAGCATTGAAGTAAACACTTTAAAATATTAATATGTAAAAATTTTAATTAAAACAATTACCTTTTCCTTTAAGGAGATAAACAGATATACAATATTGATGTAAATTAATGAGATAACCAAAAATACAGTATTGAAGTATATACTTTAAAATATTAATATGTAAAAATTTTAATTAAAACAATTACCTTTTCCTTTAAGGAGATAAACAAATATACAATATTGATGTAAATTAATGAGATAACCAAAAATACAGCATTGAAGTAAACACTTTAAAATATTAATATGTAAAAATTTTAATTAAAACAATTAACTTTTCCTTTAAGGAGATAAACAAATATACAATATTGATGTAAATTAATGAGATAACCAAAAATACAGCATTGAGGTAAACACTTTAAAATATTAATATGTAAAAATTTTAATTAAAACAATTACCTTTTCCTTTAAGGAGATAAACAGATATACAATATTGATGTAAATTAATGAGATAACCAAAAATACAGTATTGAAGTATATACTTTAAAATATTAATATGTAAAAATTTTAATTAAAACAATTACCTTTTCCTTTAAGGAGATAAACAAATATACAATATTGATGTAAATTAATGAGATAACCAAAAATACAGCATTGAAGTAAATACTTTAAAATATTAATATGTAAAAATTTTAATTAAAACAATTACCTTTTCCTTTAAGGAGATAAACAGATATACAATATTGATGTAAATTAATGAGATAACCAAAAATACAGTATTGAAGTAAATACTTTAAAATATTAATATGTAAAAATTTTAATTAAAACAATTACCTTTTCCTTTAAGGAGATAAACAGATATACAATATTGATGTAAATTAATGAGATAACCAAAAATACAGTATTGAAGTAAATACTTTAAAATATTAATATGTAAAAATTTTAATTAAAACAATTACCTTTTCCTTTAAGGAGATAAACAAATATACAATATTGATGTAAATTAATGAGATAACCAAAAATACAGCATTGAAGTAAACACTTTAAAATATTAATATGTAAAAATTTTAATTAAAACAATTACCTTTTCCTTTAAGGAGATAAACAGATATACAATATTGATGTAAATTAATGAGATAACCAAAAATACAGTATTGAAGTAAATACTTTAAAATATTAATATGTAAAAATTTTAATTAAAACAATTACCTTTTCCTTTAAGGAGATAAACAAATATACAATATTGATGTAAATTAATGAGATAACCAAAAATACAGCATTGAAGTAAACACTTTAAAATATTAATATGTAAAAATTTTAATTAAAACAATTACCTTTTCCTTTAAGGAGATAAACAGATATACAATATTGATGTAAATTAATGAGATAACCAAAAATACAGTATTGAAGTAAATACTTTAAAATATTAATATGTAAAAATTTTAATTAAAACAATTACCTTTTCCTTTGAGGAGATAAACAAATATACAATATTGAAGTAAATTAATGAGATAACCAAAAATACAATATTGAAGTAAATACTTTAAAATATTAATATGTAAAAATTTTAATTAAAACAATTACCTTTTCCTTTAAGGAGATAAACAGATATACAATATTGATGTAAATTAATGAGATAACCAAAAATACAGTATTGAAGTAAATACTTTAAAATATTAATATGTAAAAATTTTAATTAAAACAATTACCTTTTCCTTTAAGGAGATAAACAAATATACAATATTGATGTAAATTAATGAGATAACCAAAAATACAGCATTGAAGTAAACACTTTAAAATATTAATATGTAAAAATTTTAATTAAAACAATTACCTTTTCCTTTAAGGAGATAAACAAATATACAATATTGATGTAAATTAATGAGATAACCAAAATTACAATATTGAAGTAAATACTTTAAAATATTAATATGTAAAAATTTTAATTAAAACAATTACCTTTTCCTTTAAGGAGATAAACAAATATACAATATTGATGTAAATTAATGAGATAACCAAAAATACAGTATTGAAGTAAATACTTTAAAATATTAATATGTAAAAATTTTAATTAAAACAATTACCTTTTCCTTTAAGGAGATAAACAAATATACAATATTGATGTAAATTAATGAGATAACCAAAAATACAGTATTGAAGTAAATACTTTAAAATATTAATATGTAAAAATTTTAATTAAAACAATTACCTTTTCCTTTAAGGAGATAAACAAATATACAATATTGATGTAAATTAATGAGATAACCAAAAATACAGTATTGAAGTAAATACTTTAAAATATTAATATGTAAAAATTTTAATTAAAACAATTACCTTTTCCTTTAAGGAGATAAACAAATATACAATATTGATGTAAATTAATGAGATAACCAAAAATACAGTATTGAAGTAAATACTTTAAAATATTAATATGTAAAAATTTTAATTAAAACAATTACCTTTTCCTTTGAGGAGATAAACAAATATACAATATTGAAGTAAATTAATGAGATAACCAAAATTACAATATTGAAGTAAATACTTTAAAATATTAATATGTAAAAATTTTAATTAAAACAATTACCTTTTCCTTTAAGGAGATAAACAGATATACAATATTGATGTAAATTAATGAGATAACCAAAAATACAGTATTGAAGTAAATACTTTAAAATATTAATATGTAAAAATTTTAATTAAAACAATTACCTTTTCCTTTGAGGAGATAAACAAATATACAATATTGATGTAAATTAATGAGATAACCAAAAATACAATATTGAAGTAAATACTTTAAAATATTAATATGTAAAAATTTTAATTAAAACAATTACCTTTTCCTTTAAGGAGATAAACAAATATACAATATTGATGTAAATTAATGAGATAACCAAAAATACAGCATTGAAGTAAACACTTTAAAATATTAATATGTAAAAATTTTAATTAAAACAATTACCTTTTCCTTTAAGGAGATAAACAGATATACAATATTGATGTAAATTAATGAGATAACCAAAATTACAATATTGAAGTAAATACTTTAAAATATTAATATGTAAAAATTTTAATTAAAACAATTACCTTTTCCTTTAAGGAGATAAACAGATATACAATATTGATGTAAATTAATGAGATAACCAAAAATACAGTATTGAAGTAAATACTTTAAAATATTAATATGTAAAAATTTTAATTAAAACAATTACCTTTTCCTTTAAGGAGATAAACAAATATACAATATTGATGTAAATTAATGAGATAATCAAAAATACAATATTGAAGTAAATACTTTAAAATGTAAAAATTTTAATTAAAACAATTACCTTTTCCTTTAAGGAGATAAACAAATATACAATATTGATGTAAATTAATGAGATAACCAAAAATACAGCATTGAAGTAAACACTTTAAAATATTAATATGTAAAAATTTTAATTAAAACAATTACCTTTTCCTTTAAGGAGATAAACAGATATACAATATTGATGTAAATTAATGAGATAACCAAAAATACAGTATTGAAGTAAATACTTTAAAATATTAATATGTAAAAATTTTAATTAAAACAATTACCTTTTCCTTTGAGGAGATAAACAAATATACAATATTGAAGTAAATTAATGAGATAACCAAAATTACAATATTGAAGTAAATACTTTAAAATATTAATATGTAAAAATTTTAATTAAAACAATTACCTTTTCATTTAAGGAGATAAACAAATATACAATATTGATGTAAATTAATGAGATAACCAAAAATACAGTATTGAAGTAAATACTTTAAAATATTAATATGTAAAAATTTTAATTAAAACAATTACCTTTTCCTTTAAGGAGATAAACAAATATACAATATTGATGTAAATTAATGATATAACCAAAAATACAGCATTGAAGTAAACACTTTAAAATATTAATATGTAAAAATTTTAATTAAAACAATTACCTTTTCCTTTAAGGAGATAAACAGATATACAATATTGATGTAAATTAATGAGATAACCAAAAATACAGTATTGAAGTAAATACTTTAAAATATTAATATGTAAAAATTTTAATTAAAACAATTACCTTTTCCTTTAAGGAGATAAACAAATATACAATATTGATGTAAATTAATGAGATAACCAAAAATACAGCATTGAAGTAAACACTTTAAAATATTAATATGTAAAAATTTTAATTAAAACAATTAACTTTTCCTTTAAGGAGATAAACAAATATACAATATTGATGTAAATTAATGAGATAACCAAAAATACAGCATTGAAGTAAACACTTTAAAATATTAATATGTAAAAATTTTAATTAAAACAATTACCTTTTCCTTTAAGGAGATAAACAGATATACAATATTGATGTAAATTAATGAGATAACCAAAAATACAGTATTGAAGTATATACTTTAAAATATTAATATGTAAAAATTTTAATTAAAACAATTACCTTTTCCTTTAAGGAGATAAACAAATATACAATATTGATGTAAATTAATGAGATAACCAAAAATACAGCATTGAAGTAAACACTTTAAAATATTAATATGTAAAAATTTTAATTAAAACAATTACCTTTTCCTTTAAGGAGATAAACAGATATACAATATTGATGTAAATTAATGAGATAACCAAAAATACAATATTGAAGTAAATACTTTAAAATATTAATATGTAAAAATTTTAATTAAAACAATTACCTTTTCCTTTAAGGAGATAAACAGATATACAATATTGATGTAAATTAATGAGATAACCAAAAATACAGTATTGAAGTAAATACTTTAAAATATTAATATGTAAAAATTTTAATTAAAACAATTACCTTTTCCTTTGAGGAGATAAACAAATATACAATATTGAAGTAAATTAATGAGATAACCAAAATTACAATATTGAAGTAAATACTTTAAAATATTAATATGTAAAAATTTTAATTAAAACAATTACCTTTTCCTTTAAGGAGATAAACAGATATACAATATTGATGTAAATTAATGAGATAACCAAAAATACAGTATTGAAGTAAATACTTTAAAATATTAATATGTAAAAATTTTAATTAAAACAATTACCTTTTCCTTTAAGGAGATAAACAAATATACAATATTGATGTAAATTAATGAGATAACCAAAAATACAATATTGAAGTAAATACTTTAAAATATTAATATGTAAAAATTTTAATTAAAACAATTACCTTTTCCTTTAAGGAGATAAACAAATATACAATATTGATGTAAATTAATGAGATAACCAAAAATACAGCATTGAAGTAAACACTTTAAAATATTAATATGTAAAAATTTTAATTAAAACAATTACCTTTTCCTTTAAGGAGATAAACAGATATACAATATTGATGTAAATTAATGAGATAACCAAAAATACAGTATTGAAGTAAATACTTTAAAATATTAATATGTAAAAATTTTAATTAAAACAATTACCTTTTCCTTTAAGGAGATAAACAGATATACAATATTGATGTAAATTAATGAGATAACCAAAAATACAGTATTGAAGTAAATACTTTAAAATATTAATATGTAAAAATTTTAATTAAAACAATTACCTTTTCCTTTAAGGAGATAAACAAATATACAATATTGATGTAAATTAATGAGATAACCAAAAATACAATATTGAAGTAAATACTTTAAAATATTAATATGTAAAAATTTTAATTAAAACAATTACCTTTTCCTTTAAGGAGATAAACAAATATACAATATTGATGTAAATTAATGAGATAACCAAAAATACAGCATTGAAGTAAACACTTTAAAATATTAATATGTAAAAATTTTAATTAAAACAATTACCTTTTCCTTTAAGGAGATAAACAGATATACAATATTGATGTAAATTAATGAGATAACCAAAAATACAGTATTGAAGTAAATACTTTAAAATATTAATATGTAAAAATTTTAATTAAAACAATTACCTTTTCCTTTGAGGAGATAAACAAATATACAATATTGAAGTAAATTAATGAGATAACCAAAATTACAATATTGAAGTAAATACTTTAAAATATTAATATGTTAAAATTTTAATTAAAACAATTACCTTTTCATTTAAGGAGATAAACAAATATACAATATTGATGTAAATTAATGAGATAACCAAAAATACAGTATTGAAGTAAATACTTTAAAATATTAATATGTAAAAATTTTAATTAAAACAATTACCTTTTCCTTTAAGGAGATAAACAAATATACAATATTGATGTAAATTAATGAGATAACCAAAAATACAGCATTGAAGTAAACACTTTAAAATATTAATATGTAAAAATTTTAATTAAAACAATTACCTTTTCCTTTAAGGAGATAAACAGATATACAATATTGATGTAAATTAATGAGATAACCAAAAATACAGTATTGAAGTATATACTTTAAAATATTAATATGTAAAAATTTTAATTAAAACAATTACCTTTTCCTTTAAGGAGATAAACAAATATACAATATTGATGTAAATTAATGAGATAACTAAAAATACAGTATTGAAGTAAATACTTTAAAATATTAATATGTAAAAATTTTAATTAAAACAATTACCTTTTCCTTTAAGGAGATAAACAAATATACAATATTGATGTAAATTAATGTGATAACCAAAAATTCAGTATTGAAGTAAATACTTTAAAATATTAATATGTAAAAATTTTAATTAAAACAATTACCTTTTCCTTTATGGAGATAAACAAATATACAATATTGATGTAAATTAATAAGATAACCAAAAATACAGTATTGAAGTAAATACTTTAAAATATTAATATGTAAAAATTTTAATTAAAACAATTACCTTTTCCTTTAAGGAGATAAACAAATATACAATATTGATGTAAATTAATGAGATAACCAAAAATACAGTATTGAAGTAAATACTTTAAAATATTAATATGTAAAAATTTTAATTAAAACAATTACCTTTTCCTTTGAAGAGATAAACAAATATACAATATTGAAGTAAATTAATGAGATAACCAAAATTACAATATTGAAGTAAATACTTTAAAATATTAATATGTAAAAATTTTAATTAAAACAATTACCTTTTCCTTTAAGGAGATAAACAGATATACAATATTGATGTAAATTAATGAGATAACCAAAAATACAGTACTGAAGTAAATACTTTAAAATATTAATATGTAAAAATTTTAATTAAAACAATTACCTTTTCCTTTAAGGAGATAAACAAATATACAATATTGATGTAAATTAATGAGATAACCAAAAATACAATATTGAAGTAAATACTTTAAAATGTAAAAATTTTAATTAAAACAATTACCTTTTCCTTTAAGGAGATAAACAAATATACAATATTGATGTAAATTAATGAGATAACCAAAAATACAGCATTGAAGTAAACACTTTAAAATATTAATATGTGAAAATTTTAATTAAAACAATTACCTTTTCCTTTAAGGAGATAAACAGATATACAATATTGATGTAAATTAATGAGATAACCAAAATTACAATATTGAAGTAAATACTTTAAAATATTAATATGTAAAAATTTTAATTAAAACAATTACCTTTTCCTTTAAGGAGATAAACAGATATACAATATTGATGTAAATTAATGAGATAACCAAAAATACAGTATTGAAGTAAATACTTTAAAATATTAATATGTAAAAATTTTAATTAAAACAATTACCTTTTCCTTTAAGGAGATAAACAAATATACAATATTGATGTAAATTAATGAGATAATCAAAAATACAATATTGAAGTAAATACTTTAAAATGTAAAAATTTTAATTAAAACAATTACCTTTTCCTTTAAGGAGATAAACAAATATACAATATTGATGTAAATTAATGAGATAACCAAAAATACAGCATTGAAGTAAACACTTTAAAATATTAATATGTAAAAATTTTAATTAAAACAATTACCTTTTCCTTTAAGGAGATAAACAGATATACAATATTGATGTAAATTAATGAGATAACCAAAAATACAGTATTGAAGTAAATACTTTAAAATATTAATATGTAAAAATTTTAATTAAAACAATTACCTTTTCCTTTGAGGAGATAAACAAATATACAATATTGAAGTAAATTAATGAGATAACCAAAATTACAATATTGAAGTAAATACTTTAAAATATTAATATGTTAAAATTTTAATTAAAACAATTACCTTTTCATTTAAGGAGATAAACAAATATACAATATTGATGTAAATTAATGAGATAACCAAAAATACAGTATTGAAGTAAATACTTTAAAATATTAATATGTAAAAATTTTAATTAAAACAATTACCTTTTCCTTTAAGGAGATAAACAAATATACAATATTGATGTAAATTAATGAGATAACCAAAAATACAGCATTGAAGTAAACACTTTAAAATATTAATATGTAAAAATTTTAATTAAAACAATTACCTTTTCCTTTAAGGAGATAAACAGATATACAATATTGATGTAAATTAATGAGATAACCAAAAATACAGTATTGAAGTATATACTTTAAAATATTAATATGTAAAAATTTTAATTAAAACAATTACCTTTTCCTTTAAGGAGATAAACAAATATACAATATTGATGTAAATTAATGAGATAGCTAAAAATACAGTATTGAAGTAAATACTTTAAAATATTAATATGTAAAAATTTTAATTAAAACAATTACCTTTTCCTTTAAGGAGATAAACAAATATACAATATTGATGTAAATTAATGTGATAACCAAAAATTCAGTATTGAAGTAAATACTTTAAAATATTAATATGTAAAAATTTTAATTAAAACAATTACCTTTTCCTTTATGGAGATAAACAAATATACAATATTGATGTAAATTAATAAGATAACCAAAAATACAGTATTGAAGTAAATACTTTAAAATATTAATATGTAAAAATTTTAATTAAAACAATTACCTTTTCCTTTAAGGAGATAAACAAATATACAATATTGATGTAAATTAATGAGATAACCAAAAATACAGTATTGAAGTAAATACTTTAAAATATTAATATGTAAAAATTTTAATTAAAACAATTACCTTTTCCTTTGAAGAGATAAACAAATATACAATATTGAAGTAAATTAATGAGATAACCAAAATTACAATATTGAAGTAAATACTTTAAAATATTAATATGTAAAAATTTTAATTAAAACAATTACCTTTTCCTAAGGAGATAAACAGATATACAATATTGATGTAAATTAATGAGATAACCAAAAATACAGTACTGAAGTAAATACTTTAAAATATTAATATGTAAAAATTTTAATTAAAACAATTACCTTTTCCTTTAAGGAGATAAACAAATATACAATATTGATGTAAATTAATGAGATAACCAAAAATACAATATTGAAGTAAATACTTTAAAATGTAAAAATTTTAATTAAAACAATTACCTTTTCCTTTAAGGAGATAAACAAATATACAATATTGATGTAAATTAATGAGATAACCAAAAATACAGCATTGAAGTAAACACTTTAAAATATTAATATGTGAAAATTTTAATTAAAACAATTACCTTTTCCTTTAAGGAGATAAACAGATATACAATATTGATGTAAATTAATGAGATAACCAAAATTACAATATTGAAGTAAATACTTTAAAATATTAATATGTAAAAATTTTAATTAAAACAATTACCTTTTCCTTTAAGGAGATAAACAGATATACAATATTGATGTAAATTAATGAGATAACCAAAAATACAGTACTGAAGTAAATACTTTAAAATATTAATATGTAAAAATTTTAATTAAAACAATTACCTTTTCCTTTAAGGAGATAAACAAATATACAATATTGATGTAAATTAATGAGATAATCAAAAATACAATATTGAAGTAAATACTTTAAAATGTAAAAATTTTAATTAAAACAATTACCTTTTCCTTTAAGGAGATAAACAAATATACAATATTGATGTAAATTAATGAGATAACCAAAAATACAGCATTGAAGTAAACACTTTAAAATATTAATATGTAAAAATTTTAATTAAAACAATTACCTTTTCCTTTAAGGAGATAAACAGATATACAATATTGATGTAAATTAATGAGATAACCAAAAATACAGTATTGAAGTAAATACTTTAAAATATTAATATGTAAAAATTTTAATTAAAACAATTACCTTTTCCTTTGAGGAGATAAACAAATATACAATATTGAAGTAAATTAATGAGATAACCAAAATTACAATATTGAAGTAAATACTTTAAAATATTAATATGTAAAAATTTTAATTAAAACAATTACCTTTTCATTTAAGGAGATAAACAAATATACAATATTGATGTAAATTAATGAGATAACCAAAAATACAGTATTGAAGTAAATACTTTAAAATATTAATATGTAAAAATTTTAATTAAAACAATTACCTTTTCCTTTAAGGAGATAAACAAATATACAATATTGATGTAAATTAATGATATAACCAAAAATACAGCATTGAAGTAAACACTTTAAAATATTAATATGTAAAAATTTTAATTAAAACAATTACCTTTTCCTTTAAGGAGATAAACAGATATACAATATTGATGTAAATTAATGAGATAACCAAAAATACAGTATTGAAGTATATACTTTAAAATATTAATATGTAAAAATTTTAATTAAAACAATTACCTTTTCCTTTAAGGAGATAAACAAATATACAATATTGATGTAAATTAATGAGATAACCAAAAATACAGCATTGAAGTAAACACTTTAAAATATTAATATGTAAAAATTTTAATTAAAACAATTAACTTTTCCTTTAAGGAGATAAACAAATATACAATATTGATGTAAATTAATGAGATAACCAAAAATACAGCATTGAGGTAAACACTTTAAAATATTAATATGTAAAAATTTTAATTAAAACAATTACCTTTTCCTTTAAGGAGATAAACAGATATACAATATTGATGTAAATTAATGAGATAACCAAAAATACAGTATTGAAGTATATACTTTAAAATATTAATATGTAAAAATTTTAATTAAAACAATTACCTTTTCCTTTAAGGAGATAAACAAATATACAATATTGATGTAAATTAATGAGATAACCAAAAATACAGCATTGAAGTAAACACTTTAAAATATTAATATGTAAAAATTTTAATTAAAACAATTACCTTTTCCTTTAAGGAGATAAACAGATATACAATATTGATGTAAATTAATGAGATAACCAAAAATACAATATTGAAGTAAATACTTTAAAATATTAATATGTAAAAATTTTAATTAAAACAATTACCTTTTCCTTTAAGGAGATAAACAAATATACAATATTGATGTAAATTAATGAGATAACCAAAAATACAGTATTGAAGTAAATACTTTAAAATATTAATATGTAAAAATTTTAATTAAAACAATTACCTTTTCCTTTGAGGAGATAAACAAATATACAATATTGAAGTAAATTAATGAGATAACCAAAATTACAATATTGAAGTAAATACTTTAAAATATTAATATGTAAAAATTTTAATTAAAACAATTACCTTTTCCTTTAAGGAGATAAACAGATATACAATATTGATGTAAATTAATGAGATAACCAAAAATACAGTATTGAAGTAAATACTTTAAAATATTAATATGTAAAAATTTTAATTAAAACAATTACCTTTTCCTTTAAGGAGATAAACAAATATACAATATTGATGTAAATTAATGAGATAACCAAAAATACAATATTGAAGTAAATACTTTAAAATATTAATATGTAAAAATTTTAATTAAAACAATTACCTTTTCCTTTAAGGAGATAAACAAATATACAATATTGATGTAAATTAATGAGATAACCAAAAATACAGCATTGAAGTAAACACTTTAAAATATTAATATGTAAAAATTTTAATTAAAACAATTACCTTTTCCTTTAAGGAGATAAACAGATATACAATATTGATGTAAATTAATGAGATAACCAAAATTACAATATTGAAGTAAATACTTTAAAATATTAATATGTAAAAATTTTAATTAAAACAATTACCTTTTCCTTTAAGGAGATAAACAGATATACAATATTGATGTAAATTAATGAGATAACCAAAAATACAGTATTGAAGTAAATACTTTAAAATATTAATATGTAAAAATTTTAATTAAAACAATTACCTTTTCCTTTAAGGAGATAAACAAATATACAATATTGATGTAAATTAATGAGATAACCAAAAATACAATATTGAAGTAAATACTTTAAAATATTAATATGTAAAAATTTTAATTAAAACAATTACCTTTTCCTTTAAGGAGATAAACAAATATACAATATTGATGTAAATTAATGAGATAACCAAAAATACAGCATTGAAGTAAACACTTTAAAATATTAATATGTAAAAATTTTAATTAAAACAATTACCTTTTCCTTTAAGGAGATAAACAAATATACAATATTGATGTAAATTAATGAGATAACCAAAAATACAGTATTGAAGTAAATACTTTAAAATATTAATATGTAAAAATTTTAATTAAAACAATTACCTTTTCCTTTGAGGAGATAAACAAATATACAATATTGAAGTAAATTAATGAGATAACCAAAATTACAATATTGAAGTAAATACTTTAAAATATTAATATGTTAAAATTTTAATTAAAACAATTACCTTTTCATTTAAGGAGATAAACAAATATACAATATTGATGTAAATTAATGAGATAACCAAAAATACAGTATTGAAGTAAATACTTTAAAATATTAATATGTAAAAATTTTAATTAAAACAATTACCTTTTCCTTTAAGGAGATAAACAAATATACAATATTGATGTAAATTAATGAGATAACCAAAAATACAGTATTGAAGTAAACACTTTAAAATATTAATATGTAAAAATTTTAATTAAAACAATTACCTTTTCCTTTAAGGAGATAAACAGATATACAATATTGATGTAAATTAATGAGATAACCAAAAATACAGTATTGAAGTATATACTTTAAAATATTAATATGTAAAAATTTTAATTAAAACAATTACCTTTTCCTTTAAGGAGATAAACAAATATACAATATTGATGTAAATTAATGAGATAACCAAAAATACAGTATTGAAGTAAATACTTTAAAATATTAATATGTAAAAATTTTAATTAAAACAATTACCTTTTCCTTTAAGGAGATAAACAAATATACAATATTGATGTAAATTAATGAGATAACCAAAAATTACAGTATTGAAGTAAATACTTTAAAATATTAATATGTAAAAATTTTAATTAAAACAATTACCTTTTCCTTTAAGGAGATAAACAAATATACAATATTGATGTAAATTAATGAGATAACCAAAAATACAGTATTGAAGTAAATACTTTAAAATATTAATATGTAAAAATTTTAATTAAAACAATTACCTTTTCCTTTAAGGAGATAAACAAATATACAATATTGATGTAAATTAATGAGATAACCAAAAATACAGTATTGAAGTAAATACTTTAAAATATTAATATGTAAAAATTTTAATTAAAACAATTACCTTTTCCTTTGAGGAGATAAACAAATATACAATATTGAAGTAAATTAATGAGATAACCAAAATTACAATATTGAAGTAAATACTTTAAAATATTAATATGTAAAAATTTTAATTAAAACAATTACCTTTTCCTTTAAGGAGATAAACAGATATACAATATTGATGTAAATTAATGAGATAACCAAAAATACAGTATTGAAGTAAATACTTTAAAATATTAATATGTAAAAATTTTAATTAAAACAATTACCTTTTCCTTTAAGGAGATAAACAAATATACAATATTGATGTAAATTAATGAGATAACCAAAAATACAATATTGAAGTAAATACTTTAAAATATTAATATGTAAAAATTTTAATTAAAACAATTACCTTTTCCTTTAAGGAGATAAACAAATATACAATATTGATGTAAATTAATGAGATAACCAAAAATACAGCATTGAAGTAAACACTTTAAAATATTAATATGTAAAAATTTTAATTAAAACAATTACCTTTTCCTTTAAGGAGATAAACAGATATACAATATTGATGTAAATTAATGAGATAACCAAAAATACAATATTGAAGTAAATACTTTAAAATATTAATATGTAAAAATTTTAATTAAAACAATTACCTTTTCCTTTAAGGAGATAAACAGATATACAATATTGATGTAAATTAATGAGATAACCAAAAATACAGTATTGAAGTAAATACTTTAAAATATTAATATGTAAAAATTTTAATTAAAACAATTACCTTTTCCTTTAAGGAGATAAACAAATATACAATATTGATGTAAATTAATGAGATAACCAAAAATACAATATTGAAGTAAATACTTTAAAATATTAATATGTAAAAATTTTAATTAAAACAATTACCTTTTCCTTTAAGGAGATAAACAAATATACAATATTGATGTAAATTAATGAGATAACCAAAAATACAGTATTGAAGTAAACACTTTAAAATATTAATATGTAAAAATTTTAATTAAAACAATTACCTTTTCCTTTAAGGAGATAAACAAATATACAATATTGATGTAAATTAATGAGATAACCAAAAATACAGTATTGAAGTAAATACTTTAAAATATTAATATGTAAAAATTTTAATTAAAACAATTACCTTTTCCTTTGAGGAGATAAACAAATATACAATATTGAAGTAAATTAATGAGATAACCAAAATTACAATATTGAAGTTAATACTTTAAAATATTAATATGTTAAAATTTTAATTAAAACAATTACCTTTTCATTTAAGGAGATAAACAAATATACAATATTGATGTAAATTAATGAGATAACCAAAAATACAGTATTGAAGTAAATACTTTAAAATATTAATATGTAAAAATTTTAATTAAAACAATTACCTTTTCCTTTAAGGAGATAAACAAATATACAATATTGATGTAAATTAATGAGATAACCAAAAATACAGCATTGAAGTAAACACTTTAAAATATTAATATGTAAAAATTTTAATTAAAACAATTACCTTTTCCTTTAAGGAGATAAACAGATATACAATATTGATGTAAATTAATGAGATAACCAAAAATACAGTATTGAAGTAAATACTTTAAAATATTAATATGTAAAAATTTTAATTAAAACAATTACCTTTTCCTTTAAGGAGATAAACAAATATACAATATTGATGTAAATTAATGAGATAACCAAAAATACAGTATTGAAGTAAATACTTTAAAATATTAATATGTAAAAATTTTAATTAAAACAATTACCTTTTCCTTTAAGGAGATAAACAAATATACAATATTGATGTAAATTAATGAGATAACCAAAAATACAGTATTGAAGTAAATACTTTAAAATATTAATATGTAAAAATTTTAATTAAAACAATTACCTTTTCCTTTAAGGAGATAAACAAATATACAATATTGATGTAAATTAATGAGATAACCAAAAATACAGTATTGAAGTAAATACTTTAAAATATTAATATGTAAAAATTTTAATTAAAACAATTACCTTTTCCTTTAAGGAGATAAACAAATATACAATATTGATGTAAATTAATGAGATAACCAAAAATACAGTATTGAAGTAAATACTTTAAAATATTAATATGTAAAAATTTTAATTAAAACAATTACCTTTTCCTTTGAGGAGATAAACAAATATACAATATTGAAGTAAATTAATGAGATAACCAAAATTACAATATTGAAGTAAATACTTTAAAATATTAATATGTAAAAATTTTAATTAAAACAATTACCTTTTCCTTTAAGGAGATAAACAGATATACAATATTGATGTAAATTAATGAGATAACCAAAAATACAGTATTGAAGTAAATACTTTAAAATATTAATATGTAAAAATTTTAATTAAAACAATTACCTTTTCCTTTAAGGAGATAAACAAATATACAATATTGATGTAAATTAATGAGATAACCAAAAATACAATATTGAAGTAAATACTTTAAAATATTAATATGTAAAAATTTTAATTAAAACAATTACCTTTTCCTTTAAGGAGATAAACAAATATACAATATTGATGTAAATTAATGAGATAACCAAAAATACAGCATTGAAGTAAACACTTTAAAATATTAATATGTAAAAATTTTAATTAAAACAATTACCTTTTCCTTTAAGGAGATAAACAGATATACAATATTGATGTAAATTAATGAGATAACCAAAAATACAATATTGAAGTAAATACTTTAAAATATTAATATGTAAAAATTTTAATTAAAACAATTACCTTTTCCTTTAAGGAGATAAACAGATATACAATATTGATGTAAATTAATGAGATAACCAAAAATACAGTATTGAAGTAAATACTTTAAAATATTAATATGTAAAAATTTTAATTAAAACAATTACCTTTTCCTTTAAGGAGATAAACAAATATACAATATTGATGTAAATTAATGAGATAACCAAAAATACAATATTGAAGTAAATACTTTAAAATATTAATATGTAAAAATTTTAATTAAAACAATTACCTTTTCCTTTAAGGAGATAAACAAATATACAATATTGATGTAAATTAATGAGATAACCAAAAATACAGTATTGAAGTAAATACTTTAAAATATTAATATGTAAAAATTTTAATTAAAACAATTACCTTTTCCTTTAAGGAGATAAACAAATATACAATATTGATGTAAATTAATGAGATAACCAAAAATACAGTATTGAAGTAAATACTTTAAAATATTAATATGTAAAAATTTTAATTAAAACAATTACCTTTTCCTTTAAGGAGATAAACAAATATACAATATTGATGTAAATTAATGAGATAACCAAAAATTCAGTATTGAAGTAAATACTTTTAAATATTAATATGTAAAAATTTTAATTAAAACAATTAACTTTTCCTTTAAGGAGATAAACAGATATACAATATTGATGTAAATTAATGAGATAACCAAAAATACAGTATTGAAGTATATACTTTAAAATATAAATATGTAAAAATTTTAATTAAAACAATTACCTTTTCCTTTAAGGAGATAAACATATATACAATATTGATGTAAATTAATAAGATAACCAAAAATACAGTATTGAAGTAAATACTTTAAAATATTAATATGTAAAAATTTTAATTAAAACAATTACCTTTTCCTTTGAGGAGATAAACAAATATACAATATTGAAGTAAATTAATGAGATAACCAAAATTACAATATTGAAGTAAATACTTTAAAATATTAATATGTAAAAATTTTAATTAAAACAATTACCTTTTCCTTTAAGGAGATAAACAAATATACAATATTGATGTAAATTAATGAGATAACCAAAAATACAGCATTGAAGTAAACACTTTAAAATATTAATATGTAAAAATTTTAATTAAAACAATTACCTTTTCCTTTAAGGAGATAAACAAATATACAATATTGATGTAAATTAATGAGATAACCAAAAATACAATATTGAAGTAAATACTTTAAAATGTAAAAATTTTAATTAAAACAATTACCTTTTCCTTTAAGGAGATAAACAAATATACAATATTGATGTAAATTAATGAGATAACCTACAGTATTGAAGTAAATACTTTAAAATATTAATATGTAAAAATTTTAATTAAAACAATTACCTTTTCCTTTGAGGAGATAAACAAATATACAATATTGAAGTAAATTAATGAGATAACCAAAATTACAATATTGAAGTAAATACTTTAAAATATTAATATGTAAAAATTTTAATTAAAACAATTACCTTTTCCTTTAAGTAGATAAACAAATATACAATATTGATGTAAATTAATGAGATAACCAAAAATACAGTATTGAAGTAAATACTTTAAAATATTAATATGTAAAAATTTTAATTAAAACAATTACCTTTTCCTTTGAGGAGATAAACAAATATACAATATTGAAGTAAATTAATGAGATAACCAAAATTACAATATTGAAGTAAATACTTTAAAATATTAATATGTAAAAATTTTAATTAAAACAATTACCTTTTCCTTTAAGGAGATAAACAAATATACAATATTGATGTAAATTAATGAGATAACCAAAAATACAGCATTGAAGTAAACACTTTAAAATATTAATATGTAAAAATTTTAATTAAAACAATTACCTTTTCCCTCAAGGATATAAACATATATACAATATTGATGTAAATTAATGAGATAACTAAAAATATAGTATTGAAGTAAATACTTTAAAATATTAATATGTAAAAATTTTAATTAAAACAATTACCTTTTCCTTTAAGGAGATAAACATAGATACCATAATGATGTAAATTAATGAGATAACGAAAAATACAGTATTGAAGTAAATACTTTAAAATATTAATATGTAAAAATTTTAATTAAAACAATTACCTTTTCCTTTGAGGAGATAAACAAATATACAATATTGAAGTAAATTAATGAGATAACCAAAATTACAATATTGAAGTAAATACTTTAAAATATTAATATGTAAAAATTTTAATTAAAACAATTACCTTTTCCTTTGAGGAGATAAACAAATATACAATATTGAAGTAAATTAATGAGATAACCAAAATTACAATATTGAAGTAAATACTTTAAAATATTAATATGTAAAAATTTTAATTAAAACAATTACCTTTTCCTTTAAGGAGATAAACAAATATACAATATTGATGTAAATTAATGAGATAACCAAAAATACAGTATTGAAGTAAATACTTTAAAATATTAATATGTAAAAATTTTAATTAAAACAATTACCTTTTCCTTTAAGGAGATAAACAGATATACAATATTGATGTAAATTAATGAGATAACCAAAAATACAGTATTGAAGTAAATACTTTAAAATATTAATATGTAAAAATTTTAATTAAAACAATTACCTTTTCCTTTAAGGAGATAAACAGATATACAATATTGATGTAAATTAATGAGATAACCAAAAATACACTATTGAAGTAAATACTTTAAAATATAAATATATAAAAATTTTAATTAAAACAATTACCTTTTCCTTTAAGGAGATAAACAAATATACAATATTGATGTAAATTAATGAGATAACCTACAGTATTGAAGTAAATACTTTAAAATATTAATATGTAAAAATTTTAATTAAAACAATTACCTCTTCCTTTAAGGAGATAAACAAATATACAATATTGATGTAAATTAATGAGATAACCAAAATTACAATATTGAAGTAAATACTTTAAAATATTAATATGTAAAAATTTTAATTAAAACAATTACCTCTTCCTTTAAGGAGATAAACAAATATACAATATTGATGTAAATTAATGAGATAACCAAAATTACAATATTGAAGTAAATACTTTAAAATATTAATATGTAAAAATTTTAATTAAAACAATTAACTTTTCCTTTAAGGAGATAAACAGATATACAATATTGATGTAAATTAATGAGATAACCAAAAATACAGTATTGAAGTATATACTTTAAAATATAAATATGTAAAAATTTTAATTAAAACAATTACCTTTTCTTTAAGGAGATAAACATATATACAATATTGATGTAAATTAATAA